>NC_088385.1:41915000-42540000 GCF_037993035.2 Macaca fascicularis | reverse complement strand
AAGGCTAGCAAAGAGTTCTACCAAACACAGATGTAACTCTGTGAGATGAATTCACAGAACACTAAGCAGTTTCTCAGAAAGCTTCTTTCCAGATTTCATCTGAGGATATTTCCTTTTTCACCATAGCCCTCTATGGGCTTCCAAATATCACTTTTCCAATTCCACAAGAACGGTCTTAGCGAAAGGCTTCTTGAGGGGAAAGCTGTAACTCTGTGAGATGATTTCACAGAACACAAAGAAGTTTCTCAGAAAGCTTCTTTCTCTTTGTTATCGGAGGATATTTCCTTTGGCCCTATAGTCTTCAAAGGGATTCGAAATATCTGTTCTCAGATTCCACAGAAATATGGATAGCAAAGAGATCCACGAAATACAGATGTAACTCTGTGAGATGAATTCAAAGAACACTAAGCAGTTTCTCAGAAAGCTTCTTTCCAGATTTCATCTGAGGATATTTCCTTTTTCAACATAGCCCTCTATGGGCTTCCAAATATCACTTTGCCAATTCCACAAGAACTGTCTTAGCGAAAGGCTTCTTGAGGGGAAAGCTGTAACTGTGTGAGATGATTTCACAGAACACAAAGAAGTTTCTCAGAAATCTTCTTTCTCTTTGTTATCGGAGGATATTTCCTTTGGCCCTATAGTCTTCAAAGGGATCCGAAATATCTGTTCTCAGATTCCACAGAAATAAGGCTAGCAGAGAGATCTACGACACACAGATGTAACTCTGTGAAATGAATTCACAGAACACTAAGCAGTTTCTCAGAAAGCTTCTTTCCAGATTTCATCTGAGGATATTTCCTTTTTCACCATAGCCCTCTATGGGCTTCCAAATATCACTTTGCCAATTCCACAAGAACTGTCTTAGCGAAAGGCTTCTGGAGGGGAAAGCTGTAACTCTGTGAGATGATTTCACAGAACACCAAGAAGTCTCTCAGAAAGCTTCTTTCACTTTGTTATCGGAGGATATTTCCTTTGGCCCTATAGTCTTCAAAGGGATCCGAAATATCTGTTCTCAGATTCCACAGAAATAAGGCTAGCAAAGAGATCCACGAAATACAGATGTAACTCTGTGAGAATATTAACAGAAAACTAAGCAGTTTCTCAGAAAGCTTCTTTCCAGATTTCATCTGAGGATATTTCCTTTTTCACCGTAGCCCTCTATGGGCTTCCAAATATCACTTTGCCAATTCCACAAGAACTGTCTTAGCGAAAGGCTTCTTGAGGGGAAAGCTGTAACTCTGTGAGATGATTTCACAGAACACAAAGAAGTTTCTCAGAAAGCTTCTCTCTCTTTGTTATTGGAGGATATTTCCTTTGGCCCTATAGTCTTCAAAGGGATCCGAAATATCTGTTCTCAGATTCCACAGAAATAAGGCTAGTAAAGAGATCTACGAAACACAGATGTAACTCTGTGAGATGAATTCACAGAACACTAAGAAGTTTCTCAGAAAGCTTCTTTCCAGATTTCATCTGAGGATATTTCCTTTTTCACCATAGCCCTCTATGGGCTTCCAAATATCACTTTGCCAATTCCACAAGAACTGTCTTAGCGAAAGGCTTCTTGAGGGGAAAGCTGTAACTCTGTGAGATGATTTCACAGAACGCAAAGAAGTTTCTCAGAAAGCTTCTTTCTCTTTGTTATCGGAGGATATTTCGTTTGGCCCTATAGTCTTCAAAGGGATCCGAAATATCTGTTCTCAGATTCCACAGAAATAAGGCTAGCAAAGAGATCTACGAAACACAGATGTAACTCCGTGAGATGAATTAACAGAACACTAAGCAGTTTCTCAGAAAGCTTCTTTCCAGATTTCATCTGAGGATATTTCCTTTTTCACCATAGCCCTCTATGGGCTTCCAAATATCACTTTGCCAATTCCACAAGAACTGTCTTAGCGAAAGGCTTCTTGAGGGGAAAGCTGTAACTCTCTGAGATGATTTCACAGAACACAAAGAAGTTTCTCAGAAAGCTTCTTTCTCTTTGTTATCGGAGGATATTTCCTTTGGACCTATAGTCTTCAAAGGGATCCGAAATATCTGTTCTCAGATTCCACAGAAATAAGGCTAGCAAAGAGATCCACGAAACACAGATGTAACTCTGTGAGTGGAAGTCACACATCACAGAGCAGTTTCTCAGAAAGCTTCTTTCCAGATTTCATCTGAGGATATTTGCTTTTTCACCATAGCCCTCTATGGGCTTCCAAATAACACTTTGCCAATTCCACAAGAACTGTCTTAGCGAAAGGCTTCTTGAGGGGAAAGCTGTAACTCTGTGAGATGATTTCACAGAACACAAAGAAGTTTCTCAGAAAGCTTCTTTCTCTTTGTTATCGGAGGATATTTCCTTTGGCCCTATAGTCTTCAAAGGGATCCGAAATATCTGTACTCAGATTCCACAGAAATAAGGCTAGCAGAGAGATCTACGAAACACAGATGTAACTCTGTGAGATGAATTCACAGAACACTAAGCAGTTTCTCAGAAAGCTTCTTTCCAGATTTCATCTGAGGATATTTCCTTTTTCACCACAGCCCTCTAGGGGCTTCCAAATATCACTTTGCCAATTCCACAAGAACTGTCTTAGCGAAAGGCTTCTTGAGGGGAAAGCTGTAACTCTGTGAGATGATTTCACAGAACACAAAGAAGTTTCTCAGAAAGCTTCTTTCTCTTTGTTATCGGAGGATATTTCCTTTGGCCCTATAGTCTTCAAAGGGATCCGAAATATCTGTTCTCAGATTCCACAGAAATAAGGCTAGCAGAGAGATCTACGAAACACAGATGTAACTCTGTGATATGAATTCACAGAACACTAAGCAGTTTCTCAGAAAGCTTCTTTCCAGATTTTATCTGAGGATATTTCCTTTGTCACCATAGCCCTCTATGGGCTTCCAAATATCACTTTGCCAATTTCTCAAGAACTGTCTTAGCCAAAGGCTTCTGGAGGGGAAAGCTGTAACTCTGTGAGATGATTTCACAGAACACAAAGAAGTTTCTCAGAAAGCTTCTTTCTCTTTGTTATCGAAGGATATTTCCTTTGGTACTATAGTCTTCAAAGGGATCCGAAATATCTGTTCTCAGATTCCACAGCAATAAGGCTAGCAAAGAGATCTACGAAACACAGATGTAACTCTGTGAGATGAATTCACAGAACACTAAGCAGTTTCTCAGAAAGCTTCTTTCCAGATTTCATCTGAGGATATTTCCTTTTTCACCATAGCCCTTTATGGGCTTCCAAATATCACTTTGCCAGTTCCACAAGAACTGTCTTAGTGAAAGGCTTCTTGAGACGAAAGGTGTAACTCTGTGAGATGATCTCACAGAACACAAAGGAGTTTCTCAGAAAGCTTCTTTCTCTTTGTTATCGGAGGATATTTCCTTTGGCCCTATAGTCTTCAAAGGGATCCGAAATATCTGTTTTCAGATTCCACAGAAATAAGGCTAGCAAAGAGATCCACGAAACTCAGATGTAACTCTGTGAGTGGAAGTCACACATCACAGAGCAGTTTCTCAGAAAGCTACTTTCCAAATTTCATCTAAGGATATTTGCTTTTTCACCATAGCCCTCTATGGGCTTCCAAATAACACTTTGCCAATTCCACAAGAACTGTCTTAGCGAAAGGCTTCTTGAGGGGAAAGCTGTAACTCTGTGAGATGATTTCACAGAACACAAAGAAGTTTCTCAGAAAGCTTCTTTCTCTTTGTTATCGGAGGATATTTCCTTTGGCCCTATAGTCTTCAAAGGGATCCGAAATATCTGTACTCAGATTCCACAGAAATAATGCTAGCAAAGATATCTACGAAACACAGATGTAACTCTGTGAGATGAATTCACAGAACACTAAGCAGTTTCTCAGAAAGCTTCTTTCCAGATTTCATCTGAGGATATTTCCTTTTTCACCATAGCCCTCTATGGGCTTCCAAATATCACTTTGCCAATTCCACAAGAACTGTCTTAGCGAAAGGCTTCTTGAGGGGAAAGCTGTAACTCTGTGAGATGATTTCACAGAACACAAAGAAGTTTCTCAGAAAGCTTCTTTCTCTTTGTTATCGGAGGATATTTCCTTTGGCCCTATAGTCTTCAAAGGGATCCGAAATATCTGTTCTCAGATTCCACAGAAATCAGGCTAGCAAAGAGATCTACGAAACACAGATGTAACTCTGTGAGATGAATTCACAGAACACTAAGCAGTTTCTCAGAAAGCTTCTTTCCAGATTTCATCTGAGGATATTTCCTTTTTCACCATAGCCCTCTATGGGCTTCCAAATATCACTTTGCCAATTCCACAAGAACTGTCTTAGCGAAAGGCTTCTTGAGGGGAAAGCTGTAACTCTGTGAGATGATCTCACAGAACACAAAGGAGTTTCTCAGAAAGCTTCTTTCTCTTTGTTATCGGAGGATATTTCCTTTGGCCCTATAGTCTTCAAAGGGATCCGAAATATCTGTTCTCAGATTCCACAGAAATAAGGCTAGCAAAGAGATCCACGAAACACAGATGTAACTCTGTGAGTGGAAGTCACACATCACAGAGCAGTTTCTCAGAAAGCTTCTTTCCAGATTTCATCTGAGGATATTTGCTTTTTCACCATAGCCCTCTATGGCTTCCAAATAACACTTTGCCAATTCCACAAGAACTGTCTTAGCGAAAGGCTTCTTGAGGGGAAAGCTGTAACTCTGTGAGATGATTTCACAGAACACAAAGAAGTTTCTCAGAAAGCTTCTTTCTCTTTGTTATCGGAGGATATTTCCTTTGGCCCTATAGTCTTCAAAGGGATCCGAAATATCTGTACTCAGATTCCACAGAAATAAGGCTAGCAAAGATATCTACGAAACACAGATGTAACTCTGTGAGATGAATTCACAGAACACTAAGCAGATTCTCAGAAAGCTTCTTTCCAGATTTCATCTGAGGATATTTCCTTTTTCACCATAGCCCTCTATGGGCTTCCAAATATCACTTTGCCAATTCCACAAGAACTGTCTTACCGAAAGGCTTCTGGAGGGGAAAGCTGTAACTCTGTGAGATGATTTCACAGAACACCAAGAAGTTTCTCAGAAAGCTTCTTTCACTTTGTTATCGGAGGATATTTCCTTTGGCCCTATAGTCTTCAAAGGGATCCGAAATATCTGTTCTCAGATTCCACAGAAATAAGGCTAGCAAAGAGATCCACGAAATACAGATGTAACTCTGTGAGAATATTAACAGAAAACTAAGCAGTTTCTCAGAAAGCTTCTTTCCAGATTTCATCTGAGGATATTTCCTTTTTCACCGTAGCCCTCTATGGGCTTCCAAATATCACTTTGCCAATTCCACAAGAACTGTCTTAGCGAAAGGCTTCTTGAGGGGAAAGCTGTAACTCTGTGAGATGATTTCACAGAACACAAAGAAGTTTCTCAGAAAGCTTCTTTCTCTTTGTTATTGGAGGATATTTCCTTTGGCCCTATAGTCTTCAAAGGGATCCGAAATATCTGTTCTCAGATTCCACAGAAATAAGGCTAGTAAAGAGATCTACGAAACACAGATGTAACTCTGTGAGATGAATTCACAGAACACTAAGCAGTTTCTCAGAAAGCTTCTTTCCAGATTTCATCTGAGGATATTTCCTTTTTCACCATAGCCCTCTATGGGCTTCCAAATATCACTTTGCCAATTTTTCAAGAACTGTCTGAGCCAAAGGCTTCTGGAGGGGAAAGCTGTAACTCTGTGAGATGATTTCACAGAACACAAAGAAGTTTCTCAGAAAGCTTCTTTCTCTTTGTTATCGAAGGATATTTCCTTTGGCCCTATAGTCTTCAAAGGGATCCGAAATATCTGTTCTCAGATTCCACAGAAATAAGGCTAGCAAAGAGATCTACGAAACACAGATGTAACTCTGTGAGATGAATTCACAGAACACTAAGCAGTTTCTCAGAAAGCTTCTTTCCAGATTTCATCTGAGGATATTTCCTTTTTCACCGTAGCCCTCTATGGGCTTCCAAATATCACTTTGCCAATTCCACAAGAACTGTCTTAGCAAAAGGCTTCTTGAGGGGAAAGATGTAACTCTGTGTGATGATTTCACAGAACACAAAGAAGTTTCTCAGAAAGCTTCTTTCTCTTTGTTATCGGAGGATATTTCCTTTGGCCCTATAGTCTTCAAAGGGATCCGAAATATCTGTTCTCAGATTCCACAGAAATCAGGCTAGCAAAGAGATCTACGAATCACAGATGTAACTCTGTGAGATGAATTCACAGAACACTAAGCAGTTTCGGGAGAAGCTTCTTGCCAGATTTCATCTGAGGATATTTCCTTTTTCACCATAGCCCTCTATGGGCTTCCAAATATCACTTTGCCAATTCCACAAGAACTGTCCTAGCGAATGGCATCTTGAGGGGTAAGCTGTAACTCTGTGAGATGATTTCACAGAACACAAAGAAGTTTCTCAGAAAGCTTCTTTCTCTTTGTTGTCGAAGGATATTTCCTTTGGCCCTATAGTCTTCAAAGGGATCCGAAATATCTGTTCTCAGATTCCACAGAAATCAGGCTAGCAAAGAGATCTACGAAACACAGATGTAACGCTGTGAGATGAATTCACAGAACACTAAGCAGTTTCTCAGAAAGCTTCTTTCCAGATTTCATCTGAGGATATTTCCTTTTTCACCATAGCCCTCTATGGGCTTCCAAATATCACTTTGCCAATTCCACAAGAACTGTCTTAGCGAAAGGCTTCTTGAGGGGAAAGCTGTAACTCTGTGAGATGATTTCACAGAACGCAAAGAAGTTTCTCAGAAAGCTTCTTTCTCTTTGTTATCGGAGGATATTTCGTTTGGCCCTATAGTCTTCAAAGGGATCCGAAATATCTGTTCTCAGATTCCACAGAAATAAGGCTAGCAAAGATATCTACGAAACACAGATGTAACTCTGTGAGATGAATTCACAGAACACTAAGCAGTTTCTCAGAAAGCTTCTTTCCAGATTTCATCTGAGGATATTTCCTTTTTCACCATAGCCCTCTATGGGCTTCCAAATATCACTTTGCCAATTCCACAAGAACTGTCTTAGCGAAAGGCTTCTTGAGGGGAAAGCTGTAACTCTCTGAGATGATTTCACAGAACACAAAGAAGTTTCTCAGAAAGCTTCTTTCTCTTTGTTATCGGAGGATATTTCCTTTGGCCCTATAGTCTTCAAAGGGATCCGAAATATCTGTTCTCAGATTCCACAGAAATAAGGCTAGCAAAGAGATCCACGAAACACAGATGTAACTCTGTGAGTGGAAGTCACACATCACAGAGCAGTTTCTCAGAAAGCTTCTTTCCAGATTTCATCTGAGGATATTTCCTTTTTCACCATAGCCCTCTATGGGCTTCCAAATAACACTTTGCCAATTCCACAAGAACTGTCTTAGCGAAAGGCTTCTTGAGGGGAAAGCTGTAACTCTGTGAGATGATTTCACAGAACACAAAGAAGTTTCTCAGAAAGCTTCTTTCTCTTTGTTATCGGAGGATATTTCCTTTGGCCCTATAGTCTTCAAAGGGATCCGAAATATCTGTACTCAGATTCCACAGAAATAAGGCTAGCAAAGATATCTACGAAACACAGATGTAACTCTGTGAGATGAATTCACAGAACACTAAGCAGTTTCTCAGAAAGCTTCTTTCCAGATTTCATCTGAGGATATTTCCTTTTTCACCACAGCCCTCTATGGGCTTCCAAATATCACTTTGCCAATTCCACAAGAACTGTCTTAGCGAAAGGCTTCTTGAGGGGAAAGCTGTAACTCTGTGAGATGATTTCACAGAACACAAAGAAGTTTCCCAGAAAGCTTCTTTCTCTTTGTTATCGGAGGATATTTCCTTTGGCCCTATAGTCTTCAAAGGGATCCGAAATATCTGTTCTCAGATTCCACAGAAATAAGGCTAGCAGAGAGATCTACGAAACACAGATGTAACTCTGTGATATGAATTCACAGAACACTAAGCAGTTTCTCAGAAAGCTTCTTTCCAGATTTCATCTGAGGATATTTCCTTTGTCACCATAGCCCTCTATGGGCTTCCAAATATCACTTTGCCAATTTCTCAAGAACTGTCTTAGCCAAAGGCTTCTGGAGGGGAAAGCTGTAACTCTGTGAGATGATTTCACAGAACACAAAGAAGTTTCTCAGAAAGCTTCTTTCTCTTTGTTATCGAAGGATATTTCCTTTGGTACTATAGTCTTCAAAGGGATCCGAAATATCTGTTCTCAGATTCCACAGCAATAAGGCTAGCAAAGAGATCTACGAAACACAGATGTAACTCTGTGAGATGAATTCACAGAACACTAAGCAGTTTCTCAGAAAGATTCTTTCCAGATTTCATCTGAGGGTATTTCCTTTTTCACCATAGCCCTTTATGGGCTTCCAAATATCACTTTGCCAGTTCCACAAGAACTGTCTTAGCGAAAGGCTTCTTGAGACGAAAGGTGTAACTCTGTGAGATGATCTCACAGAACACAAAGGAGTTTCTCAGAAAGCTTCTTTCTCTTTGTTATCGGAGGATATTTCCTTTGGCCCTATAGTCTTCAAAGGGATCCGAAATATCTGTTCTCAGATTCCACAGAAATAAGGCTAGCAAAGAGATCCACGAAACTCAGATGTAACTCTGTGAGTGGAAGTCACACATCACAGAGCAGTTTCTCAGAAAGCTTCTTTCCAAATTTCATCTGAGGATATTTGCTTTTTCACCATAGCCCTCTATGGGCTTCCAAATAACACTTTGCCAATTCCACAAGAACTGTCTTAGCCAAAGGCTTCTGGAGGGGAAAGCTGTAACTCTGTGAGATGATTTCACAGAACACAAAGAAGTTTCTCAGAAAGCTTCTTTATCTTTGTTATCGAAGGATATTTCCTTTGGTACTATAGTCTTCAAAGGGATCCGAAATATCTGTTCTCAGATTCCACAGAAATAAGGCTAGCAAAGATATCTACGAAACACAGATGTAACTCTGTGAGATGAATTCACAGAACACTAAGCAGTTTCTCAGAAAGCTTCTTTCCAGATTTCAACTGAGGATATTTCCTTTTTCACCATAGCCCTCTATGGGCTTCCAAATATCACTTTTCCAATTCCACAAGAACTGTCTTAGCGAAAGGCTTCTTGAGGGGAAAGCTGTAACTCTGTGAGATGATCTCACAGAACACAAAGGAGTTTCTCAGAAAGCTTCTTTCTCTTTGTTATCGGAGGATATTTCCTTTGGCCCTATAGTCTTCAAAGGGATCCGAAATATCTGTTCTCAGATTCCACAGAAATAAGGCTAGCAAAGAGATCCACGAAACACAGATGTAACTCTGTGAGTGGAAGTCACACATCACAGAGCAGTTTCTCAGAAAGCTTCTTTCCAGATTTCATCTGAGGATATTTGCTTTTTCACCATAGCCCTCTATGGCTTCCAAATAACACTTTGCCAATTCCACAAGAACTGTCTTAGCGAAAGGCTTCTTGAGGGGAAAGCTGTAACTCTGTGAGATGATTTCACAGAACACAAAGAAGTTTCTCAGAAAGCTTCTTTCTCTTTGTTATCGCAGGATATTTCCTTTGGCCCTATAGTCTTCAAAGGGATCCGAAATATCTGTTCTCAGATTCCACAGAAATCAGGCTAGCAAAGAGATCTACGAAACACAGATGTAACTCTGTGAGATGAATTCACAGAACACTAAGCAGTTTCTCAGAAAGCTTCTTTCCAGATTTCATCTGAGGATATTTCCTTTGTCACCATAGCCCTCTATGGGCCTCCAAATATCACTTTGCCAATTTCTCAAGAACTGTCTTAGCCAAAGGCTTCTGGAGGGGAAAGCTGTAACTCTGTGAGATGATTTCACAGAATACAAAGAAGTTTCTCAGAAAGCTTCTTTCTCTTTGTTATCGAAGGATATTTCCTTTGGTACTATAGTCTTCAAAGGGATCCGAAATATCTTTTCTCAGACTCCACAGAAATAAGGATAGCAAAGAGATCTACGAAACACAGATGTAACTCTGTGAGATGAATTCACAGAACACTAAGCAGTTTCTCAGAAAGCTTCTTTCCAGATTTCATCTGAGGATATTTCCTTTTTCACCATAGCCCTCTATGGGCTTCCAAATATCACTTTGCCAATTCCTCAAGAACTGTCTTAGCGAAAGGCTTCTTGAGGGGAAAGCTGTAACTGTGTGAGATGATTTCATAGAACACAAAGAAGTTTCTCAGAAAGCTTCTTTCTCTTTGTTATCGGAGGATATTTCCTTTGGCCCTATAGTCTTCAAAGGGATCCGAAATATCTGTTCTCAGATTCCACAGAAATAAGGCTAGCAAAGAGATCTACGAAACACAGATGTAGCCCTGTGAGATGAATTGACAGAACACTAAGCAGTTTCTCAGAAAGCTTCTTTCCAGATTTCATCTGAGGATATTTCCTTTTTCACCATAGCCCTCTAGGGGCTTCCAAATATCACGTTGCCAATTCCACAAGAACTGTCTTAGCGAAAGGCTTCTTGAGGGGAAAGCTGTAACTCTGGGAGATGATTTCACAGAACACAAAGAAGTTTCTCAGAAAGCTTCTTTCTCTTTGTTATCGGAGGATATTTCCTTTGGCCCTATAGTCTTCAAAGGGATCCGAAATATCTGTTCTCAGATTCCACAGAAATCAGGCTAGCAATGAGATCTACGAATCACAGATGTAACTCTGTGAGATGAATTCACAAAACACTAAGCAGTTTCGGGAGAAGCTTCTTTCCAGATTTCATCTGAGGATATTTCCTTTTTCACCATAGCCCTCTATGGGCTTCCAAATATCACTTTCCCAATTCCACAAGAACTATCCTAGCGAAAGGCTTCTTGAGGGGAAAGCTGTAACTCTGTGAGATGATTTCACAGAACACAAAGAAGTTTCTCAGAAAGCTTCTTTCTCTTTGTTGTCGAAGGATATTTCCTTTGGCCCTATAGTCTTCAAAGGGATCGGAAATATCTGTTCTCAGATTCCACAGAAATAAGGCTAGCAAGGAGATCTACGAAACACAGATGTAACTCTGTGATATGAATTCACAGAACACTAAGCAGTTTCTCAGAAAGCTTCTTTCCAGATTTCATCTGAGGATATTTCCTTTGTCACCATAGCCCTTTATGGGCTTCCAAATATCACTTTGCCAATTTCTCAACAACTGTCTTAGCCAAAGGCTTCTGGAGGGGAAAGCTGTAACTCAGTGAGATGATTTCACAGAACACAAAGAAGTTTCTCAGAAAGCTTCTTTCTCTTTGTTATCGAAGGATATTTCCTTTGGTACTATAGTCTTCAAAGGGATCCGAAATATCTGTTCTCAGATTCCACAGCAATAAGGCTAGCAAAGAGATCTACGAAACACAGATGTAACTCTGTGAGATGAATTCACAGAACACTAAGCAGTTTCTCAGAAAGCTTCTTTCCAGATTTCATCTGAGGGTATTTCCTTTTTCACCATAGCCCTTTATGGGCTTCCAAATATCACTTTGCCAGTTCCACAAGAACTGTCTTAGCGAAAGGCTTCTTGAGACGAAAGGTGTAACTCTGTGAGATGATCTCACAGAACACAAAGGAGTTTCTCAGAAAGCTTCTTTCTCTTTGTTATCGGAGGATATTTCCTTTGGCCCTATAGTCTTCAAAGGGATCCGAAATATCTGTTCTCAGATTCCACAGAAATAAGGCTAGCAAAGAGATCCACGAAACTCAGATGTAACTCTGTGAGTGGAAGTCACACATCACAGAGCAGTTTCTCAGAAAGCTTCTTTCCAAATTTCATCTGAGGATATTTGCTTTTTCACCATAGCCCTCTATGGGCTTCCAAATAACACTTTGCCAATTCCACAAGAACTGTCTTAGCGAAAGGCTTCTTGAGGGGAAAGCTGTAACTCTGTGAGATGATTTCACAGAACACAAAGAAGTTTCTCAGAAAGCTTCTTTCTCTTTGTTATCGGAGGATATTTCCTTTGGCCCTATAGTCTTCAAAGGGATCCGAAATATCTGTACTCAGATTCCACAGAAATAAGGCTAGCAAAGATATCTACGAAACACAGATGTAACTCTGTGAGATGAATTCACAGAACACTAAGCAGTTTCTCAGAAAGCTTCTTTCCAGATTTCATCTGAGGATATTTCCTTTTTCACCATAGCCCCCTATGGGCTTCCAAATATCACTTTGCCAATTCCACAAGAACTGTCTTAGCGAAAGGCCTCTTGAGGGGAAAGCTGTAACTCTGTGAGATGATTTCACAGAACACAAAGAAGTTTCTCAGAAAGCTTCTTTCTCTTTGTTATCGGAGGATATTTCCTTTGGCCCTATAGTCTTCAAAGGGATCCGAAATATCTGTTCTCAGATTCCACAGAAATCAGGCTAGCAAAGAGATCTACGAAACACAGATGTAACTCTGTGAGATGAATTCACAGAACACTAAGCAGTTTCTCAGAAAGCTTCTTTCCAGATTTCATCTGAGGATATTTCCTTTTTCACCATAGCCCTCTATGGGCTTCCAAATATCACTTTGCCAGTTCCACAAGAACTGTCTTAGCGAAAGGCTTCTTGAGACGAAAGGTGTAACTCTGTGAGATGATTTCACAGAACACAAAGAAGTTTCTCAGAAAGCTTCTTTCTCTTTGTTATCGGAGGATATTTCCTTTGGCCCTATAGTCTTCAAAGGGATCCGAAATATCTGTTCTCAGATTCCACAGAAATAAGGCTAGCAAAGAGATCTACGAAACACAGATGTAACTCTGTGAGATGAATTCACAGAACACTAAGCAGTTTCTCAGAAAGCTTCTTTCCAGATTTCATCTGAGGATATTCCCTTTTTCACCATAGCCCTCTATGGGCTTCCAAATATCACTTTGCCAATTCCACAAGAACGGTCTTAGCGAAAGGCTTCTTGAGGGGAAAGCTGTAACTCTGTGAGATGATTTCACAGAACACAAAGAAGTTTCTCAGAAAGCTTCTTTCTCTTTGTTATCGGAGGATATTTCCTTTGGCCCTATAGTCTTCAAAGGGATCCGAAATATCTGTTCTCAGATTCCACAGAAATAAGGCTAGCAAAGAGATCCACGAAATACAGATGTAACTCTGTGAGATGAATTCAAAGAACACTAAGCAGTTTCTCAGAAAGCTTCTTTCCAGATTTCATCTGAGGATATTTCCTTTTACACCATAGCCCTCTATGGGCTTCCAAATATCACTTTGCCAATTCCACAAGAACTGTCTTAGCGAAAGTCTTCTTGAAGGGAAAGCTGTAACTCTGTGAGATGATTTCACAGAACACAAAGAAGTTTCTCAGAAAGCTTCTTTCTCTTTGTTATCGGAGGATATTTCCTTTGGCCCTATAGTCTTCAAAGGGATCCGAAATATCTGTTCTCAGATTCCACAGAAATAAGGCTAGCAGAGAGATCTACGAAACACAGATGTAACTCTGTGAGATGAATTCACAGAACACTAAGCAGTTTCTCAGAAAGCTTCTTTCCAGATTTCATCTGAGGATGTTTCGTTTGTCACCATAGCCCTCTATGGGCTTCCAAATATCACTTTGCCAATTTCTCAAAGACTGTCTTAGCCAAAGGCTTCTGGAGGGGAAAGCTGTAACTCTGTGAGATGATTTCACAGAACACAAAGAAGCTTCTCAGAAAGCTTCTTTATCTTTGTTATCGAAGGATATTTCCTTTGGTACTATAGTCTTCATAGGGATCCGAAATATCTGTTCTCAGATTCCACAGAAATAAGGCTAGCAAAGAGATCTACGAAACACAGATGTAACTCTGTGAGATGAATTCACAGAACACTAAGCAGTTTCTCAGAAAGCTTCTTTCCAGATTTCATCTGAGGATATTTCCTTTTTCACCATAGCCCTCTATGGGCTTCCAAATATCACTTTGCCAATTCCACAAGAACTGTCTTAGCGAAAGGCTTCTTGAGGGGAAAGCTGTAACTCTGAGAGATGATCTCACAGAACACAAAGGAGTTTCTCAGAAACCTTCTTTCTCTTTGTTATCGGAGGATATTTCCTTTGGCCCTATAGTCTTCAAAGGGATCCGAAATATCTGTTCTCAGATTCCACAGAAATAAGGCTAGCAAAGAGATCCACGAAACACAGATGTAACTCTGTGAGTGGAAGTCACACATCACAGAGCAGTTTCTCAGAAAGCTTCTTTCCAGATTTCATCTGAGGATATTTGCTTTTTCACCATAGCCCTCTATGGGCTTCCAAATAACACTTTGCCAATTCCACAAGAACTGTCTTAGCGAAAGGCTTCTTGAGGGGAAAGCTGTAACTCTGTGAGATGATTTCACAGAACACAAAGAAGTTTCTCAGAAAGCTTCTTTCTCTTTGTTATCGGAGGATATTTCCTTTGGCCCTATAGTCTTCAAAGGGATCCGAAATATCTGTACTCAGATTCCACAGAAATAAGGCTAGCAAAGATATCTACGAAACACAGATGTAACTCTGTGAGATGAATTCACAGAACACTAAGCAGATTCTCAGAAAGCTTCTTTCCAGATTTCATCTGAGGATATTTCCTTTTTCACCATAGCCCTCTATGGGCTTCCAAATATCACTTTGCCAATTCCACAAGAACTGTCTTAGCCAAAGGCTTCTTGAGGGGAAAGCTGTAACTCTGTGAGATGATTTCACAGAACACAAAGAAGTTTCTCAGAAAGCTTCTTTCTCTTTGTTATCGCAGGATATTTCCTTTGGCCCTATAGTCTTCAAAGGGATCCGAAATATCTGTTCTCAGATTCCACAGAAATAAGGCTAGCAGAGAGATCTACGAAACACAGATGTAACTCTGTGAGATGAATTCACAGAACACTAAGCAGTTTCTCAGAAAGCTTCTTTCCAGATTTCATCTGAGGATATTTCCTTTGTCACCATAGCCCTCTATGGGCCTCCAAATATCACTTTGCCAATTTCTCAAGACCTGTCTTAGCCAAAGGCTTCTGGAGGGGAAAGCTGTAACTCTGTGAGATGATTTCACAGAACACAAAAAAGTTTCTCAGAAAGCTTCTTTCTCTTTGTTATCGAAGGATATTTCCTTTGGTACTATAGTCTTCAAAGGGATCCGAAATATCTTTTCTCAGATTCCACAGAAATAAGGCTAGCAAAGAGATCTACGAAACACAGATGTAACTCTGTGAGATGAATTCACAGAACACTAAGCAGTTTCTCAGAAAGCTTCTTTCCAGATTTCATCTGAGGATATTTCCTTTTTCACCATAGCCCTCTATGGGCTTCCAAATATCACTTTGCCAATTCCACAAGAACTGTCTTAGCGAAAGGCTTCTTGAGGGGAAAGCTGTAACTCTGTGAGATGATTTCATAGAACACAAAGAAGTTTCTCAGAAAGCTTCTTTCTCTTTGTTATCGGAGGATATATCCTTTGGCCCTATAGTCTTCAAAGGGATCCGAAATATCTGTTCTCAGATTCCACAGAAATAAGGCTAGCAAAGAGATCTACGAAACACAGATGTAGCCCTGTGAGATGAATTGACAGAACACTAAGCAGTTTCTCTGAAATCTTCTTTCCAGATTTCATCTGAGGATATTTGCTTTTTCACCATAGCCCTCTAGGGGCTTCCAAATATCACGTTGCCAATTCCACAAGAACTGTCTTAGCGAAAGGCTTCTTGAGGGGAAAGCTGTAACTCTGGGAGATGATTTCACAGAACACAAAGAAGTTTCTCAGAAAGCTTCTTTCTCTTTGTTATCGGAGGATATTTCCTTTGGCCCTATAGTCTTCAAAGGGATCCGAAATATCTGTTCTCAGATTCCACAGAAATCAGGCTAGCAATGAGATCTACGAATCACAGATGTAACTCTGTGAGATGAATTCACAAAACACTAAGCAGTTTCGGGAGAAGCTTCTTTCCAGATTTCATCTGAGGATATTTCCTTTTTCACCATAGCCCTCTATGGGCTTCCAAATATCACTTTGCCAATTGCACAAGAACTATCCTAGCGAAAGGCTTCTTGAGGGGAAAGCTGTAACTCTGTGAGATGATTTCACAGAACACAAAGAAGTTTCTCAGAAAGCTTCTTTCTCTTTGTTGTCGAAGGATATTTCCTTTGGCCCTATAGTCTTCAAAGGGATCGGAAATATCTGTTCTCAGATTCCACAGAAATAAGGCTAGCAAGGAGATCTACGAAACACAGATGTAACTCTGTGAGATGAATTCACAGAACACTAAGCAGTTTCTCAGAAAGCTTCTTTCCAGATTTCATCTGAGGATATTTCCTTTTTCACCATAGCCTTTATGGGCTTCCAAATATCACTTTGCCAGTTCCACAAGAACTGTCTAAGCGAAAGGCTTCTTGAGACGAAAGGTGTAACTCTGTGAGATGATCTCACAGAACACAAAGGAGTTTCTCAGAAAGCTTCTTTCTCTTTGTTATCGGAGGATATTTCCTTTGGCCCTATAGTCTTCAAAGGGATCCGAAATATCTGTTCTCAGATTCCACAGAAATCAGGCTAGCAAAGAGATCTACGAAACACAGATGTAACTCTGTGAGATGAATTCACAGAACACTAAGCAGTTTCTCAGAAAGCTTCTTTCCAGATTTCATCTGAGGATATTTCCTTTTTCACCATAGCCCTCTATGGGCTTCCAAATATCACTTTGCCAGTTCCAGAAGAAGTGTCTTAGCGAAAGGCTTCTTGAGACGAAAGGTGTAACTCTGTGAGATGATTTCACAGAACACAAAGAAGTTTCTCAGAAAGCTTCTTTCTCTTTGTTATCGGAGGATATTTCCTTTGGCCCTATAGTCTTCAAAGGGATCCGAAATATCTGTTCTCAGATTCCACAGAAATAAGGCTAGCAAAGAGATCTACGAAACACAGATGTAACTCTGTGAGATGAATTCACAGAACACTAAGCAGTTTCTCAGAAAGCTTCTTTCCAGATTTCATCTGAGGATATTCCCTTTTTCACCATAGCCCTCTATGGGCTTCCAAATATCACTTTGCCAATTCCACAAGAACGGTCTTAGCGAAAGGCTTCTTGAGGGGAAAGCTGTAACTCTGTGAGATGATTTCACAGAACACAAAGAAGTTTCTCAGAAAGCTTCTTTCTCTTTGTTATCGGAGGATATTTCCTTTGGCCCTATAGTCTTCAAAGGGATCCGAAATATCTGTTCTCAGATTCCACAGAAATAAGGCTAGCAAAGAGATCCACGAAATACAGATGTAACTCTGTGAGATGAATTCAAAGAACACTAAGCAGTTTCTCAGAAAGCTTCTTTCCAGATTTCATCTGAGGATATTTCCTTTTACACCATAGCCCTCTATGGGCTTCCAAATATCACTTTGCCAATTCCACAAGAACTGTCTTAGCGAAAGTCTTCTTGAGGGGAAAGCTGTAACTCTGTGAGATGATTTCACAGAACACAAAGAAGTTTCTCAGAAAGCTTCTTTCTCTTTGTTATCGGAGGATATTTCCTTTGGCCCTATAGTCTTCAAAGGGATCCGAAATATCTGTTCTCAGATTCCACAGAAATAAGGCTAGCAGAGAGATCTACGAAACACAGATGTAACTCTGTGAGATGAATTCACAGAACACTAAGCAGTTTCTCAGAAAGCTTCTTTCCAGATTTCATCTGAGGATGTTTCCTTTGTCACCATAGCCCTCTATGGGCTTCTAAATATCACTTTGCCAATTTCTCAAGAACTGTCTTAGCCAAAGGCTTCTGGAGGGGAAAGCTTTAACTCTGTGAGATGATTTCACAGAACACAAAGAAGTTTCTCAGAAAGCTTCTTTATCTTTGTTATCGAAGGATATTTCCTTTGGTACTATAGTCTTCAAAGAATTCCGAAATATCTGTTCTCAGATTCCACAGAAATAAGGCTAGCAAAGATATCTACGAAACACAGATGTAACTCTGTGAGATGAATTCACAGAACACTAAGCAGTTTCTCAGAAAGCTTCTTTCCAGATTTCATCTGAGGATATCTCCTTTTTCACCATAGCCCTCTAAGGGCTTCCAAATATCACTTTGCCAATTCCACAAGAACTGTCTTAGCGAAAGGCTTCTTGAGGCGAAAGCTGTAACTCTGTGAGATGATCTCACAGAACACAAAGGAGTTTCTCAGAAAGCTTCTTTCTCTTTGTTATCGGAGGATATTTCCTTTGGCCCTATAGTCTTCAAAGGGATCCGAAATATCTGTTCTCAGATTCCACAGAAATAAGGCTAGCAAAGAGATCCACGAAACACAGATGTAACTCTGTGAGTGGAAGTCACACATCACAGAGCAGTTTCTCAGAAAGCTTCTTTCCAGATTTCATCTGAGGATATTTGCTTTTTCACCATAGCCCTCTATGGGCTTCCAAATAACACTTTGCCAATTCCACAAGAACTGTCTTAGCGAAAGGCTTCTTGAGGGGAAAGCTGTAACTCTGTGAGATGATTTCACAGAACACAAAGAAGTTTCTCAGAAAGCTTCTTTCTCTTTGTTATCGGAGGATATTTCCTTTGGCCCTATAGTCTTCAAAGGGATCCGAAATATCTGTACTCAGATTCCAAAGAAATAAGGCTAGGAAAGATATCTACGAAACACAGATGTAACTCTGTGAGATGAATTCACAGAACACTAAGCAGATTCTCAGAAAGCTTCTTTCCAGATTTCATGTGAGGATATTTCCTTTTTCACCATAGCCCTCTATGGGCTTCCAAATATCACTTTCCCAATTCCACAAGAACTGTCTTACCGAAAGGCTTCTTGAGGGGAAAGCTGTAACTCTGTGAGATGATTTCACAGAACACAAAGAAGTTTCTCAGAAAGCTTCTTTCTCTTTTTATCGCAGGATATTTCCTTTGGCCCTATAGTCTTCAAAGGGATCCGAAATATCTGTTCTCAGATTCCACAGAAATAAGGCTAGCAGAGAGATCTACGAAACACAGATGTAACTCTGTGAGATGAATTCACAGAACACTAAGCAGTTTCTCAGAAAGCTTCTTTCCAGATTTCATCTGAGGATATTTCCTTTGTCACCATAGCCCTCTATGGGCTTCCAAATATCACTTTGCCAATTCCACAAGAACTATCCTAGCGAAAGGCTTCTTGAGGGGAAAGCTGTAACTCTGTGAGATGATTTCACAGAACACAAAGAAGTTTCTCAGAAAGCTTCTTTCTCTTTGTTGTCGAAGGATATTTCCTTTGGCCCTATAGTCTTCAAAGGGATCCGAAATATCTGTTCTCAGATTCCACAGAAATAAGGCTAGCAAGGAGATCTACGAAACACAGATGTAACTCTGTGAGATGAATTCACAGAACACTAAGCAGTTTCTCAGAAAGCTTCTTTCCAGATTTCATCTGAGGATATTTCCTTTTTCACCATAGCCCTTTATGGGCTTCCAAATATCACTTTGCCAGTTCCACAAGAACTGTCTTAGCGAAAGGCTTCTTGAGACGAAAGGTGTAACTCTGTGAGATGATCTCACAGAACACAAAGGAGTTTCTCAGAAAGCTTCTTTCTCTTTGTTATCGGAGGATATTTCCTTTGGCCCTATAGTCTTCAAAGGGATCCGAAATATCTGTTCTCAGATTCCACAGAAATAAGGCTAGCAAAGAGATCCACGAAACACAGATGTAACTCTGTGAGTGGAAGTCACACATCACAGAGCAGTTTCTCAGAAAGCTTCTTTCCAGATTTCATCTGAGGATATTTGCTTTTTCACCATAGCCCTCCATGGGCTTCCAAATAACACTTTGCCAATTCCACAAGAACTGTCTTAGCGAAAGGCTTCTTGAGGGGAAAGCTGTAACTCTGTGAGATGATTTCACAGAACACAAAGAAGTTTCTCAGAAAGCTTCTTTCTCTTTGTTATCGGAGGGTATTTCCTTTGGCCCTATAGTTTTCAAAGGGATCCGAAATATCTGTACTCAGATTCCACAGAAATAAGGCTAGCAAAGATATCTACGAAACACAGATGTAACTCTGTGAGATGAATTCACAGAACACTAAGCAGATTCTCAGAAAGCTTCTTTCCAGATTTCATCTGAGGATATTTCCTTTTTCACCATAGCCCTCTATGGGCTTCCAAATATCACTTTGCCAATTCCACAAGAACTGTCTTAGCGAAAGGCTTCTTGAGGGGAAAGCTGTAACTCTGTGAGATGATTTCACAGAACACAAAGAAGTTTCTCAGAAAGCTTCTTTCTCTTTGTTATCGGAGGATATTTCCTTTGGCCCTATAGTCTTCAAAGGGATCCGAAATATCTGTTCTCAGATTCCACAGAAATAAGGCTAGCAGAGAGATCTACGAAACACAGATGTAACTCTGTAAGATGAATTCACAGAACACTAAGCAGTTTCTCAGAAAGCTTCTTTCTTAATTTCATCTGAGGATATTTCCTTTGTCACCATAGCCCTCTATGGGCTTCCAAATAACACTTTGCCAATTTCTCAAGAACTGTCTTAGCCAAAGGCTTCTGGAGGGGAAAGCTGTAACTCTGTGAGATGATTTCACAGAACACAAAGAAGTTTCTCAGAAAGCTTCTTTCTCTTTGTTATCGAAGGATATTTCCTTTGGTACTATAGTTTTCAAAGGGATCCGAAATATCTGTTCTCAGATTCCACAGAAATAAGGCTAGCAAAGAGATCTACGAAACACAGATGTAACTCTGTGAGATGAATTCACAGAACACTAAGAAGTTTCTCAGAAAGCTTCTTTCCAGATTTCATCTGAGGATATTTCCTTTTTCACCATAGCCCTCTATGGACTTCCAAATATCACTTTGCCAATTCCACAAGAACTGTCTTAGCGAAAGGCTTCTTCAGGAGAAAGCTGTAACTCTGTGAGATGATTTCACAGAACACAAAGAAGTTTCTCAGAAAGCTTCTTTCTCTTTGTTATCGGAGGATATTTCCTTTGGCCCTATAGTATTCAAAGGGATCCGAAATATCTGTTCTCACATTCCACAGAAATAAGGCTAGCAAAGAGATCTACGAAACACAGATGTAACTCTGTGAGATGAATTCACAGAACACTAAGCAGTTTCTCAGAAAGCTTCTTTCCAGATTTCATCTGAGGATATTTCCTTTTTCACCATAGCCCTCTATGGGCTTCCAAATATCACTTTGCCAGTTCCAGAAGAAGTGTCTTAGCGAAAGGCTTCTTGAGACGAAAGGTTTAACTCTGTGAGATGATTTCACAGAACACAAAGAAGTTTCTCAGAAAGCTTCTTTCTCTTTGTTATCGTTGGATATTTCCTTTGGCCCTATAGTCTTCAAAGGGATCCGAAATATCTGGTCTCAGATTCCACAGAAATAAGGCTAGCAGAGAGATCTACGAAACACAGATGTAACTCTGTGAGATGAATTCACAGAACACTAAGCAGTTTCTCAGAAAGCTTCTTTCCAGATTTCATCTGAGGATATTTCCTTTGTCACCATAGCCCTCTATGGGCTTCCAAATATCACTTTGCCAATTTCTCAAGAACTGTCTTAGCCAAAGGCTTCTGGAGGGGAAAGCTGTAACTCTGTGAGATGATTTCACAGAACACAAAGAAGTTTCTCAGAAAGCTTCTTTCTCTTTGTTATCGGAGGATATTTCCTTTGGCCCTATAGTCTTCAAAGGGATCCGAAATATCTGTTCTCAGATTCCACAGAAATCAGGCTAGCAATGAGATCTACGAATCACAGATGTAACTCTGTGAGATGAATTCACAAAACACTAAGCAGTTTCGGGAGAAGCTTCTTTCCAGATTTCATCTGAGGATATTTCCTTTGTCACCATAGCCCTCTAGGTGCTTCCAAATATCACTTTGCCAATTCCACAAGAACTATCCTAGCGAAAGGCTTCTTGAGGGGAAAGCTGTAACTCTGTGAGATGATTTCACAGAACACAAAGAAGTTTCTCAGAAAGCTTCTTTCTCTTTGTTGTCGAAGGATATTTCCTTTGGCCCTATAGTCTTCAAAGGGATCCGAAATATCTGTTCTCAGATTCCACAGAAATAAGGCTAGCAAGGAGATCTACGAAACACAGATGTAACTCTGTGAGATGAATTCACAGAACACTAAGCAGTTTCTCAGAAAGCTTCTTTCCAGATTTCATCTGAGGATATTTCCTTTTTCACCATAGCCCTTTATGGGCTTCCAAATATCACTTTGCCAGTTCCACAAGAAATGTCTTAGCGAAAGGCTTCTTGAGACGAAAGGTGTAACTCTGTGAGATGATCTCACAGAACACAAAGGAGTTTCTCAGAAAGCTTCTTTCTCTTTGTTATCGGAGGATATTTCCTTTGGCCCTATAGTCTTCAAAGGGATGCGAAATATCTGTTCTCAGATTCCACAGAAATAAGGCTAGCAAAGAGATCCACGAAACACAGATGTAACTCTGTGAGTGGAAATCACACATCACAGAGCAGCTTCTCAGAAAGCTTCTTTCCAGATTTCATCTGAGGATATTTGCTTTTTCACCATAGCCCTCTATGGGCTTCCAAATATCACTTTGCCAATTCCACAAGAACTGTCTTAGCGAAAGGCTTCTTGAGGGGAAAGCTGTAACTCTGTGAGATGATTTCACAGAACACAAAGAAGTTTCTCAGAAAGCTTCTTTCTCATTGTTATCGGAGGATATTTCCTTTGGCCCTATAGTCTTCAAAGGGATCCGAAATATCTGTTCTCAGATTCCACAGAAATCAGGCTAGCAAAGAGATCTACGAAACACAGATGTAACTCTGTGAGATGAATTCACAGAACACTAAGCAGTTTCTCAGAAAGCTTCTTTCCAGATTTCATCTGAGGATATTTCCTTTTTCACCATAGCCCTCTAGGGGCTTCCAAATATCACTTTGCCAATTCCACAAGAACTTGTCTTAGCGAAAGGCTTCTTGAGGGGAAAGCTGTAACTCTGTGAGATGTTTTCACAGAACACAAAGAAGTTTCTCAGATAGCTTCTTTCTCTTTGTTATCGGAGGATATTTCCTTTGGCCCTATAGTCTTCAAAGGGATCCGAAATATCTGTTCTCAGATTCCACAGAAATAAGGCTAGCAAAGAGATCTACGAAACACAGATGTAACTCTGTGAGATGAATTCACAGAACACTAAGCAGTTTCTCAGAAAGCTTCTTTCCAGATTTCATCTGAGGATATTCCCTTTTTCACCATAGCCCTCTATGGGCTTCCAAATATCACTTTGCCAATTCCACAAGAACGGTCTTAGCGAAAGGCTTCTTGAGGGGAAAGCTGTAACTCTGTGAGATGATTTCACAGAACACAAAGAAGTTTCTCAGAAAGCTTCTTTCTCTTTGTTATCGGAGGATATTTCCTTTGGCCCTATAGTCTTCAAAGGGATCCGAAATATCTGTTCTCAGATTCCACAGAAATAAGGCTAGCAAAGAGATCCACGAAATACAGATGTAACTCTGTGAGATGAATTCAAAGAACACTAAGCAGTTTCTCAGAAAGCTTCTTTCCAGATTTCATCTGAGGATATTTCCTTTTACACCATAGCCCTCTATGGGCTTCCAAATATCACTTTGCCAATTCCACAAGAACTGTCTTAGCGAAAGTCTTCTTGAGGGGAAAGCTGTAACTCTGTGAGATGATTTCACAGAACACAAAGAAGTTTCTCAGAAAGCTTCTTTCTCTTTGTTATCGGAGGATATTTCCTTTGGCCCTATAGTCTTCAAAGGGATCCGAAATATCTGTTCTCAGATTCCACAGAAATAAGGCTAGCAGAGAGATCTACGAAACACAGATGTAACTCTGTGAGATGAATTCACAGAACACTAAGCAGTTTCTCAGAAAGCTTCTTTCCAGATTTCATCTGAGGATGTTTCCTTTGTCACCATAGCCCTCTATGGGCTTCCAAATATCACTTTGCCAATTTCTCAAGAACTGTCTTAGCCAAAGGCTTCTGGAGGGGAAAGCTGTAACTCTGTGAGATGATTTCACAGAACACAAAGAAGTTTCTCAGAAAGCTTCTTTATCTTTGTTATCGAAGGATATTTCCTTTGGTACTATAGTCTTCAAAGGGATCCGAAATATCTGTTCTCAGATTCCACAGAAATAAGGCTAGCAAAGATATCTACGAAACACAGATGTAACTCTGTGAGATGAATTCACAGAACACTAAGCAGTTTCTCAGAAAGCTTCTTTCCAGATTTCATCTGAGGATATTTCCTTTTTCACCATAGCCCTCTATGGGCTTCCAAATATCACTTTGCCAATTCCACAAGAACTGTCTTAGCGAAAGGCTTCTTGAGGGGAAAGCTGTAACTCTGTGAGATGATTTCATAGAACACAAAGAAGTTTCTCAGAAAGCTTCTTTCTCTTTGTTATCGGAGGATATATCCTTTGGCCCTATAGTCTTCAAAGGGATCCGAAATATCTGTTCTCAGATTCCACAGAAATAAGGCTAGCAAAGAGATCTACGAAACACAGATGTAGCCCTGTGAGATGAATTCACAGAACACTAAGCAGTTTCTCAGAAAGCTTCTTTCCAGATTTCATCTGAGGATATTTGCTTTTTCACCATAGCCCTCTAGGGGCTTCCAAATATCACGTTGCCAATTCCACAAGAACTGTCTTAGCGAAAGGCTTCTTGAGGGGAAAGCTGTAACTCTGGGAGATGATTTCACAGAACACAAAGAAGTTTCTCAGAAAGCTTCTTTCTCTTTGTTATCGGAGGATATTTCCTTAGGCCCTATAGTCTTCAAAGGGATCCGAAATATCTGTTCTCAGATTCCACAGAAATCAGGCTAGCAATGAGATCTACGAATCACAGATGTAACTCTGTGAGATGAATTCACAAAACACTAAGCAGTTTCGGGAGAAGCTTCTTTCCAGATTTCATCTGAGGATATTTCCTTTTTCACCATAGCCCTCTATGGGCTTCCAAATATCACTTTGCCAATTCCACAAGAACTATCCTAGCGAAAGGCTTCTTGAGGGGAAAGCTGTAACTCTGTGAGATGATTTCACAGAACACAAAGAAGTTTCTCAGAAAGCTTCTTTCTCTTTGTTGTCGAAGGATATTTCCTTTGGCCCTATAGTCTTCAAAGGGATCCGAAATATCTGTTCTCAGATTCCACAGAAATAAGGCTAGCAAGGAGATCTACGAAACACAGATGTAACTCTGTGAGATGAATTCACAGAACACTAAGCAGTTTCTCAGAAAGCTTCTTTCCAGATTTCATCTGAGGATATTTCCTTTTTCACCATAGCCCTTTATGGGCTTCCAAATATCACTTTGCCAGTTCCACAAGAACTGTCTTAGCGAAAGGCTTCTTGAGACGAAAGGTGTAACTCTGTGAGATGATCTCACAGAACACAAAGGAGTTTCTCAGAAAGCTTCTTTCTCTTTGTTATCGGAGGATATTTCCTTTGGCCGTATAGTCTTCAAAGGGATCCGAAATATCTGTTCTCAGATTCCACAGAAATAAGGCTAGCAAAGAGATCCACGAAACACAGATGTAACTCTGTGAGTGGAAGTCACACATCACAGAGCAGTTTCTCAGAAAGCTTCTTTCCAGATTTCATCTGAGGATATTTGCTTTTTCACCATAGCCCTCTATGGGCTTCCAAATGACACTTTGCCAATTCCACAAGAACTGTCTTAGCGAAAGGCTTCTTGAGGGGAAAGCTGTAACTCTGTGAGATGATTTCACAGAACACAAAGAAGTTTCTCAGAAAGCTTCTTTCTCTTTGTTATCGGAGGGTATTTCCTTTGGCCCTATAGTTTTCAAAGGGATCCGAAATATCTGTACTCAGATTCCACAGAAATAAGGCTAGCAAAGATATCTACGAAACACAGATGTAACTCTGTGAGATGAATTCACAGAACACTAAGCAGATTCTCAGAAAGCTTCTTTCCAGATTTCATCTGAGGATATTTCCTTTTTCACCATAGCCCTCTATGGGCTTCCAAATATCACTTTGCCAATTCCACAAGAACTGTCTTAGCGAAAGGCTTCTTGAGGGGAAATCTGTAACTCTGTGAGATGATTTCACAGAACACAAAGAAGTTTCTCAGAAAGCTTCTTTCTCTTTGTTATCGGAGGATATTTCCTTTGGCCCTATAGTCTTCAAAGGGATCCGAAATATCTGTTCTCAGATTCCACAGAAATAAGGCTAGCAGAGAGAACTACGAAACACAGATGTAACTCTGTAAGAAAAATTCACAGAACACTAAGCAGTTTCTCAGAAAGCTTCTTTCTTAATTTCATCTGAGGATATTTCCTTTGTCACCATAGCCCTCTATGGGCTTCCAAATAACACTTTGCCAATTTCTCAAGAACTGTCTTAGCCAAAGGCTTCTGGAGGGGAAAGCTGTAACTCTGTGAGATGATTTCACAGAACACAAAGAAGTTTCTCAGAAAGCTTCTTTCTCTTTGTTATCGAAGGATATTTCCTTTGGTACTATAGTTTTCAAAGGATCCGAAATATCTGTTCTCAGATTCCACAGAAATAAGGCTAGCAAAGAGATCTACGAAACACAGATGTAACTCTGTGAGATGAATTCACAGAACACTAAGAAGTTTCTCAGAAAGCTTCTTTCCAGATTTCATCTGAGGATATTTCCTTTTTCACCATAGCCCTCTATGGGCTTCCAAATATCACTTTGCCAATTCCACAAGAACTGTCTTAGCGAAAGGCTTCTTCAGGAGAAAGCTGTAACTCTGTGAGATGATTTCACAGAACACAAAGAAGTTTCTCAGAAAGCTTCTTTCTCTTTGTTATCGGAGGATATTTCCTTTGGCCCTATAGTATTCAAAGGGATCCGAAATATCTGTTCTCACATTCCACAGAAATAAGGCTAGCAAAGAGATCTACGAAACACAGATGTAACTCTGTGAGATGAATTCACAGAACACTAAGCAGTTTCTCAGAAAGCTTCTTTCCAGATTTCATCTGAGGATATTTCCTTTTTCACCATAGCCCTCTATGGGCTTCCAAATATCACTTTGCCAGTTCCAGAAGAAGTGTGTTAGCGAAAGGCTTCTTGAGACGAAAGGTTTAACTCTGTGAGATGATTTCACAGAACACAAAGAAGTTTCTCAGAAAGCTTCTTTCTCTTTGTTATCGTTGGATATTTCCTTTGGCCCTATAGTCTTCAAAGGGATCCGAAATATCTGGTCTCAGATTCCACAGAAATAAGGCTAGCAGAGAGATCTACGAAACACAGATGTAACTCTGTGAGATGAATTCACAGAACACTAAGCAGTTTCTCAGAAAGCTTCTTTCCAGATTTCATCTGAGGATATTTCCTTTGTCACCATAGCCCTCTATGGGCTTCCAAATATCACTTTGCCAATTTCTCAAGAACTGTCTTAGCCAAAGGCTTCTGGAGGGGAAAGCTGTAACTCTGTGAGATGATTTCACAGAACACAAAGAAGTTTCTCAGAAAGCTTCTTTCTCTTTGTTATCGGAGGATATTTCCTTTGGCCCTATACTCTTCAAAGGGATCCGAAATATCTGTTCTCAGATTCCACAGAAATCAGGCTAGCAATGAGATCTACGAATCACAGATGTAACTCTGTGAGATGAATTCACAAAACACTAAGCAGTTTCGGGAGAAGCTTCTTTCCAGATTTCATCTGAGGATATTTCCTTTGTCACCATAGCCCTCTAGGTGCTTCCAAATATCACTTTGCCAATTCCACAAGAACTATCCTAGCGAAAGGCTTCTTGAGGGGAGAGCTGTAACTCTGTGAGATGATTTCACAGAACACAAAGAAGTTTCTCAGAAAGCTTCTTTCTCTTTGTTGTCGAAGGATATTTCCTTTGGCCCTATAGTCTTCAAAGGGATCCGAAATATCTGTTCTCAGATTCCACAGAAATAAGGCTAGCAAGGAGATCTACGAAACACAGATGTAACTCTGTGAGATGAATTCACAGAACACTAAGCAGTTTCTCAGAAAGCTTCTTTCCAGATTTCATCTGAGGATATTTCCTTTTTCACCATAGCCCTTTATGGGCTTCCAAATATCACTTTGCCAGTTCCACAAGAAATGTCTTAGCGAAAGGCTTCTTGAGACGAAAGGTGTAACTCTGTGAGATGATCTCACAGAACACAAAGGAGTTTCTCAGAAAGCTTCTTTCTCTTTGTTATCGGAGGATATTTCCTTTGGCCCTATAGTCTTCAAAGGGATGCGAAATATCTGTTCTCAGATTCCACAGAAATAAGGCTAGCAAAGAGATCCACGAAACACAGATGTAACTCTGTGAGTGGAAATCACACATCACAGAGCAGCTTCTCAGAAAGCTTCTTTCCAGATTTCATATGAGGATATTTGCTTTTTCACCATAGCCCTCTATGGGCTTCCAAATAACACTTTGCCAATTCCACAAGAACTGTCTTAGCGAAAGGCTTCTTGAGGGGAAAGCTGTAACTCTGTGAGATGATTTCACAGAACACAAAGAAGTTTCTCAGAAAGCTTCTTTCTCTTTGTTATCGGAGGATATTTCCTTTGGCCCTATAGTCTTCAAAGGGATCCGAAATATCTGTACTCAGATTCCACAGAAATAAGGCTAGCAAAGATATCTACGAAACACAGATGTAACTCTGTGAGATGAATTCACAGAACACTAAGCAGATTCTCAGAAAGCTTCTTTCCAGATTTCATCTGAGGATATTTCCTTTTTCACCATAGCCCTTTATGGGTTTCCAAATATCACTTTGCCAATTCCACAAGAACTGTCTTAGCGAAAGGCTTCTTGAGACGAAAGGTGTAACTCTGTGAGATGATCTCACAGAACACAAAGGAGTTTCTCAGAAAGCTTCTTTCTCTTTGTTATCGGAGGATATTTCCTTTGGCCCTATAGTCTTCAAAGGGATCCGAAATATCTGTTCTCAGATTCCACAGAAATAAGGCTAGCAAAGAGATCCACGAAACTCAGATGTAACTCTGTGAGTGGAAGTCACACATCACAGAGCAGTTTCTCAGAAAGGTTCTTTCCAAATTTCATCTGAGGATATTTGCTTTTTCACCATAGCCCTCTATGGGCTTCCAAATAACACTTTGCCAATTCCACAAGAACTGTCTTAACGAAAGGCTTCTTGAGGGGAAAGCTGTAACTCTGTGAGATGATTTCACAGAACACAAAGAAGTTTCTCAGAAAGCTTCTTTCTCTTTGTTATCGGAGGATATTTCCTTTGGCCCTATAGTCTTCAAAGGGATCCGAAATATCTGTACTCAGATTCCACAGAAATAAGGCTAGCAAAGATATCTACGAAACACAGATGAAACTCTGTGAGATGAATTCACAGAACACTAAGCAGTTTCTCAGAAAGCTTCTTTCCAGATTTCATCTGAGGATATTTCCTTTTTCACCATAGCCCTCTATGGGCTTCCAAATATCACTTTGCCAATTCCACAAGAACTGTCTTAGCGAAAGGCTTCTTGAGGGGAAAGCTGTAACTCTGTGAGATGATTTCACAGAACACAAAGAAGTTTCTCAGAAAGCTTCTTTCTCATTGTTATCGGAGGATATTTCCTTTGGCCCTATAGTCTTCAAAGGGATCCGAAATATCTGTTCTCAGATTCCACAGAAATCAGGCTAGCAAAGAGATCTACGAAACACAGATGTAACTCTGTGAGATGAATTCACAGAACACTAAGCAGTTTCTCAGAAAGCTTCTTTCCAGATTTCATCTGAGGATATTTCCTTTTTCACCATAGCCCTCTAGGGGCTTCCAAATATCACTTTGCCAATTCCACAAGAACTTGTCTTAGCGAAAGGCTTCTTGAGGGGAAAGCTGTAACTCTGTGAGATGTTTTCACAGAACACAAAGAAGTTTCTCAGATAGCTTCTTTCTCTTTGTTATCGGAGGATATTTCCTTTGGCCCTATAGTCTTCAAAGGGATCCGAAATATCTGTTCTCAGATTCCACAGAAATAAGGCTAGCAAAGAGATCTACGAAACACAGATGTAACTCTGTGAGATGAATTCACAGAACACTAAGCAGTTTCTCAGAAAGCTTCTTTCCAGATTTCATCTGAGGATATTCCCTTTTTCACCATAGCCCTCTATGGGCTTCCAAATATCACTTTGCCAATTCCACAAGAACGGTCTTAGCGAAAGGCTTCTTGAGGGGAAAGCTGTAACTCTGTGAGATGATTTCACAGAACACAAAGAAGTTTCTCAGAAAGCTTCTTTCTCTTTGTTATCGGAGGATATTTCCTTTGGCCCTATAGTCTTCAAAGGGATCCGAAATATCTGTTCTCAGATTCCACAGAAATAGGCTAGCAAAGAGATCCACGAAATACAGATGTAACTCTGTGAGATGAATTCAAAGAACACTAAGCAGTTTCTCAGAAAGCTTCTTTCCAGATTTCATCTGAGGATATTTCCTTTTACACCATAGCCCTCTATGGGCTTCCAAATATCACTTTGCCAATTCCACAAGAACTGTCTTAGCGAAAGTCTTCTTGAGGGGAAAGCTGTAACTCTGTGAGATGATTTCACAGAACACAAAGAAGTTTCTCAGAAAGCTTCTTTCTCTTTGTTATCGGAGGATATTTCCTTTGGCCCTATAGTCTTCAAAGGGATCCGAAATATCTGTTCTCAGATTCCACAGAAATAAGGCTAGCAGAGAGATCTACGAAACACAGATGTAACTCTGTGAGATGAATTCACAGAACACTAAGCAGTTTCTCAGAAAGCTTCTTTCCAGATTTCATCTGAGGATGTTTCCTTTGTCACCATAGCCCTCTATGGGCTTCCAAATATCACTTTGCCAATTTCTCAAGAACTGTCTTAGCCAAAGGCTTCTGGAGGGGAAAGCTGTAACTCTGTGAGATGATTTCACAGAACACAAAGAAGTTTCTCAGAAAGCTTCTTTATCTTTGTTATCGAAGGATATTTCCTTTGGTACTATAGTCTTCAAAGGGATCCGAAATATCTGTTCTCAGATTCCACAGAAATAAGGCTAGCAAAGATATCTACGAAACACAGATGTAACTCTGTGAGATGAATTCACAGAACACTAAGCAGTTTCTCAGAAAGCTTCTTTCCAGATTTCATCTGAGGATATTTCCTTTTTCACCATAGCCCTCTATGGGCTTCCAAATATCACTTTGCCAATTCCACAAGAACTGTCTTAGCGAAAGGCTTCTTGAGGGGAAAGCTGTAACTCTGTGAGATGATTTCAAGGAACACAAAGAAGTTTCTCAGAAAGCTTCTTTCTCTTTGTTATCGGAGGATATATCCTTTGGCCCTATAGTCTTCAAAGGGATCCGAAATATCTGTTCTCAGATTCCACAGAAATAAGGCTAGCAAAGAGATCTACGAAACACAGATGTAGCCCTGTGAGATGAATTCACAGAACACTAAGCAGTTTCTCAGAAAGCTTCTTTCCAGATTTCATCTGAGGATATTTGCTTTTTCACCATAGCCCTCTAGGGGCTTCCAAATATCACGTTGCCAATTCCACAAGAACTGTCTTAGCGAAAGGCTTCTTGAGGGGAAAGCTGTAACTCTGGGAGATGATTTCACAGAACACAAAGAAGTTTCTCAGAAAGCTTCTTTCTCTTTGTTATCGGAGGATATTTCCTTTGGCCCTATAGTCTTCAAAGGGATCCGAAATATCTGTTCTCAGATTCCACAGAAATCAGGCTAGCAATGAGATCTACGAATCACAGATGTAACTCTGTGAGATGAATTCACAAAACACTAAGCAGTTTCGGGAGAAGCTTCTTTCCAGATTTCATCTGAGGATATTTCCTTTTTCACCATAGCCCTCTATGGGCTTCCAAATATCACTTTGCCAATTCCACAAGAACTATCCTAGCGAAAGGCTTCTTGAGGGGAAAGCTGTAACTCTGTGAGATGATTTCACAGAACACAAAGAAGTTTCTCAGAAAGCTTCTTTCTCTTTGTTGTCGAAGGATATTTCCTTTGGCCCTATAGTCTTCAAAGGGATCGGAAATATCTGTTCTCAGATTCCACAGAAATAAGGCTAGCAAGGAGATCTACGAAACACAGATGTAACTCTGTGAGATGAATTCACAGAACACTAAGCAGTTTCTCAGAAAGCTTCTTTCCAGATTTCATCTGAGGATATTTCCTTTTTCACCATAGCCCTTTATGGGCTTCCAAATATCACTTTGCCAGTTCCACAAGAACTGTCTTAGCGAAAGGCTTCTTGAGACGAAAGGTGTAACTCTGTGAGATGATCTCACAGAACACAAAGGAGTTTCTCAGAAAGCTTCTTTCTCTTTGTTATCGGAGGATATTTCCTTTGGCCCTATAGTCTTCAAAGGGATCCGAAATATCTGTTCTCAGATTCCACAGAAATCAGGCTAGCAAAGAGATCTACGAAACACAGATGTAACTCTGTGAGATGAATTCACAGAACACTAAGCAGTTTCTCAGAAAGCTTCTTTCCAGATTTCATCTGAGGATATTTCCTTTTTCACCATAGCCCTCTATGGGCTTCCAAATATCACTTTGCCAGTTCCAGAAGAAGTGTCTTAGCGAAAGGCTTCTTGAGACCAAAGGTGTAACTCTGTGAGATGATTTCACAGAACACAAAGAAGTTTCTCAGAAAGCTTCTTTCTCTTTGTTATCGGAGGATATTTCCTTTGGCCCTATAGTCTTCAAAGGGATCCGAAATATCTGTTCTCAGATTCCACAGAAATAAGGGTAGCAAAGAGATCCACGAAATACAGATGTAACTCTGTGAGATGAATTCAAAGAACACTAAGCAGTTTCTCAGAAAGCTTCTTTCCAGATTTCATCTGAGGATATTTCCTTTTACACCATAGCCCTCTATGGGCTTCCAAATATCACTTTGCCAATTCCACAAGAACTGTCTTAGCGAAAGTCTTCTTGAGGGGAAAGCTGTAACTCTGTGAGATGATTTCACAGAACACAAAGAAGTTTCTCAGAAAGCTTCTTTCTCTTTGTTATCGGAGGATATTTCCTTTGGCCCTATAGTCTTCAAAGGGATCCGAAATATCTGTTCTCAGATTCCACAGAAATAAGGCTAGCAGAGAGATCTACGAAACACAGATGTAACTCTGTGAGATGAATTCACAGAACACTAAGCAGTTTCTCAGAAAGCTTCTTTCCAGATTTCATCTGAGGATGTTTCCTTTGTCACCATAGCCCTCTATGGGCTTCCAAATATCACTTTGCCAATTTCTCAAGAACTGTCTTAGCCAAAGGCTTCTGGAGGGGAAAGCTGTAACTCTGTGAGATGATTTCACAGAACACAAAGAAGTTTCTCAGAAATCTTCTTTATCTTTGTTATCGAAGGATATTTCCTTTGGTACTATAGTCTTCAAAGGGATCCGAAATATCTGTTCTCAGATTCCACAGAAATAAGGCTAGCAAAGATATCTACGAAACACAGATGTAACTCTGTGAGATGAATTCACAGAACACTAAGCATTTTCTCAGAAAGCTTCTTTCCAGATTTCATCTGAGGATATTTCCTTTTTCACCATAGCCCTCTATGGGCTTCCAAATATCACTTTGCCAACTCCACAAGAACTGTCTTAGCGAAAGGCTTCTTGAGGGGAAAGCTGTAACTCTGTGAGATGATCTCACAGAACACAAAGGAGTTTCTCAGAAAGCTTCTTTCTCTTTGTTATCGGAGGATATTTCCTTTGGCCCTATAGTCTTCAAAGGGATCCGAAATATCTGTTCTCAGATTCCACAGAAATAAGGCTAGCAAAGAGATCCACGAAACACAGATGTAACTCTGTGAGTGGAAGTCACACATCACAGAGCAGTTTCTCAGAAAGCTTCTTTCCAGATTTCATCTGAGGATATTTGCTTTTTCACCATAGCCCTCTATGGGCTTCCAAATAACACTTTGCCAATTCCACAAGAACTGTCTTAGCGAAAGGCTTCTTGAGGGGAAAGCTGTAACTCTGTGAGATGATTTCACAGAACACAAAGAAGTTTCTCAGAAAGCTTCTTTCTCTTTGTTATCGGAGGATATTTCCTTTGGCCCTATAGTCTTCAAAGGGATCCGAAATATCTGTACTCAGATTCCACAGAAATAAGGCTAGCAAAGATATCTACGAAACACAGATGTAACTCTGTGAGATGAATTCACAGAACACTAAGCAGATTCTCAGAAAGCTTCTTTCCAGATTTCATCTGAGGATATTTCCTTTTTCACCATAGCCCTCTATGGGCTTCCAAATATCACTTTCCCAATTCCACAAGAACTGTCTTACCGAAAGGCTTCTTGAGGGGAAAGCTGTAACTCTGTGAGATGATTTCACAGAACACAAAGAAGTTTCTCAGAAAGCTTCTTTCTCTTTGTTATCGCAGGATATTTCCTTTGGCCCTATAGTCTTCAAAGGGATCCGAAATATCTGTTCTCAGATTCCACAGAAATAAGGCTAGCAGAGAGATCTACGAAACACAGATGTAACTCTGTGAGATGAATTCACAGAACACTAAGCAGTTTCTCAGAAAGCTTCTTTCCAGATTTCATCTGAGGATATTTCCTTTGTCACAATAGCCCTCTATGGGCTTCCAAATATCACTTTGCCAATTCCACAAGAACTATCCTAGCGAAAGGCTTCTTGAGGGGAAAGCTGTAACTCTGTGAGATGATTTCACAGAACACAAAGAAGTTTCTCAGAAAGCATCTTTCTCTTTGTTGTCGAAGGATATTTCCTTTGGCCCTATAGTCTTCAAAGGGATCCGAAATATCTGTTCTCAGATTCCACAGAAATAAGGCTAGCAAGGAGATCTACGAAACACAGATGTAACTCTGTGAGATGAATTCACAGAACACTAAGCAGTTTCTCAGAAAGCTTCTTTCCAGATTTCATCTGAGGATATTTCCTTTTTCACCATAGCCCTTTATGGGCTTCCAAATATCACTTTGCCAGTTCCACAAGAACTGTCTTAGCGAAAGGCTTCTTGAGACGAAAGGTGTAACTCTGTGAGATGATCTCACAGAACACAAAGGAGTTTCTCAGAAAGCTTCTTTCTCTTTGTTATCGGAGGATATTTCCTTTGGCCCTATAGTCTTCAAAGGGATCCGAAATATCTGTTCTCAGATTCCACAGAAATAAGGCTAGCAAAGAGATCCACGAAACACAGATGTAACTCTGTGAGTGGAAGTCACACATCACAGAGCAGTTTCTCAGAAAGCTTCTTTCCAGATTTCATCTGAGGATATTTGCTTTTTCACCATAGCCCTCTATGGGCTTCCAAATAACACTTTGCCAATTCCACAAGAACTGTCTTAGCGAAAGGCTTCTTGAGGGGAAAGCTGTAACTCTGTGAGATGATTTCACAGAACACAAAGAAGTTTCTCAGAAAGCTTCTTTCTCTTTGTTATCGGAGGGTATTTCCTTTGGCCCTATAGTCTTCAAAGGGATCCGAAATATCTGTACTCAGATTCCACAGAAATAAGGCTAGCAAAGATATCTACGAAACACAGATGTAACTCTGTGAGATGAATTCACAGAACACTAAGCAGATTCTCAGAAAGCTTCTTTCCAGATTTCATCTGAGGATATTTCCTTTTTCACCATAGCCCTCTATGGGCTTCCAAATATCACTTTGCCAATTCCACAAGAACTGTCTTAGCGAAAGGCTTCTTGAGGGGAAAGCTGTAACTCTGTGAGATGATTTCACAGAACACAAAGAAGTTTCTCAGAAAGCTTCTTTCTCTTTGTTATCGGAGGATATTTCCTTTGGCCCTATAGTCTTCAAAGGGATCCGAAATATCTGTTCTCAGATTCCACAGAAATAAGGCTAGCAGAGAGATCTACGAAACACAGATGTAACTCTGTGAGATGAATTCACAGAACACTAAGCAGTTTCTCAGAAAGCTTCTTTCTTAATTTCATCTGAGGATATTTCCTTTGTCACCATAGCCCTCTATGGGCTTCCAAATATCACTTTGCCAATTTCTCAAGAACTGTCTTAGCCAAAGGCTTCTGGAGGGGAAAGCTGTAACTCTGTGAGATGATTTCACAGAATACAAAGAAGTTTCTCAGAAAGCTTCTTTCTCTTTGTTATCGAAGGATATTTCCTTTGGTACTATAGTCTTCAAAGGGATCCGAAATATCTGTTCTCAGATTCCACAGAAATAAGGCTAGCAAAGAGATCTACGAAACACAGATGTAACTCTGTGAGATGAATTCACAGAACACTAAGAAGTTTCTCAGAAAGCTTCTTTCCAGATTTCATCTGAGGATATTTCCTTTTTCACCATAGCCCTCTATGGGCTTCCAAATATCACTTTACCAATTCCACAAGAACTGTCTTAGCGAAAGGCTTCTTCAGGCGAAAGCTGTAACTCTGTGAGATGATTTCACAGAACACAAAGAAGTTTCTCAGAAAGCTTCTTTCTCTTTGTTATCGGAGGATATTTCCTTTGGCCCTATAGTATTCAAAGGGATCCGAAATATCTGTTCTCAGATTCCACAGAAATAAGGCTAGCAAAGAGATCTACGAAACACAGATGTAACTCTGTGAGATGAATTCACAGAACACTAAGCAGTTTCTCAGAAAGCTTCTTTCCAGATTTCATCTGAGGATATTTCCTTTTTCACCATAGCCCTTTATGGGCTTCCAAATATCACTTTGCCAGTTCCACAAGAACTGTCTTAGCGAAAGGCTTCTTGAGACGAAAGGTGTAACTCTGTGAGATGATCTCACAGAACACAAAGGAGTTTCTCCGAAAGCTTCTTTCTCTTTGTTATCGGAGGATATTTCCTTTGGCCCTATAGTCTTCAAAGGGATCCGAAATATCTGTTCTCAGATTCCACAGAAATAAGGCTAGCAAAGAGATCCACGAAACACAGATGTAACTCTGTGAGTGGAAGTCACACATCACAGAGCAGTTTCTCTGAAAGCTTCTTTCCAGATTTCATCTGAGGATATTTGCTTTTTCACCATAGCCCTCTATGGGCTTCCAAATAACACTTTGCCAATTCCACAAGAACTGTCTTAGCGAAAGGCTTCTTGAGGGGAAAGCTGTAACTCTGTGAGATGATTTCACAGAACACAAAGAAGTTTCTCAGAAAGCTTCTTTCTCTTTGTTATCGGAGGATATTTCCTTTGGCCCTATAGTCTTCAAAGGGATCCGAAATATCTGTACTCAGATTCTACAGAAATAAGGCTAGCAAAGATATCTACGAAACACAGATGTAACTGTGTGAGATGAATTCACAGAACACTAAGCAGTTTCTCAGAAAGCTTCTTTCCAGATTTCATCTGAGGATATTTCCTTTTTCACCATAGCCCTCTATGGGCCTCCAAATATCACTTTGCCAATTCCACAAGAACTGTCTTAGCGAAAGGCTTCTTGAGGGGAAAGCTGTAACTCTGTGAGATGATTTCACAGAACACAAAGAAGTTTCTCAGAAAGCTTCTTTCTCTTTGTTATCGGAGGATACTTCCTTTGGCCCTATAGTCTTCAAAGGGATCCGAAATATCTGTTCTCAGATTCCACAGAAATCAGGCTAGAAAAGGGAGCTACGAAACACAGATGTAACTCTGTGAGCTGAATTCACAGAACACTAAGCAGTTTCTCAGAAAGCTTCTTTCCAGATTTCATCTGAGGATATTTCCTTTTTCACCATAGCCCTCTATGGGCTTCCAAATATCACTTTGCCAGTTCCAGAAGAAGTGTCTTAGCGAAAGGCTTCTTGAGACGAAAGGTGTAACTCTGTGAGATGATTTCACAGAACACAAAGAAGTTTCTCAGAAAGCTTCTTTCTCTTTGTTATCGTTGGATATTTCCTTTGGCCCTATAGTCTTCAAAGGGATCCGAAATATCTGGTCTCAGATTCCACAGAAATAAGGCTAGCAGAGAGATCTACGAAACACAGATGTAACTCTGTGAGATGAATTCACAGAACACTAAGCAGTTTCTCAGAAAGCTTCTTTCCAGATTTCATCTGAGGATATTTCCTTTGTCACCATAGCCCTCTATGGGCTTCCAAATATCACTTTGCCAATTTCTCAAGAACTGTCTTAGCCAAAGGCTTCTGGAGGGGAAAGCTGTAACTCTGTGAGATGATTTCACAGAACTCAAAGAAGTTTCTCAGAAAGCTTCTTTCTCTTTGTTATCGGAGGATATTTCCTTTGGCCCTATAGTCTTCAAAGGGATCCGAAATATCTGTTCTCAGATTCCACAGAAATCAGGCTAGCAATGAGATCTACGAATCACAGATGTAACTCTGTGAGATGAATTCACAAAACACTAAGCAGTTTCGGGAGAAGCTTCTTTCCAGATTTCATCTGAGGATATTTCCTTTGTCACCATAGCCCTCTATGGGCTTCCAAATATCACTTTGCCAATTCCACAAGAACTATCCTAGCGAAAGGCTTCTTGAGGGGAAAGCTGTAACTCTGTGAGATGATTTCACAGAACACAAAGAAGTTTCTCAGAAAGCTTCTTTCTCTTTGTTGTCGAAGGATATTTCCTTTGGCCCTATAGTCTTCAAAGGGATCCGAAATATCTGTTCTCAGATTCCACAGAAATAAGGCTAGCAAGGAGATCTACGAAACACAGATGTAACTCTGTGAGATGAATTCACAGAACACTAAGCAGTTTCTCAGAAAGCTTCTTTCCAGATTTCATCTGAGGATATTTCCTTTTTCACCATAGCCCTTTATGGGCTTCCAAATATCACTTTGCCAGTTCCACAAGAAATGTCTTAGCGAAAGGCTTCTTGAGGCGAAAGGTGTAACTCTGTGAGATGATCTCACAGAACACAAAGGAGTTTCTCAGAAAGCTTCTTTCTCTTCGTTATCGGAGGATATTTCCTTTGGCCCTATAGTCTTCAAAGGGATGCGAAATATCTGTTCTCAGATTCCACAGAAATAAGGCTAGCAAAGAGATCCACGAAACACAGATGTAACTCTGTGAGTGGAAATCACACATCACAGAGCAGTTTCTCAGAAAGCTTCTTTCCAGATTTCATCTGAGGATATTTGCTTTTTCACCATAGCCGTCTATGGGCTTCCAAATAACACTTTGCCAATTCCACAAGAACTGTCTTAGCGAAAGGCTTCTTGAGGGGAAAGCTGTAACTCTGTGAGATGATTTCACAGAACACAAAGAAGTTTCTCAGAAAGCTTCTTTCTCTTTGTTATCGGAGGATATTTCCTTTGGCCCTATAGTCTTCAAAGGGATCCGAAATATCTGTACTCAGATTCCACAGAAATAAGGCTAGCAAAGATATCTACGAAACACAGATGAAACTCTGTGAGATGAATTCACAGAACACTAAGCAGATTCTCAGAAAGCTTCTTTCCAGATTTCATCTGAGGATATTTCCTTTTTCACCATAGCCCTCTATGTGTTTCCAAATATCACTTTGCCAATTCCACAAGATCTGTCTTAGCGAAAGGCTTCTTGAGGGGAAAGCTGTAACTCTGTGAGATGATTTCACAGAACACAAAGAAGTTTCTCAGAAAGCTTCTTTCTCTTTGTTATCGGAGGATATTTCCCTTGGCCCTATAGTCTTCAAAGGGATCCGAAATATCTGTTCTCCGATTCCACAGAAATAAGGCTAACAGAGAGATCTACGAAACACAGATGTAACTCTGTGAGATGAATTCACAGAACACTAAGCAGTTTCTCAGAAAGCTTCTTTCCAGATTTCATCTGAGGATATTTCCTTTGTCACCATAGCCCTCTATGGGCCTCCAAATATCACTTTGCCAATTTCTCAAGAACTGTCTTAGCCAATGGCTTCTGGAGGGGAAAGCTGTAACTCTGTGAGATGATTTCACAGAACACAAAGAAGTTTCTCAGAAAGCTTCTTTCTCTTTGTTATCGAAGCATATTTCCTTTGGTACTATAGTCTTCAAAGGGATCCGAAATATCTGTTCTCAGATTCCACAGAAATAAGGCTAGCAAAGAGATCTACGAAACACAGATGTAACTCTGTGAGATGAATTCACAGAACACTAAGCAGTTTCTCAGAAAGCTTCTTTCCAGATTTCATCTGAGGATATTTCCTTTTTCACCATAGCCCTCTATGGGCTTCCAAATATCACTTTGCCAATTCCACAAGAACTGTCTTAGCGAAAGGCTTCTTGAGGGGAAAGCTGTAACTCTGTGAGATGATTTCACAGAACACAAAGAAGTTTCTCAGAAAGCTTCTTTCTCTTTGTTATCGGAGGATATTTCCTTTGGCCCTATAGTCTTCAAAGGGATCCGAAATATCTGTTCTCAGATTCCACAGAAATAAGGCTAGCAAAGAGATCTACGAAACACAGATGTAGCCCTGTGAGATGAATTGACAGAACACTAAGCAGTTTCTCAGAAAGCTTCTTTCCAGATTTCATCTGAGGATATTTCCTTTTTCACCATAGCCCTCTAGGGGCTTCCAAATATCACTTTGCCAATTCCACAAGAACTGTCTTAGCGAAAGGCTTCTTGAGGGGAATGCTGTAACTCTGGGAGATGATTTCACAGAACACAAAGAAGTTTCTCAGAAAGCTTCTTTCTCTTTGTTATCGGAGGATATTTCCTTTGGCCCTATAGTCTTCAAAGGGATCCGAAATATCTGTTCTCAGATTCCACAGAAATAAGACTAGCAAAGAGATCCACGAAACACAGATGTAACTCTGTGAGATGAATTCACAGAACACTAAGCAGTTTCTCAGAAAGCTTCTTTCCAGATTTCATCTGAGGATATTTCCTTTTTCACCATAGCCCTCTATGGGCTTCCAAATATCACTTTGCCAATTCCACAAGAACTGTCTTAGCGAAAGGCTTCTTGAGGGGAAAGCTGTAACTCTGTGAGATGATTTCACAGAACACAAAGAAGTTTCTCAGAAAGCTTCTTTCTCTTTGTTATCGGAGGATATTTCCTTTGGCCCTATAGTCTTCAAAGGGATCCGAAATATCTGTTCTCAGATTCCACAGAAATAAGGCTAGCAAAGAGATCTACGAAACACAGATGTAGCCCTGTGAGATGAATTGACAGAACACTAAGCAGTTTCTCAGAAAGCTTCTTTCCAGATTTCATCTGAGGATATTTCCTTTTTCACCATAGCCCTCTAGGGGCTTCCAAATATCACTTTGCCAATTCCACAAGAACTGTCTTAGCGAAAGGCTTCTTGAGGGGAAAGCTGTAACTCTGGGAGATGATTTCACAGAACACAAAGAAGTTTCTCAGAAAGCTTCTTTCTCTTTGTTATCGGAGGATATTTCCTTTGGCCCTATAGTCTTCAAAGGGATCCGAAATATCTGGTCTCAGATTCCACAGAAATAAGGCTAGCAGAGAGATCTACGAAACACAGATGTAACTCTGTGAGATGAATTCACAGAACACTAAGCAGTTTCTCAGAAAGCTTCTTTCCAGATTTCATCTGAGGATATTTCCTTTGTCACCATAGCCCTCTATGGGCTTCCAAATATCACTTTGCCAATTCCACAAGAACTATCCTAGCGAAAGGCTGCCTGAGGGGAAAGCTGTAACTCTGTGAGATGATTTCACAGAACACAAAGAAGTTTCTCAGAAAGCTTCTTTCTCTTTGTTGTCGAAGGATATTTCCTTTGGCCCTATAGTCTTCAAAGGGATCCGAAATATCTGTTCTCAGATTCCACAGAAATAAGGCTAGCAAAGAGATCCACGAAACACAGATGTAACTCTGTGAGTGGAAGTCACACATCACAGAGCAGTTTCTCAGAAAGCTTCTTTCCAGATTTCATCTGAGGATATTTGCTTTTTCACCATAGCCCTCTATGGGCTTCCAAATAACACTTTGCCAATTCCACAAGAACTGTCTTAGCGAAAGGCTTCTGGAGGGGAAAGCTGTAACTCTGTGAGATGATTTCACAGAACACAAAGAAGTTTCTCAGAAAGCTTCTTTCTCTTTGTTATCGGAGGGTATTTCCTTTGGCCCTATAGTTTTCAAAGGGATCCGAAATATCTGTACTCAGATTCCACAGAAATAAGGCTAGCAAAGATATCTACGAAACACAGATGTAACTCTGTGAGATGAATTCACAGAACACTAAGCAGATTCTCAGAAAGCTTCTTTCCAGATTTCATCTGAGGATATTTCCTTTTTCACCATAGCCCTCTATGGGCTTCCAAATATCACTTTGCCAATTCCACAAGAACTGTCTTAGCGAAAGGCTTCTTGAGGGGAAATCTGTAACTCTGTGAGATGATTTCACAGAACACAAAGAAGTTTCTCAGAAAGCTTCTTTCTCTTTGTTATCGGAGGATATTTCCTTTGGCCCTATAGTCTTCAAAGGGATCCGAAATATCTGTTCTCAGATTCCACAGAAATAAGGCTAGCAGAGAGAACTACGAAACACAGATGTAACTCTGTAAGAAAAATTCACAGAACACTAAGCAGTTTCTCAGAAAGCTTCTTTCTTAATTTCATCTGAGGATATTTCCTTTGTCACCATAGCCCTCTATGGGCTTCCAAATAACACTTTGCCAATTTCTCAAGAACTGTCTTAGCCAAAGGCTTCTGGAGGGGAAAGCTGTAACTCTGTGAGATGATTTCACAGAACACAAAGAAGTTTCTCAGAAAGCTTCTTTCTCTTTGTTATCGAAGGATATTTCCTTTGGTACTATAGTTTTCAAAGGATCCGAAATATCTGTTCTCAGATTCCACAGAAATAAGGCTAGCAAAGAGATCTACGAAACACAGATGTAACTCTGTGAGATGAATTCACAGAACACTAAGAAGTTTCTCAGAAAGCTTCTTTCCAGATTTCATCTGAGGATATTTCCTTTTTCACCATAGCCCTCTATGGGCTTCCAAATATCACTTTGCCAATTCCACAAGAACTGTCTTAGCGAAAGGCTTCTTCAGGAGAAAGCTGTAACTCTGTGAGATGATTTCACAGAACACAAAGAAGTTTCTCAGAAAGCTTCTTTCTCTTTGTTATCGGAGGATATTTCCTTTGGCCCTATAGTATTCAAAGGGATCCGAAATATCTGTTCTCACATTCCACAGAAATAAGGCTAGCAAAGAGATCTACGAAACACAGATGTAACTCTGTGAGATGAATTCACAGAACACTAAGCAGTTTCTCAGAAAGCTTCTTTCCAGATTTCATCTGAGGATATTTCCTTTTTCACCATAGCCCTCTATGGGCTTCCAAATATCACTTTGCCAGTTCCAGAAGAAGTGTGTTAGCGAAAGGCTTCTTGAGACGAAAGGTTTAACTCTGTGAGATGATTTCACAGAACACAAAGAAGTTTCTCAGAAAGCTTCTTTCTCTTTGTTATCGTTGGATATTTCCTTTGGCCCTATAGTCTTCAAAGGGATCCGAAATATCTGGTCTCAGATTCCACAGAAATAAGGCTAGCAAAGAGATCTACGAAACACAGATGTAACTCTGTGAGATGAATTCACAGAACACTAAGCAGTTTCTCAGAAAGCTTCTTTCCAGATTTCATCTGAGGATATTTCCTTTGTCACCATAGCCCTCTATGGGCTTCCAAATATCACTTTGCCAATTTCTCAAGAACTGTCTTAGCCAAAGGCTTCTGGAGGGGAAAGCTGTAACTCTGTGAGATGATTTCACAGAACACAAAGAAGTTTCTCAGAAAGCTTCTTTCTCTTTGTTATCGGAGGATATTTCCTTTGGCCCTATACTCTTCAAAGGGATCCGAAATATCTGTTCTCAGATTCCACAGAAATCAGGCTAGCAATGAGATCTACGAATCACAGATGTAACTCTGCGAGATGAATTCACAAAACACTAAGCAGTTTCGGGAGAAGCTTCTTTCCAGATTTCATCTGAGGATATTTCCTTTGTCACCATAGCCCTCTAGGTGCTTCCAAATATCACTTTGCCAATTCCACAAGAACTATCCTAGCGAAAGGCTTCTTGAGGGGAGAGCTGTAACTCTGTGAGATGATTTCACAGAACACAAAGAAGTTTCTCAGAAAGCTTCTTTCTCTTTGTTGTCGAAGGATATTTCCTTTGGCCCTATAGTCTTCAAAGGGATCCGAAATATCTGTTCTCAGATTCCACAGAAATAAGGCTAGCAAGGAGATCTACGAAACACAGATGTAACTCTGTGAGATGAATTCACAGAACACTAAGCAGTTTCTCAGAAAGCTTCTTTCCAGATTTCATCTGAGGATATTTCCTTTTTCACCATAGCCCTTTATGGGCTTCCAAATATCACTTTGCCAGTTCCACAAGAAATGTCTTAGCGAAAGGCTTCTTGAGACGAAAGGTGTAACTCTGTGAGATGATCTCACAGAACACAAAGGAGTTTCTCAGAAAGCTTCTTTCTCTTTGTTATCGGAGGATATTTCCTTTGGCCCTATAGTCTTCAAAGGGATGCGAAATATCTGTTCTCAGATTCCACAGAAATAAGGCTAGCAAAGAGATCCACGAAACACAGATGTAACTCTGTGAGTGGAAATCACACATCACAGAGCAGCTTCTCAGAAAGCTTCTTTCCAGATTTCATATGAGGATATTTGCTTTTTCACCATAGCCCTCTATGGGCTTCCAAATAACACTTTGCCAATTCCACAAGAACTGTCTTAGCGAAAGGCTTCTTGAGGGGAAAGCTGTAACTCTGTGAGATGATTTCACAGAACACAAAGAAGTTTCTCAGAAAGCTTCTTTCTCTTTGTTATCGGAGGATATTTCCTTTGGCCCTATAGTCTTCAAAGGGATCCGAAATATCTGTACTCAGATTCCACAGAAATAAGGCTAGCAAAGATATCTACGAAACACAGATGTAACTCTGTGAGATGAATTCACAGAACACTAAGCAGATTCTCAGAAAGCTTCTTTCCAGATTTCATCTGAGGATATTTCCTTTTTCACCATAGCCCTTTATGGGTTTCCAAATATCACTTTGCCAATTCCACAAGAACTGTCTTAGCGAAAGGCTTCTTGAGACGAAAGGTGTAACTCTGTGAGATGATCTCACAGAACACAAAGGAGTTTCTCAGAAAGCTTCTTTCTCTTTGTTATCGGAGGATATTTCCTTTGGCCCTATAGTCTTCAAAGGGATCCGAAATATCTGTTCTCAGATTCCACAGAAATAAGGCTAGCAAAGAGATCCACGAAACTCAGATGTAACTCTGTGAGTGGAAGTCACACATCACAGAGCAGTTTCTCAGAAAGGTTCTTTCCAAATTTCATCTGAGGATATTTGCTTTTTCACCATAGCCCTCTATGGGCTTCCAAATAACACTTTGCCAATTCCACAAGAACTGTCTTAACGAAAGGCTTCTTGAGGGGAAAGCTGTAACTCTGTGAGATGATTTCACAGAACACAAAGAAGTTTCTCAGAAAGCTTCTTTCTCTTTGTTATCGGAGGATATTTCCTTTGGCCCTATAGTCTTCAAAGGGATCCGAAATATCTGTACTCAGATTCCACAGAAATAAGGCTAGCAAAGATATCTACGAAACACAGATGTAACTCTGTGAGATGAATTCACAGAACACTAAGCAGTTTCTCAGAAAGCTTCTTTCCAGATTTCATCTGAGGATATTTCCTTTTTCACCAAAGCCCTCTATGGGCTTCCAAATATCACTTTGCCAATTCCACAAGAACTGTCTTAGCGAAAGGCTTCTTGAGGGGAAAGCTGTAACTCTGTGAGATGATTTCACAGAACACAAAGAAGTTTCTCAGAAAGCTTCTTTCTCATTGTTATCGGAGGATATTTCCTTTGGCCCTATAGTCTTCAAAGGGATCCGAAATATCTGTTCTCAGATTCCACAGAAATCAGGCTAGCAAAGAGATCTACGAAACACAGATGTAACTCTGTGAGATGAATTCACAGAACACTAAGCAGTTTCTCAGAAAGCTTCTTTCCAGATTTCATCTGAGGATATTTCCTTTTTCACCATAGCCCTCTAGGGGCTTCCAAATATCACTTTGCCAATTCCACAAGAACTTGTCTTAGCGAAAGGCTTCTTGAGGGGAAAGCTGTAACTCTGTGAGATGTTTTCACAGAACACAAAGAAGTTTCTCAGATAGCTTCTTTCTCTTTGTTATCGGAGGATATTTCCTTTGGCCCTATAGTCTTCAAAGGGATCCGAAATATCTGTTCTCAGATTCCACAGAAATAAGGCTAGCAAAGAGATCTACGAAACACAGATGTAACTCTGTGAGATGAATTCACAGAACACTAAGCAGTTTCTCAGAAAGCTTCTTTCCAGATTTCATCTGAGGATATTCCCTTTTTCACCATAGCCCTCTATGGGCTTCCAAATATCACTTTGCCAATTCCACAAGAACGGTCTTAGCGAAAGGCTTCTTGAGGGGAAAGCTGTAACTCTGTGAGATGATTTCACAGAACACAAAGAAGTTTCTCAGAAAGCTTCTTTCTCTTTGTTATCGGAGGATATTTCCTTTGGCCCTATAGTCTTCAAAGGGATCCGAAATATCTGTTCTCAGATTCCACAGAAATAGGCTAGCAAAGAGATCCACGAAATACAGATGTAACTCTGTGAGATGAATTCAAAGAACACTAAGCAGTTTCTCAGAAAGCTTCTTTCCAGATTTCATCTGAGGATATTTCCTTTTACACCATAGCACTCTATGGGCTTCCAAATATCACTTTGCCAATTCCACAAGAACTGTCTTAGCGAAAGTCTTCTTGAGGGGAAAGCTGTAACTCTGTGAGATGATTTCACAGAACACAAAGAAGTTTCTCAGAAAGCTTCTTTCTCTTTGTTATCGGAGGATATTTCCTTTGGCCCTATAGTCTTCAAAGGGATCCGAAATATCTGTTCTCAGATTCCACAGAAATAAGGCTAGCAGAGAGATCTACGAAACACAGATGTAACTCTGTGAGATGAATTCACAGAACACTAAGCAGTTTCTCAGAAAGCTTCTTTCCAGATTTCATCTGAGGATGTTTCCTTTGTCACCATAGCCCTCTATGGGCTTCCAAATATCACTTTGCCAATTTCTCAAGAACTGTCTTAGCCAAAGGCTTCTGGAGGGGAAAGCTGTAACTCTGTGAGATGATTTCACAGAACACAAAGAAGTTTCTCAGAAAGCTTCTTTATCTTTGTTATCGAAGGATATTTCCTTTGGTACTATAGTCTTCAAAGGGATCCGAAATATCTGTTCTCAGATTCCACAGAAATAAGGCTAGCAAAGATATCTACGAAACACAGATGTAACTCTGTGAGATGAATTCACAGAACACTAAGCAGTTTCTCAGAAAGCTTCTTTCCAGATTTCATCTGAGGATATTTCCTTTTTCACCATAGCCCTCTATGGGCTTCCAAATATCACTTTGCCAATTCCACAAGAACTGTCTTAGCGAAAGGCTTCTTGAGGGGAAAGCTGTAACTCTGTGAGATGATTTCAAGGAACACAAAGAAGTTTCTCAGAAAGCTTCTTTCTCTTTGTTATCGGAGGATATATCCTTTGGCCCTATAGTCTTCAAAGGGATCCGAAATATCTGTTCTCAGATTCCACAGAAATAAGGCTAGCAAAGAGATCTACGAAACACAGATGTAGCCCTGTGAGATGAATTCACAGAACACTAAGCAGTTTCTCAGAAAGCTTCTTTCCAGATTTCATCTGAGGATATTTGCTTTTTCACCATAGCCCTCTAGGGGCTTCCAAATATCACGTTGCCAATTCCACAAGAACTGTCTTAGCGAAAGGCTTCTTGAGGGGAAAGCTGTAACTCTGGGAGATGATTTCACAGAACACAAAGAAGTTTCTCAGAAAGCTTCTTTCTCTTTGTTATCGGAGGATATTTCCTTTGGCCCTATAGTCTTCAAAGGGATCCGAAATATCTGTTCTCAGATTCCACAGAAATCAGGCTAGCAATGAGATCTACGAATCACAGATGTAACTCTGTGAGATGAATTCACAAAACACTAAGCAGTTTCGGGAGAAGCTTCTTTCCAGATTTCATCTGAGGATATTTCCTTTTTCACCATAGCCCTCTATGGGCTTCCAAATATCACTTTGCCAATTCCACAAGAACTATCCTAGCGAAAGGCTTCTTGAGGGGAAAGCTGTAACTCTGTGAGATGATTTCACAGAACACAAAGAAGTTTCTCAGAAAGCTTCTTTCTCTTTGTTGTCGAAGGATATTTCCTTTGGCCCTATAGTCTTCAAAGGGATCGGAAATATCTGTTCTCAGATTCCACAGAAATAAGGCTAGCAAGGAGATCTACGAAACACAGATGTAACTCTGTGAGATGAATTCACAGAACACTAAGCAGTTTCTCAGAAAGCTTCTTTCCAGATTTCATCTGAGGATATTTCCTTTTTCACCATAGCCCTTTATGGGCTTCCAAATATCACTTTGCCAGTTCCACAAGAACTGTCTTAGCGAAAGGCTTCTTGAGACGAAAGGTGTAACTCTGTGAGATGATCTCACAGAACACAAAGGAGTTTCTCAGAAAGCTTCTTTCTCTTTGTTATCGGAGGATATTTCCTTTGGCCCTATAGTCTTCAAAGGGATCCGAAATATCTGTTCTCAGATTCCACAGAAATCAGGCTAGCAAAGAGATCTACGAAACACAGATGTAACTCTGTGAGATGAATTCACAGAACACTAAGCAGTTTCTCAGAAAGCTTCTTTCCAGATTTCATCTGAGGATATTTCCTTTTTCACCATAGCCCTCTATGGGCTTCCAAATATCACTTTGCCAGTTCCAGAAGAAGTGTCTTAGCGAAAGGCTTCTTGAGACCAAAGGTGTAACTCTGTGAGATGATTTCACAGAACACAAAGAAGTTTCTCAGAAAGCTTCTTTCTCTTTGTTATCGGAGGATATTTCCTTTGGCCCTATAGTCTTCAAAGGGATCCGAAATATCTGTTCTCAGATTCCACAGAAATAAGGGTAGCAAAGAGATCCACGAAATACAGATGTAACTCTGTGAGATGAATTCAAAGAACACTAAGCAGTTTCTCAGAAAGCTTCTTTCCAGATTTCATCTGAGGATATTTCCTTTTACACCATAGCCCTCTATGGGCTTCCAAATATCACTTTGCCAATTCCACAAGAACTGTCTTAGCGAAAGTCTTCTTGAGGGGAAAGCTGTAACTCTGTGAGATGATTTCACAGAACACAAAGAAGTTTCTCAGAAAGCTTCTTTCTCTTTGTTATCGGAGGATATTTCCTTTGGCCCTATAGTCTTCAAAGGGATCCGAAATATCTGTTCTCAGATTCCACAGAAATAAGGCTAGCAGAGAGATCTACGAAACACAGATGTAACTCTGTGAGATGAATTCACAGAACACTAAGCAGTTTCTCAGAAAGCTTCTTTCCAGATTTCATCTGAGGATGTTTCCTTTGTCACCATAGCCCTCTATGGGCTTCCAAATATCACTTTGCCAATTTCTCAAGAACTGTCTTAGCCAAAGGCTTCTGGAGGGGAAAGCTGTAACTCTGTGAGATGATTTCACAGAACACAAAGAAGTTTCTCAGAAATCTTCTTTATCTTTGTTATCGAAGGATATTTCCTTTGGTACTATAGTCTTCAAAGGGATCCGAAATATCTGTTCTCAGATTCCACAGAAATAAGGCTAGCAAAGATATCTACGAAACACAGATGTAACTCTGTGAGATGAATTCACAGAACACTAAGCATTTTCTCAGAAAGCTTCTTTCCAGATTTCATCTGAGGATATTTCCTTTTTCACCATAGCCCTCTATGGGCTTCCAAATATCACTTTGCCAACTCCACAAGAACTGTCTTAGCGAAAGGCTTCTTGAGGGGAAAGCTGTAACTCTGTGAGATGATCTCACAGAACACAAAGGAGTTTCTCAGAAAGCTTCTTTCTCTTTGTTATCGGAGGATATTTCCTTTGGCCCTATAGTCTTCAAAGGGATCCGAAATATCTGTTCTCAGATTCCACAGAAATAAGGCTAGCAAAGAGATCCACGAAACACAGATGTAACTCTGTGAGTGGAAGTCACACATCACAGAGCAGTTTCTCAGAAAGCTTCTTTCCAGATTTCATCTGAGGATATTTGCTTTTTCACCATAGCCCTCTATGGGCTTCCAAATAACACTTTGCCAATTCCACAAGAACTGTCTTAGCGAAAGGCTTCTTGAGGGGAAAGCTGTAACTCTGTGAGATGATTTCACAGAACACAAAGAAGTTTCTCAGAAAGCTTCTTTCTCTTTGTTATCGGAGGATATTTCCTTTGGCCCTATAGTCTTCAAAGGGATCCGAAATATCTGTACTCAGATTCCACAGAAATAAGGCTAGCAAAGATATCTACGAAACACAGATGTAACTCTGTGAGATGAATTCACAGAACACTAAGCAGATTCTCAGAAAGCTTCTTTCCAGATTTCATCTGAGGATATTTCCTTTTTCACCATAGCCCTCTATGGGCTTCCAAATATCACTTTCCCAATTCCACAAGAACTGTCTTACCGAAAGGCTTCTTGAGGGGAAAGCTGTAACTCTGTGAGATGATTTCACAGAACACAAAGAAGTTTCTCAGAAAGCTTCTTTCTCTTTGTTATCGCAGGATATTTCCTTTGGCCCTATAGTCTTCAAAGGGATCCGAAATATCTGTTCTCAGATTCCACAGAAATAAGGCTAGCAGAGAGATCTACGAAACACAGATGTAACTCTGTGAGATGAATTCACAGAACACTAAGCAGTTTCTCAGAAAGCTTCTTTCCAGATTTCATCTGAGGATATTTCCTTTGTCACAATAGCCCTCTATGGGCTTCCAAATATCACTTTGCCAATTCCACAAGAACTATCCTAGCGAAAGGCTTCTTGAGGGGAAAGCTGTAACTCTGTGAGATGATTTCACAGAACACAAAGAAGTTTCTCAGAAAGCATCTTTCTCTTTGTTGTCGAAGGATATTTCCTTTGGCCCTATAGTCTTCAAAGGGATCCGAAATATCTGTTCTCAGATTCCACAGAAATAAGGCTAGCAAGGAGATCTACGAAACACAGATGTAACTCTGTGAGATGAATTCACAGAACACTAAGCAGTTTCTCAGAAAGCTTCTTTCCAGATTTCATCTGAGGATATTTCCTTTTTCACCATAGCCCTTTATGGGCTTCCAAATATCACTTTGCCAGTTCCACAAGAACTGTCTTAGCGAAAGGCTTCTTGAGACGAAAGGTGTAACTCTGTGAGATGATCTCACAGAACACAAAGGAGTTTCTCAGAAAGCTTCTTTCTCTTTGTTATCGGAGGATATTTCCTTTGGCCCTATAGTCTTCAAAGGGATCCGAAATATCTGTTCTCAGATTCCACAGAAATAAGGCTAGCAAAGAGATCCACGAAACACAGATGTAACTCTGTGAGTGGAAGTCACACATCACAGAGCAGTTTCTCAGAAAGCTTCTTTCCAGATTTCATCTGAGGATATTTGCTTTTTCACCATAGCCCTCTATGGGCTTCCAAATAACACTTTGCCAATTCCACAAGAACTGTCTTAGCGAAAGGCTTCTTGAGGGGAAAGCTGTAACTCTGTGAGATGATTTCACAGAACACAAAGAAGTTTCTCAGAAAGCTTCTTTCTCTTTGTTATCGGAGGGTATTTCCTTTGGCCCTATAGTCTTCAAAGGGATCCGAAATATCTGTACTCAGATTCCACAGAAATAAGGCTAGCAAAGATATCTACGAAACACAGATGTAACTCTGTGAGATGAATTCACAGAACACTAAGCAGATTCTCAGAAAGCTTCTTTCCAGATTTCATCTGAGGATATTTCCTTTTTCACCATAGCCCTCTATGGGCTTCCAAATATCACTTTGCCAATTCCACAAGAACTGTCTTAGCGAAAGGCTTCTTGAGGGGAAAGCTGTAACTCTGTGAGATGATTTCACAGAACACAAAGAAGTTTCTCAGAAAGCTTCTTTCTCTTTGTTATCGGAGGATATTTCCTTTGGCCCTATAGTCTTCAAAGGGATCCGAAATATCTGTTCTCAGATTCCACAGAAATAAGGCTAGCAGAGAGATCTACGAAACACAGATGTAACTCTGTGAGATGAATTCACAGAACACTAAGCAGTTTCTCAGAAAGCTTCTTTCTTAATTTCATCTGAGGATATTTCCTTTGTCACCATAGCCCTCTATGGGCTTCCAAATATCACTTTGCCAATTTCTCAAGAACTGTCTTAGCCAAAGGCTTCTGGAGGGGAAAGCTGTAACTCTGTGAGATGATTTCACAGAATACAAAGAAGTTTCTCAGAAAGCTTCTTTCTCTTTGTTATCGAAGGATATTTCCTTTGGTACTATAGTCTTCAAAGGGATCCGAAATATCTGTTCTCAGATTCCACAGAAATAAGGCTAGCAAAGAGATCTACGAAACACAGATGTAACTCTGTGAGATGAATTCACAGAACACTAAGAAGTTTCTCAGAAAGCTTCTTTCCAGATTTCATCTGAGGATATTTCCTTTTTCACCATAGCCCTCTATGGGCTTCCAAATATCACTTTACCAATTCCACAAGAACTGTCTTAGCGAAAGGCTTCTTCAGGCGAAAGCTGTAACTCTGAGAGATGATTTCACAGAACACAAAGAAGTTTCTCAGAAAGCTTCTTTCTCTTTGTTATCGGAGGATATTTCCTTTGGCCCTATAGTATTCAAAGGGATCCGAAATATCTGTTCTCAGATTCCACAGAAATAAGGCTAGCAAAGAGATCTACGAAACACAGATGTAACTCTGTGAGATGAATTCACAGAACACTAAGCAGTTTCTCAGAAAGCTTCTTTCCAGATTTCATCTGAGGATATTTCCTTTTTCACCATAGCCCTTTATGGGCTTCCAAATATCACTTTGCCAGTTCCACAAGAACTGTCTTAGCGAAAGGCTTCTTGAGACGAAAGGTGTAACTCTGTGAGATGATCTCACAGAACACAAAGGAGTTTCTCCGAAAGCTTCTTTCTCTTTGTTATCGGAGGATATTTCCTTTGGCCCTATAGTCTTCAAAGGGATCCGAAATATCTGTTCTCAGATTCCACAGAAATAAGGCTAGCAAAGAGATCCACGAAACACAGATGTAACTCTGTGAGTGGAAGTAACACATCACAGAGCAGTTTCTCTGAAAGCTTCTTTCCAGATTTCATCTGAGGATATTTGCTTTTTCACCATAGCCCTCTATGGGCTTCCAAATAACACTTTGCCAATTCCACAAGAACTGTCTTAGCGAAAGGCTTCTTGAGGGGAAAGCTGTAACTCTGTGAGATGATTTCACAGAACACAAAGAAGTTTCTCAGAAAGCTTCTTTCTCTTTGTTATCGGAGGATATTTCCTTTGGCCCTATAGTCTTCAAAGGGATCCGAAATATCTGTACTCAGATTCTACAGAAATAAGGCTAGCAAAGATATCTACGAAACACAGATGTAACTGTGTGAGATGAATTCACAGAACACTAAGCAGTTTCTCAGAAAGCTTCTTTCCAGATTTCATCTGAGGATATTTCCTTTTTCACCATAGCCCTCTATGGGCCTCCAAATATCACTTTGCCAATTCCACAAGAACTGTCTTAGCGAAAGGCTTCTTGAGGGGAAAGCTGTAACTCTGTGAGATGATTTCACAGAACACAAAGAAGTTTCTCAGAAAGCTTCTTTCTCTTTGTTATCGGAGGATACTTCCTTTGGCCCTATAGTCTTCAAAGGGATCCGAAATATCTGTTCTCAGATTCCACAGAAATCAGGCTAGAAAAGGGAGCTACGAAACACAGATGTAACTCTGTGAGCTGAATTCACAGAACACTAAGCAGTTTCTCAGAAAGCTTCTTTCCAGATTTCATCTGAGGATATTTCCTTTTTCACCATAGCCCTCTATGGGCTTCCAAATATCACTTTGCCAGTTCCAGAAGAAGTGTCTTAGCGAAAGGCTTTTTGAGACGAAAGGTGTAACTCTGTGAGATGATTTCACAGAACACAAAGAAGTTTCTCAGAAAGCTTCTTTCTCTTTGTTATCGTTGGATATTTCCTTTGGCCCTATAGTCTTCAAAGGGATCCGAAATATCTGGTCTCAGATTCCACAGAAATAAGGCTAGCAGAGAGATCTACGAAACACAGATGTAACTCTGTGAGATGAATTCACAGAACACTAAGCAGTTTCTCAGAAAGCTTCTTTCCAGATTTCATCTGAGGATATTTCCTTTGTCACCATAGCCCTCTATGGGCTTCCAAATATCACTTTGCCAATTTCTCAAGAACTGTCTTAGCCAAAGGCTTCTGGAGGGGAAAGCTGTAACTCTGTGAGATGATTTCACAGAACTCAAAGAAGTTTCTCAGAAAGCTTCTTTCTCTTTGTTATCGGAGGATATTTCCTTTGGCCCTATAGTCTTCAAAGGGATCCGAAATATCTGTTCTCAGATTCCACAGAAATCAGGCTAGCAATGAGATCTACGAATCACAGATGTAACTCTGTGAGATGAATTCACAAAACACTAAGCAGTTTCGGGAGAAGCTTCTTTCCAGATTTCATCTGAGGATATTTCCTTTGTCACCATAGCCCTCTATGGGCTTCCAAATATCACTTTGCCAATTCCACAAGAACTATCCTAGCGAAAGGCTTCTTGAGGGGAAAGCTGTAACTCTGTGAGATGATTTCACAGAACACAAAGAAGTTTCTCAGAAAGCTTCTTTCTCTTTGTTGTCGAAGGATATTTCCTTTGGCCCTATAGTCTTCAAAGGGATCCGAAATATCTGTTCTCAGATTCCACAGAAATAAGGCTAGCAAGGAGATCTACGAAACACAGATGTAACTCTGTGAGATGAATTCACAGAACACTAAGCAGTTTCTCAGAAAGCTTCTTTCCAGATTTCATCTGAGGATATTTCCTTTTTCACCATAGCCCTTTATGGGCTTCCAAATATCACTTTGCCAGTTCCACAAGAAATGTCTTAGCGAAAGGCTTCTTGAGACGAAAGGTGTAACTCTGTGAGATGATCTCACAGAACACAAAGGAGTTTCTCAGAAAGCTTCTTTCTCTTCGTTATCGGAGGATATTTCCTTTGGCCCTATAGTCTTCAAAGGGATGCGAAATATCTGTTCTCAGATTCCACAGAAATAAGGCTAGCAAAGAGATCCACGAAACACAGATGTAACTCTGTGAGTGGAAATCACACATCACAGAGCAGTTTCTCAGAAAGCTTCTTTCCAGATTTCATCTGAGGATATTTGCTTTTTCACCATAGCCGTCTATGGGCTTCCAAATAACACTTTGTCAATTCCACAAGAACTGTCTTAGCGAAAGGCTTCTTGAGGGGAAAGCTGTAACTCTGTGAGATGATTTCACAGAACACAAAGAAGTTTCTCAGAAAGCTTCTTTCTCTTTGTTATCGGAGGATATTTCCTTTGGCCCTATAGTCTTCAAAGGGATCCGAAATATCTGTACTCAGATTCCACAGAAATAAGGCTAGCAAAGATATCTACGAAACACAGATGAAACTCTGTGAGATGAATTCACAGAACACTAAGCAGATTCTCAGAAAGCTTCTTTCCAGATTTCATCTGAGGATATTTCCTTTTTCACCATAGCCCTCTATGTGTTTCCAAATATCACTTTGCCAATTCCACAAGATCTGTCTTAGCGAAAGGCTTCTTGAGGGGAAAGCTGTAACTCTGTGAGATGATTTCACAGAACACAAAGAAGTTTCTCAGAAAGCTTCTTTCTCTTTGTTATCGGAGGATATTTCCCTTGGCCCTATAGTCTTCAAAGGGATCCGAAATATCTGTTCTCCGATTCCACAGAAATAAGGCTAACAGAGAGATCTACGAAACACAGATGTAACTCTGTGAGATGAATTCACAGAACACTAAGCAGTTTCTCAGAAAGCTTCTTTCCAGATTTCATCTGAGGATATTTCCTTTGTCACCATAGCCCTCTATGGGCCTCCAAATATCACTTTGCCAATTTCTCAAGAACTGTCTTAGCCAAAGGCTTCTGGAGGGGAAAGCTGTAACTCTGTGAGATGATTTCACAGAACACAAAGAAGTTTCTCAGAAAGCTTCTTTCTCTTTGTTATCGAAGCATATTTCCTTTGGTACTATAGTCTTCAAAGGGATCCGAAATATCTGTTCTCAGATTCCACAGAAATAAGGCTAGCAAAGAGATCTACGAAACACAGATGTAACTCTGTGAGATGAATTCACAGAACACTAAGCAGTTTCTCAGAAAGCTTCTTTCCAGATTTCATCTGAGGATATTTCCTTTTTCACCATAGCCCTCTATGGGCTTCCAAATATCACTTTGCCAATTCCACAAGAACTGTCTTAGCGAAAGGCTTCTTGAGGGGAAAGCTGTAACTCTGTGAGATGATTTCACAGAACACAAAGAAGTTTCTCAGAAAGCTTCTTTCTCTTTGTTATCGGAGGATATTTCCTTTGGCCCTATAGTCTTCAAAGGGATCCGAAATATCTGTTCTCAGATTCCACAGAAATAAGGCTAGCAAAGAGATCTACGAAACACAGATGTAGCCCTGTGAGATGAATTGACAGAACACTAAGCAGTTTCTCAGAAAGCTTCTTTCCAGATTTCATCTGAGGATATTTCCTTTTTCACCATAGCCCTCTAGGGGCTTCCAAATATCACTTTGCCAATTCCACAAGAACTGTCTTAGCGAAAGGCTTCTTGAGGGGAATGCTGTAACTCTGGGAGATGATTTCACAGAACACAAAGAAGTTTCTCAGAAAGCTTCTTTCTCTTTGTTATCGGAGGATATTTCCTTTGGCCCTATAGTCTTCAAAGGGATCCGAAATATCTGTTCTCAGATTCCACAGAAATAAGACTAGCAAAGAGATCCACGAAACACAGATGTAACTCTGTGAGATGAATTCACAGAACACTAAGCAGTTTCTCAGAAAGCTTCTTTCCAGATTTCATCTGAGGATATTTCCTTTTTCACCATAGCCCTCTATGGGCTTCCAAATATCACTTTGCCAATTCCACAAGAACTGTCTTAGCGAAAGGCTTCTTGAGGGGAAAGCTGTAACTCTGTGAGATGATTTCACAGAACACAAAGAAGTTTCTCAGAAAGCTTCTTTCTCTTTGTTATCGGAGGATATTTCCTTTGGCCCTATAGTCTTCAAAGGGATCCGAAATATCTGTTCTCAGATTCCACAGAAATAAGGCTAGCAAAGAGATCTACGAAACACAGATGTAGCCCTGTGAGATGAATTGACAGAACACTAAGCAGTTTCTCAGAAAGCTTCTTTCCAGATTTCATCTGAGGATATTTCCTTTTTCACCATAGCCCTCTAGGGGCTTCCAAATATCACTTTGCCAATTCCACAAGAACTGTCTTAGCGAAAGGCTTCTTGAGGGGAAAGCTGTAACTCTGGGAGATGATTTCACAGAATACAAAGAAGTTTCTCAGAAAGCTTCTTTCTCTTTGTTATCGGAGGATATTTCCTTTGGCCCTATAGTCTTCAAAGGGATCCGAAATATCTGTTCTCAGATTCCACAGAAATCAGGCTAGCAATGAGATCTACGAATCACAGATGTAACTCTGTGAGATGAATTCACAAAACACTAAGCAGTTTCGGGAGAAGCTTCTTTCCAGATTTCATCTGAGGATATTTCCTTTTTCACCATAGCCCTCTATGGGCTTCCAAATATCACTTTGCCAATTCCACAAGAACTATCCTAGCGATAGGCTTCTTGAGGGGAAAGCTGTAACTCTGTGAGATGATTTCACAGAACACAAAGAAGTTTCTCAGAAAGCTTCTTTCTCTTTGTTATCGGAGGATATTTCCTTTGGCCCTATAGTCTTCAAAGGGATCCGAAATATCTGTTCTCAGATTCCACAGAAATAAGGCTAGCAAGGAGATCTACGAAACACAGATGTAACTCTGTGAGATGAATTCACAGAACACTAAGCAGTTTCTCAGAAAGCTTCTTTCCAGATTTCATCTGAGGATATTTCCTTTTTCACCATAGCCCTTTATGGGCTTCCAAATATCACTTTGCCAGTTCCACAAGAACTGTCTTAGCGAAAGGCTTCTTGAGACGAAAGGTGTAACTCTGTGAGATGATCTCACAGAACACAAAGGAGTTTCTCAGAAAGCTTCTTTCTCTTTGTTATCGGAGGATATTTCCTTTGGCCCTATAGTCTTCAAAGGGATCCGAAATATCTGTTCTCAGATTCCACAGAAATAAGGCTAGCAAAGAGATCCACGAAACACAGATGTAACTCTGTGAGTGGAAGTCACACATCACAGAGCAGTTTCTCAGAAAGCTTCTTTCCAGATTTCATCTGAGGATATTTGCTTTTTCACCATAGCCCTCTATGGGCTTCCAAATAACACCTTGCCAATTCCAAAAGAACTGTCTTAGCGAAAGGCTTCTTGGGGAAAGCTGTAACTCTGTGAGATGATTTCACAGAACACAAAGAAGTTTCTCAGAAAGCTTCTTTCTCTTTGTTGTCGGAGGGTATTTCCTTTGGCCCTATAGTCTTCAAAGGGATCCGAAATATCTGTACTCAGATTCCACAGAAATAAGGCTAGCAAAGATATCTACGAAACACAGATGTAACTCTGGGAGATGAATTCACAGAACACTAAGCAGATTCTCAGAAAGCTTCTTTCCAGATTTCATCTGAGGATATTTCCTTTTTCACCATAGCCCTCTAAGGGCTTCCAAATATCACTTTGCCAATTCCACAAGAACTGTCTTAGCGAAAGGCTTCTTGAGGGGAAAGCTGTAACTCTGTGAGATGATTTCACAGAACACAAAGAAGTTTCTCAGAAAGCCTCTTTCTCTTTGTTATCGCAGGATATTTCCTTTGGCCCTATAGTCTTCAAAGGGATCCGAAATATCTGTTCTCAGATTCCACAGAAATAAGGCTAGCAGAGAGATCTACGAAACACAGATGTAACTCTGTGAGATGAATTCACAGAACACTAAGCAGTTTCTCAGAAAGCTTCTTTCTTAATTTCATCTGAGGATATTTCCTTTGTCACCATAGCCCTCTATGGGCTTCCAAATATCACTTTGCCAATTTCTCAAGAACTGTCTTAGCCAAAGGCTTCTGGAGGGGAAAGCTGTAACTCTGTGAGATGATTTCACAGAACACAAAGAAGTTTCTCAGAAAGCTTCTTTCTCTTTGTTATCGAAGGATATTTCCTTTGGTACTATAGTCTTCAAAGGGATCCGAAATATCTGTTCTCAGATTCCACAGAAATAAGGCTAGCAAAGAGATCTACGAAACACAGATGTAACTCTGTGAGATGAATTCACAGAACACTAAGAAGTTTCTCAGAAAGCTTCTTTCCAGATTTCATCTGAGGATGTTTCCTTTGTCACCATAGCCCTCTATGGGCTTCCAAATATCACTTTGCCAATTCCACAAGAACTGTCTTAGCGAAAGGCTTCTTCAGGCGAAAGCTGTAACTCTGTGAGATGATTTCACAGAACACAAAGAAGTTTCTCAGAAAGCTTCTTTCTCTTTGTTATCGGAGGATATTTCCTTTGGCCCTATAGTATTCAAAGGGATCCGAAATATCTGTTCTCAGATTCCACAGAAATAAGGCTAGCAAAGAGATCTACGAAACACAGATGTAACTCTGTGAGATGAATTCACAGAACACTAAGCAGTTTCTCAGAAAGCTTCTTTCCAGATTTCATCTGAGGATATTTCCTTTTTCACCATAGCCCTTTATGGGCTTCCAAATATCACTTTGCCAGTTCCACAAGAACTGTCTTAGGGAAAGGCTTCTTGAGACGAAAGGTGTAACTCTGTGAGATGATCTCACAGAACACAAAGGAGTTTCTCCGAAAGGTTCTTTCTCTTTGTTGTCGGAGGATATTTCCTTTGGCCCTATAGTCTTCAAAGGGATCCGAAATATCTGTTCTCAGATTCCACAGAAATAAGGCTAGCAAAGAGATCCACGAAACACAGATGTAACTCTGTGAGTGGAAGTCACACATCACAGAGCAGTTTCTCAGAAAGCTTCTTTCCAGATTTCATCTGAGGATATTTGCTTTTTCACCATAGCCCTCTATGGGCTTCCAAATATCACTTTGCCAATTCCACAAGAACTGTCTTCGCGAAAGGCTTCTTGAGGGGAAAGCTGTAACTCTGTGAGATGATTTCACAGAACACAAAGAAGTTTCTCAGAAAGCTTCTTTCTCTTTGTTATCGGAGGATACTTCCTTTGGCCCTATAGTCTTCAAAGGGATCCGAAATATCTGTTCTCAGATTCCACAGAAATCAGGCTAGCAAAGGGAGCTACGAAACACAGATGTAACTCTGTGAGCTGAATTAACAGAACACTAAGCAGTTTCTCAGAAAGCTTCTTTCCAGATTTCATCTGAGGATATTTCCTTTTTCACCATAGCCCTCTATGGGCTTCCAAATATCACTTTGCCAGTTCCACAAGAAGTGTCTTACCGAAAGGCTTCTTGAGACGAAAGGTGTAACTCTGTGAGATGATTTCACAGAACACAAAGAAGTTTCTCAGAAAGCTTCTTTCTCTTTGTTATCGTTGGATATTTCCTTTGGCCCTATAGTCTTCAAAGGGATCCGAAATATCTGGTCTCAGATTCCACAGAAATAAGGCTAGCAGAGAGATCTACGAAACACAGATGTAACTCTGTGAGATGAATTCACAGAACACTAAGCAGTTTCTCAGAAAGCTTCTTTCCAGATTTCATCTGAGGATATTTCCTTTGTCACCATAGCCCTCTATGGGCTTCCAAATATCACTTTGCCAATTCCACAAGAACTATCCTAGCGAAAGGCTTCCTGAGGGGAAAGCTGTAACTCTGTGAGATGATTTCACAGAACACAAAGAAGTTTCTCAGAAAGCTTCTTTCTCTTTGTTGTCGAAGGATATTTCCTTTGGCCCTATAGTCTTCAAAGGGATCCGAAATATTTGTTCTCAGATTCCACAGAAATAAGGCTAGCAAGGAGATCTACGAAACACAGATGTAACTCTGTGAGATGAATTCACAGAACACTAAGCAGTTTCTCAGAAAGCTTCTTTCCAGATTTCATCTGAGGATATTCCCTTTTTCACCATAGCCCTTTATGGGCTTCCAAATATCACTTTGCCAGTTCCACAAGAAATGTCTTAGCGAAAGGCTTCTTGAGACGAAAGGTGTAACTCTGTGAGATGATCTCACAGAACACAAAGGAGTTTCTCAGAAAGCTTCTTTCTCTTTGTTATCGGAGGATATTTCCTTTGGCCCTATAGTCTTCAAAGGGATGCGAAATATCTGTTCTCAGATTCCACAGAAATAAGGCTAGCAAAGAGATCCACGAAACACAGATGTAACTCTGTGAGTGGAAGTCACACATCACAGAGCAGTTTCTCAGAAAGCTTCTTTCCAGATTTCATCTGAGGATATTTGCTTTTTCACCATAGCCCTCTATGGGCTTCCAAGTAACACTTTGCCAATTCCACAAGAACTGTCTTAGCGAAAGGCTTCTTGAGGCGAAAGCTGTAACTCTGTGAGATGATTTCACAGAACACAAAGAAGTTTCTCAGAAAGCTTCTTTCTCTTTGTTATCGGAGGATATTTCCTTTGGCCCTATAGTCTTCAAAGGGATCCGAAATATCTGTACTCAGATTCCACAGAAATAAGGCTAGCAAAGATAACTACGAAACACAGATGTAACTCTGTGAGATGAATTCACAGAACACTAAGCAGATTCTCAGAAAGCTTCTTTCCAGATTTCATCTGAGGATATTTCCTTTTTCACCATAGCCCTCTATGGGCTTCCAAATATCACTTTGCCAATTCCACAAGAACTGTCTTAGCGAAAGGCTTCTTGAGGGGAAAGCTGTAACTCTGTGAGATGATTTCACAGAACACAAAGAAGTTTCTCAGAAAGCTTCTTTCTCTTTGTTATCGGAGGATATTTCCTTTGGCCCTATAGTCTTCAAAGGGATCCGAAATATCTGTTCTCCGATTCCACAGAAATAAGGCTAGCAGAGAGATCTACGAAACACAGATGTAACTCTGTGAGATGAATTCACAGAACACTAAGCAGTTTCTCAGAAAGCTTCTTTCCAGATTTCATCTGAGGATATTTCCTTTGTCACCATAGCCCTCTATGGGCTTCCAAATATCACTTTGCCAATTTCTCAAGAACTGTCTTAGCCAAAGGCTTCTGTAGGGGAAAGCTGTAACTCTGTGAGATGATTTCACAGAACACAAAGAAGTTTCTCAGAAAGCTTCTTTCTCTTTGTTATCGGAGGATATTTCCTTTGGCCCTATAGTCTTCAAAGGGATCCGAAATATCTGTTCTCAGATTCCACAGAAATAAGGCTAGCAAAGAGATCTACGAAACACAGATGAAGCCCTGTGAGATGAATTGACAGAAAAGTAAGCACTTTCTCAGAAAGCTTCTTTCCAGATTTCATCTGAGGATATTTCCTTTTTCACCATAGCCCTCTATGGGCTTCCAAATATCACTTTGCCAATTCCACAAGAACTATCCTAGCGAAAGGCTTCTTGAGGGGAAAGCTGTAACTCTGTGAGATGATTTCACAGAACACAAAGAAGTTTCTCAGAAAGCTTCTTTCTCTTTGTTGTCGAAGGATATTTCCTTTGGCCCTATAGTCTTCAAAGGGATCCGAAATATCTGTTCTCAGATTCCACAGAAATAAGGCTAGCAAGGAGATCTACGAAACACAGAGTTAACTCTGTGAGATGAATTCACAGAACACTAAGCAGTTTCTCAGAAAGCTTCTTTCCAGATTTCATCTGAGGATATTTCCTTTTTCACCATAGCCCTCTAGGGGCTTCCAAATATCACTTTGCCAATTCCACAAGAACTGTCTTAGCGAAAGGCTTCTTGAGGGGAAAGCTGTAACTCTGTGAGATGATTTCACAGAACACAAAGAAGTTTCTCAGAAAGCTTCTTTCTCTTTGTTATCGGAGGATATTTCCTTTGGCCCTATAGTCTTCAAAGGGATCCGAAATATCTGGTCTCAGATTCCACAGAAATAAGGCTAGCAGAGAGATCTACGAAACACAGATGTAACTCTGTGAGATGAATTCACAGAACACTAAGCAGTTTCTCAGAAAGCTTCTTTCCAGATTTCATCTGAGGATATTTCCTTTGTCACCATAGCCCTCTATGGGCTTCCAAATATCACTTTGCCAATTCCACAAGAACTATCCTAGCGAAAGGCTGCCTGAGGGGAAAGCTGTAACTCTGTGAGATGATTTCACAGAACACAAAGAAGTTTCTCAGAAAGCTTCTTTCTCTTTGTTGTCGAAGGATATTTCCTTTGGCCCTATAGTCTTCAAAGGGATCCGAAATATTTGTTCTCAGATTCCACAGAAATAAGGCTAGCAAGGAGATCTACGAAACACAGATGTAACTCTGTGAGATGAATTCACAGAACACTAAGCAGTTTCTCAGAAAGCTTCTTTCCTGATTTCATCTGAGGATATTCCCTTTTTCACCATAGCCCTTTATGGGCTTCCATATATCACTTTGCCAGTTCCACAAGAAATGTCTTAACGAAAGGCTTCTTGAGACGAAAGGTGTAACTCTGTGAGATGATCTCACAGAACACAAAGGAGTTTCTCAAAAAGCTTCTTTCTCTTTGTTATCGGAGGATATTTCCTTTGGCCCTATAGTCTTCAAAGGGATGCGAAATATCTGTTCTCAGATTCCACAGAAATAAGGCTAGCAAAGAGATCCACGAAACACAGGTGTAACTCTGTGAGTGGAAGTCACACATCACAGAGCAGTTTCTCAGAAAGCTTCTTTCCAGATTTCATCTGAGGATATTTGCTTTTTCACCATATCCCTCTATGGGCTTCCAAATAACACTTTGCCAATTCCACAAGAACTGTCTTAGCGAAAGGCTTCTTGAGGCGAAAGCTGTAACTCTGTGAGATGATTTCACAGAACACAAAGAAGTTTCTCAGAAAGCTTCTTTCTCTTTGTTATCGGAGGATATTTCCTTTGGCCCTATAGTCTTCAACGGGATCCGAAATATCTGTACTCAGATTCCACAGAAATAAGGCTAGCAAAGATAACTACGAAACACAGATGTAACTCTGTGAGATGAATTCACAGAACACTAAGCAGTTTCTCAGAAAGCTTCTTTCCAGATTTCATCTGAGGATATTTCCTTTTTCACCATAGCCCTCTTTGGGCTTCCAAATATCACTTTGCCAATTCCACAAGAACTGTCTTAGCGAAAGGCTTCTTGAGGGGAAAGCTGTAACTCTGTGAGATGATTTCACAGAACACAAAGAAGTTTCTCAGAAAGCTTCTTTCTCTTTGTTATCGGAGGATATTTCCTTTGGCCCTATAGTATTCAAAGGGATCCGAAATATCTGTTCTCAGATTCCACAGAAATAAGGCTAGCAAAGAGATCTACGAAACACAGATGTAACTCTGTGAGATGAATTCACAGAACACTAAGCAGTTTCTCAGAAAGATTCTTTCCAGATTTCATCTGAGGATATTTCCTTTTTCACCATAGCCCTCTAGGGGCTTCCAAATATCACTTTGCCAATTCCACAAGAACTTGTCTTAGCGAAAGGCTTCTTGAGGGGAAAGCTGTAACTCTGTGAGATGATTTCACAGAACACAAAGAAGTTTCTCAGAAAGCTTCTTTCTCTTTGTTATCGGAGGATATTTCCTTTGGCCCTATAGTCTTCAAAGGGATCCGAAATATCTGTTCTCAGATTCCACAGAAATCAGGCTAGCAATGAGATCTACGAATCACAGATGTAACTCTGTGAGATGAATTCACAAAACACTAAGCAGTTTCGGGAGAAGCTTCTTTCCAGATTTCATCTGAGGATATTTCCTTTGTCACCATAGCCCTCTATGGGCTTCCAAATATCACTTTGCCAATTCCACAAGAACTATCCTAGCGAAAGGCTTCCTGAGGGGAAAGCTGTAACTCTGTGAGATGATTTCACAGAACACAAAGAAGTTTCTCAGAAAGCTTCTTTCTCTTTGTTGTCGAAGGATATTTCCTTTGGCCCTATAGTCTTCAAAGGGATCCGAAATATTTGTTCTCAGATTCCACAGAAATAAGGCTAGCAAGGAGATCTACGAAACACAGATGTAACTCTGTGAGATGAATTCACAGAACACTAAGCAGTTTCTCAGAAAGCTTCTTTCCAGATTTCATCTGAGGATATTCCCTTTTTCACCATAGCCCTTTATGGGCTTCCAAATATCACTTTGCCAGTTCCACAAGAAATGTCTTAGCGAAAGGCTTCTTGAGACGAAAGGTGTAACTCTGTGATATGATCTCACAGAACACAAAGGAGTTTCTCAGAAAGCTTCTTTCTCTTTGTTATCGGAGGATATTTCCTTTGGCCCTATAGTCTTCAAAGGGATGCGAAATATCTGTTCTCAGATTCCACAGAAATAAGGCTAGCAAAGAGATCCACGAAACACAGATGTAACTCTGTGAGTGGAAGTCACACATCACAGAGCAGTTTCTCAGAAAGCTTCTTTCCAGATTTCATCTGAGGATATTTGCTTTTTCACCATAGCCCTCTATGGGCTTCCAAATAACACTTTGCCAATTCCACAAGAACTGTCTTAGCGAAAGGCTTCTTGAGGCGAAAGCTGTAACTCTGTGAGATGATTTCACAGAACACAAAGAAGTTTCTCAGAAAGCTTCTTTCTCTTTGTTATCGGAGGATATTTCCTTTGGCCCTATAGTCTTCAAAGGGATCCGAAATATCTGTACTCAGATTCCACAGAAATAAGGCTAGCAAAGATAACTACGAAACACAGATGTAACTCTGTGAGATGAATTCACAGAACACTAAGCAGATTCTCAGAAAGCTTCTTTCCAGATTTCACCTGAGGATATTTCCTTTTTCACCATAGCCCTCTATGGGCTTCCAAATATCACTTTGCCAATTCCACAAGAACTGTCTTAGCGAAAGGCTTCTTGAGGGGAAAGCTGTAACTCTGTGAGATGATTTCACAGAACACAAAGAAGTTTCTCAGAAAGCTTCTTTCTCTTTGTTATCGGAGGATATTTCCTTTGGCCCTATAGTATTCAAAAGGATCCGAAATATCTGTTCTCAGATTCCACAGAAATAAGGCTAGCAAAGAGATCTACGAAACACAGATGTAACTCTGTGAGATGAATTCACAGAACACTAAGCAGTTTCTCAGAAAGCTTCTTTCCAGATTTCATCTGAGGATATTTCCTTTTTCACCATAGCCCTCTAGGGGCTTCCAAATATCACTTTGCCAATTCCACAAGAACTTGTCTTAGCGAAAGGCTTCTTGAGGGGAAAGCTGTAACTCTGTGAGATGATTTCACAGAACACAAAGAAGTTTCTCAGAAAGCTTCTTTCTCTTTGTTATCGGAGGATATTTCCTTTGGCCCTATAGTCTTCAAAGGGATCCGAAATATCTGTTCTCAGATTCCACAGAAATAAGGCTAGCAAGGAGATCTACGAATCACAGATGTAACTCTGTGAGATGAATTCACAAAACACTAAGCAGTTTCGGGAGAAGCTTCTTTCCAGATTTCATCTGAGGATATTTCCTTTGTCACCATAGCCCTCTATGGGCTTCCAAATATCACTTTGCCAATTCCACAAGAACTATCCTAGCGAAAGGCTTCCTGAGGGGAAAGCTGTAATTCTGTGAGATGATTTCACAGAACACAAAGAAGTTTCTCAGAAAGCTTCTTTCTCTTTGTTGTCGAAGGATATTTCCTTTGGCCCTATAGTCTTCAAAGGGATCCGAAATATTTGTTCTCAGATTCCACAGAAATAAGGCTAGCAAGGAGATCTACGAAACTCAAATGTAACTCTGTGAGATGAATTCACAGAACACTAAGCAGTTTCTCAGAAAGCTTCTTTCCAGATTTCATCTGAGGATATTCCCTTTTTCACCATAGCCCTTTATGGGCTTCCAAATATCACTTTGCCAGTTCCACAAGAAATGTCTTAGCGAAAGGCTTCTTGAGACGAAAGGTGTAACTGTGTGATATGATCTCACAGAACACAAAGGAGTTTCTCAGAAAGCTTCTTTCTCTTTGTTATCGGAGGATATTTCCTTTGGCCCTATAGTCTTCAAAGGGATGCGAAATATCTGTTCTCAGATTCCACAGAAATAAGGCTAGCAAAGAGATCCACGAAACACAGATGTAACTCTGTGAGTGGAAGTCACACATCACAGAGCAGTTTCTCAGAAAGCTTCTTTCCAGATTTCATCTGAGGATATTTGCTTTTTCACCATAGCCCTCTATGGGCTTCCAAATAACACTTTGCCAATTCCACAAGAACTGTCTTAGCGAAAGGCTTCTTGAGGCGAAAGCTGTAACTCTGTGAGATGATTTCACAGAACACAAAGAAGTTTCTCAGAAAGCTTCTTTCTCTTTGTTATCGGAGGATATTTCCTTTGGCCCTATAGTCTTCAAAGGGATCCGAAATATCTGTACTCAGATTCCACAGAAATAAGGCTAGCAAAGATAACTACGAAACACAGATGTAACTCTGTGAGATGAATTCACAGAACACTAAGCAGATTCTCAGAAAGCTTCTTTCCAGATTTCATCTGAGGATATTTCCTTTTTCACCATAGCCCTCTATGGGCTTCCAAATATCACTTTGCCAATTCCACAAGAACTGTCTTAGCGAAAGGCTTCTTGAGGGGAAAGCTGTAACTCTGTGAGATGATTTCACAGAACACAAAGAAGTTTCTCAGAAAGCTTCTTTCTCTTTGTTATCGGAGGATATTTCCTTTGGCCCTATAGTCTTCAAAGGGATCCGAAATATCTGTTCTCCGATTCCACAGAAATAAGGCTAGCAGAGAGATCTACGAAACACAGATGTAACTCTGTGAGATGAATTCACAGAACACTAAGCAGTTTCTCAGAAAGCTTCTTTCCAGATTTCATCTGAGGATATTTCCTTTGTCACCATAGCCCTCTATGGGCTTCCAAATATCACTTTGCCAATTTCTCAAGAACTGTCTTAGCCAAAGGCTTCTGGATGGGAAAGCTGTAACTCTGTGAGATGATTTCACAGAACACAAAGAAGTTTCTCAGAAAGCTTCTTTCTCTTTGTTATCGAAGGATATTTCCTTTGGTACTATAGTCTTCAAAGGGATCCGAAATATCTGTTCTCAGATTCCACAGAAATAAGGCTAGCAAAGAGATCTACGAAACACAGATGTAACTCTGTGAGATGAATTCACAGAACACTAAGCAGTTTCTCAGAAAGCTTCTTTCCAGATTTCATCTGAGGATATTTCCTTTTTCACCATAGCCCTCTATGGGCTTCCAAATATCACTTTGCCAATTCCACAAGAACTGTCTTAGCGAAAGGCTTCTTGAGGGAAAGCTGTAACTCTGTGAGATGATTTCACAGAACACAAAGAAGTTTCTCAGAAGGCTTCTTTCTCTTTGTTATCGGAGGATATTTCCTTTGGCCCTATAGTATTCAAAGGGATCCGAAATATCTGTTCTCAGATTCCACAGAAATAAGGCTAGCAAAGAGATCTACGAAACACAGATGTAACTCTGTGAGATGAATTCACAGAACACTAAGCAGTTTCTCAGAAAGCTTCTTTCCAGATTTCATCTGAGGATATTTCCTTTTTCACCATAGCCCTCTAGGGGCTTCCAAATATCACTTTGCCAATTCCACAAGAACTTGTCTTAGCGAAAGGCTTCTTGAGGGGAAAGCTGTAACTCTGTGAGATGATTTCACAGAACACAAAGAAGTTTCTCAGAAAGCTTCTTTCTCTTTGTTGTCGAAGGATATTTCCTTTGGCCCTATAGTCTTCAAAGGCATCGGAAATATCTGTTCTCAGATTCCACAGAAATAAGGCTAGCAAAGAGATCTACGAAACACAGATGTAACTCTGTGAGATGAATTCACAGAACACTAAGCAGTTTCTCAGAAAGCTTCTTTCCAGATTTCATCTGAGGATATTTCCTTTTTCACCATTGCCCTTTATGGGCTTCCAAATATCACTTTGCCAGTTCCACAAGAACTGTCTTAGCGAAAGGCTTCTTGAGACGAAAGGTGTAACTCTGTGAGATGATCTCACAGAACACAAAGGAGTTTCTCAGAAAGCTTCTTTCTCTTTGTTATCGGAGGATATTTCCTTTGGCCCTATAGTCTACAAAGGGATCCGAAATATCTGTTCTCAGATTCCACAGAAATAAGGCTAGCAAAGAGATCCACGAAACACAGATGTAACTCTGTGAGTGGAAGTCACACATCACAGAGCAGTTTCTCAGAAAGCTTCTTTCCAGATTTCATCTGAGGATATTTGCTTTTTCACCATAGCCCTCTAAGGGCTTCCAAATAACACTTTGCCAATTCCACAAGAACTGTCTTAGCGAAAGGCTTCTTGAGGGGAAAGCTGTAACTCTGTGAGATGATTTCACAGAACACAAAGAAGTTTCTCAGAAAGCTTCTTTCTCTTTGTTGTCGGAGGGTATTTCCTTTGGCCCTATAGTCTTCAAAGGGATCCGAAATATCTGTACTCAGATTCCACAGAAATAAGGCTAGCAAAGATATCTACGAAACACAGATGTAACTCTGTGAGATGAATTCACAGAACACTAAGCAGATTCTCAGAAAGCTTCTTTCCAGATTTCATCTGAGGATATTTCCTTTTTCACCATAGCCCTCTATGGGCTTCCAAATATCACTTTGCCAATTCCACAAGAACTGTCTTAGCGAAACGCTTCTTGAGGGGAAAGCTGTAACTCTGTGAGATGATTTCACAGAACACAAAGAAGTTTCTCAGAAAGCTTCTTTCTCTTTGTTATCGGAGGATATTTCCTTTGGCCCTATAGTCTTCAAAGGGATCCGAAATATCTGTTCTCAGATTCCACAGAAATAAGGCTAGCAGAGAGATCTACGAAACACAGATGTAACTCTGTGAGATGAATTCACAGAACACTAAGCAGTTTCTCAGAAAGCTTCTTTCTTAATTTCATCTGAGGATATTTCCTTTGTCACCATAGCCCTCTATGGGCTTCCAAATATCACTTTGCCAATTTCTCAAGAACTGTCTTAGCCAAAGGCTTCTTGAGGGGAAAGCTGTAACTCTGTGAGATGATTTCACAGAACACAAAGAAGTTTCTCAGAAAGCTTCTTTCTCTTTGTTATCGGAGGATATTTCCTTTGGCCCTATAGTCTTCAAAGGGATCCGAAATATCTGTTCTCAGATTCCACAGAAATAAGGCTAGCAAAGAGATCTACGAAACACAGATGTAGCCCTGTGAGATGAATTGACAGAAAAGTAAGCACTTTCTCAGAAAGCTTCTTTCCAGATTTCATCTGAGGATATTTCCTTTTTCACCATAGCCCTCTATGGGCTTCCAAATATCACTTTGCCAATTCCACAAGAACTATCCTAGCGAAAGGCTTCTTGAGGGGAAAGCTGTAACTCTGTGAGATGATTTCACAGAACACAAAGAAGTTTCTCAGAAAGCTTCTTTCTCTTTGTTGTCGAAGGATATTTCCTTTGGCCCTATAGTCTTCAAAGGGATCCGAAATATCTGTTCTCAGATTCCACAGAAATAAGGCTAGCAAGGAGATCTACGAAACACAGATGTAACTCTGTGAGATGAATTCACAGAACACTAAGCAGTTTCTCAGAAAGCTTCTTTCCAGATTTCATCTGAGGATATTTCCTTTTTCACCATAGCCCTCTAGGGGCTTCCAAATATCACTTTGCCAATTCCACAAGAACTGTCTTAGCGAAAGGCTTCTTGAGGGGAAAGCTGTAACTCTGTGAGATGATTTCACAGAACACAAAGAAGTTTCTCAGAAAGCTTCTTTCTCTTTGTTATCGGAGGATATTTCCTTTGGCCCTATAGTCTTCAAAGGGATCCGAAATATCTGGTCTCAGATTCCACAGAAATAAGGCTAGCAGAGAGATCTACGAAACACAGATGTAACTCTGTGAGATGAATTCACAGAACACTAAGCAGTTTCTCAGAAAGCTTCTTTCCAGATTTCATCTGAGGATATTTCCTTTGTCACCATAGCCCTCTATGGGCTTCCAAATATCACTTTGCCAATTCCACAAGAACTATCCTAGCGAAAGGCTTCCTGAGGGGAAAGCTGTAACTCTGTGAGATGATTTCACAGAACACAAAGAAGTTTCTCAGAAAGCTTCTTTCTCTTTGTTGTCGAAGGATATTTCCTTTGGCCCTATAGTCTTCAAAGGGATCCGAAATATTTGTTCTCAGATTCCACAGAAATAAGGCTAGCAAGGAGATCTACGAAACACAGATGTAACTCTGTGAGATGAATTCACAGAACACTAAGCAGTTTCTCAGAAAGCTTCTTTCCAGATTTCATCTGAGGATATTCCCTTTTTCACCATAGCCCTTTATGGGCTTCCATATATCACTTTGCCAGTTCCACAAGAAATGTCTTAGCGAAAGGCTTCTTGAGACGAAAGGTGTAACTCTGTGAGATGATCTCACAGAACACAAAGGAGTTTCTCAAAAAGCTTCTTTCTCTTTGTTATCGGAGGATATTTCCTTTGGCCCTATAGTCTTCAAAGGGATGCGAAATATCTGTTCTCAGATTCCACAGAAATAAGGCTAGCAAAGAGATCCACGAAACACAGATGTAACTCTGTGAGTGGAAGTCACACATCACAGAGCAGTTTCTCAGAAAGCTTCTTTCCAGATTTCATCTGAGGATATTTGCTTTTTCACCATATCCCTCTATGGGCTTCCAAATAACTCTTTGCCAATTCCACAAGAACTGTCTTAGCGAAAGGCTTCTTGAGGCGAAAGCTGTAACTCTGTGAGATGATTTCACAGAACACAAAGAAGTTTCTCAGAAAGCTTCTTTCTCTTTGTTATCGGAGGATATTTCCTTTGGCCCTATAGTCTTCAAAGGGATCCGAAATATCTGTTCTCAGATTCCACAGAAATCAGGCTAGCAATGAGATCTACGAATCACAGATGTAACTCTGTGAGATGAATTCACAAAACACTAAGCAGTTTCGGGAGAAGCTTCTTTCCAGATTTCATCTGAGGATATTTCCTTTTTCACCATAGCCCTTTATGGGCTTCCAAATATCACTTTGCCAGTTCCACAAGAAATGTCTTAGCGAAAGGCTTCTTGAGACGAAAGGTGTAACTCTGTGATATGATCTCACAGAACACAAAGGAGTTTCTCAGAAAGCTTCTTTCTCTTTGTTATCCGAGGATATTTCCTTTGGCCCTATAGTCTTCAAAGGGATGCGAAATATCTGTTCTCAGATTCCACAGAAATAAGGCTAGCAAAGAGATCCACGAAACACAGATGTAACTCTGTGAGTGGAAGTCACACATCACAGAGCAGTTTCTCAGAAAGCTTCTTTCCAGATTTCATCTGAGGATATTTGCTTTTTCACCATAGCCCTCTATGGGCTTCCAAATAACACTTTGCCAATTCCACAAGAACTGTCTTAGCGAAAGGCTTCTTGAGGCGAAAGCTGTAACTCTGTGAGATGATTTCACAGAACACAAAGGAGTTTCTCAGAAAGCTTCTTTCTCTTTGTTATCGGAGGATATTTCCTTTGGCCCTATAGTCTTCAAAGGGATCCGAAATATCTGTGCTCAGATTCCACAGAAATAAGGCTAGCAAAGATAACTACGAAACACAGATGTAACTCTGTGAGATGAATTCACAGAACACTAAGCAGATTCTCAGAAAGCTTCTTTCCAGATTTCATCTGAGGATATTTCCTTTTTCAGCATAGCCCTCTATGGGCTTCCAAATATCACTTTGCCAATTCCACAAGAACTGTCTTAGCGAAAGGCTTCTTGAGGAGAAAGCTGTAACTCTGTGAGATGATTTCACAGAACACAAAGAAGTTTCTCAGAAAGCTTCTTTCTCTTTGTTATCGGAGGATATTTCCTTTGGCCCTATAGTCTTCAAAGGGATCCGAAATATCTGTTCTCCGATTCCACAGAAATAAGGCTAGCAGAGAGATCTACGAAACACAGATGTAACTCTGTGAGATGAATTCACAGAACACTAAGCAGTTTCTCAGAAAGCTTCTTTCCAGATTTCATCTGAGGATATTTCCTTTGTCACCATAGCCCTCTATGGGCTTCCAAATATCACTTTGCCAATTTCTCAAGAACTGTCTTAGCCAAAGGCTTCTGGAGGGGAAAGCTGTAACTCTGTGAGATGATTTCACAGAACACAAAGAAGTTTCTCAGAAAGCTTCTTTCTCTTTGTTATCGAAGGATATTTCCTTTGGTACTATAGTCTTCAAAGGGATCCGAAATATCTGTTCTCAGATTCCACAGAAATAAGGCTAGCAAAGAGATCTACGAAACACAGATGTAACTCTGTGAGATGAATTCACAGAACACTAAGCAGTTTCTCAGAAAGCTTCTTTCCAGATTTCATCTGAGGATATTTCCTTTTTCACCATAGCCCTCTATGGGCTTCCAAATATCACTTTGCCAATTCCACAAGAACTGTCTTAGCGAAAGGCTTCTTGAGGGGAAAGCTGTAACTCTGTGAGATGATTTCACAGAACACAAAGAAGTTTCTCAGAAGGCTTCTTTCTCTTTGTTATCGGAGGATATTTCCTTTGGCCCTATAGTATTCAAAGGGATCGGAAATATCTGTTCTCAGATTCCACAGAAATAAGGCTAGCAAAGAGATCTACGAAACACAGATGTAACTCTGTGAGATGAATTCACAGAACACTAAGCAGTTTCTCAGAAAGCTTCTTTCCAGATTTCATCTGAGGATATTTCCTTTGTCACCATAGCCCTCTATGGGCTTCCAAATATCACTTTGCCAATTTCTCAAGAACTGTCTTAGCCAAAGGCTTCTGGAGGGGAAAGCTGTAACTCTGTGAGATGATTTCACAGAACACAAAGAAGTTTCTCAGAAAGCTTCTTTCTCTTTGTTATCGGAGGATATTTCCTTGGGCCCTATAGTCTTCAAAGGGATCCGAAAGATCTGTTCTCAGATTCCACAGAAATCAGGCTAGCAATGAGATCTACGAATCACAGATGTAACTCTGTGAGATGAATTCACAAAACACTAAGCAGTTTCGGGAGAAGCTTCTTTCCAGATTTCATCTGAGGATATTTCCTTTTTCACCATAGCCCTCTATGGGCTTCCAAATATCACTTTGCCAATTCCACAAGAACGGTCTTAGCGAAAGGCTTCTTGAAGGGAAAGCTGTAACTCTGTGAGATGATTTCACAGAACACAAAGAAGTTTCTCAGAAAGCTTCTTTCTCTTTGTTATCGGAGGATATTTCCTTTGGCCCTATAGTCTTCAAAGGGATCCGAAATATCTGTTCTCAGATTCCACAGAAATAAGGCTAGCAAAGAGATCTACGAAACACAGATGTAACTCTGTGAGATGAATTCACAGAACACTAAGCAGTTTCTCAGAAAGCTTGTTTCCAGATTTCATCTGAGGATATTTCCTTTTTCACCATAGCCCTTTATGGGCTTCCAAATATCACTTTGCCAGTTCCACAAGAACTGTCTTAGCGAAAGGCTTCTTGAGACGAAAGGTGTAACTCTGTGAGATGATCTCACAGAACACAAAGGAGTTTTTCAGAAAGCTTCTTTCTCTTTGTTATCGGAGGATATTTCCTTTGGCCCTATAGTCTTCAAAGGGATCCGAAATATCTGTTCGCAGATTACACAGAAATAAGGCTAGCAAAGAGATCCACGAAACTCAGATGTAACTCTGTGAGTGGAAGTCACACATCACAGAGCAGTTTCTCAGAAAGCTTCTTTCCAGATTTCATCTGAGGATATTTGCTTTTTCACCATAGCCCTCTATGGGCTTCCAAATAACACTTTGCCAATTCCACAAGAACTGTCTTAGCGAAAGGCTTCTTGAGGGGAAAGCTGTAACTCTGTGAGATGATTTCACAGAACACAAAGAAGTTTCTCAGAAAGCTTCTTTCTCTTTGTTGTCGGAGGGTATTTCCTTTGGCCCTATAGTCTTCAAAGGGATCCGAAATATCTGTACTCAGATTCCACAGAAATAAGGCTAGCAAAGATATCTACGAAACACAGATGTAACTCTGTGAGATGAATTCACAGAACACTAAGCAGATTCTCAGAAAGCTTCTTTCCAGATTTCATCTGAGGATATTTCCTTTTTCACCATAGCCCTCTATGGGCTTCCAAATATCACTTTGCCAATTACACAAGAACTGTCTTAGCGAAACGCTTCTTGAGGGGAAAGCAGTAACTCTGTGAGATGATTTCACAGAACACAAAGAAGTTTCTCAGAAAGCTTCTTTCTCTTTGTTATCGGAGGATATTTCCTTTGGCCCTATAGTCTTCAAAGGGATCCGAAATATCTGTTCTCAGATTCCACAGAAATAAGGCTAGCAGAGAGATCTACGAAACACAGATGTAACTCTGTGAGATGAATTCACAGAACACTAAGCAGTTTCTCAGAAAGCTTCTTTCTTAATTTCATCTGAGGATATTTCCTTTGTCACCATAGCCCTCTATTGGCTTCCAAATATCACTTTGCCAATTTCTCAAGAACTGTCTTAGCCAAAGGCTTCTGGAGGGGAAAGCTGTAACTCTGTGAGATGATTTCACAGAACACAAAGAAGTTTCTCAGAAAGCTTCTTTCTCTTTGTTATCGAAGCATATTTCCTTTGGTACTATAGTCTTCAAAGGGATCCGAAATATCTGTTCTCAGATTCCACAGAAATAAGGCTAGCAAAGAGATCTACGAAACACAGATGTAACTTTGTGAGATGAATTCACAGAACACTAACCAGTTTCTCAGAAAGCTTCTTTCCAGATTTCATCTGAGGATATTTCCTTTTTCACCATAGCCCTCTATGGGCTTCCAAATATCACTTTGCCTATTGCACAAGAACTGTCTTAGCGAAAGGCTTCTTGAGGGGAAAGCTGTAACTCTGTGAGATGATTTCACAGAACACAAAGAAGTTTCTCAGAAAGCTTCTTTCTCTTTGTTATCGGAGGATATTTCCTTTGGCCCTATAGTCTTCAAAGGGATCCGAAATATCTGTTCTCAGATTCCACAGAAATAAGGCTAGCAAAGAGATCTACGAAACACAGATGTAGCCCTGTGAGATGAATTGACAGAAAAGTAAGCACTTTCTCAGAAAGCTTCTTTCCAGATTTCATCTGAGGATATTTCCTTTTTCACCATAGCCCTCTATGGGCTTCCAAATATCACTTTGCCAATTCCACAAGAACTATCCTAGCGAAAGGCTTCTTGAGGGGAAAGCTGTAACTCTGTGAGATGATTTCACAGAACACAAAGAAGTTTCTCAGAAAGCTTCTTTCTCTTTGTTGTCGAAGGATATTTCCTTTGGCCCTATAGTCTTCAAAGGGATCCGAAATATCTGTTCTCAGATTCCACAGAAATAAGGCTAGCAAGGAGATCTACGAAACACAGATGTAACTCTGTGAGATGAATTCACAGAACACTAAGCAGTTTCTCAGAAATCTTCTTTCCAGATTTCATCTGAGGATATTTCCTTTTTCACCATAGCCCTCTAGGGGCTTCCAAATATCACTTTGCCAATTCCACAAGAACTGTCTTAGCGAAAGGCTTCTTGAGGGGAAAGCTGTAACTCTGTGAGATGATTTCACAGAACACAAAGAAGTTTCTCAGAAAGCTTCTTTCTCTTTGTTATCGGAGGATATTTCCTTGGGCCCTATAGTCTTCAAAGGGATCCGAAAGATCTGTTCTCAGATTCCACAGAAATCAGGCTAGCAATGAGATCTACGAATCACAGATGTAACTCTGTGAGATGAATTCACAAAACACTAAGCAGTTTCGGGAGAAGCTTCTTTCCAGATTTCATCTGAGGATATTTCCTTTTTCACCATAGCCCTCTATGGGCTTCCAAATATCACTTTGCCAATTCCACAAGAACGGTCTTAGCGAAAGGCTTCTTGAAGGGAAAGCTGTAACTCTGTGAGATGATTTCACAGAACACAAAGAAGTTTCTCAGAAAGCTTCTTTCTCTTTGTTATCGGAGGATATTTCCTTTGGCCCTATAGTCTTCAAAGGGATCCGAAATATCTGTTCTCAGATTCCACGGAAATAAGGCTAGCAAAGAGATCTACGAAACACAGATGTAACTCTGTGAGATGAATTCACAGAACACTAAGCAGTTTCTCAGAAAGCTTGTTTCCAGATTTCATCTGAGGATATTTCCTTTTTCACCATAGCCCTTTAAGGGCTTCCAAATATCACTTTGCCAGTTCCTCAAGAACTGTCTTAGCGAAAGGCTTCTTGAGACGAAAGGTGTAACTCTGTGAGATGATCTCACAGAACACAAAGGAGTTTTTCAGAAAGCTTCTTTCTCTTTGTTATCGGAGGATATTTCCTTTGGCCCTATAGTCTTCAAAGGGATCCGAAATATCTGTTCGCAGATTACACAGAAATAAGGCTAGCAAAGAGATCCACGAAACTCAGATGTAACTCTGTGAGTGGAAGTCACACATCACAGAGCAGTTTCTCAGAAAGCTTCTTTCCAGATTTCATCTGAGGATATTTGCTTTTTCACCATAGCCCTCTATGGGCTTCCAAATAACACTTTGCCAATTCCACAAGAACTGTCTTAGCGAAAGGCTTCTTGAGGGGAAAGCTGTAACTCTGTGAGATGATTTCACAGAACACAAAGAAGTTTCTCAGAAAGCTTCTTTCTCTTTGTTATCGGAGAATATTTCCTTTGGCCCTATACTCTTCAAAGGGATCCGAAATATCTGTACTCAGATTCCACAGAAATAAGGCTAGCAAAGATATCTACGAAACACAGATGTAACTCTGTGAGCTGAATTCACAGAACACTGAGCAGTTTCTCAGAAAGCTTCTTTCCAGATTTCATCTGAGGATATTTCCTTTTTCACCATAGCCCTCTATGGGCTTCCAAATATCACTTTGCCAATTCCACAAGAACTGTCTTAGCGAAAGGCTTCTTGAGGGGAAAGCTGTAACTCTGTGAGATGATTTCACAGAACACAAAGAAGTTTCTCAGAAAGCTTCTTTCTCTTTGTTATCGGAGGATATTTCCTTTGGCCCTATAGTCTTCAAAGGGATCCGAAATATCTGTTCTCAGATTCCACAGAAATCAGGCTGGCAAAGAGATCTACGAAACACAGATGTAACTCTGTGAGCTGAATTCACAGAACACTAAGCAGTTTCTCAGAAAGCTTCTTTCCAGATTTCATCTGAGGATATTTCCTTTTTCACCATAGCCCTCTATGGGCTTCCAAATATCACTTTGCCAGTTCCAGAAGAAGTGTCTTAGCGAAAGGCTTCTTGAGACGAAAGGTGTAACTCTGTGAGATGATTTCACAGAACACAAAGAAGTTTCTCAGAAAGCTTCTTTCTCTTTGTTATCTGAGGATATTTCCTTTGGCCCTATAGTCTTCAAAGGGATCCGAAATATCTGTTCTCAGATTCCACAGAAATAAGGCATGCAAAGAGATCTACCAAACACAGATGTAACTCTGTGAGATAAATTCACAGAACACTAAGCAGTTTCTCAGAAAGCTTCTTTCCAGATTTCATCTGAGGATATTCCCTTTTTCACCATAGCCCTCTATGGGCTTCCAAATATCACTTTGCCAATTCCACAAGAACGGTCTTAGCGAAAGGCTTCTTGAGGGGAAAGCTGTAACTCTGTGAGATGATTTCACAGAACACAAAGAAGTTTCTCAGAAAGCTTCTTTCTCTTTGTTACCGGAGGATATTTCCTTTGGCCCTATAGTCTTCAAAGGGATCCGAAATATCTGTTCTCAGATTCCACAGAAATAAGGCTAGCAAAGAGATCCACGAAATACAGATGTAACTCTGTGAGATGAATTCAAAGAACACTAAGCAGTTTCTCAGAAAGCTTCTTTCCAGATTTCATCTGAGGATATTTCCTTTTTCACCATAGCCCTCTATGGGCTTCCAAATATCACTTTGCCAATTCCACAAGAACTGTCTTAGCGAAAGGCTTCTTGAGGGGAAAGCTGTAACTCTGTGAGATGATTTCACAGAACACAAAGAAGTTTCTCAGAAAGCTTCTTTCTCTTTGTTATCGGAGGATATTTCCTTTGGCCCTATAGTCTTCAAAGGGATCCGAAATATCTGTTCTCAGATTCCACAGAAATAAGGCTAGCAGAGAGATCTACGAAACACAGATGTAACTCTGTGAGATGAATTCACAGAACACTAAGCAGTTTCTCAGAAAGCTTCTTTCCAGATTTCATCTGAGGATATTTCCTTTGTCACCGTAGCCCTCTATGGGCTTCCAAATATCACTTTGCCAATTCCACAAGAACTGTCTTAGCGAAAGGCTTCTTGAGGGGAAAGCTGTAACTCTGTGAGATGATTTCACAGAACACATAGAAGTTTCTCAGAAAGCTTCTTTCTCTTTGTTATCGGAGCATATTTCCTTTGGCCCTATAGTCTTCAAAGGGATCCGAAATATCTGTTCTCAGATTCCACAGAAATAAGGTTAGCAGAGAGATCTACGAAACACAGATGTAACTCTGTGAGATGAATTCACAGAACACTAAGCAGTTTCTCAGAAAGCTTCTTTCCAGATTTCATCTGAGGATATTTCCTTTGTCACCATAGCCCTCTATGGGCTTCCAAATATCACTTTGCCAATTTCTCAAGAACTGTCTTAGCCAAAGGCTTCTGGAGGGGAAAGCTGTAACTCTGTGAGATGATTTCACAGAACACAAAGAAGTTTCTCAGAAAGCTTCTTTCTCTTTGTTATCGAAGGATATTTCCTTTGGTACTATAGTCTTCAAAGGGATCCGAAATATCTGTTCTCAGATTCCACAGAAATAAGGCTAGCAAAGACATCTACGAAACACAGATGTAACTCTGTGAGATGAATTCACAGAACACTAAGCAGTTTCTCAGAAAGCTACTTTCCAGATTTCATCTGAGGATATTTCCTTTTTCACCATAGCCCTCTATGGGCTTCCAAATATCACTTTGCCAATTCCACAAGAACTGTCTTAGCGAAAGGCTTTTTGAGGGGAAAGCTGTAACTCTGTGAGATGATTTCACAGAACACAAAGAAGTTTCTCAGAAAGCTTCTTTCTCTTTGTTATCGGAGGATATTTCCTTTGGCCCTATAGTCTTCAAAGGGATCCGAAATATCTGTTCTCAGATTCCACAGAAATAAGGCTAGCAAAGAGATCTACGAAACACAGATGTAGCCCTGTGAGATGAATTGACAGAAAAGTAAGCACTTTCTCAGAAAGCTTCTTTCCAGATTTCATCTGAGGATATTTCCTTTTTCACCATAGCCCTCTATGGGTTTCCAAATATCACTTTGCCAATTCCACAAGAACTATCCTAGCGAAAGGCTTCTTGAGGGGAAAGCTGTAACTCTGTGAGATGATTTCACAGAACACAAAGAAGTTTCTCAGAAAGTTTCTTTCTCTTTGTTGTCGAAGGATATTTCCTTTGGCCCTATAGTCTTCAAAGGGATCCGAAATATCTGTTCTCAGATTCCACAGAAATAAGGCTAGCAAGGAGATCTACGAAACGCACATGTAACTCTGTGAGATGAATGCACAGAACACTAAGCAGTTTCTCAGAAAGCTTCTTTCCAGATTTCATCTGAGGATATTTCCTTTTTCACCGTAGCCCTCTAGGGGCTTCCAAATATCACTTTGCCAATTCCACAAGAACTGTCTTAGCGAAAGGCTTCTTGAGGAGAAAGCTGTAACTCTGTGAGATGATTTCACAGAACACAAAGAAGTTTCTCAGAAAGCTTCTTTCTCTTTGTTATCGGAGGATATTTCCTTTGGCCCTATAGTCTTCAAAGGGATCCGAAATATCTGGTCTCAGATTCCACAGAAATAAGGCTAGCAGAGAGATCTACGAAACACAGATGTAACTCTGTGAGATGAATTCACAGAACACTAAGCAGTTTCTCAGAAAGCTTCTTTCCAGATTTCATCTGAGGATATTTCCTTTGTCACCATAGCCCTCTATGGGCTTCCAAATATCACTTTGCCAATTTCTCAAGAACTGTCTTAGCCAAAGGCTTCTGGAGGGGAAAGCTGTAACTCTGTGAGATGATTTCACAGAACACAAAGAAGTTTCTCAGAAAGCTTCTTTCTCTTTGTTATCGGAGGATATTTCCTTTGGCCCTATAGTCTTCAAAGGGATCCGAAATATCTGTTCTCAGATTCCACAGAAATCAGGCTAGCAATGAGATCTACAAATCACAGATGTAACTCTGTGAGATGAATTCACAAAACACTAAGCAGTTTCGGTAGAAGCTTCTTTCCAGATTTCATCTGAGGATATTTCCTTTTTCACCATAGCCCTCTATGGGCTTCCAAATATCACTTTGCCAATTCCACAAGAACGGTCTTAGCGAAAGGCTTCTTGAGGGGAAAGCTGTAACTCTGTGAGATGATTTCACAGAACACAAAGAAGTTTCTCAGAAAGCTTCTTTCTCTTTGTTATCGGAGGATATTTCCTTTGGCCCTATAGTCTTCAAAGGGATCGGAAATATCTGTTCTCAGATTCCACAGAAATAAGGCTAGCAAAGAGATCTACGAAACACAGATGTAACTCTGTGAGATGAATTCACAGAACACTAAGCAGTTTCTCAGAAAGCTTCTTTCCAGATTTCTTGTGAGGATATTTCCTTTTTCACCATAGCCCTTTATGGGCTTCCAAATATCACTTTGCCAGTTCCACAAGAACTGTCTTAGCGAAAGGCTTCTTGAGACGAAAGGTGTAACTCTGTGAGATGATCTCACAGAACACAAAGGAGTTTCTCAGAAAGCTTCTTTCTCTTTGTTATCGGAGGATATTTCCTTTGGCCCTATAGTCTTCAAAGGGATCCGAAATATCTGTTCTCAGATTACACAGAAATAAGGCTAGCAAAGAGATCCACGAAACTCAGATGTAACTCTGTGAGTGGAAGTCACACATCACAGAGCAGTTTCTCAGAAAGCTTCTTTCCAGATTTCATCTGAGGATATTTGCTTTTTCACCATAGCCCTCTATGGGCTTCCAAATAACACTTTGCCAATTCCACAAGAACTGTCTTAGCGAAAGGCTTCTTGAGGGGAAAGCTGTAACTCTGTGAGATGATTTCACAGAACACAAAGAAGTTTCTCAGAAAGCTTCTTTCTCTTTGTTATCGGAGGATATTTCCTTTGGCCCTATAGTCTTCAAAGGGATCCGAAATATCTGTACTCAGATTCCACAGAAATAAGGCTAGCAAAGATATCTACGAAACACAGATGTAACTCTGTGAGATGAATTCACAGAACACTAAGCAGTTTCTCAGAAAGCTTCTTTCCAGATTTCATCTGAGGATATTTCCTTTTTCACCATAGCCCTCTATGGGCTTCCAAATATCACTTTGCCAATTCCACAAGAACTGTCTTAGCGAAAGGCTTCTTGAGGGGAAAGCTGTAACTCTGTGAGATGATTTCACAGAACACAAAGAAGTTTCTCAGAAAGCTTCTTTCTCTTTGTTATCGGAGGATATTTCCTTTGGCCCTATAGTCTTCAAAGGGATCCGAAATATCTGTTCTCAGATTCCACAGAAATCAGGCTGGCAAAGAGATCTACGAAACACAGATGTAACTCTGTGAGATGAATTCACAGAACACTAAGCAGTTTCTCAGAAACTTCTTTCCAGATTTCATCTGAGGATATTTCCTTTTTCACCATAGACCTCTATGGGCTTCCAAATATCACTTTGCCAGTTCCACAAGAACTGTCTTAGCGAAAAGCTTCTTGAGACGAAAGGTGTAACTCTGTGAGATGATCTCACAGAACACAAAGGAGTTTCTCAGAAAGCTTCTTTCTCTTTGTTATCGGAGGATATTTCCTTTGGCCCTATAGTCTTCAAAGGGATCCGAAATATCTGTTCTCAGATTCCACAGAAATAAGGCTAGCAAAGACATCCACGAAACTCAGATGTAACTCTGTGAGTGGAAGTCACACATCACAGAGCAGTTTCTCAGAAAGCTTCTTTCCAGATTTCATCTGAGGATATTTGCTTTTTCACCATAGCCCTCTATGGGCTTCCAAATATCACTTTGCCAGTTCCAGAAGAAGTGTCTTAGCGAAAGGCTTCTTGAGACGAAAGGTGTAACTCTGTGAGATGATTTCACAGAACACAAAGAAGTTTCTCAGAAAGCTTCTTTCTCTTTGTTATCGGAGGATATTTCCTTTGGCCCTATAGTCTTCAAAGGGATCCGAAATATCTGTTCTCAGATTCCACAGAAATAAGGCTAGCAAAGAGATCTACCAAACACAGATGTAACCCTGTGAGATAAATTCACAGAACACTAAGCAGTTTCTCAGAAAGCTTCTTTCCAGATTTCATCTGAGGATATTCCCTTTTTCACCATAGCCCTCTATGGGCTTCCAAATATCACTTTGCCAATTCCACAAGAACCGTCTTAGCGAAAGGCTTCTTGAGGGGAAAGCTGTAACTCTGTGAGATGATTTCACAGAACACAAAGAAGTTTCTCAGAAAGCTTCTTTCTCTTTGTTATCGGAGGATATTTCCTTTGGCCCTATAGTCTTCAAAGGGATCCGAAATATCTGTTCTCAGATTCCACAGAAATATGGCTAGCAAAGAGATCCACGAAACACAGATGTAACTCTGTGAGATGAATTCACAGAACACTAAGCAGTTTCTCAGAAAGCTTCTTTCCAGATTTCATCTGAGGATATTTCCTTTTTCACCATAGCCCTCTATGGGCTTCCAAATATCACTTTGCCAATTCCACAAGAACTGTCTTAGCGAAAGGCTTCTTGAGGGGAAAGCTGTAACTCTGTGAGATGATTTCACAGAACACAAAGAAGTTTCTCAGAAAGCTTCTTTCTCTTTGTTATCGGAGGATATTTCCTTTGGCCCTATAGTCTTCAAAGGGATCCGAAATATCTGGTCTCAGATTCCACAGAAATAAGGCTAGCAGAGAGATCTACGAAACACAGATGTAACTCTGTGAGATGAATTCACAGAACACTAAGCAGTTTCTCAGAAAGCTTCTTTCCAGATTTCATCTGAGGATATTTCCTTTGTCACCATAGCCCTCTATGGGCTTCCAAATATCACTTTGCCAATTTCTCAAGAACTGTCTTAGCCAAAGGCTTCTGGAGGGGAAAGCTGTAACTCTGTGAGATGATCTCACAGAACACAAAGGAGTTTCTCAGAAAGCTTCTTTCTCTTTGTTATCGGAGGATATTTCCTTTGGCCCTATAGTCTTCAAAGGGATCCGAAATATCTGTTCTCAGATTCCACAGAAATAAGGCTAGCAAAGACATCCACGAAACTCAGATGTAACTCTGTGAGTGGAAGTCACACATCACAGAGCAGTTTCTCAGAAAGCTTCTTTCCAGATTTCATCTGAGGATATTTGCTTTTTCACCATAGCCCTCTATGGGCTTCCAAATATCACTTTGCCAGTTCCAGAAGAAGTGTCTTAGCGAAAGGCTTCTTGAGACGAAAGGTGTAACTCTGTGAGATGATTTCACAGAACACAAAGAAGTTTCTCAGAAAGCTTCTTTCTCTTTGTTATCGGAGGATATTTCCTTTGGCCCTATAGTCTTCAAAGGGATCCGAAATATCTGTTCTCAGATTCCACAGAAATAAGGCTAGCAAAGAGATCTACCAAACACAGATGTAACTCTGTGAGATAAATTCACAGAACACTAAGCAGTTTCTCAGAAAGCTTCTTTCCAGATTTCATCTGAGGATATTCCCTTTTTCACCATAGCCCTCTATGGGCTTCCAAATATCACTTTGCCAATTCCACAAGAACGGTCTTAGCGAAAGGCTTCTTGAGGGGAAAGCTGTAACTCTGTGAGATGATTTCACAGAACACAAAGAAGTTTCTCAGAAAGCTTCTTTCTCTTTGTTATCGGAGGATATTTCCTTTGGCCCTATAGTCTTCAAAGGGATCCGAAATATCTGTTCTCAGATTCCACAGAAATATGGCTAGCAAAGAGATCCACGAAACACAGATGTAACTCTGTGAGATGAATTCACAGAACACTAAGCAGTTTCTCAGAAAGCTTCTTTCCAGATTTCATCTGAGGATATTTCCTTTTTCACCATAGCCCTCTATGGGCTTCCAAATATCACTTTGCCAATTCCACAAGAACTGTCTTAGCGAAAGGCTTCTTGAGGGGAAAGCTGTAACTCTGTGAGATGATTTCACAGAACACAAAGAAGTTTCTCAGAAAGCTTCTTTCTCTTTGTTATCGGAGGATATTTCCTTTGGCCCTATAGTCTTCAAAGGGATCCGAAATATCTGTTCTCAGATTCCACAGAAATAAGGCTAGCAGAGAGATCTACGAAACACAGATGTAACTCTGTGAGATGAATTCACAGAACACTAAGCAGTTTCTCAGAAAGCTTCTTTCCAGATTTCATCTGAGGATATTTCCTTTGTCACCATAGCCCTCTATGGGCTTCCAAATATCACTTTGCCAATTTCTCAAGAACTGTCTTAGCCAAAGGCTTCTGGAGGGGAAAGCTGTAACTCTGTGAGATGATTTCACAGAACACAAAGAAGTTTCTCAGAAAGCTTCTTTCTCTTTGTTATCGAAGGACATTTCCTTTGGTACTATAGTCTTCAAAGGGATCCGAAATATCTGTTCTCAGATTCCACAGAAATAAGGCTATCAAAGAGATCTACGAAACACAGATGTAACTCTGTGAGATGAATTCACAGAACACTAAGCAGTTTCTCAGAAAGCTTCTTTCCAGATTTCATCTGAGGATATTTCCTTTTTCACCATAGCCCTCTATGGGCTTCCAAATATCACTTTGCCAATTCCACAAGAACTGTCTTAGCGAAAGGCTTCTTGAGGGGAAAGCTGTAACTCTGTGAGATGATTTCACAGAACACAAAGAAGTTTCTCAGAAAGCTTCTTTCTCTTTGTTATCGGAGGATATTTCCTTTGGCCCTGTAGTCTTCAAAGGGATCCGAAATATCTGTTCTCAGATTCCACAGAAATAAGGCTAGTAAAGAGATCTACGAAAAACAGATGTAGCCCTGTGAGATGAATTGACAGAAAAGTAAGCACTTTCTCAGAAAGCTTCTTTCCAGATTTCATCTGAGGATATTTCCTTTTTCACCATAGCCCTCTATGGGCTTCCAAATATCACTTTGCCAATTCCACAAGAACTATCCTAGCGAAAGGCTTCTTGAGGGGAAAGCTGTAACTCTGTGAGATGACTTCACAGAACACAAAGAAGTTTCTCAGAAAGCTTCTTTCCCTTTGTTGTCGAAGGATATTTCCTTTGGCCCTATAGTCTTCAAAGGGATCCGAAATATCTGATCTCAGATTCCACAGAAATATGGCTAGCAAAGAGATCCACGAAACACAGATGTAACTCTGTGAGACGAATTCACAGAACACTAAGCAGTTTCTCAGAAAGCTTCTTTCCAGATTTCATCTGAGGATATTTCCTTTTTCACCATAGCCCTCTATGGGCTTCCAAATATCACTTTGCCAATTCCACAAGAACTGTCTTAGCGAAAGGCTTCTTGAGGGGAAAGCTGTAACTCTGTGAGATGATTTCACAGAACACAAAGAAGTTTCTCAGAAAGCTTCTTTCTCTTTGTTATCGGAGGATATTTCCTTTGGCCCTATAGTCTTCAAAGGGATCCGAAATATCTGTTCTCAGATTCCACAGAAATAAGGCTAGCAGAGAGATCTACGAAACACAGATGTAACTCTGTGAGATGAATTCACAGAACACTAAGCAGTTTCTCAGAAAGCTTCTTTCCAGATTTCATCTGAGGATATTTCCTTTGTCACCATAGCCCTCTATGGGCTTCCAAATATCACTTTGCCAATTTCTCAAGAACTGTCTTAGCCAAAGGCTTCTGGAGGGGAAAGCTGTAACTCTGTGAGATGATTTCACAGAACACAAAGAAGTTTCTCAGAAAGCTTCTTTCTCTTTGTTATCGAAGGACATTTCCTTTGGTACTATAGTCTTCAAAGGGATCCGAAATATCTGTTCTCAGATTCCACAGAAATAAGGCTATCAAAGAGATCTACGAAACACAGATGAAACTCTGTGAGATGAATTCACAGAACACTAAGCAGTTTCTCAGAAAGCTTCTTTCCAGATTTCATCTGAGGATATTTCCTTTTTCACCATAGCCCTCTATGGGCTTCCAAATATCACTTTGCCAATTCCACAAGAACTGTCTTAGCGAAAGGCTTCTTGAGGGGAAAGCTGTAACTCTGTGAGATGATTTCACAGAACACAAAGAAGTTTCTCAGAAAGCTTCTTTCTCTTTGTTATCGGAGGATATTTCCTTTGGCCCTGTAGTCTTCAAAGGGATCCGAAATATCTGTTCTCAGATTCCACAGAAATAAGGCTAGCAAAGAGATCTACGAAAAACAGATGTAGCCCTGTGAGATGAATTGACAGAAAAGTAAGCACTTTCTCAGAAAGCTTCTTTCCAGATTTCATCTGAGGATATTTCCTTTTTCACCATAGCCCTCTATGGGCTTCCAAATATCACTTTGCCAATTCCACAAGAACTATCCTAGCGAAAGGCTTCTTGAGGGGAAAGCTGTAACTCTGTGAGATGACTTCACAGAACACAAAGAAGTTTCTCAGAAAGCTTCTTTCTCTTTGTTGTCGAAGGATATTTCCTTTGGCCCTATAGTCTTCAAAGGGATCCGAAATATCTGTTCTCAGATTCCACAGAAATAAGGCTAGCAAGGAGATCTACGAAACACAGATGTAACTCTGTGAGATGAATTCACAGAACACTAAGCAGTTTCTCAGAAAGCTTCTTTCCAGATTTCATCTGAGGATATTTCCTTTTTCACCATAGCCCTCTAGGGGCTTCCAAATATCACTTTGCCAATTCCACAAGAACTGTCTTAGCGAAAGGCTTCTCGAGGGGAAAGCTGTAACTCTGTGAGATGATTTCACAGAACACAAAGAAGTTTCTCAGAAAGCTTCTTTCTCTTTGTTATCGGAGGATATTTCCTTTGGCCCTATAGTCTTCAAAGGGATCCGAAATATCTGGTCTCAGATTCCACAGAAATAAGGCTAGCAGAGAGATCTACGAAACACAGATGTAACTCTGTGAGATGAATTCACAGAACACTAAGCAGTTTCTCAGAAAGCTTCTTTCCAGATTTCATCTGAGGATATTTCCTTTGTCACCATAGCCCTCTATGGGCTTCCAAATATCACTTTGCCAATTTCTCAAGAACTGTCTTAGCCAAAGGCTTCTGGAGGGGAAAGCTGTAACTCTGTGAGATGATTTCACAGAACACAAAGAAGTTTCTCAGAAAGCTTCTTTCTCTTTGTTATCGGAGGATATTTCCTTGGGCCCTATAGTCTTCAAAGGGATCCGAAATATCTGTTCTCAGATTCCACAGAAATCAGGCTAGCAATGAGATCTACGAATCACAGATGTAACTCTGTGAGATGAATTCACAAAACACTAAGCAGTTTCGGGAGAAGCTTCTTTCCAGATTTCATCTGAGGATATTTCCTTTTTCACCATAGCCCTCTATGGGCTTCCAAATATCACTTTGCCAATTCCACAAGAACGGTCTTAGCGAAAGGCTTCTTGAGGGGAAAGCTGTAACTCTGTGAGATGATTTCACAGAACACAAAGAAGTTTCTCAGAAAGCTTCTTTCTCTTTGTTATCGGAGGATATTTCCTTTGGCCCTATTGTCTTCAAAGGGATCGGAAATATCTGTTCTCAGATTCCACAGAAATAAGGCTAGCAAAGAGATCTACGAAACACAGATGTAACTCTGTGAGATGAATTCACAGAACACTAAGCAGTTTCTCAGAAAGCTTCTTTCCAGATTTCATCTGAGGATATTTCCTTTTTCACCATAGCCCTTTATGGGCTTCCAAATATCACTTTGCCAGTTCCACAAGAACTGTCTTAGCGAAAGGCTTCTTGAGACGAAAGGTGTAACTCTGTGAGATGATCTCACAGAACACAAAGGAGTTTCTCAGAAAGCTTCTTTCTCTTTGTTATCGGAGGATATTTCCTTTGGCCCTATAGTCTTCAAAGGGATCCGAAATATCTGTTCTCAGATTACACAGAAATAAGGCTAGCAAAGAGATCCACGAAACTCAGATGTAACTCTGTGAGTGGAAGTCACACATCACAGAGCAGTTTCTCAGAAAGCTTCTTTCCAGATTTCATCTGAGGATATTTCCTTTTTCACCATAGCCCTTTATGGGCTTCCAAATATCACTTTGCCAGTTCCACAAGAACTGTCTTAGCGAAAGGCTTCTTGAGACGAAAGGTGTAACTCTGTGAGATGATCTCACAGAACACAAAGGAGTTTCTCAGAAAGCTTCTTTCTCTTTGTTATCGGAGGATATTTCCTTTGGCCCTATAGTCTTCAAAGGGATCCGAAATATCTGTTCTCAGATTACACAGAAATAAGGCTAGCAAAGACATCCACGAAACTCAGATGTAACTCTGTGAGTGGAAGTCACACATCACAGAGCAGTTTCTCAGAAAGCTTCTTTCCAGATTTCATCTGAGGATATTTCCTTTTTCACCATAGCCCTCTATGGGCTTCCAAATATCACTTTGCCAATTCCAGAAGAAGTGTCTTAGCGAAAGGCTTCTTGAGACGAAAGGTGTAACTCTGTGAGATGATTTCACAGAACACAAAGAAGTTTCTCAGAAAGATTCTTTCTCTTTGTTATCGGAGGATATTTCCTTTGGCCCTGTAGTCTTCAAAGGGATCCGAAATATCTGTTCTCAGATTCCACAGAAATAAGGCTAGCAAAGAGATCTACGAAACACAGATGTAGCCCTGTGAGATGAATTGACAGAAAAGTAAGCACTTTCTCAGAAAGCTTCTTTCCAGATTTCATCTGAGGATATTTCCTTTTTCACCATAGCCCTCTATGGGCTTCCAAATATCACTTTGCCAATTCCACAAGAACTATCCTAGCGAAAGGCTTCTTGAGGGGAAAGCTGTAACTCTGTGAGATGATTTCACAGAACACAAAGAAGTTTCTCAGAAAGCTTCTTTCTCTTTGTTATCGGAGGATATTTCCTTTGGCCCTATTGTCTTCAAAGGGATCGGAAATATCTGTTCTCAGATTCCACAGAAATAAGGCTAGCAAAGAGATCTACGAAACACAGATGTAACTCTGTGAGATGAATTCACAGAACACTAAGCAGTTTCTCAGAAAGCTTCTTTCCAGATTTCATCTGAGGATATTTCCTTTTTCACCATAGCCCTTTATGGGCTTCCAAATATCACTTTGCCAGTTCCACAAGAACTGTCTTAGCGAAAGGCTTCTTGAGACGAAAGGTGTAACTCTGTGAGATGATCTCACAGAACACAAAGGAGTTTCTCAGAAAGCTTCTTTCTCTTTGTTATCGGAGGATATTTCCTTTGGCCCTATAGTCTTCAAAGGGATCCGAAATATCTGTTCTCAGATTACACAGAAATAAGGCTAGCAAAGAGATCCACGAAACTCAGATGTAACTCTGTGAGTGGAAGTCACACATCACAGAGCAGTTTCTCAGAAAGCTTCTTTCCAGATTTCATCTGAGGATATTTGCTTTTTCACCATAGCCCTCTATGGGCTTCCAAATAACACTTTGCCAATTCCACAAGAACTGTCTTAGCGAAAGGCTTCTTGAGGGGAAAGCTGTAACTCTGTGAGATGATTTCACAGAACACAAAGAAGTTTCTCAGAAAGCTTCTTTCTCTTTGTTATCGGAGGATATTTCCTTTGGCCCTATAGTCTTCAAAGGGATCCGAAATATCTGTACTCAGATTCCACAGAAATAAGGCTAGCAAAGATATCTACGAAACACAGATGTAACTCTGTGAGATGAATTCACAGAACACTAAGCAGTTTCTCAGAAAGCTTCTTTCCAGATTTCATCTGAGGATATTTCCTTTTTCACCATAGCCCTCTATGGGCTTCCAAATATCACTTTGCCAATTCCACAAGAACTGTCTTAGCGAAAGGCTTCTTGAGGGGAAAGCTGTAACTCTGTGAGATGATTTCACAGAACACAAAGAAGTTTCTCAGAAAGCTTCTTTCTCTTTGTTATCGGAGGATATTTCCTTTGGCCCTATAGTCTTCAAAGGGATCTGAAATATCTGTTCTCAGATTCCACAGAAATCAGGCTGGCAAAGAGATCTACGAAACACAGATGTAACTCTGTGAGATGAATTCACAGAACACTAAGCAGTTTCTCAGAAAGCTTCTTTCCAGATTTCATCTGAGGATATTTCCTTTTTCACCATAGCCCTCTATGGGCTTCCAAATATCACTTTGCCAGTTCCAGAAGAAGTGTCTTAGCGAAAGGCTTCTTGAGACGAAAGGTGTAACTCTGTGAGATGATTTCACAGAACACAAAGAAGTTTCTCAGAAAGCTTCTTTCTCTTTGTTATCGGAGGATATTTCCTTTGGCCCTATAGTCTTCAAAGGGATCCGAAATATCTGTTCTCAGATTCCACAGAAATAAGGCTAGCAAAGAGATCTACGAAACACAGATGTAACTCTGTGAGATGAATTCACAGAACACTAACCAGTTTCTCAGAAAGCTTCTTTCCAGATTTCATCTGAGGATATTTCCTTTTTCACCATAGCCCTTTATGGGCTTCCAAATATCACTTTGCCAGTTCCACAAGAACTGTCTTAGCGGAAGGCTTCTTGAGACGAAAGGTGTAACTCTGTGAGATGATCTCACAGAACACAAAGGAGTTTCTCAGAAAGCTTCTTTCTCTTTGTTATCGGAGGATATTTCCTTTGGCCCTATAGTCTTCAAAGGGATCCGAAATATCTGTTCTCAGATTACACAGAAATAAGGCTAGCAAAGACATCCAAGAAACTCAGATGTAACTCTGTGAGTGGAAGTCACACATCACAGAGCAGTTTCTCAGAAAGCTACTTTCCAGATTTCATCTTAGGATATTTGCTTTTTCACCATAGACCTCTATGGGCTTCCAAAAAACACTTTGCCAATTCCACAAGAACTGTCTTAGCGAAAGGCTTCTTGAGGGGAAAGCTGTAACTCTGTGAGATGATTTCACAGAACACAAAGAAGTTTCTCAGAAAGCTTCTTTCTCTTTGTTATCGGAGGATATTTCCTTTGGCCCTATAGTCTTCAAAGGGATCCGAAATATCTGTACTCAGACTCCACAGAAATAAGGCTAGCAAAGATATCTACGAAACACAGATGTAACTCTGTGAGATGAATTCACAGAACACTAAGCAGTTTCTCAGAAAGCTTCTTTCCAGATTTCATCTGAGGATATTTCCTTTTTCACCATAGCCCTCTATGGGCTTCCAAATATCACTTTGCCAATTCCACAAGAACTGTCTTAGCGAAAGGCTTCTTGAGGGGAAAGCTGTAACTCTGTGAGATGATTTCACAGAACACAAAGAAGTTTCTCAGAAAGCTTCTTTCTCTTTGTTATCGGAGGATATTTCCTTTGGCCCTATAGTCTTCAAAGGGATCCGAAATATCTGTTCTCAGATTCCACAGAAATCAGGCTGGCAAAGAGATCTACGAAACACAGATGTAACTCTGTGAGATGAATTCACAGAACACTAAGCAGTTTCTCAGAAAGCTTCTTTCCAGATTTCATCTGAGGATATTTCCTTTTTCACCATAGCCCTCTATGGGCTTCCAAATATCACTTTGCCAGTTCCAGAAGAAGTGTCTTAGCGAAAGGCTTCTTGAGACGAAAGGTGTAACTCTGTGAGATGATTTCACAGAACACAAAGAAGTTTCTCAGAAAGCTTCTTTCTCTTTGTTATCGGAGGATATTTCCTTTGGCCCTATAGTCTTCAAAGGGATTCGAAATATCTGTTCTCAGATTCCACAGAAATAAGGCTAGCAAAGAGATCTACCAAACACAGATGTAACTCTGTGAGATAAATTCACAGAACACTAAGCAGTTTCTCAGAAAGCTTCTTTCCAGATTTCATCTGAGGATATTCCCTTTTTCACCATAGCCCTCTATGGGCTTCCAAATATCACTTTGCCAATTCCACAAGAACGGTCTTAGCGAAAGGCTTCTTGAGGGGAAAGCTGTAACTCTGTGAGATGATTTCACAGAACACAAAGAAGTTTCTCAGAAAGCTTCTTTCTCTTTGTTATCGGAGGATATTTCCTTTGGCCCTATAGTCTTCAAAGCGATCCGAAATATCTGTTCTCAGATTCCACAGAAATATGGCTAGCAAAGAGATCCACGAAATACAGATGTAACTCTGTGAGATGAATTCAAAGAACACTAAGCAGTTTCTCAGAAAGCTTCTTTCCAGATTTCATCTGAGGATATTTCCTTTTTCACCATAGCCCTCTATGGGCTTCCAAATATCACTTTGCCAATTCCACAAGAACTGTCTTAGCGAAAGGCTTCTTGAGGGGAAAGCTGTAACTCTGTGAGATGATTTCACAGAACACAAAGAAGTTTCTCAGAAAGCTTCTTTCTCTTTGTTATCGGAGGATATTTCCTTTGGCCCTATAGTCTTCAAAGGGATCCGAAATATCTGTTCTCAGATTCCACAGAAATAAGGCTAGCAGAGAGATCTACGAAACACAGATGTAACTCTGTGAGATGAATTCACAGAACACTAAGCAGTTTCTCAGAAAGCTTCTTTCCAGATTTCATCTGAGGATATTTCCTTTGTCACCATAGCCCTCTATGGGCTTCCAAATATCACTTTGCCAATTTCTCAAGAACTGTCTTAGCCAAAGGCTTCTGGAGGGGAAAGCTGTAACTCTGTGAGATGATTTCACAGAACACAAAGAAGTTTCTCAGAAAGCTTCTTTCTCTTTGTTATCGAAGGACATTTCCTTTGGTACTATAGTCTTCAAAGGGATCCGAAATATCTGTTCTCAGATTCCACAGAAATAAGGCTAGCAAAGAGATCTACGAAACACAGATGTAACTCTGTGAGATGAATTCACAGAACACTAAGCAGTTTCTCAGAAAGATTCTTTCCAGATTTCATCTGAGGATATTTCCTTTTTCACCATAGCCATCTATGGGCTTCCAAATATCACTTTGCCAATTCCACAAGAACTGTCTTAGCGAAAGGCTTCTTGAGGGGAAAGCTGTAACTCTGTGAGATGATTTCACAGAACACAAAGAAGTTTCTCAGAAAGCTTCTTTCTCTTTGTTATCGGAGGATATTTCCTTTGGCCCTGTAGTCTTCAAAGGGATCCGAAATATCTGTTCTCAGATTCCACAGAAATAAGGCTAGCAAAGAGATCTACGAAACACAGATGTAGCCCTGTGAGATGAATTGACAGAAAAGTAAGCACTTTCTCAGAAAGCTTCTTTCCAGATTTCATCTGAGGATATTTCCTTTTTCACCATAGCCCTCTATGGGCTTCCAAATATCACTTTGCCAATTCCACAAGAACTATCCTAGCGAAAGGCTTCTTGAGGGGAAAGCTGTAACTCTGTGAGATGACTTCACAGAACACAAAGAAGTTTCTCAGAAAGCTTCTTTCTCTTTGTTGTCGAAGGATATTTCCTTTGGCCCTATAGTCTTCAAAGGGATCCGAAATATCTGTTCTCAGATTCCACAGAAATAAGGCTAGCAAGGAGATCTACGAAACACAGATGTAACTCTGTGAGATGAATTCACAGAACACTAAGCAGTTTCTCAGAAAGCTTCTTTCCAGATTTCATCTGAGGATATTTCCTTTTTCACCATAGCCCTCTAGGGGCTTCCAAATATCACTTTGCCAATTCCACAAGAACTGTCTTAGCGAAAGGCTTCTTGAGGGGAAAGCTGTAACTCTGTGAGATGATTTCACAGAACACAAAGAAGTTTCTCAGAAAGCTTCTTTCTCTTTGTTATCGGAGGATATTTCCTTTGGCCCTATAGTATTCAAAGGGATCCGAAATATCTGGTCTCAGATTCCACAGAAATAAGGCTAGAAGAGAGATCTACGAAACACAGATGTAACTCTGCGAGATGAATTCACAGAACACTAAGCAGTTTCTCAGAAAGCTTCTTTCCAGATTTCATCTGAGGATATTTCCTTTGTCACCATAGCCCTCTATGGGCTTCCAAATATCACTTTGCCAATTTCTCAAGAACTGTCTTAGCCAAAGGCTTCTGGAGGGGAAAGCTGTAACTCTGTGAGATGATTTCACAGAACACAAAGAAGTTTCTCAGAAAGCTTCTTTCTCTTTGTTATCGGAGGATATTTCCTTGGGCCCTATAGTCTTCAAAGGGATCCGAAATATCTGTTCTCAGATTCCACAGAAATCAGGCTAGCAATGAGATCTACGAATCACAGATGTAACTCTGTGAGATGAATTCACAAAACACTAAGCAGTTTCGGGAGAAGCTTCTTTCCAGATTTCATCTGAGGATATTTCCTTTTTCACCATAGCCCTCTATGGGCTTCCAAATATCACTTTGCCAATTCCACAAGAACTATCCTAGCGAAAGGCTTCTTGAGGGGAAAGCTGTAACTCTGTGAGATGATTTCACAGAACACAAAGAAGTTTCTCAGAAAGCTTCTTTCTCTTTGTTGTCGAAGGATATTTCCTTTGGCCCTATAGTCTTCAAAGGGATCCGAAATATCTGTTCTCAGATTCCACAGAAATAAGGCTAGCAAGGAGATCTACGAAACACAGATGTAACTCTGTGAGATGAATTCACAGAACACTAAGCAGTTTCTCAGAAAGCTTCTTTCCAGATTTCATCTGCGGATATTTCCTTTTTCACCATAGCCCTTTATCGGCTTCCAAATATCACTTTGCCAGTTCCACAAGAACTGTCTTAGCGAAAGGCTTCTTGAGACGAAAGGTGTAACTCTGTGAGATGAATTCACAGAACACTAAGCAGTTTCTCAGAAAGCTTCTTTCCAGATTTCATCTGAGGATACTTCCTTTGTCACCATAGCCCTCTAGGGGCTTCCAAATATCACTTTGCCAATTTCTCAAGAACTGTCTTAGCCAAAGGCTTCTGGAGGGGAAAGCTGTAACTCTGTGAGATGATTTCACAGAACACAAAGAAGTTTCTCAGAAAGCTTCTTTCTCTTTGTTATCGAAGGATATTTCCTTTGGTACTATAGTCTTCAAAGGGATCCGAAATATCTGTTCTCAGATTCCACAGAAATAAGGCTAGCAAAGAGATCTACGAAACACAGATGTAACTCTGTGAGATGAATTCACAGAACACTAAGCAGTTTCTCAGAAAGCTTCTTTCCAGATTTCATCTGAGGATATTTCCTTTTTCACCATAGCCCTCTATGGGCTTCCAAATATCACTTTGCCAATTCCACAAGAACTGTCTTAGCGAAAGGCTTCTTGAGGGGAAAGGTGTAACTCTGTGAGATGATTTCACAGAACACAAAGAAGTTTCTCAGAAAGCTTCTTTCTCTTTGTTATCGGAGGATATTTCCTTTGGCCCTATAGTCTTCAAAGGGATCCGAAATATCTGTTCTCAGATTCCACAGAAATAAGGCTAGCAAAGAGATCTACGAAACACAGATGTAACTCTGTGAGATGAATTCACAGAACACTAAGCAGTTTCTCAGAAAGCTTCTTTCCAGATTTCATCTGAGGATATTTCCTTTTTCACCATAGCCCTCTAGGGGCTTCCAAATATCACTTTGCCAATTCCACAAGAACTGTCGTAGCGAAAGGCTTCTTGAGGGGAAAGCTGTAACTCTGTGAGATGATTTCACAGAAAACAAAGAAGTTTCTCAGAAAGCTTCTTTCTCTTTGTTATCGGAGGATATTTCCTTTGGCCCTATAGTCTTCAAAGGGATCGGAAATATCTGTTCTCAGATTCCACAGAAATCAGGCTAGCAAAGAGATCAACGAAACACAGATGTAACTCTGTGAGATGAATTCACAGAACACTAAGCAGTTTCTCAGAAAGCTTCTTTCCAGATTTCATCTGAGGATATTTCCTTTTTCACCATAGCCCTTTATGGGCTTCCAAATATCACTTTGCCAGTTCCACAAGAGCTGTCTTAGCGAAAGGCTTCTTGAGACGAAAGGTGTAACTCTGTGAGATGATCTCACAGAACACAAAGGAGTTTCTCAGAAAGCTTCTTTCTCTTTGTTATCGGAGGATATTTCCTTTGGCCCTATAGTCTTCAAAGGGATCCGAAATATCTGTTCTCAGATTCCACAGAAATAAGGCTAGCAAAGAGATCCACGAAACACAGATGTACCTCTGTGAGTGGAAGTCACACATCACAGAGCAGTTTCTCAGAAAGCTTCTTTCCAGATTTCATCTGAGGATATTTCCTTTTTCACCATAGCCCTCTATGGGCTTCCAAATAACACTTTGCCAATTCCACAAGAACTGTCTTAGCGAAAGGCTTCTTGACGGGAAAGCTGTAACTCTGTGAGATGATTTCACAGAACACAAAGAAGTTTCTCAGAAAGCTTCTTTCTCTTTGTTATCGGAGGATATTTCCTTTCGCCCTATAGTCTTCAAAGGAATCCGAAATATCTGTTCTCAGATTCCACAGAAATAAGGCTAGCAAAGGGATCTACGAAACACAGATGTAACTCTGTGAGCTGAATTCACAGAACACTAAGCAGTTTCTCAGAAAGCTTCTTTCCAGATTTCATCTGAGGATATTTCCTTTTTCACCATAGCCCTCTATGGGCTTCCAAATATCACTTTGCCAGTTCCACAGGAACTGTTTTAGCGAAAGGCTTCTTGAGACGAAAGGTGTAACTCTGTGAGATGATTTCACAGAACACAAAGGAGTTTCTCAGAAAGCTTCTTTCTCTTTGTTATCGGAGGATATTTCCTTTGGCCCTATAGTCTTCAAAGGGATCCGAAATATCTGTTCTCAGATTCCACAGAAATCAGGCTAGCAAAGAGATCTACGAAACACAGATGTAACTCTGTGAGCTGAATTCAAAGAACACTAAGCAGTTTCTCAGAAAGCTTCTTTCCAGATTTCATCTGAGGATATTTCCTTTTTCACCATAGCCCTCTATGGGCTTCCAAATATCACTTTGCCAGTTTCAGAAGAAGTGTCTTAGCGAAAGGCTTCTTGAGACGAAAGGTGTAACTCTGTGAGATGATTTCACAGAACACAAAGAAGTTTCTCAGAAAGCTTCTTTCTCTTTGTTATCGGAGAATATTTCCTTTGGCCCTATAGTCTTCAAAGGGATCTGAAATATCTGTTCTCAGATTCCACAGAAATAAGGCTAGCAAAGAGATCTACCAAACACAGATGTAACTCTGTGAGATGAATTAACAGAACACTAAGCAGTTTCTCAGAAAGCTTCTTTCCAGATTTCATCTGAGGATATTTCCTTTTTCACCATAGCCCTCTATGGGCTTCCAACTATCACTTTGCAAATTCCACAAGAACGGTCTTAGCGAAAGGCTTCTTGAGGGGAAAGCTGCAGCTCTGTGAGATGATTTCACAGAACACAAAGAAGTTTCTCAGAAAGCTTCTTTCTCTTTGTTGTCGGAGGATATTTCCTTTGGCCCTATAGTCTTCAAAGGGATCCGAAATATATGTTCGCAGATTCAACAGAAATAAGGCTAGCAAAGAGATCCACGAAATACAGATGTAACTCTGTGAGATGAATTCAAAGAACACTAAGCAGTTTCTCAGAAAGCTTCTTTCCAGATTTCATCTGAGGATATTTCCTTTTTCACCATAGCCCTCTATGGGCTTCCAAATATCACTTTGCCAATTCCACAAGAACTGTCTTAGCGAAAGGCTTCTTGAGGGGAAAGCTGTAACTCTGTGAGATGATTTCATAGAACACAAAGAAGTTTCTCAGAAAGCTTCTTTCTCTTTGTTATCGGAGGATATTTCCTTTGGCCCTATAGTCTTCAAAGGGATCCGAAATATCTGTTCTCAGATTCCACAGAAATAAGGCTAGCAGAGAGATCTACGAAACACAGATGTAACTCTGTGAGATGAATTCACAGAACACTAAGCAGTTTCTCACGAAAGCTTCTTTCCAGATTTCATCTGAGGATATTTCCTTTGTCACCATAGCCCTCTATGGGCTTCCAAATATCACTTTGCCAATTTCTCAAGAACTGTCTTAGCCAAAGGCTTCTGGAGGGGAAAGCTGTAACTCTGTGAGATGATTTCACAGAACACAAAGAAGTTTCTCAGAAAGCTTCTTTCTCTTTGTTATCGGAGGATATTTCCTTTGGTACTATAGTCTCCAAAGGGATCCGAAATATCTGTTCTCAGATTCCACAGAAATAAGGCTAGCAAAGAGATCTACGAAACACAGATGTAACTCTGTGAGATGAATTCACAGAACACTAAGCAGTTTCTCAGAAAGCTTCTTTCCAGATTTCATCTGAGGATATTTCCTTTTTCACCATAGCCCTCTATGGGCTTCCAAATATCACTTTGCCAATTCCACAAGACCTGTCTTAGCGAAAGGCTTCTTCAGGGGAAAGCTGTAACTCTGTGAGATGATTTCACAGAACACAAAGAAGTTTCTCAGAAAGCTTCTTTCTCTTTGTTATCGGAGGATATTTCCTTTGGCCCTATAGTCTTCAAAGGGATCCGAAATATGTGTTCTCAGATTCCACAGAAATAAGGCTAGCAAAGAGATCTACGAAACACAGATGTAGCCCTGTGAGATGAATTGACAGAAAAGTAAGCACTTTCTCAGAAAGCTTCTTTCCAGATTTCATCTGAGGATATTTCCTTTTTCACCATAGCCCTCTATGGGCTTCCAAATATCACTTTGCCAATTCCACAAGAACTGTCTTAGCGAAAGGCTTCTGGAGGGGAAAGCTGTAACTCTGTGAGATGATTTCACAGAACACAAAGAAGTTTCTCAGAAAGCTTCTTTCTCTTTGTTATCGGAGGATATTTCCTTTGGCCCTATAGTCTTCAAAGGGATCCGAAATATCTGTTCTCAGATTCCACAGAAATCAGGCTAGCAATGAGATCTACGAATCACAGATGTAACTCTGTGAGATGAATTCACAAAACACTAAGCAGTTTCGGTAGAATCTTCTTTCCAGATTTCATCTGAGGATATTTCCTTTTTCACCATAGCCCTCTATGGGCTTCCAAATATCACTTTGCCAATTCCACAAGAACTATCCTAGCGAAAGGCTTCTTCAGGGGAAAGCTGTAACTCTGTGAGATGATTTCACAGAACACAAAGAATTTTCTCAGAGAGCTTCTTTCTCTTTGGTGTCGAAGGATATTTCCTTTGGCCCTATAGTCTTCAAAGGGATCCGAAATATCTGTTCTCAGATTCCACAGAAATAAGGCTAGCAAGGAGATCTACGAAACACAGATGTAACTCTGTGAGATGAATTCACAGAACACTAAGCAGTTTCTCAGAAAGCTTCTTTCCAGATTTCATCTGAGGATATTTCCTTTTTCACCATAGCCCTCTATGGGCTTCCAAATATCACTTTGCCAATTCCACAAGAACTGTCTTAGCGAAAGGCTTCTTGAGGGGAAAGCTGTAACTCTGTGAGATGATTTCACAGAACACAAAGAAGTTTCTCAGAAAGCTTCTTTCTCTTTGTTATCAGAGGATATTTCCTTTGGCCCTATAGTCTTCAAAGGGATCCGAAATATCTGTTCTCAGAATCCACAGAAATAAGGCTAGCAAAGAGATCTACGAAACACAGATGTAACTCTGTGAGATGAATTGACAGAAAAGTAAGCACTTTCTCAGAAAGCTTCTTTCCAGATTTCATCTGAGGATATTTCCTTTTTCACCATAGCCCTCTATGGGCTTCCAAATATCACTTTGCCAATTCCACAAGAACTGTCTTAGCGAAAGGCTTCTTCAGGCGAAAGCTGTAACTCTGTGAGATGATTTCACAGAACACAAAGAAGTTTCTCAGAAAGCTTCTTTCTCTTTGTTATCGGAGGATATTTCCTTTGGCCCTATAGTCTTCAAAGGGATCCGAAATATCTGTTCTCAGATTCCACAGAAATAAGGCTAGCAAAGAGATCTACGAAACACAGATGTAACTCTGTGAGATGAATTCACAGAACACTAAGCAGTTTCTCAGAAAGCTTCTTTCCAGATTTCATCTGAGGATATTTCCTTTTTCCCCATAGCCCTCTATGGGCTTCCAAATATCACTTTGACAATTCCACAAGAACTGTCTTAGCGAAAGGCTTCTTGAGACGAAAGATGTAACTCTGTGAGATGATTTCACAGAACACAAAGAAGTTTCTCAGAAAGCTTCTTTCTCTTTGTTATCGCAGGATATTTCCTTTGGCCCTACAGTCTTCAAAGGGATCCGAAATATCTGTTCTCAGATTCCACAGAAATAAGGCTAGCAAAGAAATCTACGAAACACAGATGTAACTCTGTGAGATGAATTCACAGAACACTAAGCAGTTTCTCAGAAAGCTTCTTTCCAGATTTCATCTGAGGATATTTCCTTTTTCACCATAGCCCTCTAGGGGCTTCCAAATATCACTTTGCCAATTACACAAGAACTGTCTTAGCGAAAGGCTTCTTGAGGGGAAAGCTGTAACTCTGTGAGATGATTTCACAGAACACAAAGAAGTTTCTCAGAAAGCTTCTTTCTCTTTGTTATCGGAGGATATTTCCTTTGGCCCTATAGTCTTCAAAGGGATCGGAAATATCTGTTCCCAGATTCCACAGAAATAAGGCTTGCAAAGAGATCTACGAAACACAGATGTAACTCTGTGAGATGAATTCACAGAACACTAAGCAGTTTCTCAGAAAGCTTCTTTCCAGATTTCATCTGGGGATATTTCCTTTTTCACCATAGCCCTCTATGGGCTTCCAAATATCACTTTGCCAGTTCCACAAGAACTGTCTTAGCGAAAGGCTTCTTGAGACGAAAGGTGTAACTCTGTGAGATGATTTCACAGAACACAAAGGAGTTTCTCAGAAAGCTTCTTTCTCTTTGTTATCGGATGATATTTCCTTTGGCTCTATAGTCTTCAAAGGGATCCGAAATATCTGTTCTCAGATTCCACAGAAATAAGGCTAGCAAAGAGATCCACGAGACACAGATGTAACTCTGTGAGTGGAAGTCACACATCACAGAGCAGTTTCTCAGAAAGCTTCTTTCCAGATTTCATCTGAGGATATTTGCTTTTTCACCATAGCCCTCTATGGGCTTCCAAATAACACTTTGCCAATTCCACAAGAACTGTCTTAGCGAAAGGCTTCTTGAGGGGAAAGCTGTAACTCTGTGAGATGATTTCACAGAACACAAAGAAGTTTCTCAGAAAGCTTCTTTCTCTTTGTTATCGGAGGATATTTCCTTTGGCCCTATAGTCTTCAAAGGGATCCGAAATATCTGTCCTCAGATTCCACAGAAATAAGGCTAGCAAAGATATCTACGAAACACAGATGTAACTCTGTGAGATGAATTCACAGAACACTAAGCAGTTTCGCAGAAAGCTTCTTTCCAGATTTCATCTGAGGATATTTCCTTTTTCACCATTGCCCTCTAGGGGCTTCCAAATATCACTTTGCCAATTACACAAGAACTGTCTTAGCGAAAGGCTTCTTGAGGGGAAAGCTGTAACTCTGTGAGATGATTTCACAGAACACAAAGAAGTTTCTCAGAAAGCTTCTTTCTCTTTGTTATCGGAGGATATTTCCTTTGGCCCTATAGTCTTCAAAGGGATCGGAAATATCTGTTCTCAGATTCCACAGAAATAAGGCTAGCAAAGAGATCTACGAAACACAGATGTAACTCTGTGAGATGAATTCACAGAAAACTAAGCAGTTTCTCAGAAAGCTTCTTTCCAGATTTCATCTGAGGATATTTCCTTTTTCACCATAGCCCTCTATGGGCTTCCAAATATCACTTTGCCAGTTCCACAAGAACTGTCTTAGCGAAAGGCTTCTTGAAACGAAAGGTGTAACTCTGTGAGATGATTTCACAGAACACAAAGGAGTTTCTCAGAAAGCTTCTTTCTCTTTGTTATCGGAGGATATTTCCTTTGGCCCTATAGTCTTCAAAGGGATCCGAAATATCTGTTCTCAGATTCCACAGAAATAAGGCTAGCAAAGAGATCCACGAAACACAGATGTAACTCTGTGAGTGGAAGTCACACATCACAGAGCAGTTTCTCAGAAAGCTTCTTTCCAGATTTCATCTGAGAATATTTGCTTTTTCACCATAGCCCTCTATGGGCTTCCAAATAACACTTTGCCAATTCCACAAGAACTGTCTTAGCGAAAGGCTTCTTGAGGGGAAAGCTGTAACTCTGGAAGATGATTTCACAGAACACAAAGAAGTTTCTCAGAAAGCTTCTTTCTCTTTGTTATCGGAGGATATTTCCTTTGGCCGTATAGTCTTCAAAGGGATCCGAAATATCTGTACTCAGATACCACAGAAATAAGGCTAGCAAAGATATCTACGAAACACAGATGTAACTCTGTGAGATGAATTCACAGAACACTAAGCAGTTTCTCAGAAAGCTTCTTTCCAGATTTCATCTGAGGATATTTCCTTTTTCAACATAGCCCTCTATGGGCTTCCAAATATCACTTTGCCAATTCCACAAGAACTGTCTTAGCGATAGGCTTCTTGAGGGGAAAGCTGTAACTCTGTGAGATGATTTCACAGAACACAAAGAAGTTTCTCAGAAAGCTTCTTTCTCTTTGTTATCGGAGGATATTTCCTTTGGCCCTATAGTCTTCAAAGGGATCCGAAATATCTGTTCTCAGATTCCACAGAAATAAGGCTAGCAAAGAGATCTACGAAACACAGATGTAACTCTGTGAGCTGAATTCACAGAACACTAAGCAGTTTCTCAGAAAGCTTCTTTCCAGATTTCATCTGAGGATATTTCCTTTTTCACCATAGCCCTCTATGGGCTTCCAAATATCACTTTGCCAGTTCCACAAGAACGGTCGTAGCGAAAGGCTTCTTGAGGGGAAAGCTGTAACTCTGTGAGATGATTTCACAGAACAAAAAGAAATTTCTCAGAAAGCTTCTTTCTCTTTGTTATCGGAGGATATTTCCTTTGGCCCTATAGTCTTCAAAGGGATCCGAAATATCTGTTCTCAGATTCCACAGAAATAAGGCTAGCAAAGAGATCCACGAAATACAGATGTAACTCTGTGAGATGAATTCACAGAACACTAAGCAGTTTCTCAGAAAGCTTCTTTCCAGATTTCATCTGAGGATATTTCCTTTGTCACCATAGCCCTCTGTGTGCTTCCAAATATCACTTTGCCAATTTCTCAAGAACTGTCTTAGCCAAAGGCTTCTGGAGGGGAAAGCTGTAACTCTGTGAGCTGATTTCACAGAACACAAAGAAGTTTCTCAGAAAGCTTCTTTCTCTTTGTTATCGAAGGATATTTCCTTTGGTACTATAGTCTTCAAAGGGATCCGAAATATCTGTTCTCAGATTCCACAGAAATAAGGCTAGCAAAGAGATCTACGAAACACAGATGTAACTCTGTGAGCTGAATTCACAGAACACTAAGCAGTTTCTCAGAAAGCTTCTTTCCAGATTTCATCTGAGGATATTTCCTTTTTCACCATAGCCCTCTATGGGCTTCCAAATATCACTTTGCCAGTTCCAGAAGAAGTGTCTTAGTGAAAGGCTTCTTGAGACGAAAGCTGTAACTCTGTGAGATGATTTCACAGAACACAAAGAAGTTTCTCAGAAAGCTTCTTTCTCTTTGTTATCGGAGGATATTTCCTTTGGCCCTATAGTCTTCAAAGGGATCCGAAATATCTGTTCTCAGATTCCACAGAAATAAGGCTAGCAAAGAGATCTACGAAACACAGATGTAACTCTGTGAGATGAATTCACAGAACACCAAGCAGTTTCTCAGAAAGCTTCTTTCCAGATTTCATCTGAGGATATTTCCTTTTTCACCATAGCCCTCTATGGGCTTCCAAATATCACTTTGCCAATTCCACAAGAACGGTCGTAGCGAAAGGCTTCTTGAGGGGAAAGCTGTAACTCTGTGAGATGATTTCACAGAACAAAAAGAAATTTCTCAGAAAGCTTCTTTCTCTTTGTTATCGGAGGATATTTCCTTTGGCCCTATAGTCTTCAAAGGGATCCGAAATATCTGTTCTCAGATTCCACAGAAATAAGGCTAGCAAAGAGATCCACGAAATACAGATGTAACTCTGTGAGATGAATTCACAGAACACTAAGCAGTTTCTCAGAAAGCTTCTTTCCAGATTTCATCTGAGGATATTTCCTTTGTCACCATAGCCCTCTATGGGCTTCCAAATATCACTTTGCCAATTTCTCAAGAACTGTCTTAGCCAAAGGCTTCTGGAGGGGAAAGCTGTAACTCTGTGAGCTGATTTCACAGAACACAAAGAAGTTTCTCAGAAAGCTTCTTTCTCTTTGTTATCGAAGGATATTTCCTTTGGTACTATAGTCTTCAAAGGGATCCGAAATATCTGTTCTCAGATTCCACAGAAATAAGGCTAGCAAAGAGATCTACGAAACACAGATGTAACTCTGTGAGATGAATTCACAGAACACTAAGCAGTTTCTCAGAAAGCTTCTTTCCAGATTTCATCTGAGGATATTTCCTTTTTCACCATAGCCCTCTATGGGCTTCCAAATATCACTTTGCCAATTCCACAAGAACTGTCTTAGCGAAAGGCTTCTTCAGGGGAAAGCTGTAACTCTGTGAGATGATTTCACAGAACACCAAGAAGTTTCTCAGAAAGCTTCTTTCTCTTTGTTATCGGAGGATATTTCCTTTGGCCCTATAGTCTTCAAAGGGATCCGAAATATCTGTTCTCAGATTCCACAGAAATCAGGCTAGCAATGAGATCTACGAATCACAGATGTAACTCTGTGAGATGAATTCACAAAACACTAAGCAGTTTCGGTAGAAGCTTCTTTCCAGATTTCATCTGAGGATATTTCCTTTTTCACCATAGCCCTCTATGGGCTTCCAAATATCACTTTGCCAATTCCACAAGAACTATCCTAGCGAAAGGCTTCTTCAGGGGAAAGCTGTAACTCTGTGAGATGATTTCACAGAACACAAAGAAGTTTCTCAGAGAGCTTCTTTCTCTTTGTTGTCGACGGATATTTCCTTTGGCCCTATAGTCTTCAAAGGGATCCGAAATATCTGTTCTCAGATTCCACAGAAATAAGGCTAGCAAGGAGATCTACGAAACACAGATGTAACTCTGTGAGATGAATTCACAGAACACTAAGCAGTTTCTCAGAAAGCTTCTTTCCAGATTTCATCTGAGGATATTTCCTTTTTCACCATAGCCCTCTATGGGCTTCCAAATATCACTTTGCCAATTCCACAAGAACTGTCTTAGCGAAAGGCTTCTTGAGGGGAAAGCTGTAACTCTGTGAGATGATTTCACAGAACACAAAGAAGTTTCTCAGAAAGCTTCTTTCTCTTTGTTATCAGAGGATATTTCCTTTGGCCCTATAGTCTTCAAAGGGATCCGAAATATCTGTTCTCAGAATCCACAGAAATAAGGCTAGCAAAGAGATCTACGAAACACAGATGTAACTCTGTGAGATGAATTGACAGAAAAGTAAGCACTTTCTCAGAAAGCTTCTTTCCAGATTTCATCTGAGGATATTTCCTTTTTCACCATAGCCCTCTATGGGCTTCCAAATATCACTTTGCCAATTCCACAAGAACTGTCTTAGCGAAAGGCTTCTTCAGGCGAAAGCTGTAACTCTGTGAGATGATTTCACAGAACACAAAGAAGTTTCTCAGAAAGCTTCTTTCTCTTTGTTATCGGAGGATATTTCCTTTGGCCCTATAGTCTTCAAAGGGATCCGAAATATCTGTTCTCAGATTCCACAGAAATAAGGCTAGCAAAGAGATCTACGAAACACAGATGTAACTCTGTGAGATGAATTCACAGAACACTAAGCAGTTTCTCAGAAAGCTTCTTTCCAGATTTAATCTGAGGATATTTCCTTTTTCCCCATAGCCCTCTATGGGCTTCCAAATATCACTTTGACAATTCCACAAGAACTGTCTTAGCGAAAGGCTTCTTGAGACGAAAGATGTAACTCTGTGAGATGATTTCACAGAACACAAAGAAGTTTCTCAGAAAGCTTCTTTCTCTTTGTTATCGCAGGATATTGCCTTTGGCCCTATAGTCTTCAAAGGGATCCGAAATATCTGCTCTCAGATTCCAAAGAAATAAGGCTAGCAAAGAAATCTACGAAACACAGATGTAACTCTGTGAGATGAATTCACAGAACACTATGCAGTTTCTCAGAAAGCTTCTTTCCAGATTTCATCTGAGGATATTTCCTTTTTCACCATAGCCCTCTATGGGCTTCCAAATATCACTTTGCCACTTCCACAAGAACTGTCTTAGCGAAAGGCTACTTGAGACGAAAGGTGTAACTCTGTGAGATGATTTCACAGAACACAAAGAAGTTTCTCAGAAAGCTTCTTTCTCTTTGTTATCGGAGGATATTTCCTTTGGCCCTATACTCTTCAAAGGGATCCGAAATATCTGTTCTCAGATTCCACAGAAATAAGGCTAGCAAAGAGATCTACGAAACACAGATGTAACTCTGTGAGATGAATTCACAGAACACTAAGCAGTTTCTCAGAAAGCTTCTTTCCAGATTTCATCTGAGGATATTTCCTTTTTCACCATAGCCCTCTAGGGGCTTCCAAATATCACTTTGCCAATTACACAAGAACTGTCTTAGCGAAAGGCTTCTTGAGGGGAAAGCTGTAACTCTGTGAGATGATTTCACAGAACACAAAGAAGTTTCACAGAAAGCTTCTTTCTCTTTGTTATCGGAGGATATTTCCTTTGGCCCTATAGTCTTCAAAGGGATCCGAAATATCTGTTCTCAGATTCCACAGAAATAAGGCTTGCAAAGAGATCTACGAAACACAGATGTAACTCTGTGAGATGAATTCACAGAACACTAAGCAGTTTCTCAGAAAGCTTCTTTCCAGATTTCATCTGAGGATATTTCCTTTTTCACCATAGCCCTCTATGGGCTTCCAAATATCACTTTGCCAGTTCCACAAGAACTGTCTTAGCGAAAGGCTTCTTGAGACGAAAGGTGTAACTCTGTGAGATGATTTCACAGAACACAAAGGAGTTTCTCAGAAAGCTTCTTTCTCTTTGTTATCGGAGGATATTTCCTTTGGCTCTATAGTCTTCAAAGGGATCCGAAATATCTGTTCTCAGATTCCACAGAAATAAGGCTAGCAAAGAGATCCACGAGACACAGATGTAACTCTGTGAGTGGAAGTCACACATCACAGAGCAGTTTCTCAGAAAGCTTCTTTCCAGATTTCATCTGAGGATATTTGCTTTTTCACCATAGCCCTCTATGGGCTTCCAAATAACACTTTGCCAATTCCACAAGAACTGTCTTAGCGAAAGGCTTCTTGAGGTGAAAGCTGTAACTCTGTGAGATGATTTCACAGAACACAAAGAAGTTTCTCAGAAAGCTTCTTTCTCTTTGTTATCGGAGGATATTTCCTTTGGCCCTATAGTCTTCAAAGGGATCCGAAATATCTGTCCTCAGATTCCACAGAAATAAGGCTAGCAAAGATATCTACGAAACACAGATGTAACTCTGTGAGATGAATTCACAGAACACTAAGCAGTTTCTCAGAAAGCTTCTTTCCAGATTTCATCTGAGGATATTTCCTTTTTCACCATTGCCCTCTAGGGGCTTCCAAATATCACTTTGCCAATTACACAAGAACTGTCTTAGCGAAAGGCTTCTTGAGGGGAAAGCTGTAACTCTGTGAGATGATTTCACAGAACACAAAGAAGTTTCTCAGAAAGCTTCTTTCTCTTTGTTATCGGAGGATATTTCCTTTGGCCCTATAGTCTTAAAAGGGATCCGAAATATCTGTTCTCAGATTCCACAGAAATAAGGCTAGCAAAGAGATCTACGAAACACAGATGTAACTCTGTGAGCTGAATTCACAGAACACTAAGCAGTTTCTCAGAAAGCTTCTTTCCAGATTTCATCTGAGGATATTTCCTTTTTCACCATAGCCCTCTATGGGCTTCCAAATATCACTTTGCCAGTTCCACAAGAACTGTCTTAGCGAAAGGCTTCTTGAAACGAAAGGTGTAACTCTGTGAGATGATTTCACAGAACACAAAGGAGTTTCTCAGAAAGCTTCTTTCTCTTTGTTATCGGAGGATATTTCCCTTGGCCCTATAGTCTTCAAAGGGATCCGAAATATCTGTTCTCAGATTCCACAGAAATAAGGCTAGCAAAGAGATCTACGAAACACAGATGTAACTCTGTGAGATGAATTCACAGAACACTAAGCAGTTTCTCAGAAAGCTTCTTTCCAGATTTCATCTGAGGATATTTCCTTTTTCACCATAGCCCTCTATGGGCTTCCAAATATCACTTTGCCAATTCCACAAGAACGGTCTTAGCGAAAGGCTTCTTGAGGGGAAAGCTGTAACACTGTGAGATGATTTCACAGAACACAAAGAAGTTTCTCAGAAAGCTTCTTTCTCTTTGTTATCGGAGGATATTTCCTTTGGCCCTATAGTCTTCAAAGGGATCCGAAATATCTGTTCTCAGATTCCACAGAAATAAGGCTAGCAAAGAGATCCACGAAATACAGATGTAACTCTGTGAGATGAATTCACAGAACACTAAGCAGTTTCTCAGAAAGCTTCTTTCCAGATTTCATCTGAGGATATTTCCTTTGTCACCATAGCCCTCTATGGGCTTCCAAATATCACTTTGCCAATTCCACAAGAACTGTCTTAGCCAAAGGCTTCTGGAGGGGAAAGCTGTAACTCTGTGAGATGATTTCACAGAACACAAAGAAGTTTCTCAGAAAGCTTCTTTCTCTTTGTTATCGAAGGATATTTCCTTTGGTACTATAGTCTTCAAAGGGATCCGAAATATCTGTTCTCAGATTCCACAGAAATAAGGCTAGCAAAGAGATCTACGAAACACAGATGTAACTCTGTGAGATGAATTCAAAGAACACTAAGCAGTTTCTCAGAAAGCTTCTTTCCAGATTTCATCTGAGGATATTTCCTTTTTCACCATAGCCCTCTATGGGCTTCCAAATATCACTTTGCCAATTCCACAAGAACTGTCTTAGCGAAAGGCTTCTTCAGGGGAAAGCTGTAACTCTGTGAGATGATTTCACAGAACACCAAGAAGTTTCTCAGAAAGCTTCTTTCTCTTTGTTATCGGAGGATATTTCCTTTGGCCCTATAGTCTTCAAAGGGATCCGAAATATCTGTTCTCAGATTCCACAGAAATCAGGCTAGCAAAGAGATCTACGAAACACAGATGTAACTCTGTGAGATGAATTCACAGAAAACTAAGCAGTTTCTCAGAAAGCTTCTTTCCAGATTTCATCTGAGGATATTTCCTTTTTCACCATAGCCCTCTATGGGCTTCCAAATATCACTTTGCCAGTTCCACAAGAACTGTCTTAGCGAAAGGCTTCTTGAAACGAAAGGTGTAACTCTGTGAGATGATTTCACAGAACACAAAGGAGTTTCTCAGAAAGCTTCTTTCTCTTTGTTATCGGAGGATATTTCCTTTGGCCCTATAGTCTTCAAAGGGATCCGAAATATCTGTTCTCAGATTCCACAGAAATAAGGCTAGCAAAGAGACCCACGAAACACAGATGTAACTCTGTGAGTGGAAGTCACACATCACAGAGCAGTTTCTCAGAAAGCTTCTTTCCAGATTTCATCTGAGAATATTTGCTTTTTCACCATAGCCCTCTATGGGCTTCCAAATAACACTTTGCCAATTCCACAAGAACTGTCTTAGCGAAAGGCTTCTTGAGGGGAAAGCTGTAACTCTGGAAGATGATTTCACAGAACACAAAGAAGTTTCTCAGAAAGCTTCTTTCTCTTTGTTATCGGAGGATATTTCCTTTGGCCCTATAGTCTTCAAAGGGATCCGAAATATCTGTACTCAGATACCACAGAAATAAGGCTAGCAAAGATATCTACGAAACACAGATGTAACTCTGTGAGATGAATTCACAGAACACTAAGCAGTTTCTCAGAAAGCTTCTTTCCAGATTTCATCTGAGGATATTTCCTTTTTCACCATAGCCCTCTATGGGCTTCCAAATATCACTTTGCCAATTCCACAAGAACTGTCTTAGCGAAAGGCTTCTTGAGGGGAAAGCTGTAACTCTGTGAGATGATTTCACAGAACACAAAGAAGTTTCTCAGAAAGCTTCTTTCTCTTTGTTATCGGAGGATATTTCCTTTGGCCCTATAGTCTTCAAAGGGATCCGAAATATCTGTTCTCAGATTCCACAGAAATAAGGCTAGCAAAGAGAAATACGAAACACAGATGTAACTCTGTGAGCTGAATTCACAGAACACTAAGCAGTTTCTCAGAAAGCTTCTTTCCAGATTTCATCTGAGGATATTTCCTTTTTCACCATAGCCCTCTATGGGCTTCCAAATATCACTTTGCCAGTTCCAGAAGAAGTGTCTTACTGAAAGGCTTCTTGAGACGAAAGGTGTAACTCTGTGAGATGATTTCACAGAACACAGAGAAGTTTCTCAGAAAGCTTCTTTCTCTTTGTTATCGGAGGATATTTCCCTTGGCCCTATAGTCTTCAAAGGGATCCGAAATATCTGTTCTCAGATTCCACAGAAATAAGGCTAGCAAAGAGATCTACGAAACACAGATGTAACTCTGTGAGATGAATTCACAGAACACTAAGCAGTTTCTCAGAAAGCTTCTTTCCAGATTTCATCTGAGGATATTTCCTTTTTCACCATAGCCCTCTATGGGCTTCCAAATATCACTTTGCCAATTCCACAAGAACGGTCTTAGCGAAAGGCTTCTTGAGGGGAAAGCTGTAACTCTGTGAGATGATTTCACAGATCACAAAGAAGTTTCTCAGAAACCTTCTTTCTCTTTGTTATCTGAGGATATTTCCTTTGGCCCTATAGTCTTCAAAGGGATCCGAAATATCTGTTCTCAGATTCCACAGAAATAAGGCTAGCAAAGAGATCCACGAAATACAGATGTAACTCTGTGAGATGAATTCACAGAACACTAAGTAGTTTCTCAGAAAGCTTCTTTCCAGATTTCATCTGAGGATATTTCCTTTTTCACCATAGCCCTCTAGGGGCTTCCAAATATCACTTTGCCAATTCCACAAAACTGTCTTAGCGAAAGGCTTCTTGAGGGGAAAGCTGTAACTCTGTGAGATGATTTCACAGAACACAAAGAAGTTTCTCAGAAAGCTTCTTTCTCTTTGTTATCGGAGGATATTTCCTTTGGCCCTATAGTCTCAAAGGGATCCGAAATATCTGTTCTCAGATTCCACTGAAATAAGGCTAGCAGAGAGATCTACGAAACACAGATGTAACTCTGTGAGATGAATTCACAGAACACTAAGCAGTTTCTCAGAAAGCTTCTTTCCAGATTTCATCTGAGGATATTTCCTTTGTCACCATAGCCCTCTATGGGCTTCCAAATATCACTTTGCCAATTTCTCAAGAACTGTCTTAGCCAAAGGCTTCTGGAGGGGAAAGCTGTAACTCTGTGAGATGATTTCACAGAACACAAAGAAGTTTCTCAGAAAGCTTCTTTCTCTTTGTTATCGAAGGATATTTCCTTTGGTACTATAGTCTTCAAAGGGATCCGAAATATCTGTTCTCAGATTCCACAGAAATAAGGCTAGCAAAGAGATCTACGAAACACAGATGTAACTCTGTGAGATGAATTCACAGAACACTAAGCAGTTTCTCAGAAAGCTTCTTTCCAGATTTCATCTGAGGATATTTCCTTTTTCACCATAGCCCTCTATGGGCTTCCAAATATCACTTTGCCAATTCCACAAGAACGGTCTTAGCGAAAGGCTTCTTGAGGGGAAAGCTGTAACTCTGTGAGATGATTTCACAGATCACAAAGAAGTTTCTCAGAAACCTTCTTTCTCTTTGTTATCTGAGGATATTTCCTTTGGCCCTATAGTCTTCAAAGGGATCCGAAATATCTGTTCTCAGATTCCACAGAAATAAGGCTAGCAAAGAGATCCACGAAATACAGATGTAACTCTGTGAGATGAATTCACAGAACACTAAGTAGTTTCTCAGAAAGCTTCTTTCCAGATTTCATCTGAGGATATTTCCTTTTTCACCATAGCCCTCTAGGGGCTTCCAAATATCACTTTGCCAATTCCACAAAACTGTCTTAGCGAAAGGCTTCTTGAGGGGAAAGCTGTAACTCTGTGAGATGATTTCACAGAACACAAAGAAGTTTCTCAGAAAGCTTCTTTCTCTTTGTTATCGGAGGATATTTCCTTTGGCCCTATAGTCTCAAAGGGATCCGAAATATCTGTTCTCAGATTCCACTGAAATAAGGCTAGCAGAGAGATCTACGAAACACAGATGTAACTCTGTGAGATGAATTCACAGAACACTAAGCAGTTTCTCAGAAAGCTTCTTTCCAGATTTCATCTGAGGATATTTCCTTTGTCACCATAGCCCTCTATGGGCTTCCAAATATCACTTTGCCAATTTCTCAAGAACTGTCTTAGCCAAAGGCTTCTGGAGGGGAAAGCTGTAACTCTGTGAGATGATTTCACAGAACACAAAGAAGTTTCTCAGAAAGCTTCTTTCTCTTTGTTATCGAAGGATATTTCCTTTGGTACTATAGTCTTCAAAGGGATCCGAAATATCTGTTCTCAGATTCCACAGAAATAAGGCTAGCAAAGAGATCTACGAAACACAGATGTAACTCTGTGAGATGAATTCACAGAACACTAAGCAGTTTCTCAGAAAGCTTCTTTCCAGATTTCATCTGAGGATATTTCCTTTTTCACCATAGCCCTCTATGGGCTTCCAAATATCACTTTGCCAATTCCACAAGAACTGTCTTAGCGAAAGGCTTCTTCAGGGGAAAGCTGTAACTCTGTGAGATGATTTCACAGAACACCAAGAAGTTTCTCAGAAAGCTTCTTTCTCTTTGTTATCGGAGGATATTTCCTTTGGCCCTATAGTCTTCAAAGGGATCCGAAATATCTGTTCTCAGATTCCACAGAAATAAGGCTAGCAAAGAGATCTACGAAACACAGATGTAGCCCTGTGAGATGAATTGACAAAAAGTAAGCAGTTTCTCAGAAAGCTTCTTTCCAGATTTCATCTGAGGATATTTCCTTTTTCACCATAGCCCTCTATGGGCTTCCAAATATCACTTTGCCATTTCCACAAGAACTGTCTTAGCGAAAGGCTTCTTGAGGGGAAAGCTGTAACTCTGTGAGATGATTTCACAGAACACAAAGAAGTTTCTCAGAAAGCTTCTTTCTCTTTGTTATCGGAGGATATTTCCTTTGGCCCTATAGTCTTCAAAGGGATCCGAAATATCTGTTCTCAGATTCCACAGAAATCAGGCTAGCAATGAGATCTACGAATCACAGTTGTAACTCTGTGAGATGAATTCACAAAACACTAGGCAGTTTCGGGAGAAGGTTCTTTCCAGATTTCATCTGAGGATATTTCCTTTTTCACCATAGCCCTCTATGGGCTTCCAAATATCACTTTGCCAATTCCACAAGAACTATCCTAGCGAAAGGCTTCTTGAGGGGAAAGCTGTAACTCTGTGAGATGATTTCACAGAACACAAAGAAGTTTCTCAGAAAGCTTCTTTCTCTTTGTTGTCGAAGGATATTTCCTTTGGCCCTATAATCTTCAAAGGGATCCGAAATATCTGTTCTCAGATTCCACAGAAATAAGGCTAGCAAGGAGATCTACGAAACACAGATGTAACGCTGTGAGATGAATTCACAGAACACTAAGCAGTTTCTCAGAAAGCTTCTTTCCAGATTTCATCTGAGGATATTTCCTTTTTCACCATAGCCCTCTATGGGCTTCCAAATATCACTTTGCCAATTCCACAAGAACTGTCTTAGCGAAAGGCTTCTTCAGGCGAAAGCTGTAACTCTGTGAGATGATTTCACAGAACACAAAGAAGTTTCTCAGAAAGCTTCTTTCTCTTTGTTATCGGAGGATATTTCCTTTGGCCCTATAGTCTTCAAAGGGATCCGAAATATCTGTTCTCAGATTCCACAGAAAAAAGGGTAGTAAAGAGATCTACGAAACACAGATGTAACTCTGTGAGATGAATTCACAGAACACTAAGCAGTTTCTCAGAAAGCTTCTTTCCAGATTTCGTCTGAGGATATTTCCTTTTTCACCATAGCCCTCTATGGGCTTCCAAATATCTCTTTGCCAATTCCACAAGAACTGTCTTAGCGAAAGGCTTCTTCAGGGGAAAGCTGTAACTCTGTGAGATGATTTCACAGAACACAAAGAAGTTTCTCAGAAAGCTTCTTTCTCTTTGTTATCGGAGGATATTTCCTTTGGCCCTATAGTCTTCAAAGGGATCCGAAATATCTGTTCTCAGATTCCACAGAAATAAGGCTAGCAAAGAGATCTACGAAACACAGATGTAACTCTGTGAGATGAATTCACAGAACACTAAGCAGTTTCTCAGAAAGCTTGTTTCCAGATTTCATCTGAGGATATTTCCTTTTTCCCCATAGCCCTCTATGGGCTTCCAAATATCACTTTGCCAATTCCACAAGAACTGTCTTAGCGAAAGGCTTCTTGAGACGAAAGATGTAACTCTGTGAGATGATTTCACAGAACACAAAGAAGTTTCTCAGAAAGCTTCTTTCTCTTTGTTATCGCAGGATATTTCCTTTGGCCCTATAGTCTTCAAAGGGATCCGAAATATCTATTCTCAGACTCCACAGAAATAAGGCTAGCAAAGAAATCTACGAAACACAGATGTAACTCTGTGAGATGAATTCACAGAACACTAAGCAGTTTCTCAGAAAGCTTCTTTCCAGATTTCATCTGAGGATATTTCCTTTTTCACCATAGCCCTCTAGGGGCTTCCAAATATCAGTTGGCCAGTTCCACAAGAACTGTCTTAGCGAAAGGCTACTTGAGACGAAAGGTGTAACTCTGTGAGATGATTTCACAGAACACAAAGAAGTTTCTCAGAAAGCTTCTTTCTCTTTGTTATCGGAGGATATTTCCTTTGGCCCTATACTCTTCAAAGGGATCCGAAATATCTGTTCTCAGATTCCACAGAAAAAAGGCTAGCAAAGAGATCTACGAAACACAGATGTAACTCTGTGAGATGAATTCACAGAACACTAAGCAGTTTCTTAGAAAGATTCTTTCCAGATTTCATCTGAGGATATTTCCTTTTTCACCGTAGCCCTCTATGGGCTTCCAAATATCACTTTGACAATTCCACAAGAACTGTCTTAGCAAAAGGCTTCTTGAGGGGAAAGCTGTAACTCTGGGAGATGATTTCACAGAACACAAAGAAGTTTCTCAGAAAGCTTCTTTCTCTTTGTTATCGGAGGATATTTCCTTTGGCCCTATAGTCTTCAAAGGGATCCGAAATATCTGTTCTCAGATTCCACAGAAGTAAGGCTAGCAAAGAGATCCATGAAATACAGATGTAACTCTGTGAGTGGAAATTATACATAACAGAGCAGTTTCTCAGAAAGCTTCTTTCCAGATTTTATCTGAGGATATTTCCTTTTTCACCATAGCCCTCTATGGGCTTCCAAATATCACTTTGCCAATTCCACAAGAACTGTCTTAGCGAAAGGCTTCTTGAGGGGAAAGCTGTAACTCTGTGAGATGATTTCACAGAACACAAAGAAGTTTCTCAGAAAGCTTCTTTCTCTTTGTTATCGGAGGATATTTCCTTTGGCCCTATAGTCTTCAAAGGGATTCGAAATATCTGTTCTCAGATTCCACAGAAATAAGGCTAGCAAAGAGATCTACGAAACACAGATTTACTCTGTGAGATGAATTCACGGAACACTACGCAGTTTCTCAGAAAGCTTCTTTCCAGATTTCATCTGAGGATATTTCCTTTTTCACCATAGCCCTCTAGGGGCTTCCAAATATCACTTTGCCAATTCCACAAGAACTATCTTAGCGAAAGGCTTCTTCAGACGAAAGCTGTAATTCTGTGAGATGATTTCACAGAACACAAAGAAGTTTCTCAGAAAGCTTCTTTCTCTTTGTTATCGGAGGATATGTCCTTTGGCCCTATAGTCTTCAAAGGGATCCGAAATATCTGTTCTCAGATTCCACAGAAATAAGGCTAGCAAAGAGATCTACGAAACACAGATGTAACTCTGTGAGATGAATTCACAGAACACTTAGCAGTTTCTCAGAAAGCTTCCTTCCAGATTTCATCTGAGGATATTTCCTTTTTCACCATAGCCCTCTATGGGCTTCCAAATATCACTTTGCCAATTCCACAAGAACTGTCTTAGCGAAAGGCTTCTTGAGGGGAAAGCTGTAACTCTGTGAGATGATTTCACAGAACATAAAAAAATTTCTCAGAAAGCTTCTTTCTCTTTGTTATCGGAGGATATTTCCTTTGGCCCTATAGTCTTCAAAGGGATCCGAAATATCTGTTCCCAGATTCCACAGAAATAAGGCTAGCAAAGTGATCTACGAAACACAGATGTAACTCTGTGAGATGAATTCACAGAACACTTAGCAGTTTCTCAGAAAGCTTCCTTCCAGATTTCATCTGAGGATATTTCCTTTTTCACCATAGCCCTCTATGGGCTTCCAAATATCACTTTGCCAATTCCACAAGAACTGTCTTAGCGAAAGGCTTCTTGAGGGGAAAGCTGTAACTCTGTGAGATGATTTCACAGAACACAAAGAAGATTCTCAGAAAGCTTCTTTCTCTTTGTTATCGGAGGACATTTCCCTTGGCCCTATAGTCTTCAAAGGGATCCGAAATATCTGTTCTCAGATTCCACAGAAATAAGGCTAGTAAAGACATCTACGAAACACAGATGTAACTCTGTGAGATGAATTGACAGAACACTAAGCAGTTTCTCAGAAAGCTTCTTTCCAGATTTCATCTGAGGATATTTCATTTTTCACCATAGCCCTCTATGGACTTCCAAATATGACTGCCAATTTCTCAAGAACTGTCTTAGCCAAAGGCTTCTGGAGAGGAAAGCTGTAACTCTGTGAGATGATTTCACAGAACACAAAGAAGTTTCTCAGAAAGCTTCTTTCTCTTTGTTATCGAAGGATATTTCCTTTGGCCCTATAGTCTTCAAAGGGATCCGAAATATCTGTTCTCAGATTCCACAGAAATAAGGCTAGCAAAGATATCTACGAAACACAGATGTAACTCTGTGAGATGAATTCACAGAACACTAAGCAGTTTCTCAGAAAGCTTCTTTCCAGATTTCATCTGACGATATTTCCTTTTTCACCATAGCCCTCTATGCGCTTCCAAATATCACTTTGCCAATTCCACAAGAACTGTCTTAGCGAAAGGCTTCTTGAGGGGAAAGATGTAACTCTGTGAGATGATTTCACAGAACACAAAGAAGTTTCTCAGAAAGCTTCTTTCTCTTTGTTATCGGAGGATATTCCCCTTGGCCCTATAGTCTTCAAAGGGATCCGAAATATCTGTTCTCAGATTCCACACAATCAGGCTAGCAAAGAGATCTACGAATCACAGATATAACTCTGTGAGATGAATTCACAGAACACTAAGCAGTTTCGGGAGAAGCTTCTTGCCAGATTTCATCTGAGGATATTTCCTTTTTCACCATAGCCCTCTATGGGCTTCCAAATATCACTTTGCCAGTTCCACAAGAACTGTCTTAGCGAAAGGCTACTTGAGACGAAAGGTGTAACTCTGTGAGATGATTTCACAGAACACAAAGAAGTTTCTCAGAAAGCTTCTTTCTCTTTGTTATCGGAGGATATTTCCTTTGGCCCTATACTCTTCAAAGGGATCCGAAATATCTGTTCTCAGATTCCACAGAAATAAGGCTAGCAAAGAGATCTACGAAACACAGATGTAACTCTGTGAGATGAATTCACAGAACACTAAGCAGTTTCTCAGAAAGATTCTTTCCAGATTTCATCTGAGGATATTTCCTTTTTCACCGTAGCCCTCTATGGGCTTCCAAATATCACTTTGACAATTCCACAAGAACTGTCTAAGCAAAAGGCTTCTTGAGGGGAAAGCTGTAACTCTGGGAGATGATTTCACAGAACACAAAGAAGTTTCTCAGAAAGCTTCTTTCTCTTTGTTATCGGAGGATATTTCCTTTGGCCCTATAGTCTTCAAAGGGATCCGAAATATCTGTTCTCAGATTCCACAGAAGTAAGGCTAGCAAAGAGATCCATGAAATACAGATGTAACTCTGTGAGTGGAAATTATACATAACAGAGCAGTTTCTCAGAAAGCTTCTTTCCAGATTTTATCTGAGGATATTTCCTTTTTCACCATAGCCCTCTATGGGCTTCCAAATATCACTTTGCCAATTCCACAAGAACTGTCTTAGCGAAAGGCTTCTTGAGGGGAAAGCTGTAACTCTGTGAGATGATTTCACAGAACACAAAGAAGTTTCTCAGAAAGCTTCTTTCTCTTTGTTATCGGAGGATATTTCCTTTGGCCCTATAGTCTTCAAAGGGATTCGAAATATCTGTTCTCAGATTCCACAGAAATAAGGCTAGCAAAGAGATCTACGAAACACAGATTTACTCTGTGAGATGAATTCACGGAACACTAAGCAGTTTCTCAGAAAGCTTCTTTCCAGATTTCATCTGAGGATATTTCCTTTTTCACCATAGCCCTCTAGGGGCTTCCAAATATCACTTTGCCAATTCCACAAGAACTGTCTTAGCGAAAGGCTTCTTCAGGCGAAAGCTGTAATTCTGTGAGATGATTTCACAGAACACAAAGAAGTTTCTCAGAAAGCTTCTTTCTCTTTGTTATCGGAGGATATTTCCTTTGGCCCTATAGTCTTCAAAGGGATCCGAAATATCTGTTCTCAGATTCCACAGAGATAAGGCTAGCAAAGAGATCTACGAAACACAGATGTAACTCTGTGAGATGAATTCACAGAACACTTAGCAGTTTCTCAGAAAGCTTCCTTCCAGATTTCATCTGAGGATATTTCCTTTTTCACCATAGCCCTCTATGGGCTTCCAAATATCACTTTGCCAATTCCACAAGAACTGTCTTAGCGAAAGGCTTCTTGAGGGGAAAGCTGTAACTCTGTGAGATGATTTCACAGAACATAAAAAAATTTCTCAGAAAGCTTCTTTCTCTTTGTTATCGGAGGATATTTCCTTTGGCCCTATAGTCTTCAAAGGGATCCGAAATATCTGTTCTCAGATTCCACAGAAATAAGGCTAGCAAAGAGATCTACGAAACACAGATGTAACTCTGTGAGATGAATTCACAGAACACTAAGCAGTTTCTTAGAAAGATTCTTTCCAGATTTCATCTGAGGATATTTCCTTTTTCACCGTAGCCCTCTATGGGCTTCCAAATATCACTTTGACAATTCCACAAGAACTGTCTTAGCAAAAGGCTTCTTGAGGGGAAAGCTGTAACTCTGGGAGATGATTTCACAGAACACAAAGAAGTTTCTCAGAAAGCTTCTTTCTCTTTGTTATCGGAGGATATTTCCTTTGGCCCTATAGTCTTCAAAGGGATCCGAAATATCTGTTCTCAGATTCCACAGAAGTAAGGCTAGCAAAGAGATCCATGAAATACAGATGTAACTCTGTGAGTGGAAATTATACATAACAGAGCAGTTTCTCAGAAAGCTTCTTTCCAGATTTTATCTGAGGATATTTCCTTTTTCACCATAGCCCTCTATGGGCTTCCAAATATCACTTTGCCAATTCCACAAGAACTGTCTTAGCGAAAGGCTTCTTGAGGGGAAAGCTGTAACTCTGTGAGATGATTTCACAGAACACAAAGAAGTTTCTCAGAAAGCTTCTTTCTCTTTGTTATCGGAGGATATTTCCTTTGGCCCTATAGTCTTCAAAGGGATTCGAAATATCTGTTCTCAGATTCCACAGAAATAAGGCTAGCAAAGAGATCTACGAAACACAGATTTACTCTGTGAGATGAATTCACGGAACACTAAGCAGTTTCTCAGAAAGCTTCTTTCCAGATTTCATCTGAGGATATTTCCTTTTTCACCATAGCCCTCTAGGGGCTTCCAAATATCACTTTGCCAATTCCACAAGAACTATCTTAGCGAAAGGCTTCTTCAGACGAAAGCTGTAATTCTGTGAGATGATTTCACAGAACACAAAGAAGTTTCTCAGAAAGCTTCTTTCTCTTTGTTATCGGAGGATATTTCCTTTGGCCCTATAGTCTTCAAAGGGATCCGAAATATCTGTTCTCAGATTCCACAGAAATAAGGCTAGCAAAGAGATCTACGAAACACAGATGTAACTCTGTGAGATGAATTCACAGAACACTTAGCAGTTTCTCAGAAAGCTTCCTTCCAGATTTCATCTGAGGATATTTCCTTTTTCACCATAGCCCTCTATGGGCTTCCAAATATCACTTTGCCAGTTCCACAAGAACTGTCCTAGCGAAAGGCTTCTTGAGGGGAAAGCTGTAACTCTGTGAGATGATTTCACAGAACACAAAGAAGTTTCTCAGAAAGCTTCTTTCTCTTTGTTGTCGAAGGATATTTCCTTTGGCCCTATAGTCTTCAAAGGGATCCGAAATATCTCTTCTCAGATTCCACAGAAATAAGGCTAGCAAAGAGATCTACGAAACACAGATGTAACGCTGTGAGATGAATTTACAGAACACTAAGCAGTTTCTCAGAAAGCTTCTTTCCAGATTTCATCTGAGGATATTTCCTTTTTCACCATAGCCCTCTATGGGCTTCCAAATATCACTTTGCCAATTCCACAAGAACTGTCTTAGCGAAAGGCTTCTTGAGGGGAAAGCTGTAACTCTGTGAGATGATTTCACAGAACACAAAGAAGTTTCTCAGAAAGCTTCTTTCTCTTTGTTATCGGAGGATATTTCCTTTGGCCCTATAGTCTTCCAAGGGATCCGAAATATCTGTTCTCAGATTCCACAGAAATAAGGCTAACAAAGAGATCTACGAAACACAGATGTAACTCTGTGAGATGAATTCACAGAAAAGTAAGCACTTTCTCAGAAAGCTTCTTTCCAGATTTCATCTGAGGATATTTCCTTTTTCACCATAGCCCTCTATGGGCTTCCAAATATCACTTTGCCAATTCCATAAGAACTGTCTTAGCGAAAGGATTCTTCAGGCGAAAGCTGTAACTCTGTGAGATGATTTCACAGAACACAAAGTAGTTTCTCAGAAAGCTTCTTTCTCTTTGTTATCGGAGGATATTTCCTTTCGCCCTATAGTCTTCAAAGGGATCCGAAATATCTGTTCTCAGATTCCACAGAAATAAGGCAAGCAAAGAGATCTACGAAACACAGATGTAACTCTGTGAGAGGAATTCACAGAACACTATGCAGTTTCTCAGAAAGCTTCTTTCCAGATTTCATCTGAGGATATTTCCTTTTTCACCATAGCCCTCTAGGGGCTTCCAAATATCACTTTGCCAATTCCACAAGAACTGTCTTAGTGAAAGGCTTCTTGAGGGGAAAGCTGTAACTCTGTGAGATGATTTCACAGAACACAAAGAAGTTTCTCAGAAAGCTTCTTTCTCTTTGTTATCGGAGGATATTTCCTTTGGCCCTATAGTCTTCAAAGGGATCCGAAATATCTGTTCTCAGATTCCACAGAAATAAGGCTAGCAAAGAGATCTACGAAACACAGATGTAACTCGGTGAGATGAATTCACAGAACACTAAGCAGTTTCGGGAGAAGCTTCTTGCCAGATTTCATCTGAGGATATTTCCTTTTTCACCGTAGCCCTCTATGGGCTTCCAAATATCACTTTGCCAATTCCACAAGAACTGTCTTAGCGAAAGGCTTCTTGAGGGGAAAGCTGTAACTCTGTGAGATGATTTCACAGAACACAGAGAAGTTTCTCAGAAAGCTTCTTTCTCTTTGTTATCGGAGGATATTTCCTTTGGTACTATAGTCTTCAAAGGGATCCGAAATATCTGTTCTCAGATTCCACAGAAATAAGGCTAGCAAAGAGATCTACGAAACACAGATGTAGCCCTGTGAGATGAATTGACAAAAAGTAAGCAGTTTCTCAGAAAGCTTCTTTCCAGATTTCATCTGAGGATATTTCCTTTTTCACCATAGCCCTCTATGGGCTTCCAAATATCACTTTGCCATTTCCACAAGAACTGTCTTAGCGAAAGGCTTCTTGAGGGGAAAGCTGTAACTCTGTGAGATGATTTCACAGAACACAAAGAAGTTTCTCAGAAAGCTTCTTTCTCTTTGTTATCGGAGGATATTTCCTTTGGCCCTATAGTCTTCAAAGGGATCCGAAATATCTGTTCTCAGATTCCACAGAAATCAGGCTAGCAATGAGATCTACGAATCACAGTTGTAACTCTGTGAGATGAATTCACAAAACACTAGGCAGTTTCGGGAGAAGGTTCTTTCCAGATTTCATCTGAGGATATTTCCTTTTTCACCATAGCCCTCTATGGGCTTCCAAATATCACTTTGCCAATTCCACAAGAACTATCCTAGCGAAAGGCTTCTTGAGGGGAAAGCTGTAACTCTGTGAGATGATTTCACAGAACACAAAAAAGTTTCTCAGTAAGCTTCTTTCTCTTTGTTGTCGAAGGATATTTCCTTTGGCCCTATAATCTTCAAAGGGATCCGAAATATCTGTTCTCAGATTCCACAGAAATAAGGCTAGCAAGGAGATCTACGAAACACAGATGTAACGCTGTGAGATGAATTCACAGAACACTAAGCAGTTTCTCAGAAAGCTTCTTTCCAGATTTCATCTGAGGATATTTCCTTTTTCACCATAGCCCTCTATGGGCTTCCAAATATCACTTTGCCAATTCCACAAGAACTGTCTTAGCGAAAGGCTTCTTCAGGCGAAAGCTGTAACTCTGCGAGATGATTTCACAGAACACAAAGAAGTTTCTCAGAAAGCTTCTTTCTCTTTGTTATCGGAGGATATTTCCTTTGGCCCTATACTCTTCAAAGGGATCCGAAATATCTGTTCTCAGATTCCACAGAAATAAGGCTAGCAAAGAGATCTACGAAACACAGATGTAACTCTGTGAGATGAATTCACAGAACACTAAGCAGTTTCGGGAGAAGCTTCTTGCCAGATTTCATCTGAGGATATTTCCTTTTTCACCGTAGCCCTCTATGGGCTTCCAAATATCACTTTGCCAATTCCACAAGAACTGTCTTAGCGAAAGGCTTCTTGAGGGGAAAGCTGTAACTCTGTTAGATGATTTCACAGAACATAAAAAAATTTCTCAGAAAGCTTCTTTCTCTTTGTTATCGGAGGATATTTCCTTTGGCCCTATAGTCTTCAAAGGGATCCGAAATATCTGTTCTCAGATTCCACAGAAATAAGGCTAGCAAAGAGATCTACGAAACACAGATGTAACTCAGTGAGATGAATTCACAGAACACTAAGCAGTTTCTCAGAAAGGTTCTTTCCAGATTTCATCTGAGGATATTTCCTTTTTCACCATAGCCCTCTATGGGCTTCCAAATATCACTTTGCCAATTCCACAAGAACTGTGTTAGCGAAAGGCTTCTTCAGGGGAAAGCTGTAACTCTGTGAGATGATTTCACAGAACACCAAGAAGTTTCTCAGAAAGCTTCTTTCTCTTTGTTATCGGAGGATATTTCCTTTGGCCCTGTAGTCTTCAAAGGGATCCGAAATATCTGTTCTCAGATTCCACAGAAATAAGGCTAGCAAAGAGATCCACGAAATACAGATGTAACTCTGTGAGATGTATTAACAGAAAACTAAGCAGTTTCTCAGAAAGCTTCTTTCCAGATTTCATCTGAGGATATTTCCTTTTTCACCGTAGCCCTCTATGGGCTTCCAAATATCACTTTGCCAATTCCACAAGAACTGTCTTAGCGAAAGGCTTCTTGAGGGGAAAGCTGTAACTCTGTGAGATGATTTCACAGAACACAGAGAAGTTTCTCAGAAAGCTTCTTTCTCTTTGTTATCGGAGGATATTTCCTTTGGCCCTATAGTCTTCAAAGGGATCCGAAATATCTGTTCTCAGATTCCACAGAAATAAGGCTAGCAAAGAGATCTACGAAACACAGATGTAGCCCTGTGAGATGAATTGACAAAAAGTAAGCAGTTTCTCAGAAAGCTTCTTTCCAGATTTCATCTGAGGATATTTCCTTTTTCACCATAGCCCTCTATGGGCTTCCAAATATCACTTTGCCATTTCCACAAGAACTGTCTTAGCGAAAGGCTTCTTGAGGGGAAAGCTGTAACTCTGTGAGATGATTTCACAGAACACAAAGAAGTTTCTCAGAAAGCTTCTTTCTCTTTGTTATCGGAGGATATTTCCTTTGGCCCTATAGTCTTCAAAGGGATCCGAAATATCTGTTCTCAGATTCCACAGAAATCAGGCTAGCAATGAGATCTACGAATCACAGTTGTAACTCTGTGAGATGAATTCACCAAACACTAGGCAGTTTCGGGAGAAGGTTCTTTCCAGATTTCATCTGAGGATATTTCCTTTTTCACCATAGCCCTCTATGGGCTTCCAAATATCACTTTGCCAATTCCACAAGAACTATCCTAGCGAAAGGCTTCTTGAGGGGAAAGCTGAAACTCTGTGAGATGATTTCACAGAACACAAAGAAGTTTCTCAGAAAGCTTCTTTCTCTTTGTTGTCGAAGGCTATTTCCTTTGGCCCTATAATCTTCAAGGGATCCGAAATATCTGTTCTCAGATTCCACAGAAATAAGGCTAGCAAGGAGATCTACGAAACACAGATGTAACGCTGTGAGATGAATTCACAGAACACTAAGCAGTTTCTCAGAAAGCTTCTTTCCAGATTTCATCTGAGGATATTTCCTTTTTAACCATAGCCCTCTATGGGCTTCCAAATATCACTTTGCCAATTCCACAAGAACTGTCTTAGCGAAAGGCTTCTTCAGGCGAAAGCTGTAACTCTGTGAGATGATTTCACAGAACACAAAGAAGTTTCTCAGAAAGCTTCTTTCTCTTTGTTATCGGAGGATATTTCCTTTGGCCCTATAGTCTTCAAAGGGATCCGAAATATCTGTTCTCAGATTCCACAGAAAAAAGGGTAGTAAAGAGATCTACGAAACACAGATGTAACTCTGTGAGATGAATTCACAGAACACTAAGCAGTTTCTCAGAAAGCTTCTTTCCAGATTTCGTCTGAGGATATTTCCTTTTTCACCATAGCACTCTATGGGCTTCCAAATATCACTTTGCCAATTCCACAAGAACTGTCTTAGCGAAAGGCTTCTTCAGGGGAAAGCTGTAACTCTGTGAGATGATTTCACAGAACACAAAGAAGTTTCTCAGAAAGCTTCTTTCTCTTTGTTATCGGAGGATATTTCCTTTGGCCCTATAGTCTTCAAAGGGATCCGAAATATCTGTTCTCAGATTCCACAGAAATAAGGCTAGCAAAGAGATCTACGAAACACAGATGTAACTCTGTGAGATGAATTCACAGAACACTAAGCAGTTTCTCAGAAAGCTTGTTTCCAGATTTCATCTGAGGATATTTCCTTTTTCCCCATAGCCCTCTATGGGCTTCCAAATATCACTTTGCCAATTCCACAAGAACTGTCTTAGCGAAAGGCTTCTTGAGACGAAAGATGTAACTCTGTGAGATGATTTCACAGAACACAAAGAAGTTTCTCAGAAAGCTTCTTTCTCTTTGTTATCCCAGGATATTTCCTTTGGCCCTATAGTCTTCAAAGGGATCCGAAATATCTATTCTCAGATTCCACAGAAATAAGGCTAGCAAAGAAATCTACGAAACACAGATGTAACTCTGTGAGATGAATTCACAGAACACTAAGCAGTTTCTCAGAAAGCTTCTTTCCAGATTTCATCTGAGGATATTTCCTTTTTCACCATAGCCCTCTACGGGCTTCCAAATATCACTTTGCCAGTTCCACAAGAACTGTCTTAGCGAAAGGCTACTTGAGACGAAAGGTGTAACTCTGTGAGATGATTTCACAGAACACAAAGAAGTTTCTCAGAAAGCTTCTTTCTCTTTGTTATCGGAGGATATTTCCTTTGGCCCTATACTCTTCAAAGGGATCCGAAATATCTGTTCTCAGATTCCACAGAAATAAGGCTAGCAAAGAGATCTACGAAACACAGATGTAACTCTGTGAGATGAATTCACAGAACACTAAGCAGTTTCTCAGAAAGATTCTTTCCAGATTTCATCTGAGGATATTTCCTTTTTCACCGTAGTCCTCTATGGGCTTCCAAATATCACTTTGACAATTCCACAAGAACTGTCTTAGCAAAAGGCTTCTTGAGGGGAAAGCTGTAACTCTGTGAGATGATTTCACAGAACACAAAGAAGTTTCTCAGAAAGCTTCTTTCTCTTTGTTATCGGAGGATATTTCCTTTGGCCCTATAGTCTTCAAAGGGATCCGAAATATCTGTTCTCAGATTCCACAGAAGTAAGGCTAGCAAAGAGATCCATGAAATACAGATGTAACTCTGTGAGTGGAAATTATACATAACAGAGCAGTTTCTCAGAAAGCTTCTTTCCAGATTTTATCTGAGGATATTTCCTTTTTCACCATAGCCCTCTATGGGCTTCCAAATATCACTTTGCCAATTCCACAAGAACTGTCTTAGCGAAAGGCTTCTTGAGGGGAAAGCTGTAACTCTGTGAGATGATTTCACAGAACATAAAAAAATTTCTCAGAAAGCTTCTTTCTCTTTGTTATCGGAGGATATTTCCTTTGGCCCTATAGTCTTCAAAGGGATCCGAAATATCTGTTCTCAGATTCCACAGAAATAAGGCTAGCAAAGTGATCTACGAAACACAGATGTAACTCTGTGAGATGAATTCACAGAACACTTAGCAGTTTCTCAGAAAGCTTCCTTCCAGATTTCATCTGAGGATATTTCCTTTTTCACCATAGCCCTCTATGGGCTTCCAAATATCACTTTGCCAATTCCACAAGAACTGTCTTAGCGAAAGGCTTCTTGAGGGGAAAGCTGTAACTCTGTGAGATGATTTCACAGAACACAAAGAAGTTTCTCAGAAAGCTTCTTTCTCTTTGTTATCGGAGGATATTCCCCTTGGCCCTATAGTCTTCAAAGGGATCCGAAATATCTGTTCTCAGATTCCACACAATCAGGCTAGCAAAGAGATCTACGAATCACAGATATAACTCTCTGAGATGAATTCACAGAACACTAAGCAGTTTCGGGAGAAGCTTCTTGCCAGATTTCATCTGAGGATATTTCCTTTTTCACCATAGCCCTCTATGGGCTTCCAAATATCACTTTGCCAGTTCCACAAGAACTGTCTTAGCGAAAGGCTACTTGAGACGAAAGGTGTAACTCTGTGAGATGATTTCACAGAACACAAAGAAGTTTCTCAGAAAGCTTCTTTCTCTTTGTTATCGGAGGATATTTCCTTTGTCCCTATACTCTTCAAAGGTAACCGAAATATCTGTTCTCAGATTCCACAGAAATAAGGCTAGCAAAGAGATCTACGAAACACAGATGTAACTCTGTGAGATGAATTCACAGAACACTAAGCAGTTTCTCAGAAAGATTCTTTCCAGATTTCATCTGAGGATATTTCCTTTTTCACCGTAGCCCTCTATGGGCTTCCAAATATCACTTTGACAATTCCACAAGAACTGTCTTAGCAAAAGGCTTCTTGAGGGGAAAGCTGTAACTCTGGGAGATGATTTCACAGAACACAAAGAAGTTTCTCAGAAAGCTTCTTTCTCTTTGTTATCGGAGGATATTTCCTTTGGCCCTATAGTCTTCAAAGGGATCCGAAATATCTGTTCTCAGATTCCACAGAAGTAAGGCTAGCAAAGAGATCCATGAAATACAGATGTAACTCTGTGAGTGGAAATTATACATAACAGAGCAGTTTCTCAGAAAGCTTCTTTCCAGATTTTATCTGAGGATATTTCCTTTTTCACCATAGCCCTCTATGGGCTTCCAAATATCACTTTGCCAATTCCACAAGAACTGTCTTAGCGAAAGGCTTCTTGAGGGGAAAGCTGTAACTCTGTGAGATGATTTCACAGAACACAAAGAAGTTTCTCAGAAAGCTTCTTTCTCTTTGTTATCGGAGGATATTTCCTTTGGCCCTATAGTCTTCAAAGGGATTCGAAATATCTGTTCTCAGATTCCACAGAAATAAGGCTAGCAAAGAGATCTACGAAACACAGATTTACTCTGTGAGATGAATTCACGGAACACTAAGCAGTTTCTCAGAAAGCTTCTTTCCAGATTTCATCTGAGGATATTTCCTTTTTCACCATAGCCCTCTAGGGGCTTCCAAATATCACTTTGCCAATTCCACAAGAACTGTCTTAGCGAAAGGCTTCTTCAGGCGAAAGCTGTAATTCTGTGAGATGATTTCACAGAACACAAAGAAGTTTCTCAGAAAGCTTCTTTCTCTATGTTATCGGAGGATATTTCCTTTGGCCCTATAGTCTTCAAAGGGATCCGAAATATCTGTTCTCAGATTCCACAGAAATAAGGCTAGCAAAGAGATCTACGAAACACAGATGTAACTCTGTGAGATGAATTCACAGAACACTTAGCAGTTTCTCAGAAAGCTTCCTTCCAGATTTCATCTCAGGATATTTCCTTTTTCACCATAGCCTTCTATGGGCTTCCAAATATCACTTTGCCAATTCCACAAGAACTGTCTTAGCGAAAGGCTTCTTGAGGGGAAAGCTGTAACTCTGTGAGATGATTTCACAGAACATAAAAAAATTTCTCAGAAAGCTTCTTTCTCTTTGTTATCGGAGGATATTTCCTTTGGCCCTATAGTCTTCAAAGGGATCCGAAATATCTGTTCTCAGATTCCACAGAAATAAGGCTAGCAAAGTGATCTACGAAACACAGATGTAACTCTGTGAGATGAATTCACAGAACACTTAGCAGTTTCTCAGAAAGCTTCCTTCCAGATTTCATCTGAGGATATTTCCTTTTTCACCATAGCCCTCTATGGGCTTCCAAATATCACTTTGCCAATTCCACAAGAACTTTCTTAGCGAAAGGCTTCTTGAGGGGAAAGCTGTAACTCTGTGAGATGATTTCACAGAACACAAAGAAGATTCTCAGAAAGCTTCTTTCTCTTTGTTATCGGAGGACATTTCCCTTGGCCCTATAGTCTTCAAAGGGATCCGAAATATCTGTTCTCAGATTACACAGAAATAAGGCTAGTAAAGACATCTACGAAACACAGATGTAACTCTGTGAGATGAATTCACAGAACACTAAGCAGTTTCTCAGAAAGCTTCTTTCCAGATTTCATCTGAGGATATTTCATTTTTCACCATAGCCCTCTATGGACTTCCAAATATCACTTTGCCAATTTCTCAAGAACTGTCTTAGCCAAAGGCTTCTGGAGAGGAAAGCTGTAACTCTGTGAGATGATTTCACAGAACACAAAGAAGTTTCTCAGAAAGCTTCTTTCTCTTTGTTATCGAAGGATATTTCCTTTGGCCCTATAGTCTTCAAAGGGATCCGAAATATCTGTTCTCAGATTCCACAGAAATAAGGCTAGCAAAGATATCTACGAAACACAGATGTAACTCTGTGAGATGAATTCACAGAACACTAAGCAGTTTCTCAGAAAGCTTCTTTCCAGATTTCATCTGAGGATATTTCCTTTTTCACCATAGCCCTCTATGGGCTTCCAAATATCACTTTGCCAATTCCACAAGAACTGTCTTAGCGAAAGGCTTCTTGAGGGGAAAGATGTAACTCTGTGAGATGATTTCACAGAACACAAAGAAGTTTCTCAGAAAGCTTCTTTCTCTTTGTTATCGGAGGATATTCCCCTTGGCCCTATAGTCTTCAAAGGGATCCGAAATATCTGTTCTCAGATTCCACACAATCAGGCTAGCAAAGAGATCTACGAATCACAGATATAACTCTGTGAGATGAATTCACAGAACACTAAGCAGTTTCGGGAGAAGCTTCTTGCCAGATTTCATCTGAGGATATTTCCTTTTTCACCATAGCCCTCTATGGGCTTCCAAATATCACTTTGCCAGTTCCACAAGAACTGTCCTAGCGAAAGGCTTCTTGAGGGGAAAGCTGTAACTCTGTGAGATGATTTCACAGAACACAAAGAAGTTTCTCAGAAAGCTTCTTTCTCTTTGTTGTCGAAGGATATTTCCTTTGGCCCTATAGTCTTCAAAGGGATCCGAAATATCTCTTCTCAGATTCCACAGAAATAAGGCTAGCAAAGAGATCTACGAAACACAGATGTAACGCTGTGAGATGAATTTACAGAACACTAAGCAGTTTCACAGAAAGCTTCTTTCCAGATTTCATCTGAGGATATTTCCTTTTTCACCATAGCCCTCTATGGGCTTCCAAATATCACTTTGCCAATTCCACAAGAACTGTCTTAGCGAAAGGCTTCTTGAGGGGAAAGCTGTAACTCTGTGAGATGATTTCACAGAACACAAAGAAGTTTCTCAGAAAGCTTCTTTCTCTTTGTTATCGGAGGATATTTCCCTTGGCCCTATAGTCTTCAAAGGGATCCGAAATATCTGTTCTCAGATTCCACAGAAATAAGGCTAGCAAAGAGATCTACGAAACACAGATGTAACTCTGTGAGATGAATTGACACAAAAGTAAGCACTTTCTCAGAAAGCTTCTTTCCAGATTTCATCTGAGGATATTTCCTTTTTCACCATAGCCCTCTATGGGCTTCCAAATATCACTTTGCCAATTCCATAAGAACTGTCTTAGCGAAAGGATTCTTCAGGCGAAAGCTGTAACTCTGTGAGATGATTTCACAGAACACAAAGTAGTTTCTCAGAAAGCTTCTTTCTCTTTGTTATCGGAGGATATTTCCTTTCGCCCTATAGTCTTCAAAGGGATCCGAAATATCTGTTCTCAGATTCCACAAAAATAAGGCTAGCAAAGAGATCTACGAAACACAGATGTAACTCTGTGAGAGGAATTCACAGAACACTAAGCAGTTTCTCAGAAAGCTTCTTTCCAGATTTCATCTGAGGATATTTCCTTTTTCACCATAGCCCTCTAGGGGCTTCCAAATATCACTTTGCCAATTCCACAAGAACTGTCTTAGCGAAAGGCTTCTTGAGGGGAAAGCTGTAACTCTGTGAGATGATTTCACAGAACACAAAGAAGTTTCTCAGAAAGCTTCTTTCTCTTTGTTATCGGAGGATATTTCCTTTGGCCCTATAGTCTTCAAAGGGATCCGAAATATCTGTTCTCAGATTCCACAGAAATAAGGCTAGCAAAGAGATCTACGAAACACAGATGTAACTCTGTGAGATGAATTCACAGAACACTAAGCAGTTTCGGGAGAAGCTTCTTGCCAGATTTCATGTGAGGATATTTCCTTTTTCACCGTAGCCCTCTATGGGCTTCCAAATATCACTTTGCCAATTCCACAAGAACTGCCTTAGCGAAAGGCTTCTTGAGGGGAAAGCTGTAACTCTGTGAGATGATTTCACAGAACATAAAAAAATTTCTCAGAAAGCTTCTTTCTCTTTGTTATCGGAGGATATTTCCTTTGGCCCTATAGTCTTCAAAGGGATCCGAAATATCTGTTCTCAGATTCCACAGAAATAAGGCTAGCAAAGAGATCTACGAAACACAGATGTAACTCAGTGAGATGAATTCACAGAACACTAAGCAGTTTCTCAGAAAGGTTCTTTCCAGATTTCATCTGAGGATATTTCCTTTTTCACCATAGCCCTCTATGGGCTTCCAAATATCACTTTGCCAATTCCACAAGAACTGTCTTAGCGAAAGGCTTCTTCAGGGGAAAGCTGTAACTCTGTGAGATGATTTCACAGAACACCAAGAAGTTTCTCAGAAAGCTTCTTTCTCTTTTTTATCGGAGGATATTTCCTTTGGCCCTATAGTCTTCAAAGGGATCCGAAATATCTGTTCTCAGATTCCACAGAAATAAGGCTAGCAAAGAGATCCACGAAATACAGATGTAACTCTGTGAGATGTATTAACAGAAAACTAAGCAGTTTCTCAGAAAGCTTCTTTCCAGATTTCATCTGAGGATATTTCCTTTTTCACCGTAGCCCTCTATGGGCTTCCAAATATCACTTTGCCAATTCCACAAGAACTGTCTTAGCGAAAGGCTTCTTGAGGGGAAAGCTGTAACTCTGTGAGATGATTTCACAGAACACAGAGAAGTTTCTCAGAAAGCTTCTTTCTCTTTGTTATCGGAGGATATTTCCTTTGGCCCTATAGTCTTCAAAGGGATCCGAAATATCTGTTCTCAGATTCCACAGAAATAAGGCTAGCAAAGAGATCTACGAAACACAGATGTAACTCTGTGAGATGAATTCACAGAACACTAAGCAGTTTCTCAGAAAGCTTCTTTCCAGATTTCATCTGAGGATATTTCCTTTTTCACCATAGCCCTCTAGGGGCTTCCAAATATCACTTTGCCAATTCCACAAGAACTGTCTTAGCGAAAGGCTTCTTCAGGCGAAAGCTGTAACTCTGTGAGATGATTTCACAGAACATAAAAAAATTTCTCAGAAAGCTTCTTTCTCTTTGTTATCGGAGGATATTTCCTTTGGCCCTATAGTCTTCAAAGGGATCCGAAATATCTGTTCTCAGATTCCACAGAAATAAGGCTAGCAAAGTGATCTACGAAACACAGATGTAACTCTGTGAGATGAATTCACAGAACACTTAGCAGTTTCTCAGAAAGCTTCCTTCCAGATTTCATCTGAGGATATTTCCTTTTTCACCATAGCCCTCTATGGGCTTCCAAATATCACTTTGCCAATTCCACAAGAACTTTCTTAGCGAAAGGCTTCTTGAGGGGAAAGCTGTAACTCTGTGAGATGATTTCACAGAACACAAAGAAGATTCTCAGAAAGCTTCTTTCTCTTTGTTATCGGAGGACATTTCCCTTGGCCCTATAGTCTTCAAAGGGATCCGAAATATCTGTTCTCAGATTCCACAGAAATAAGGCTAGTAAAGACATCTACGAAACACAGATGTAACTCTGTGAGATGAATTCACAGAACACTAAGCAGTTTCTCAGAAAGCTTCTTTCCAGATTTCATCTGAGGATATTTCATTTTTCACCATAGCCCTCTATGGACTTCCAAATATCACTTTGCCAATTTCTCAAGAACTGTCTTAGCCAAAGGCTTCTGGAGAGGAAAGCTGTAACTCTGTGAGATGATTTCACAGAACACAAAGAAGTTTCTCAGAAAGCTTCTTTCTCTTTGTTATCGAAGGATATTTCCTTTGGCCCTATAGTCTTCAAAGGGATCCGAAATATCTGTTCTCAGATTCCACAGAAATAAGGCTAGCAAAGATATCTACGAAACACAGATGTAACTCTGTGAGATGAATTCACAGAACACTAAGCAGTTTCTCAGAAAGCTTCTTTCCAGATTTCATCTGAGGATATTTCCTTTTTCACCATAGCCCTCTATGGGCTTCCAAATATCACTTTGCCAATTCCACAAGAACTGTCTTAGCGAAAGGCTTCTTGAGGGGAAAGATGTAACTCTGTGAGATGATTTCACAGAACACAAAGAAGTTTCTCAGAAAGCTTCTTTCTCTTTGTTATCGGACCATATTCCCCTTGGCCCTATAGTCTTCAAAGGGATCCGAAATATCTGTTCTCAGATTCCACACAATCAGGCTAGCAAAGAGATCTACGAATCACAGATATAACTCTGTGAGATGAATTCACAGAACACTAAGCAGTTTCGGGAGAAGCTTCTTGCCAGATTTCATCTGAGGATATTTCCTTTTTCACCATAGCCCTCTATGGGCTTCCAAATATCACTTTGCCAGTTCCACAAGAACTGTCCTAGCGAAAGGCTTCTTGAGGGGAAAGCTGTAACTCTGTGAGATGATTTCACAGAACACAAAGAAGTTTCTCAGAAAGCTTCTTTCTCTTTGTTGTCGAAGGATATTTCCTTTGGCCCTATAGTCTTCAAAGGGATCCGAAATATCTCTTCTCAGATTCCACAGAAATAAGGCTAGCAAAGAGATCTACGAAACACAGATGTAACTCTGTGAGATGTATTAACAGAAAACTAAGCAGTTTCACAGAAAGCTTCTTTCCAGATTTCATCTGAGGATATTTCCTTTTTCACCATAGCCCTCTATGGGCTTCCAAATATCACTTTGCCAATTCCACAAGAACTGTCTTAGCGAAAGGCTTCTTGAGGGGAAAGCTGTAACTCTGTGAGATGATTTCACAGAACACAAAGAAGTTTCTCAGAAAGCTTCTTTCTCTTTGTTATCGGAGGATATTTCCTTTGGCCCTATAGTCTTCAAAGGGATCCGAAATATCTGTTCTCAGATTCCACAGAAATAAGGCTAGCAAAGAGATCTACGAAACACAGATGTAACTCTGTGAGATGAATTGACAGAAAAGTAAGCACTTTCTCAGAAAGCTTCTTTCCAGATTTCATCTGAGGATATTTCCTTTTTCACCATAGCCCTCTATGGGCTTCCAAATATCACTTTGCCAATTCCATAAGAACTGTCTTAGCGAAAGGATTCTTCAGGCGAAAGCTGTAACTCTGTGAGATGATTTCACAGAACACAAAGTAGTTTCTCAGAAAGCTTCTTTCTCTTTGTTATCGGAGGATATTTCCTTTCGCCCTATAGTCTTCAAAGGGATCCGAAATATCTGTTCTCAGATTCCACAAAAATAAGGCTAGCAAAGAGATCTACGAAACACAGATGTAACTCTGTGAGAGGAATTCACAGAACACTAAGCAGTTTCTCAGAAAGCTTCTTTCCAGATTTCATCTGAGGATATTTCCTTTTTCACCATAGCCCTCTAGGGGCTTCCAAATATCACTTTGCCAATTCCACAAGAACTGTCTTAGCGAAAGGCTTCTTGAGGGGAAAGCTGTAACTCTGTGAGATGATTTCACAGAACACAAAGAAGTTTCTCAGAAAGCTTCTTTCTCTTTGTTATCGGAGGATATTTCCTTTGGCCCTATAGTCTTCAAAGGGATCCGAAATATCTGTTCTCAGATTCCACAGAAATAAGGCTAGCAAAGAGATCTACGAAACACAGATGTAACTCTGTGAGATGAATTCACAGAACACTAAGCAGTTTCGGGAGAAGCTTCTTGCCAGATTTCATCTGAGGATATTTCCTTTTTCACCGTAGCCCTCTATGGGCTTCCAAATATCACTTTGCCAATTCCACAAGAACTGCCTTAGCGAAAGGCTTCTTGAGGGGAAAGCTGTAACTCTGTGAGATGATTTCACAGAACATAAAAAAATTTCTCAGAAAGCTTCTTTCTCTTTGTTATCGGAGGATATTTCCTTTGGCCCTATAGTCTTCAAAGGGATCCGAAATATCTGTTCTCAGATTCCACAGAAATAAGGCTAGCAAAGAGATCTACGAAACACAGATGTAACTCAGTGAGATGAATTCACAGAACACTAAGCAGTTTCTCAGAAAGGTTCTTTCCAGATTTCATCTGAGGATATTTCCTTTTTCACCATAGCCCTCTATGGGCTTCCAAATATCACTTTGCCAATTCCACAAGAACTGTCTTAGCGAAAGGCTTCTTCAGGGGAAAGCTGTAACTCTGTGAGATGATTTCACAGAACACCAAGAAGTTTCTCAGAAAGCTTCTTTCTCTTTTTTATCGGAGGATATTTCCTTTGGCCCTATAGTCTTCAAAGGGATCCGAAATATCTGTTCTCAGATTCCACAGAAATAAGGCTAGCAAAGAGATCCACGAAATACAGATGTAACTCTGTGAGATGTATTAACAGAAAACTAAGCAGTTTCTCAGAAAGCTTCTTTCCAGATTTCATCTGAGGATATTTCCTTTTTCACCGTAGCCCTCTATGGGCTTCCAAATATCACTTTGCCAATTCCACAAGAACTGTCTTAGCGAAAGGCTTCTTGAGGGGAAAGCTGTAACTCTGTGAGATGATTTCACAGAACACAGAGAAGTTTCTCAGAAAGCTTCTTTCTCTTTGTTATCGGAGGATATTTCCTTTGGCCCTATAGTCTTCAAAGGGATCCGAAATATCTGTTCTCAGATTCCACAGAAATAAGGCTAGCAAAGAGATCTACGAAACACAGATGTAACTCTGTGAGATGAATTCACAGAACACTAAGCAGTTTCTCAGAAAGCTTCTTTCCAGATTTCATCTGAGGATATTTCCTTTTTCACCATAGCCCTCTAGGGGCTTCCAAATATCACTTTGCCAATTCCACAAGAACTGTCTTAGCGAAAGGCTTCTTCAGGGGAAAGCTGTAACTCTGTGAGATGATTTCACAGAACACAAAGAAGTTTCTCAGAAAGCTTCTTTCTCTTTGTTATCGGAGGATATTTCCTTTGGCCCTATAGTCTTCAAAGGGATCCGAAATATCTGTTCTCAGATTCCACAGAAATAAGGCTAGCAAAGAGATCTACGAAACACAGATGTAACTCAGTGAGATGAATTCACAGAACACTAAGCAGTTTCTCAGAAAGGTTCTTTCCAGATTTCATCTGAGGATATTTCCTTTTTCCCCATAGCCCTCTATGGGCTTCCAAATATCACTTTGCCAATTCCACAAGAACTGTCTTAGCGAAAGGCTTCTTCAGGGGAAAGCTGTAACTCTGTGAGATGATTTCACAGAACACCAAGAAGTTTCTCAGAAAGCTTCTTTCTCTTTGTTATCGGAGGATATTTCCTTTGGCCTTATAGTCTTCATAGGGATCCGAAATATCTGTTCTCAGATTCCACAGAAATAAGGCTAGCAAAGAGATCCACGAAATACAGATGTAACTCTGTGAGATGAATTAACAGAAAACTAAGCAGTTTCTCAGAAAGCTTCTTTCCAGATTTCATCTGAGGGTATTTCCTTTTTCACCGTAGCCCTCTATGGGCTTCCAAATATCACTTTGCCAATTCCACAAGAACTGTCTTAGCGAAAGGCTTCTTGAGGGGAAAGCTGTAACTCTGTGAGATGATTTCACAGAACACAGAGAACTTTCTCAGAAAGCTTCTTTCTCTTTGTTATCGGAGGATATTTCCTTTGGCCCTATAGTCTTCAAAGGGATCCGAAATATCTGTTCTCAGATTCCACAGATATAAGGCTAGTAAAGAGATCTACGAAACACAGATGTAACTCTGTGAGATGAATTCACAAAACACTAAGCAGTTTCTCAGAAAGCTTCTTTCCAGATTTCATCTGAGGATATTTCCTTTTTCACCATAGCCCTCTATGGACTTCCAAATATCACTTTGCCAATTTCTCAAGAACTGTCTTAGCCAAAGGCTTCTGGAGGGGAAAGCTGTAACTCTGTGAGATGATTTCACAGAACACAAAGAAGTTTCTCAGAAAGCTTCTTTCTCTTTTTTATCGAAGGATATTTCCTTTGGCCCTATAGTCTTCAAAGGGATCCGAAATATCTGTTCTCAGATTCCACAGAAATAAGGCTAGCAAAGAGATCTACGAAACACAGATGTAACTCTGTGAGACGAATTCACAGAACACTAAGCAGTTTCTCAGAAAGCTTCTTTCCAGATTTCATTTGAGGATATTTCCTTTTTCACCATAGCCCTCTATGGGCTTCCAAATATCACTTTGCCAATTCCACAAGAACTGTCTTAGCGAAAGGCTTCTTCAGGGGAAAGCTGTAACTCTGTGAGATGATTTCACAGAACACCAAGAAGTTTCTCAGAAAGCTTCTTTCTCTTTTTTATCGGAGGATATTTCCTTTGGCCCTATAGTCTTCAAAGGGATCCGAAATATCTGTTCTCAGATTCCACAGAAATAAGGCTAGCAAAGAGATCCACGAAATACAGATGTAACTCTGTGAGATGTATTAACAGAAAACTAAGCAGTTTCTCAGAAAGCTTCTTTCCAGATTTCATCTGAGGATATTTCCTTTTTCACCGTAGCCCTCTATGGGCTTCCAAATATCACTTTGCCAATTCCACAAGAACTGTCTTAGCGAAAGGCTTCTTGAGGGGAAAGCTGTAACTCTGTGAGATGATTTCACAGAACACAGAGAAGTTTCTCAGAAAGCTTCTTTCTCTTTGTTATCGGAGGATATTTCCTTTGGCCCTATAGTCTTCAAAGGGATCCGAAATATCTGTTCTCAGATTCCACAGAAATAAGGCTAGCAAAGAGATCTACGAAACACAGATGTAACTCAGTGAGATGAATTCACAGAACACTAAGCAGTTTCTCAGAAAGGTTCTTTCCAGATTTCATCTGAGGATATTTCCTTTTTCACCATAGCCCTCTATGGGCTTCCAAATATCACTTTGCCAATTCCACAAGAACTGTCTTAGCGAAAGGCTTCTTCAGGGGAAAGCTGTAACTCTGTGAGATGATTTCACAGAACACCAAGAAGTTTCTCAGAAAGCTTCTTTCTCTTTGTTATCGGAGGATATTTCCTTTGGCCCTATAGTCTTCATAGGGATCCGAAATATCTGTTCTCAGATTCCACAGAAATAAGGCTAGCAAAGAGATCCACGAAATACAGATGTAACTCTGTGAGATGAATTAACAGAAAACTAAGCAGTTTCTCAGAAAGCTTCTTTCCAGATTTCATCTGAGGGTATTTCCTTTTTCACCGTAGCCCTCTATGGGCTTCCAAATATCACTTTGCCAATTCCACAAGAACTGTCTTAGCGAAAGGCTTCTTGAGGGGAAAGCTGTAACTCTGTGAGATGATTTCACAGAACACAGAGAACTTTCTCAGAAAGCTTCTTTCTCTTTGTTATCGGAGGATATTTCCTTTGGCCCTATAGTCTTCAAAGGGATCCGAAATATCTGTTCTTAGATTCCACAGATATAAGGCTATTAAAGAGATCTACGAAACACAGATGTAACTCTGTGAGATGAATTCACAAAACACTAAGCAGTTTCTCAGAAAGCTTCTTTCCAGATTTCATCTGAGGATATTTCCTTTTTCACCATAGCCCTCTATGGACTTCCAAATATCACTTTGCCAATTTCTCAAGAACTGTCTTAGCCAAAGGCTTCTGGAGGGGAAAGCTGTAACTCTGTGAGATGATTTCACAGAACACAAAGAAGTTTCTCAGAAAGCTTCTTTCTCTTTGTTATCGAAGGATATTTCCTTTGGCCCTATAGTCTTCAAAGGGATCCGAAATATCTGTTCTCAGATTCCACAGAAATAAGGCTAGCAAAGAGATCTACGAAACACAGATGTAACTCTGTGAGACGAATTCACAGAACACTAAGCGGTTTCTCAGAAAGCTTCTTTCCAGATTTCATTTGAGGATATTTCCTTTTTCACCATAGCCCTCTATGGGCTTCCAAATATCACTTTGCCAATTCCACAAGAACTGTCTTAGCGAAAGGCTTCTTGAGGGGAAAGATGTAACTCTGTGAGATGATTTCACAGAACACAAAGAAGTTTCTCAGAAAGCTTCTTTCTCTTTGTTATCGGAGGATATTTCCTTTGGCCCTATACTGTTCAAAGGGATCCGAAATATCTGTTCTCAGATTCCACAGAAATCAGGCTAGCAAAGAGATCTACGAATCACAGATGAAACTCTGTGAGATGAATTCACAGAACACTAAGCAGTTTCGGGAGAAGCTTCTTGCCAGATTTCATCTGAGGATATTTCCTTTTTCACCATAGCCCTCTATGGGCTTCCAAATATCACTTTGCCAATTCCACAAGAACTGTCTTAGCGAAAGGCTTCTTGAGGGGAAAGCTGTAACTCTGTGAGATGATTTCACAGAACACAAAGAAGTTTCTCAGAAAGCTTCTTTTTCTTTGTTGTCGAAGGATATTTCCTTTGGCCCTATTGTCTTCAAAGGGATCCGAAATATCTGTTCTCAGATTCCACAGAAATAAGGCTAGCAAAGAGATCTACGAAACACAGATGTAACGCTGTGAGATGAATTCACAGAACACTAAGCAGTTTCTCAGAAAGCTTCTTTCCAGATTTCATCTGAGGATATTTCCTTTTTCATCATAGCCCTCTATGGGCTTCCAAATATCACTTTGCCAATTCCACAAGAACTGTCTTAGCGAAAGGCTTCTTGAGGGGAAAGCTGTAACTCTGTGAGATGATTTCACAGAACACAAAGAAGTTTCTCAGAAAGCTTCTTTCTCTTTGTTATCGGAGGATATTTCCTTTGGCCCTATAGTCTTCAAAGGGATCCGAAATATCTGTTCTCAGATTCCACAGAAATAAGGCTAGCAAAGAGATCTACGAAACACAGATGTAACTCTGTGAGATGAATTGACAGAAAAGTAAGCACTTTCTCAGAAAGCTTCTTTCCAGATTTCAACTGAGGATATTTCCTTTTTCACCATAGCCCTCTATGGGCTTCCAAATATCACTTTGCCAATTCCACAAGAACTGTCTTAGCGAAAGGCTTCTTCAGGCGAAAGCTGTAACTCTGTGAGATGATTTCACAGAACACAAAGAAGTTTCTCAGAAAGCTTCTTTCTCTTTGTTATCGGAGGATATTTCCTTTGGCCCTATAGTCTTCAAAGGGATCCTAAATATCTGTTCTCAGATTCCACAGAAATAAGGCTAGCAAAGAGATCTACGAAACACAGATGTAACTCTGTGAGATGAATTCACAGAACACTAAGCAGTTTCTCAGAAAGCTTCTTTCCAGATTTCATCTGAGGATATTTCCTTTTTCACCATAGCCCTCTATGGGCTTCCAAATATCACTTTGCCAATTCCACAAGAACTGTCTTAGCGAAAGGCTTCTTCAGGGGAAAGCTGTAACTCTGTGAGATGATTTCACAGAACACAAAGAAGTTTCTCAGAAAGCTTCTTTCTCTTTGTTATCGGAGGATATTTCCTTTGGCCCTATAGTCTTCAAAGGGATCCGAAATATCTGTTCTCAGATTCCACAGATATAAGGCTAGCAAAGAGATCTATGAAAAACAGATGTAACTCTGTGGGATGAATTCACAGAACACTAAGCAGTTTCTCAGAAAGCTTCTTTCCAGATTTCATCTGAGGATATTTCCTTTTTCACCATAGCCCTCTATGGGCTTCCAAATATCACTTTGCCAATTCCACAAGAACTGTCTTAGCGAAAGGCTTCTTCAGGGGAAAGCTGTAACTCTGTGAGATGATTTCACAGAACACCAAGAAGTTTCTCAGAAAGCTTCTTTCTCTTTGTTATCGGAGGATATTTCCTTTGGCCCTATAGTCTTCAAAGGGATCCGAAATATCTGTTCTCAGATTCCACAGAAATAAGGCTAGCAAAGAGATCCACGAAATACAGATGTAACTCTGTGAGATGAATTCACAGAACACTAAGCAGTTTCTCAGAAAGCTTCTTTCCAGATTTCATCTGAGGAAATTTCCTTTTTCACCATAGCCCTCTAGGGGCTTCCAAATATCACTTTGCCAATTCCACAAGAACTGTCTTAGCGAAAGGCTTCTTCAGGCGAAAGCTGTAACTCTGTGAGATGATTTCACAGAACACAAAGAAGTTTCTCAGAAAGCTTCTTTCTCTTTGTTATCGGAGGATATTTCCTTTGGCCCTATAGTCTTCAAAGGGATCCAAAATATCTGTTCTCAGATTCCACAGAAATAAGGCTAGCAAAGAGATCTACGAAACACAGATGTAACTCTGTGAGATGAATTCACAGAACACTTAGCAGTTTCTCAGAAAGCTTCCTTCCAGATTTCATCTGAGGACATTTTCTTTTTCACCATAGCCCTCTATGGGCTTCCAAATATCACTTTGCCAATTCCACAAGAACTGTCTTAGCGAAAGGCTTCTTGAGGGGAAAGCTGTAACTCTGTGAGGTGATTTCACAGAACATAAAAAAATTTCTCAGAAAGCTTCTTTCTCTTTGTTATCGGAGGATATTTCCTTTGGCCCTATAGTCTTCAAAGGGATCTGAAATATCTGTTCTCAGATTCCACAGAAATAAGGCTAGCAAAGTGATCTACGAAACACAGATGTAACTCTGTGAGATGAATTCACAGAACACTAAGGAGTTTCTCAGAAAGCTTCCTTCCAGATTTCATCTGAGGATATTTCCTTTTTCACCATAGCCCTCTATGGGCTTCCAAATATCACTTTGCCAATTCCACAAGAACTGTCTTAGCGAAAGGCTTCTTGAGGGGAAAGCTGTAACTCTGTGAGATGATTTCACAGAACACAAAGAAGATTCTCAGAAAGCTTCTTTCTCTTTGTTATCGGAGGACATTTCCCTTGGCCCTGTAGTCTTCAAAGGGATCCGAAATATCTGTTCTCAGATTCCACAGAAATAAGGCTAGTAAAGACATCTACGAAACACAGATATAACTCTGTGAGATGAATTCACAGAACACTAAGCAGTTTCTCAGAAAGCTTCTTTCCAGATTTCATCTGAGGATATTTCCTTTTTCACCATAGCCCTCTATGGGCTTCCAAATATCACTTTGCCAATTCCACAAGAACTGTCTTAGCGAAAGGCTTCTTGAGGGGAAAGCTGTAACTCTGTGAGATGATTTAACAGAACACAAAGAAGTTTCTCAGAAAGCTTCTTTCTCTTTGTTATCGGAGGATATTTCCCTTGGCCCTATAGTCTTCAAAGGGATCCGAAATATCTGTTCTCAGATTCCACAAAATCAGGCTAGCAAAGAGATCTACGAATCACAGATATAACTCTGTGAGATGAATTCACAGAACACTAAGCAGTTTCGGGAGAAGCTTCTTGCCAGATTTCATCTGAGGATATTTCCTTTTTCACCATAGCCCTCTATGGGCTTCCAAATATCTCTTTGCCAGTTCCACAAGAACTGTCCTAGCGAAAGGCTTCTTGAGGGGAAAGCTGTAACTCTGTGAGATGATTTCACAGAACACAAAGAAGTTTCTCAGAAAGCTTCTTTCTCTTTGTTGTCGAAGGATATTTCCTTTGGCCCTATAGTCTTCAAAGGGATCCGAGATATCTCTTCTCAGATTCCCCTGAAATAAGGCTAGCAAAGAGATCTACGAAACACAGATGTAACGCTGTGAGATGAATTCACAGAACACTAAGCAGTTTCTCAGAAAGCTTCTTTCCAGATTTCATCTTAGGATATTTCCTTTTTCACCATAGCCCTCTATGGGCTTCCAAATATCACTTTGCCAATTCCACAAGAACTGTCTTAGCGAAAGGCTTCTTGAGGGGAAAGCTGTAACTCTGTGAGATGATTTCACAGAACACAAAGAAGTTTCTCAGAAAGCTTCTTTCTCTTTGTTATCGGAGGATATTTCCTTTGGCCCTATAGTCTTCAAAGGGATCCGAAATATCTGTTCTCAGATTCCACAGAAATAAGGCTAGCAAAGAGATCTACGAAACACAGATGTAAATCTGTGAGATGAATTGACAGAAAAGTAAGCACTTTCTCAGAAAGCTTCTTTCCAGATTTCATCTGAGGATATTTCCTTTTTCACCATAGCCCTCTATGGGCTTCCAAATATCACTTTGCCAATTCCATAAGAACTGTCTTAGCGAAAGGATTCTTCAGGCGAAAGCAGTAACTCTGTGAGATGATTTCACAGAACACAAAGAAGTTTCTCAGAAAGCTTCTTTCTCTTTGTTATCGGAGGATATTTCCTTTCGCCCTATAGTCTTCAAAGGGATCCGAAATATCTGTTCTCAGATTCCACAGAAATAAGGCTAGCAAAGAGATCTACGAAACACAGATGTAACTCTGTGAGAGGAATTCACAGAACACTAAGCAGTTTCTCAGAAAGCTTCTTTCCAGATTTCATCTGAGGATATTTCCTTTTTCACCATAGCCCTCTAGGGGCTTCCAAATATCACTTTGCCAATTCCACAAGAACTGTCTTAGCGAAAGGCTTCTTGAGGGGAATGCTGTAACTCTGTGAGATGATTTCACAGAACACAAAGAAGTTTCTGAGAAAGCTTCTTTCTCTTTGTTATCGGAGGATATTTCCTTTGGCCCTATAGTCTTCAAAGGGATCCGAAATATCTGTTCTCAGATTCCACAGAAATAAGGCTAGCAAAGAGATCTACGAAACACAGATGTAATTCTGTGAGAGGAATTCACAGAACACTAAGCAGTTTCTCAGAAAGCTTCTTTCCAGATTTCATCTGAGGATATTTCCTTTTTCACCATAGCCCTCTAGGGGCTTCCAAATATCACTTTGCCAATTCCACAAGAACTGTCTTAGTGAAAGGCTTCTTGAGGGGAAAGCTGTAACTCTGTGAGATGATTTCACAGAACACAAAGAAGTTTCTCAGAAAGCTTCTTTCTCTTTGTTATCGGAGGATATTTCCTTTGGCCCTATAGTCTTCAAAGGGATCCGAAATATCTGTTCTCAGATTCCACAGAAATAAGGCTAGCAAAGAGATCTACGAAACACAGATGTAACTCTGTGAGATGAATTCACAGAACACTAAGCAGTTTCGGGAGAAGCTTCTTGCCAGATTTCATCTGAGGATATTTCCTTTTTCACCGTAGCCCTCTATGGGCTTCCAAATATCACTTTGCCAATTCCACAAGAACTGTCTTAGCGAAAGGCTTCTTGAGGGGAAAGCTGTAACTCTGTGAGATGATTTCACAGAACATAAAAAAATTTCTCAGAAAGCTTCTTTCTCTTTGTTATCGGAGGATATTTCCTTTGGCCCTATAGTCTTCAAAGGGATCCGAAATATCTGTTCTCAGATTCCACAGAAATAAGGCTAGCAAAGAGATCTACGAAACACAGATGTAACTCAGTGAGATGAATTCACAGAACACTAAGCAGTTTCTCAGAAACCTTCTTTCCAGATTTCATCTGAGGATATTTCCTTTTTCACCATAGCCCTCTATGGGCTTCCAAATATCACTTTGCCAATTCCACAAGAACTGACTTAGCGAAAGGCTTCTTCAGGGGAAAGCTGTAACTCTGTGAGATGATTTCACAGAACACCAAGAAGTTTCTCAGAAAGCTTCTTTCTCTTTGTTATCGGAGGATATTTCCTTTGGCCCTATAGTCTTCAAAGGGATCCGAAATATCTGTTCTCAGATTCCACAGAAATAAGGCTAGCAAAGAGATCCACGAAATACAGATGTAACTCTGTGAGATGTATTAACAGAAAACTAAGCAGTTTCTCAGAAAGCTTCTTTCCAGATTTCATCTGAGGATATTTCCTATTTCACCGTAGCCCTCTATGGGCTTCCAAATATCACTTTGCCAATTCCACAAGAACTGTCTTAGCGAAAGGCTTCTTGAGGGGAAAGCTGTAACTCTGTGAGATGATTTCACAGAACACAGAGAAGTTTCTCAGAAAGCTTCTTTCTCTTTGTTATCGGAGGATATTTCCTTTGGCCCTATAGTCTTCAAAGGGATCCGAAATATCTGCTCTCAGATTCCACAGAAATAAGGCTAGCAAAGAGATCTACGAAACACAGATGTAACTCTGTGAGATGAATTCACAGAACACTAAGCAGTTTCTCAGAAAGCTTCTTTCCAGATTTCATCTGAGGATATTTCCTTTTTCACCATAGCCCTCTAGGGGCTTCCAAATATCACTTTGCCAATTCCACAAGAACTGTCTTAGCGAAAGGCTTCTTCAGGCGAAAGCTGTAACTCTGTGAGATGATTTCACAGAACACAAAGAAGTTTCTCAGAAAGGTTCTTTCTCTTTGTTATCGGAGGATATTTCCTTTGGCTCTATAGTCTTCAAAGGGATCCGAAATATCTGTTCTCAGATTCCACAGAAATAAGGCTAGCAAAGAGATCTACGAAACACAGATGTAACTCTGTGAGATGAATTCACAGAACACTAAGCAGTTTCTCAGAAAGCTTCTTTCCACATTTCATCTGAGGATATTTCCTTTTTCACCGTAGCCCTCTATGGGCTTCCAAATATCACTTTGCCAATTCCATAAGAACTGTCTTAGCGAAAGGATTCTTCAGGCGAAAGCTGTAACTCTGTGAGATGATTTCACAGAACACAAAGAAGTTTCTCAGAAAGCTTCTTTCTCTTTGTTATCGGAGGATATTTCCTTTCGCCCTATAGTCTTCAAAGGGATCCGAAATATCTGTTCTCAGATTCCACAGAAATAAGGCTAGCAAAGAGATCTACGAAACACAGATGTAACTCTGGGAGATGAATTCACAGAACACTAAGCAGTTTCTCAGAAAGCTTCTTTCCAGATTTCATCTGAGGATATTTCCTTTTTCACCATAGCCCTCTATGGGCTTCCAAATATCACTTTGCCAATTCCACAAGAACTGTCTTAGCGAAAGGCTTCTTGAGGGGAATGCTGTAACTCTGTGAGATGATTTCACAGAACACAAAGAAGTTTCTGAGAAAGCTTCTTTCTCTTTGTTATCGGAGGATATTTCCTTTGGAACTATAGTCTTCAAAGGGATCCGAAATATCTGTTCTCAGATTCCACAGAAATAAGGCTAGCAAAGAGATCTACGAAACACAGATGTAACTCTGTGAGAGGAATTCACAGAACACTAAGCAGTTTCTCAGAAAGCTTCTTTCCAGATTTCATCTGAGGATATTTCCTTTTTCACCATAGCCCTCTAGGGGCTTCCAAATATCACTTTGCCAATTCCACAAGAACTGTCTTAGTGAAAGGCTTCTTGAGGGGAAAGCTGTAACTCTGTGAGATGATTTCACAGAACACAAAGAAGTTTCTCAGAAAGCTTCTTTCTCTTTGTTATCGGAGGATATTTCCTTTGGCCCTATAGTCTTCAAAGGGATCCGAAATATCTGTTCTCAGATTCCACAGAAATAAGGCTAGCAAAGAGATCTACGAAACACAGATGTAACTCTGTGAGATGAATTCACAGAACACTAAGCAGTTTCGGGAGAAGCTTCTTGCCAGATTTCATCTGAGGATATTTCCTTTTTCACCGTAGCCCTCTATGGGCTTCCAAATATCACTTTGCCAATTCCACAAGAACTGTCTGAGCGAAAGGCTTCTTGAGGGAAAAGCTGTAACTCTGTGAGATGATTTCACAGAACATAAAAAAATTTCTCAGAAAGCTTCTTTCTCTTTGTTATCGGAGGATATTTCCTTTGGCCCTATAGTCTTCAAAGGGATCCGAAATATCTGTTCTCAGATTCCACAGAAATAAGGCTAGCAAAGAGATCTACGAAACACAGATGTAACTCAGTGAGATGAATTCACAGAACACTAAGCAGTTTCTCAGAAACCTTCTTTCCAGATTTCATCTGAGGATATTTCCTTTTTCACCATAGCCCTCTATGGGCTTCCAAATATCACTTTGCCAATTCCACAAGAACTGTCTTAGCGAAAGGCTTCTTCAGGGGAAAGCTGTAACTCTGTGAGATGATTTCAAAAAACACCAAGAAGTTTCTCAGAAAGCTTCTTTCTCTTTGTTATCGGAGGATATTTCCTTTGGCCCTATAGTCTTCAAAGGGATCCGAAATATCTGTTCTCAGATTCCACAGAAATAAGGCTAGCAAAGAGATCCACGAAATACAGATGTAACTCTGTGAGATGTATTAACAGAAAACTAAGCAGTTTCTCAGAAAGCTTCTTTCCAGATTTCATCTGAGGATATTTCCTTTTTCACCGTAGCCCTCTATGGGCTTCCAAATATCACTTTGCCAATTCCACAAGAACTGTCTTAGCGAAAGGCTTCTTGAGGGGAAAGCTGTAACTCTGTGAGATGATTTCACAGAACACAGAGAAGTTTCTCAGAAAGCTTCTTTCTCTTTGTTATCGGAGGATATTTCCTTTGGCCCTATAGTCTTCAAAGGGATCCGAAATATCTGCTCTCAGATTCCACAGAAATAAGGCTAGCAAAGAGATCTACGAAACACAGATGTAACTCTGTGAGATGAATTCACAGAACACTAAGCAGTTTCTCAGAAAGCTTCTTTCCAGATTTCATCTGAGGATATTTCCTTTTTCACCATAGCCCTCTAGGGGCTTCCAAATATCACTTTGCCAATTCCACAAGAACTGTCTTAGCGAAAGGCTTCTTCAGGCGAAAGCTGTAACTCTGTGAGATGATTTCACAGAACACCAAGAAGTTTCTCAGAAAGCTTCTTTCTCTTTGTTATCGGAGGATATTTCCTTTGGCTCTATAGTCTTCAAAGGGATCCGAAATATCTGTTCTCAGATTCCACAGAAATAAGGCTAGCAAAGAGATCTACGAAACACAGATGTAACTCTGTGAGATGAATTCACAGAACACTAAGCAGTTTCTCAGAAAGCTTCTTTCCACATTTCATCTGAGGATATTTCCTTTTTCACCATAGCCCTCTATGGGCTTCCAAATATCACTTTGCCAATTCCACAAGAACTGTCTTAGCGAAAGGCTTCTTGAGGGGAAAGCTGTAACTCTGTGAGATGATTTCACAGAACATAAAAAAATTTCTCAGAAAGCTTCTTTCTCTTTGTTATCGGAGGATATTTCCTTTGGCCCTATAGTCTTCAAAGGGATCCGAAATATCTGTTCTCAGATTCCACAGAAATAAGGCTAGCAAAGAGATCTACGAAACACAGATGTAACTCAGTGAGATGAATTCACAGAACACTAAGCAGTTTCTCAGAAAGGTTCTTTCCAGATTTCATCTGAGGATATTTCCTTTTTCACCATAGCCCTCTATGGGCTTCCAAATATCACTTTGACAATTCCACAAGAACTGTCTTAGCGAAAGGCTTCTTCAGGGGAAAGCTGTAACTCTGTGAGATGATTTCACAGAACACCAAGAAGTTTCTCAGAAAGCTTCTTTCTCTTTGTTATCGAAGGATATTTCCTTTGGCCCTATAGTCTTCAAAGGGATCCGAAATATCTGTTCTCAGATTCCACAGAAATAAGGCTAGCAAAGAGATCTACGAAACACAGATGTAACTCTGTGAGACGAATTCACAGAACACTAAGCAGTTTCTCAGAAAGCTTCTTTCCAGATTTCATTTGAGGATATTTCCTTTTTCACCATAGCCCTCTATGGGCTTCCAAATATCACTTTGCCAATTCCACAAGAACTGTCTTAGCGAAAGGCTTCTTGAGGGGAAAGATGTAACTCTGTGAGATGATTTCACAGAACACAAAGAAGTTTCTCAGAAAGCTTCTTTCTCTTTGTTATCGGAGGATATTTCCTTTGGCCCTATAGTCTTCAAAGGGATCCGAAATATCTGTTCTCAGATTCCACAGAAATCAGGCTAGCAAAGAGATCTACGAATCACAGATGTAACTCTGTGAGATGAATTCACAGAACACTAAGCAGTTTCGGGAGAAGCTTCTTGCCAGATTTCATCTGAGGATATTTCCTTTTTCACCATAGCCCTCTATGGGCTTCCTTATATCACTTTGCCAATTCCACAAGAACTGTCCTAGCGAAAGGCTTCTTGAGGGGAAAGCTGTAACTCTGTGAGATGATTTCACAGAACACAAAGAAGTTTCTCAGAAAGCTTCTTTCTCTTTGTTGTCGAAGGATATTTCCTTTGGCCCTATATTCTTCATAGGGATCCGAAATATCTATTCTCAGATTCCACAGAAATAAGGCTAGCAAAGAGATCTACGAAACACAGATGTAACGCTGTGAGATGAATTCACAGAACACTAAGCAGTTTCTCAGAAAGCTTCTTTCCAGATTTCATCTGAGGATATTTCCTTTTTCACCATAGCCATCTATGGGCTTCCAAATATCACTTTGCCAATTCCACAAGAACTGTCTTAGCGAAAGGCTTCTTGAGGGGAAAGCTGTAACTCTGTGAGATGATTTCACAGAACACAAAGAAGTTTCTCAGAAAGCTTCTTTCTCTTTGTTATCGGAGGATATTTCCTTTGGCCCTATAGTCTTCAAAGGGATCCGAAATATCTGTTCTCAGATTCCACAGAAAGAAGGCTAGCAAAGAGATCTACGAAACACAGATGTAACTCTGTGAGATGAATTGACAGAAAAGTAAGCACTTTCTCAGAAAGCTTCTTTCCAGATTTCAACTGAGGATATTTCCTTTTTCACCATAGCCCTCTATGGGCTTCCAAATATCACTTTGCCAATTCCACAAGAACTGTCTTAGCGAAAGGCTTCTTCAGGCGAAAGCTGTAACTCTGTGAGATGATTTCACAGAACACAAAGAAGTTTCTCAGAAAGCTTCTTTCTCTTTGTTATCGGAGGATATTTCCTTTGGCCCTATAGTCTTCAAAGGGATCCGAAATATCTGTTCTCACATTCCACAGAAATAAGGCTAGCAAAGAGATCTACGAAACACAGATGTAACTCTGTGAGATGAATTCACAGAACACTAAGCAGTTTCTCAGAAAGCTTCTTTCCAGATTTCATCTGAGGATATTTCCTTTTTCACCATAGCCCTCTATGGGCTTCCAAATATCACTTTGCCAATTCCACAAGAACTGTCTTAGCGAAAGGCTTCTTGAGGGGAAAGCTGTAACTCTGTGAGATGATTTCACAGAACACAAAGAAGTTTCTCAGAAAGCTTCTTTCTCTTTGTTATCGGAGGATATTTCCTTTGCCCCTATAGTCTTCAAAGGGATCCGAAATATCTGTTCTCAGATTCCACAGAAATAAGTCTAGGAAAGAGATCTACGAAACACAGATGTAACTCTGTGAGATGAATTCACAGAACACTAAGCAGTTTCTCAGAAAGCTTCTTTCCAGATTTCATCTGAGGATATTTCCTTTTTCACCATAGCCCTCTAGAGCTTCCAAATATCACTTTGCCAATTCCACAAGAACTGTGTTAGCGAAAGGCTTCTTCAGGCGAAAGCTGTAACTCTGTGAGATGATTTCACAGAACACAAAGAAGTTTCTCAGAAAGCTTCTTTCTGTTTGTTATCGGAGGATATTTCCTTTGGCCCTATAGTCTTCAAAGGGATCCGAAATATCTGTTCTCAGATTCCACAGATATAAGGCTAGCAAAGAGATCTATGAAAAACAGATGTAACTCTGTGAGATGAATTCACAGAACACTAAGCAGTTTCTCAGAAAGCTTCGTTCCAGATTTCATCTGAGGATATTTCCTTTTTCACCATAGCCCTCTATGGGCTTCCAAATATCACTTTGCCAATTCCACAAGAACTGTCTTAGCGAAATGCTTCTTCAGGGGAAAGCTGTAACTCTGTGAGATGATTTCACAGAACACCAAGAAGTTTCTCAGAAAGCTTCTTTCTCTTTGTTATCGGAGGATATTTCCTTTGGCCCTATAGTCTTCAAAGGGATCCGAAATATCTGTTCTCAGATTCCACAGAAATAAGGCTAGCAAAGAGATCCACGAAAAACAGATGTAACTCTGTGAGATGAATTAACAGAAAACTAAGCAGTTTCTCAGAAAGCTTCTTTCCAGATTTCATCTGAGGATATTTCCTTTTTCACCGTAGCCCTCTATGGGCTTCCAAATATCACTTTGCCAATTCCACAAGAACTGTCTTGGCGAAAGGCTTCTTGAGGGGAAAGCTGTAACTCTGTGAGATGATTTCACAGAACACAAAGAAGTTTCTCAGAAAGCTTCTTTCTCTTTGTTATCGGAGGATATTTCCTTTGGCCCTATAGTCTTCAAAGGGATCCGAAATATCTGTTCTCAGATTCCACAGAAATAAGGCTAGTAAAGAGATCTACGAAACACAGATGTAACTCTGTGAGATGAATTCACAGAACACTAAGCAGTTTCTCAGAAAGCTTCTTTCCAGATTTCATCTGAGGATATTTCCTTTGTCACCATAGCCCTCTATGGACTTCCAAATATCACTTTGACAATTTCTCAAGAACTGTCATAGCCAAAGGCTTCTGGAGGGGAAAGCTGTAACTCTGTGAGATGATTTCACAGAACACAAAGAAGTTTCTCAGAAAGCTTCTTTCTCTTTGTTATCGAAGGATATTTCCTTTGGCCCTATAGTCTTCAAAGGGATCCGAAATATCTGTTCTCAGATTCCACAGAAATAAGGCTAACAAAGAGATCTACGAAACACAGATGTAACTCTGTGAGATGAATTCACAGAACACTAAGCAGTTTCTCAGAAAGCTTCTTTCCAGATTTCATCTGAGGATATTTCCTTTTTCACCATAGCCCTCTATGGGCTTCCAAATATCACTTTGCCAATTCCACAAGAACTGTCTTAGCGAAAGGCTTCTTGAGGGGAAAGCAGTAACTCTGTGAGATGATTTCACAGAACACGAAGAAGTTTCTCAGAAAGCTTCTTTCTCTTTGTTATCGGAGGATATTTCCTTTGGCCCTATAGTCTTCAAAGGGATCCGAAATATCTGTTCTCAGATTCCACAGAAATCAGGCTAGCAATGAGATCTACGAATCACAGTTGTAACTCTGTGAGATGACTTCACAAAACACTAGGCAGTTTCGGGAGAAGCTTCTTTCCAGATTTCATCTGAGGATATTTCCTTTTTCACCATAGCCCTCTATGGCCTTCCAAATATCACTTTGCCAATTCCACAAGAACTATCCTAGCGAAAGGCTTCTTGAGGGGAAAGCTGTAACTCTGTGAGATGATTTCACAGAACACAAAGAAGTTTCTCAGAAAGCTTCTTTCTCTTTGTTGTCGAAGAATATTTCCATTGGCCCTATAGTCTTCAAAGGGATCCGAAATATCTGTTCTCAGATTCCACAGAAATAAGGCTAGCAAGGAGATCTACGAAACACAGATGTAACGCTGTGAGATGAATTCACAGAACACTAAGCAGTTTATCAGAAAGCTTCTTTCCAGATTTCATCTGAGAATATTTCCTTTTTCACCATAGCCCTCTATGGGCTTCCAAATATCACTTTGCCAGTTCCACAAGAACTGTCTTAGCGAAAGGCTTCTTCAGGGGAAAGCTGTAACTCTGTGAGATGATTTCACAGAACACAGAGAAGTTTCTCAGAAAGCTTCTTTCTCTTTGCTATCAGAGGATATTTCCTTTGGCCCTATAGTCTTCAAAGGGATCTGAAATATCTGTTCTCAGAATCCACAGAAATAAGGCTAGCAAAGAGATCTACGAAACACAGATGTAACTCTGTGAGATGAATTGACAGAAAAGTAAGCACTTTCTCAGAAAGCTTCTTTCCAGATTTCATCTGAGGATATTTCCTTTTTCACCATAGCCCTCTATGGGCTTCCAAATATCACTTTGCCAATTCCACAAGAACTGTCTTAGCGAAAGGCTTCTTCAGGCGAAAGCTGTAACTCTGTGAGATGATTTCACAGAACACAAAGAAGTTTCTCAGAAAGCTTCTTTCTCTTTGTTATCGGAGGATATTTCCTTTGGCCCTATAGTCTTCAAAGGGATCCGAAATATCTGTTCTCAGATTCCACAGAAAAAAGGCTAGCAAAGAGATCTACGAAACACAGATGTAACTCTGTGAGATGAATTCACAGAACACTAAGCAGTTTCTCAGAAAGCTTCTTTCCAGATTTCGTCTGAGGATATTTCCTTTTTCACCATAGCACTCTATGGGCTTCCAAATATCACTTTGCCAATTCAACAAGAACTGTCTTAGCGAAAGGCTTCTTGAGGGGAAAGCTGTAACTCTGAGAGATGATTTCACAGAACACAAAGAAGTTTCTCAGAAAGCTTCTTTCTCTTTGTTATCGGAGGATATTTCCTTTGGCCCTATAGTCTTCAAAGGGATCCGAAATATCTGTTCTCAGATTCCACAGATATAAGGCTAGCAAAGAGATCTACGAAACACAGATGTAACTATGTGAGATGAATTCACAGATCACTAAGCAGTTTCTCAGAAAGCTTCTTTCTCTTTGTTATCGGAGGATATTTCCTTTGGCCCTATAGTCTTCAAAGGGATCCGAAATATCTGTTCTCAGATTCAACAGAAATAAGGCTAGCAAAGAGATCCACGAAATACAGATGTAACTCTGTGAGTGGAAGTCACACATCACAGAGCAGTTTCTCAGAAAGCTTCTTTCCAGATTTCATCTGAGGATATTTCCTTTTTCACCATAGCCCTCTATGGGCTTCCAAATATCACTTTGCCAATTCCACAAGAACTGTCCTAGCGAAAGGTTTCTTGAGGGGAAAGCTGTATCTCTGTGAGATGATTTCACAGAACACAAAGAAGTTTCTCAGAAAGCTTCTTTCTCTTTGTTGTCGAAGAATATTTCCTTTGGCCCTAAAGACTTCAAAGGGATCCGAAATATCTGCTCTCAGATTCCACAGAAATAATGCTAGCAAAGAGATCTACGAAACACAGATGTAACGCTGTGAGATGAATTCACAGAACACTAAGCAGTTTCTCAGAAAGCTTCTTTCCAGATTTCATCTGAGGATATTTCCTTTTTCACCATAGCCCTCTATGGGCTTCCAAATATCACTTTGCCAATTCCACAAGAACTGTCTTAGCGAAAGACTTCTTCAGGGGTAAGCTGTAACTCTGTGAGATGATTTCACAGAACACCAAGAAGTTTCTCAGAAAGCTTCTTTCTCTTTGTTATCGGAGGATATTTCCTTTGGCCCTATAGTCTTCATAGGGATCCGAAATATCTGTTCTCAGATTCCACAGAAATAAGGCTAGCAAAGAGATCCACGATATACAGATGTAACTCTGTGAGATGAATTAACAGAAAACTAAGAAGTTTCTCAGAAAGCTTCTTTCCAGATTTCATCTGAGGATATTTCCTTTTTCACCGTAGACCTCTATGGGCTTCCAAATATCACTTTGCCAATTCCACAAGAACTGTCTTAGCGAAAGGCTTCTTGAGGGGAAAGCTGTAACTCTGTGAGATGATTTCACAGAACACAGAGAAGTTTCTCAGAAAGCTTCTTTCTCTTTGTTATCGGAGGATATTTCCTTTGGCCCTATAGTCTTCAAAGGGATCCGAAATATCTGTTCTCAGATTCCACAGAAATAAGGCTAGTAAAGAGATCTACGAAACACAGATGTAACTCTGTGAGATGAATTCACAGAACACTAAGCAGTTTCTCAGAAAGCTTCTTTCCAGATTTCATCTGAGGATATTTCCTTTTTCACCATAGCCCTCTATGAACTTCCAAATATCACTTTGCCAATTTCTCAAGAACTGTCTTAGCCAAAGGCTTCTGGAGGGGAAAGCTGTAACTCTGTGAGATGATTTCACAGAACACAAAGAAGTTTCTCAGAAAGCTTCTTTCTCTTTGTTATCGGAGGATATTTCCTTTGGCCCTATAGTCTTCAAAGGATTCCGAAATATCTGTTCTCAGATTCCACAGAAATAAGGCTAGCAAAGAGATCTACGAAACACAGATGTAACTCTGTGAGATGAATTCACAGAACACTAAGCAGTTTCTCAGAAAGCTTCTTTCCAGATTTCATCTGAGGATATTTCCTTTTTCACCATAGCCCTCTATGGGCTTCCAAATATCACTTTGCCAATTCCACAAGAACTGTCTTAGCGAAAGGCTTCTTGAGGGGAAAGCTGTAACTCTGTGAGATGATTTCACAGAACACAAAGAAGTTTCTCAGAAAGCTTCTTTCTCTTTGTTATCGGAGGATATTTCCATTGGCCCTATAGTCTTCAAAGGGATCCGAAATAACTGTTTTCAGATTCCACAGAAATCAGGCTAGCAAAGAGATCTACGAATCACAGATGTAACTCTGTGAGATGAATTCACAGAACACTAAGCAGTTTCGGGAGAAGCTTCTTGCCAGATTTCATCTGAGGATATTTCCTTTTTCACCATAGCCCTCTATGGGCTTCCTTATATCACTTTGCCAATTCCACAAGAACTGTCCTAGCGAAAGGCTTCTTGAGGGGAAAGCTGTAACTCTGGGAGATGATTTTACAGAACACAAAGAAGTTTCTCAGAAAGCTTCTTTCTCTTTGTTATCGGAGGATATTTCCTTTGGCCCTATAGTCTTCAAAGGGATCCGAAATATCTATTCTCAGATTCCACAGAAATAAGGCTAGCAAAGAGATCCATGAAATACAGATGTAACTCTGTGAGTGGAAATTATACATCACAGAGCAGTTTCTCAGAATGCTTCTTTCCAGATTTGATCTGAGGATATTTCCTTTTTCACCATAGCCCTCTATGGGCTTCCAAATATCACTTTGCCAATTCCACAAGAACTGTCTTAGCGAAAGGCTTCTTCAGGCGAAAGATGTACCTCTGTGAGATGATTTCACAGAACACAAAGAAGTTTCTCAGAAAGCTTCTTTCTCTTTGTTATCGGAGGAAACTTCCTTTGGCCCTACAGTCTTCAAAGGGATCCGAAATATCTGTTCTCAGATTCCACAGAAATAAGGCTGGCAAAGAGATCTACGAAACACAGATGTAACTCTGTGAGATGAATTCACAGAACACTAAGCAGTTTCTCAGAAAGCTTCTTTCCATATTTCATCTGAGGATATTTCCTTTTTCACCATAGCCCTCTATGGGCTTCCAAATATCACTTTGCCAATTCCACAAGAACTGTCTTAGCGAAAGGCTTCTTGAGGGGAAAGCTGTAACTCTGAGAGATGATTTCACAGAACATAAAGAAGTTTCTCAGAAAGCTTCTTTCTCTTTGTTATCGGAGGATATTTCCTTTGGCCCTATAGACTTCAAAGGGATCCGAAATATCTGTTCTCAGATTCCACAGAAATCAGGCTAGCAAAGAGATCTACGAATCACAGATGTAACTCTGTGAGATGAATTCACAGAACACTAAGCAGTTTCGGGAGAAGCATCTTTCCAGATTTCATCTGAGGATATTTCCTTTTTCACCATAGCCCTCTATGGGCTTCCAAATATCACTTTGCCAATTCCACAAGAACTGTCCTAGCGAAAAGCTTCTTGAGGGGAAAGCTGTAACTCTGTGAGATGATTTCACAGAACACAAAGAAGTTTCTCAGAAAGCTTCTTTCTCTTTGTTGTCGAAGAATATTTCCTTTGGCCCTATAGTCTTCAAAGGGATACGAAATATCTGCTCTCAGATTCCACAGAAATAAGGCTAGCAAAGAGATCTACGAAACACAGATGTAACGCTGTGAGATGAATTAACAGAACACTAAGCAGTTTCTCAGAAAGCTTCTTTCCAGATTTCATCTGAGGATATTTCCTTTTTCACCATAGCCCTCTATGGGCTTCCAAATATCACTTTGCCAATTCCACAAGAACTGTCTTAGCGAAAGGCTTCTTGAGGGGAAAGCTGTAACTCTGTGAGATGATTTCTCAGAACACAAAGAAGTTTCTCAGAAAGCTTCTTTCTCTTTGTTATCGGAGGATATTTCCTTTGGCCCTATAGTCTTCAAAGGGATCCGAAATATCTGTTCTCAGATTCCACAGAAATAAGGCTAGCAAAGAGATCTACGAAACACAGATGTAACTCTGTGAGATGAATTGACAGAAAAGTAAGCACTTTCTCAGAAAGCTTCTTTCCAGATTTCATCTGAGGATATTTCCTTTTTCACCATAGCCCTCTATGGGCTTCCAAATATCACTTTGCCAATTCCACAAGAACTGTCTTAGCGAAAGGCTTCTTCAGGCGAAAGCTGTACCTCTGTGAGATGATTTCACAGAACACAAAGAAGTTTCTCAGAAAGCTTCTTTCTCTTTGTTATCGGAGGATATTTCCTTTGGAAATATAGTCTTCAAGGGGATCCGAAATATCTGTTCTCAGATTCCACAGAAATAAGGCTAGCAAAGTGATCTACGAAACACAGATGTAACTCTGTGAGATGAAATCACAGAACACTAAGCAGTTTCTCAGAAAGCTTCATTCCAGATTTCATGTGAGGATATTTCCTTTTTCACCATAGCCCTCTATGGACTTCCAAATATCACTCTGCGAGTTCCACAAGAACTGTCTTCGCGAAAGGTTTCTTGACACGCAAGGTGTAACTCTGTGAGATGATTTCACAGAACACAAAGGAGTTTCTCAGAAAGCTTCTTTCTCTTTGTTATCGGAGGATATTTCCTTTGGCCCTATAGTCTTCAAAGGGATCCGAAATATCTTTTCTCAGATTCCACAGAAATAAGGCTAGCAAAGCGATCTACGAAACACAGATGTAACTCTGTGAGATGAATTCACAGAACACTAAGCAGTTTCTCAGAAAGCTTCTTTCCAGATTTCATCTGAGGATATTTCCTTTTCCACCATAGCCCTCTATGGGCTTCCAAATATCACTTTGCCAATTCCACAAGGACTGTCGTAGCGAAAGGTTTCTTTAGGGGAAAGCTGTAACTCTGTGAGATGATTTCACAGAACACAAAGAAGTTTCTCAGAAAGCTTCTTTCTCTTTGTTATCGGAGGATATTTCCTTTGGCCCTATAGTCTTCAAAGGGATCCGAAATATCTCTTCTCAGATTCCACAGAAATAAGGCTAGCAAAGAGATCCACGAAATGCAGATGTAACTCTGTGAGTGGAAGTCACACATCACAGAGCAGTTTCTCAGAAAGCTTCTTTCCAGATTTCATCTGAGGATATTTCCTTTTTCACCATAGCCCTCTATGGGCTTCCAAATATCACTTTGCCAATTCCACAAGAACTGTCTTAGCGAAAGGCTTCTTGAGGGGAAAGCTGTAACTCTGTGAGATGATTTCACCGAACACAAAGAAGTTTCTCAGAAAGCTTCTTTCTCTTTGTTATCGGAGGATATTTCCTTTGGCCCTATAGTCTTCAAAGGGATCCGAAATATCTGTTCTCAGATTCCACAGAAATAAGGCTAGCAAAGAGATCTACGAAACACAGATGTAACTCTGTGAGATGAATTGACAGAAAAGTAAGCACTTTCTCAGAAAGCTTCTTTCCAGATTTCATCTGAGGATATTTCCTTTTTCACCATAGCCCTCTATGGGCTTCCAAATATCACTTTGCCAATTCCACAAGAACTGTCTTAGCGAAAGGCTTCTTCAGGCGAAAGCTGTACCTCTGTGAGATGATTTCACAGAACACAAAGAAGTTTCTCAGAAAGCTTCTTTCTCTTTGTTATCGGAGGATATTTCCTTTGGAAATATAGTCTTCAAGGGGATCCGAAATATCTGTTCTCAGATTCCACAGAAATAAAGCTAGCAAAGTGATCTACGAAACACAGATGTAACTCTGTGAGATGAAATCACAGAACACTAAGCAGTTTCTCAGAAAGCTTCATTCCAGATTTCATGTGAGGATATTTCCTTTTTCACCATAGCCCTCTATGGACTTCCAAATATCACTCTGCGAGTTCCACAAGAACTGTCTTCGCGAAAGGTTTCTTGACACGCAAGGTGTAACTCTGTGAGATGATTTCACAGAACACAAAGGAGTTTCTCAGAAAGCTTCTTTCTCTTTGTTATCGGAGGATATTTCCTTTGGCCCTATAGTCTTCAAAGGGATCCGAAATATCTGTTCTCAGATTCCACAGAAATAAGGCTAGCAAAGCGATCTACGAAACACAGATGTAACTCTGTGAGATGAATTCACAGAACACTAAGCAGTTTCTCAGAAAGCTTCTTTCCAGATTTCATCTGAGGATATTTCCTTTTCCACCATAGCCCTCTATGGGCTTCCAAATATCACTTTGCCAATTCCACAAGGACTGTCGTAGCGAAAGGTTTCTTTAGGGGAAAGCTGTAACTCTGTGAGATGATTTCACAGAACACAAAGAAGTTTCTCAGAAAGCTTCTTTCTCTTTGTTATCGGAGGATATTTCCTTTGGCCCTATAGTCTTCAAAGGGATCCGAAATATCTCTTCTCAGATTCCACAGAAATAAGGCTAGCAAAGAGATCCACGAAATGCAGATGTAACTCTGTGAGTGGAAGTCACACATCACAGAGCAGTTTCTCAGAAAGCTTCTTTCCAGATTTCATCTGAGGATATTTCCTTTTTCACCATAGCCCTCTATGGGCTTCCAAATATCACTTTGCCAATTCCACAAGAACTGTCTTAGCGAAAGGCTTCTTGAGGGGAAAGCTGTAACTCTGTGAGATGATTTCACCGAACACAAAGAAGTTTCTCAGAAAGCTTCTTTCTCTTTGTTATCGGAGGATATTTCCTTTGGCCCTATAGTCTTCAAAGGGATCCGAAATATCTGTTCTCAGATTCCACAGAAATAAGGCTAGGAAAGAGATCTACGAAACACAGATGTAACTCTGTGAGATGAATTCACAGAACACTAAGCAGTTTTTCAGAAAGCTTCTTTCCAGATTTCATCTGAGGATATTTCCTTTTTCACCATAGCCCTCTATGGGCTTCCAAATATCACTTTGCCAATTCCACAAGAACTGTCTTAGCGAAAGGCTTCTTGAGGGGAAAGCTGTAACTCTATGTAATGATTTCGCAGAACACAAAGAAGTTTCTCAGAAAGCTTCTTTCTCTTTGTTATCGGAGGATATTTCCTTTGGCCCTATAGTCTTCAAAGGGATCCGAAATATCTGTTCTCCGATTCCACAGAAATAAGGCTAGCAAAGAGATCCACGAAACACAGATGTAACTCTGTGAGTGGAAGTCACACATCACAGAGCAATTTCTCAGAAAGCTTCTTTCCAGATTTCATCTGAGGATATTTGCTATTTCAACATAGCCCTCTATGGGCTTCCAAATATCACTTTGCGAATTCCACAAGAACTGTCTTAGCGAAAGGATTCTTGAGGGGAAAGCTGTAAATCTGTGAGATGATTTTACAGAACACAAAAAAGTTTCTCAGAAAGCTTCTTTCTCTTTGTTATCGGAGGATATTTCCTTTGGCCCTATAGTCTTCAAAGGGATCCGAAATATCTGTTCTCAGATTCCACAGAAATAAGGCTAGCAAACAGATCTACGAAACACAGATGTAACTCTGTGAGATGAATTCACAGAACACTAAGCAGTTTCTCAGAAAGCTTCTTTCCAGATTTCATCTGAGGATATTTCCTTTTTCACCATAGCCCTCTATGGGCTTTAAATATCACTTGGCCAGTTCCACAAGAACTGTCTTAGCGAAAGGCTTCTTGAGACGAAAGGTGTAACTCTGTGAGATGATTTCACAGAACACAAAGAAGTTTCTCAGAAAGCTTCTTTCTCCTTGTTATCGGAGGATATTTCCTTTGGCCCTATAGTCTTCAAAGGGATCCGAAATATCTGTTCTCAGATTCCACAGAAATAAGGCTAGCAAAGAGATCTACGAAACACAGATGTAACTCTGTGAGATGAATTCACAGAACACTAAGCAGTTTCTCAGAAAGCTTCTTTCCAGATTTCATCTGAGGATATTTCCTTTTTCAACATAGCCCTCTATGGGCTTCCAAATATCACTTTGCCAATTCCACAAGATCTGTCTTAGCAAAAATCTTCTTGAGGGGAAATCTGTAACTCTGTGAGATGATTTCACAGAACAGAAAGAAGTTTCTCAGAAAGCTTCTTTCTCTTTGTTATCCGAGGATATTTCCTTTGGCCCTATAGTCTTCAAAGGGATCCGAAATATCTGTTCTCAGATTCCACAGAAATAAGGCTAGCAAAGAGATCTACGAAACACAGATGTAAATCTATGAGATGAATTCACAGAACACTAAGCAGTTTCTCAGAAAGCTTCTTTCCAGATTTCATCTGAGGATATTTCCTTTTTCACCATAGCCCTCTATGGGCTTTAAATATCACTTGGCCAGTTCCACAAGAACTGTCTTAGCGAAAGTCTTCTTGAGGGGAAAGCTGTAACTCTGTGAGATGATTTCACAGAACACAAAGAAGTTTCTCAGAAAGCTTCTTTCTCTTTGTTATCGGAGGATATTTCCTTTGGCCCTATAGTCTTCAAAGGGATCCGAAATATCTGTTCTCAGATTCCACAGAAAGAAGGCTAGCAAAGAGATCTACGAAACACAGATGTAACTCTGTGAGATGAATTCACAGAACACTAAGCAGTTTCTCAGAAAGCTTCTTTCCAGATTTCATCTGAGGATATTTCCTTTTTCACCATAGCCCTCTAGGGGCTTCCAAATATCACTTTGCCAATTCCACAAGAACTGTCTTAGCGAAAGGCTTCTTGACGGGAAAGCTGTAACTCTGTGAGATGATTTCACAGAACTCAAAGAAGTTTCTCAGAAAGCTTCTTTCTCTTTGTTATCGGAGGATATTTCCTTTGGCCCTATAGTCTTCAAAGGGATCCGAAATATCTGTTCTCAGATTCCACAGAAATAAGGCTAGCAAAGAGATCCACGAAATACAGATGTAACTCTGTGAGTGGAAGTCACACATCACAGAGGAGTTTCTCAGAAAGCTTCTTTCCAGATTTCATCTGAGGATATTTCCTTTTTCACCATAGCCCTCTATGGGCTTCCAAATATCACTTTGCCAATTCCACAAGAACTGTCTTAGCGAAAGGCTTCTTGAGGGGAAAGCTGTAACTCTGTGAGATGATTTCACAGAACACAAAGAAGTTTCTCAGAAAGCTTCTTTCTCTTTGTTATCGGAGTATATTTCCTTTGGCCCTATAGTCTTCAAAGGGATCCGAAATATCTGTTCTCAGATTCCACAGAAATAAGGCTAGCAAATAGATCTACGAAACACAGATGTAACTCTGTGAGATGAATTCACAGAACACTAAGCAGTTTCTCAGAAAGCTTCTTTCCAGATTTCATCTGAGGATATTTCCTTTTTCACCATAGCCCTCTATGGGCTTTAAATATCACTTGGCCAGTTCCACAAGAACTGTCTTAGCGAAAGGCTTCTTGAGACGAAAGGTGTAACTCTGTGAGATGATTTCACAGAACACAAAGAAGTTTCTCAGAAAGCTTCTTTCTCTTTGTTATCGGAGGATATTTCCTTTGGCCCTATAGTCTTCAAAGGGATCCGAAATATCTGTTCTCAGATTCCACAGAAATAAGGCTAGCAAAGAGATCTACGAAACACAGATGTAACTCTGTGAGATGAATTCACAGAACACTAAGCAGTTTCTCAGAAAGCTTCTTTCCAGATTTCATCTGAGGATATTTCCTTTTTCAACATAGCCCTCTATGGGCTTCCAAATATCACTTTGCCAATTCCACAAGATCTGTCTTAGCGAAAATCTTCTTGAGGGGAAATCTGTAACTCTGTGAGATGATTTCACAGAACAGAAAGAAGTTTCTCAGAAAGCTTCTTTCTCTTTGTTATCCGAGGATATTTCCTTTGGCCCTATAGTCTTCAAAGGGATCCGAAATATCTGTTCTCAGATTCCACAGAAATAAGGCTAGCAAAGAGATCTACGAAACACAGATGTAACTCTGTGAGATGAATTCACAGAACACTAAGCAGTTTTTCAGAAAGCTTCTTTCCAGATTTCATCTGAGGATATTTGCTTTTTCACCATAGCCCTCTATGGGCTTCCAAATATCACTTTGCCAATTCCACAAGAACTGTCTTTGCGAAAGGTTTCTTGAGGGGAAAGCTGTAACTCTGTGAGATGATTTCACAGAACACAAAGAAGTTTCTCACAAAGCTTCTTTCTCTTTGTTATCGGAGGATATTTCCTTTGGCCCTATAGTCTTCAAAGGGATCCGAAATATCTGTTCTCAGATTCCACAGAAATAAGGCTAGCAAAGAGATCTACGAAACACAGATGTAAATCTGTGAGATGAATTCACAGAACACTAAGCAGTTTCTCAGAAAGCTTCTTTCCAGATTTCATCTGAGGATATTTCCTTTTTCACCATAGCCCTCTATGGGCTTTAAATATCACTTGGCTAGTTCCACAGGAACTGTCTTAGCGAAAGGCTTCTTGAGGGGAAAGCTGTAACTCTGTGAGATGATTTCACAGAACACAAAGAAGTTTCTCAGAAAGCTTCTTTCTCTTTGTTATCGGAGGATATTTCCTTTGGCCCTATAGTCTTCAAAGGGATCCGATATATCTGCTCTCAGATTCCACAGAAAGAAGGCTAGCAAAGAGATCTACGAAACAAAGATGTAACTCTGTGAGATGAATTCACAGAACACTAAGCAGTTTCTCAGAAAGCTTCTTTCCAGATTTCATCTGAGGATATTTCCTTTTTCACCATAGCCCTCTAGGGGCTTCCAAATATCACTTTGCCAATTCCACAAGAACTGTCTTAGCGAAAGGCTTCTTGACGGGAAAGCTGTAACTCTGTGAGATGATTTCACAGAACACAAAGAAGTTTCTCAGAAAGCTTCTTTCTCTTTGTTATCGGAGGATATTTCCTTTGGCCCTATAGTCATCAAAGGGATCCGAAATATCTGCTCTCAGATTCCACAGAAATAAGGCTAGCAAAGAGATCCACGAAATACAGATGTAACTCTGTGATTGGAAGTCACACATCACAGAGGAGTTTCTCAGAAACCTTCTTTCCAGATTTCATCTGAGGATATTTCCTTTTTCACCATAGCCCTCTATGGGCTTCCAAATATCACTTTGCCAATTCCACAAGAACTGTCTTAGCGAAAGGCTTCTTGAGGGGAAAGCTGTAACTCTGTGAGATGATTTAACAGAACACAAAGAAGTTTCTCAGAAAGCTTCTTTCTCTTTGTTATCGGAGGATATTTCCTTTGGCCCTATAGTCTTCAAAGGGATCCGAAATATCTGTTCTCAGATTCCACAGAAATAAGGCTAGCAAAGAGATCTACGATACACAGATGTAACTCTGTGAGATGAATTCACAGAACACTAAGCAGTTTCTCAGAAAGCTTCTTTCCAGATTTCATCTGAGGATATTTCCATTTTCACCATAGCCCTCTATGGGCCTCCAAATATCACTTTGCCAATTCCACAAGAACTGTCTTAGCGAAAGGCTTCTTGAGACGAAAGGTGTAACTCTGTGAGATGATTTCACAGAACACAAAGAAGTTTCTCAGAAAGCTTCTTTCTCTTTGTTATCGGAGGATATTTCCTTTGGCCCTATAGTCTTCAAAGGGATCCGAAATATCTGTTCTCAGATTCCACAGAAATAAGGCTAGCAAAGAGATCTACGAAACACAGATGTAACTCTGTGAGATGAATTCACAGAACACTAAGCAGTTTCTCAGAAAGCTTCTTTCCAGATTTCATCTGAGGATATTTCCTTTTTCAACATAGCCCTCTATGGGCTTCCAAATATCACTTGGCCAGTTCCACAAGAACTGTCTTAGCGAAAGGCTTCTTGAGGGGAAATCTGTAACTCTGTGAGATGATTTCACAGAACAGAAAGAAGTTTCTCACAAAGCTTCTTTCTCTTTGTTATCCGAGGATATTTCCTTTGGCCGTATAGTCTTCAAAGGGATCCGAAATATCTGTTCTCAGATTCCACAGAAATAAGGCGAGCAAAGAGATCTACGAAACACAGATGTAACTCTGTGAGATGAATTCACAGAACACTAAGCAGTTTTTCAGAAAGCTTCTTTCCAGATTTCATCTGAGGATATTTACATTTTCTCCATAGCCCTCTATGGGCTTCCAAATATCACTTTGCCAATTCCACAAGAACTGTCTTAGCGAAAGGCTTCTTGAGGGGAAAGCTGTAACTCTGTGAGATGATTTCACAGAACACAAAGAAGTTTCTCAGAAAGCTTCTTTCTCTTTGTTATCGGAGGATATTTCCTTTGGCCCTATAGTCTTCAAAGGGATCCGAAATATCTGTTCTCAGATTCCACAGAAATAAGGCTAGCAAAGAGATCTACAAAACATAGATGTAACTCTGTGAGATGAATTCACAGAACACTAAGCAGTTTTTCAGAAAGCTTCTTTCCAGATTTCATCTGAGGATATTTGCTTTTTCACCATAGCCCTCTATGGGCTTCAAATATCACTTTGCCAATTCCACAAGAACTGTCTTAGCGAAAGGCTTCTTGAGGGGAAAGCTGTAACTCTGTGAGATGATTTCACAGAACACAAAGAAGTTTCTCAGAAAGCTTCTTTCTCTTTGTTATCGGAGGATATTTCCTTTGGCCCTATAGTCTTCAAAGGGATCCGAAATATCTGTTCTCAGATTCCACAGAAATAAGGCTAGCAAAGAGATCTACGAAACACAGATGTAACTCTGTGAGATGAATTCACAGAACACTAAGCAGTTTCTCAGAAAGCTTCTTTCCAGATTTCATCTGAGGATATTTCCTTTTTCACCAAAGCCCTCTATGGGCTTTAAATATCACTTGGCCAGTTCCACAAGAACTGTCTTAGCGAAAGGCTTCTTGAGACGAAAGGTGTAACTCTGTGAGTTGATTTCACAGAACACAAAGAAGTTTCTCAGAAAGCTTCTTTCTCTTTGTTATCGGAGGATATTTCCTTTGGCCCTATAGTCTTCAAAGGGATCCGAAATATCTGTTCTCAGATTCCACAGAAAGAAGGCGAGCAAAGAGATCTACGAAACACAGATGTAACTCTGTGAGACGAATTCACAGAACACTAAGCAGTTTTTCAGAAAGCTTCTTTCCAGATTTCATCTGAGGATATTTCCTTTTTCACCATAGCCCTCTATGGGCTTCCAAATATCACTTTGCCAATTCCACAAGAACTGTCTTAGCGAAAGGCTTCTTGAGGGGAAAGCTGTAACTCTGTGAGATGATTTCACAGAACACAAAGAAGTTTCTCAGAAAGCTTCTTTCTCTTTGTTATCGGAGGATATTTCCTTTGGCCCTAGAGTCTTCAAAGGGATCCGAAATACCTCTTCTCAGATTCCAGAGAAATAAGGGTAGCAAAGAGATCTACGAAACACAGATGTAACTCTGTGAGATGAATTCACAGAACACTAAGCAGTTTCTCAGAAAGCTTCTTTCCAGATTTCATCTGAGGATATTTCCTTTTTCACCTTAGCCCTCTATGGGCTTCCAAATATCACTTTGCCAATTCCACAAGAACTGTCTTAGCGAAAGGCTGCTTTAGGGGAAAGCTGTAACTCTGTGAGATGATTTCACAGAACACAAAGAAGTTTCTCAGAAAGCTTCTTTCTCTTTGTTATCGGAGGATATTTCCTTTGGCCCTATAGTCTTCAAAGGGATCCGAAATATCTGTTCTCAGATTCCACAGAAATAAGGCTAGCAAAGAGATCCACGAAATACAGATGTAACTCTGTGAGTGGAAGTCACACGTCACAGAGGAGTTTCTCAGAAAGCTTCTTTCCAGATTTCATCTGAGGATATTTCCTTTTTCACCATAGCCCTCTATGGGCTTCCAAATATCACTTTGCCAATTCCACAAGAACTGTCTTAGCGAAAGGCTTCTTGAGGGGAAAGCTGTAACTCTGTGAGGTGATTTCACAGAACACAAAGAAGTTTCTCAGAAAGCTTCTTTCTCTTTGTTATCGGAGGATATTTCCTTTGGCCCTATAGTCTTCAAAGGGATCCGAAATATCTGTTCTCAGATTCCACAGAAATAAGGCTAGCAAAGAGATCTACGAAACACAGATGTAACTCTGTGAGATGAATTCACAGAACACTAAGCAGTTTTTCAGAAAGCTTCTTTCCAGATTTCATCTGAGGATATTTCCATTTTCACCATAGCCCTCTATGGGCTTCCAAATATCACTTTGCCAATTCCACAAGAACTGTCTTAGCGAAAGGCTTCTTGAGGGGAAAGCTGTAACTCTGTGAGATGATTTCACAGAACACAAAGAAGTTTCTCAGAAAGCTTCTTTCTCTTTGTTATCGGAGGATATTTCCTTTGGCCCTATAGTCTTCAAAGGGATCCGAAATATCTGTTCTCAGATTCCACAGAAAGAAGGCTAGCAAAGAGATCTACGAAACACAGATGTAACTCTGTGAGATGAATTCACAGAACACTAAGCAGTTTCTCAGAAAGCTTCTCTCCAGATTTCATCTGAGGATATTTCCTTTTTCACCATAGCCCTCTATGGGCTTTAAATATCACTTGGCCAGTTCCACAAGAACTGTCTTAGCGAAAGGCTTCTGCAGGCGAAAGGTGAACTCTGTGAGATGATTTCACAGAACACAAAGAAGTTCCTCAGAAAGCTTCTTTCTCTTTGTTATCGGAGGATATTTCCTTTGGCCCTATAGTCTTCAAAGGGATCCGAAATATCTGTTCTCAGATTCCACAGAAATAAGGCTAGCAAAGAGATCTACGAAACACAGATGTAACTCTGTGAGATGAATTCACAGAACACTAAGCAGTTTCTCAGAAAGCTTCTTTCCAGATTTCATCTGAGGATATTTCCTTTTTCAACATAGCCCTCTATGGGCTTCCAAATATCACTTTGCCCATTCCACAAGAACTGTCTTAGCGAAAGGCGTCTTCAGGGGAAAGCTGTAACTCTGTGAGATGATTTCACAGAACACAAAGAAGTTTCTCAGAAAGCTTCTTTCTCTTTGTTATCGGAGGATATTTCCTTTGGCCCTATAGTCTTCAAAGGGATCCGAAATATCTGTTCTCAGATTCCACAGAAATAAGGCTAGCAAAGAGATCTACGAAACACAGATGTAACTCTGTGAGATGAATTCACAGAACTCTAAGCAGTTTCTCAGAAAGCTTCTTTCCAGATTTCATCTGAGGATATTTCCATTTTCACCATAGCCCTCAATGGGCTTCCAAATATCACTTTGCCAATTCCTCAAGAACTGTCTTAGCGAAAGGCTTCTTGAGGGGAAAGCTGTAACTCTGTGAGATGATTTCAGAGAACACAAAGAAGTTTCTCAGAAAGCTTCTTTCTCTTTGTTATCGGAGGATATTTCCTTTGGCCTTATAGTCTTCAAAGGGATCCGAAATATCTGTTCTCAGATTCCACAGAAATAAGGCTAGCAAAGAGATCTACGAAACACAGATGTAACTCTGTGAGATGAATTCACAGAACACTAAGCAGTTTCTCAGAAAGCTTCTTTCCAGATTTCATCTGAGGATATTTCCTTTTTCACCATAGCCCTCTATGGGCTTCCAAATATCACTTTGCCAATTCCACAAGAACTGTCTTAGCGAAAGGCTTCTTGAAGGGAAAGCTGTAACTCTGTGAGATGATTTCACAGAACACAAAGAAGTTTCTCAGAAAGCTTCTTTCTCTTTGTTATCGGAGGATATTTCCTTTGGCCCTATAGTCTTCAAAGGGATCCGAAATATCTGTTCTCAGATTCTACAGAAAGAAGGCTAGCAAAGAGATATACGAAACACAGATGTAACTCTGTGAGATGAATTCACAGAACACTAAGCAGTTTCTCAGAAAGCTTCTTTCCAGATTTCATCTGAGGATATTTCCTTTTTCACCGTAGCCCTCTAGGGGTTTCAAAATATCACTTTGCCAATTCCACAAGAACTGTCTTAGCGAAAGCCTTCTTCAGGGGAAAGCTGTAACTCTGTGAGATGATTTCACAGAACACAAAGAAGTTTCTCAGCAAGCTTCTTTCTCTTTGTTATCGGAGAATATTTCCTTTGGCCCTATAGTCTTCAAAGGGATCCGAAATATCTGTTCTCAGATTCCACAGAAATAAGGCTAGCAAAGAGATCCACGTAATACAGATGTAACTCTGTGAGTGGAAGTCACACATCACAGAGGAGTTTCTCAGAATGCTTCTTTCCAGATTTCATCTGAGGATATTTCCTTTTTCACCATAGCCCTCTATGGGCTTCCAAATATCACTTTGCCAATTCCACAAGAACTGTCTTAGCGAAAGGCTTCTTGATGGGAAAGCTGTAACTCTGTGAGATGATTTCACAGAATACAAAGAAGTTTCTTAGAAAGCTTCTTTCTCTTTGTTATCGGAGGATATTTCCTTTGGCCCTATAGTCTTCAAAGGGATCCGAAATATCTGTTCTCAGATTCCACAGAAATAAGGCTAGCAAAGCGATCTACGAAACACAGATGTAACTCTGTGAGATGAATTCACAGAACACTAAGCTGTTTTTCAGAAAGCTTCTTTCCAGATTTCATCTGAGGATATTTCCATTTTCACCATAGCCCTCTATGGGCTTCCAAATATCACTTTGCCAATTCCACAAGAACTGTCTTAGCGAAAGGCTTCTTCAGGCGACAGCTGTAACTCTGTGAGATGATTTCACAAAACACAAAGAAGTTTCTCAGAAACCTTCTTTCTCTTTGCTATCGGAGGATATTTCCTTTGGCCCTATAGTCTTCAAAGGGATCCGAAATATCTGTTCTCAGATTCCACAGAAATAAGGCTAGCAAAGAGATCTACGAAACACAGATGTAACTCTGTGAGATGAATTCACAGAACACTAAGCAGTTTTTCAGAAAGCTTCTTTCCAGATTTCATCTGAGGATATTTCCTTTTTCACCATAGCCCTCTATGGGCTTTAAATATCACTTGGCCAGTTCCACAAGAACTCTCTTAGCGAAAGGCTTCTTGAGGGGAAAGCTGTAACTCTGTGAGATGATTTCACAGAACACAAAGAAGTTTCTCAGAAAGCTTCTTTCTCTTTGTTATCGGAGGATATTTCCTTTGGCCCTATAGTCTGCAAAGGGATCCGAAATATCTGTTCTCAGATTCCACAGAAAGAAGGCTAGCAAAGAGATCTACGAAACACAGATGTAACTCTGTGAGATGAATTCACAGAACACTAAGCAGTTTCTCAGAAAGCTTCTTTCCAGATTTCATCTGAGGATATTTCCTTTTTCACCATAGCCCTCTATGGGCTTTAAATATCACTTGGCCAGTTCCACAAGAACTGTCTTAGCGAAAGGCTTCTTGAGACGAAAGGTGTAACTCTGTGAGATGATTTCACAGAACACAAAGAAGTTTCTCAGAAAGCTTCTTTCTCTTTGTTATCGGAGGGTATTTCCTTTGGCCCTATAGTCTTCAAAGGGATCCGAAATATCTGTTCTCAGATTCCACAGAAAGAAGGCTAGCAAAGAGATCTACGAAACACAGATGTAACTCTGTGAGATGAATTCACAGAACACTAAGCAGTTTCTCAGAAAGCTTCTTTCCAGATTTCATCTGAGGATATTTCCTTTTTCACCATAGCCCTCTATGGGCTTCCAAATATCACTTTGCCAATTCCACAAGAACTGTCTTAGCGAAAGGCTTCTTGAGGGGAAAGCTGTAACTCTGTGAGATGATTTGACAGAACACAAAGAAGTTTCTCAGAAAGCTTCTTTCTCTTTGTTATCGGAGGATATTTCCTTTGGCCCTAGAGTCTTCAAAGGGATCCGAAATATCTGTTCTCAGATTCCACAGAAATAAGTCTAGCAAAGAGATCTACGAAACACAGATGTAACTCTGTGAGATGAATTCACAGAACTCTAAGCAGTTTCTCAGAAAGCTTCTTTCCAGATTTCATCTGAGGATATTTCCATTTTCACCATAGCCCTCAATGGGCTTCCAAATATCACTTTGCCAATTCCTCAAGAACTGTCTTAGCGAAAGGCTTCTTGAGGGGAAAGCTGTAACTCTGTGAGATGATTTCAGAGAACACAAAGAAGTTTCTCAGAAAGCTTCTTTCTCTTTGTTATCGGAGGATATTTCCTTTGGCCCTATAGTCTTCAAAGGGATCCGAAATATCTGTTCTCAGATTCTACAGAAAGAAGGCTAGCAAAGAGATATACGAAACACAGATGTAACTCTGTGAGATGAATTCACAGAACACTAAGCAGTTTCTCAGAAAGCTTCTTTCCAGATTTCATCTGAGGATATTTCCTTTTTCACCGTAGCCCTCTAGGGGTTTCAAAATATCACTTTGCCAATTCCACAAGAACTGTCTTAGCGAAAGCCTTCTTCAGGGGAAAGCTGTAACTCTGTGAGATGATTTCACAGAACACAAAGAAGTTTCTCAGCAAGCTTCTTTCTCTTTGTTATCGGAGAATATTTCCTTTGGCCCTATAGTCTTCAAAGGGATCCGAAATATCTGTTCTCAGATTCCACAGAAATAAGGCTAGCAAAGAGATCCACGTAATACAGATGTAACTCTGTGAGTGGAAGTCACACATCACAGAGGAGTTTCTCAGAATGCTTCTTTCCAGATTTCATCTGAGGATATTTCCTTTTTCACCATAGCCCTCTATGGGCTTCCAAATATCACTTTGCCAATTCCACAAGAACTGTCTTAGCGAAAGGCTTCTTGATGGGAAAGCTGTAACTCTGTGAGATGATTTCACAGAATACAAAGAAGTTTCTTAGAAAGCTTCTTTCTCTTTGTTATCGGAGGATATTTCCTTTGGCCCTATAGTCTTCAAAGGGATCCGAAATATCTGTTCTCAGATTCCACAGAAATAAGGCTAGCAAAGCGATCTACGAAACACAGATGTAACTCTGTGAGATGAATTCACAGAACACTAAGCTGTTTTTCAGAAAGCTTCTTTCCAGATTTCATCTGAGGATATTTCCATTTTCACCATAGCCCTCTATGGGCTTCCAAATATCACTTTGCCAATTCCACAAGAACTGTCTTAGCGAAAGGCTTCTTCAGGCGACAGCTGTAACTCTGTGAGATGATTTCACAAAACACAAAGAAGTTTCTCAGAAACCTTCTTTCTCTTTGCTATCGGAGGATATTTCCTTTGGCCCTATAGTCTTCAAAGGGATCCGAAATATCTGTTCTCAGATTCCACAGAAATAAGGCTAGCAAAGAGATCTACGAAACACAGATGTAACTCTGTGAGATGAATTCACAGAACACTAAGCAGTTTTTCAGAAAGCTTCTTTCCAGATTTCATCTGAGGATATTTCCTTTTTCACCATAGCCCTCTATGGGCTTTAAATATCACTTGGCCAGTTCCACAAGAACTCTCTTAGCGAAAGGCTTCTTGAGGGGAAAGCTGTAACTCTGTGAGATGATTTCACAGAACACAAAGAAGTTTCTCAGAAAGCTTCTTTTCTTTGTTATCGGAGAATATTTCCTTTGGCCCTATAGTCTGCAAAGGGATCCGAAATATCTGTTCTCAGATTCCACAGAAAGAAGGCTAGCAAAGAGATCTACGAAACACAGATGTAACTCTGTGAGATGAATTCACAGAACACTAAGCAGTTTCTCAGAAAGCTTCTTTCCAGATTTCATCTGAGGATATTTCCTTTTTCACCATAGCCCTCTATGGGCTTTAAATATCACTTGGCCAGTTCCACAAGAACTGTCTTAGCGAAAGGCTTCTTGAGACGAAAGGTGTAACTCTGTGAGATGATTTCACAGAACACAAAGAAGTTTCTCAGAAAGCTTCTTTCTCTTTGTTATCGGAGGATATTTCCTTTGGCCCTATAGTCTTCAAAGGGATCCGAAATATCTGTTCTCAGATTCCACAGAAATAAGGCTAGCAAAGCGATCTACGAAACACAGATGTAACTCTGTGAGATGAATTCACAGAACACTAAGCAGTTTCTCAGAAAGCTTCTTTCCAGATTTCATCTGAGGATATTTCCTTTTCCACCATAGCCCTCTATGGGCTTCCAAATATCACTTTGCCAATTCCACAAGGACTGTCGTAGCGAAAGGTTTCTTTAGGGGAAAGCTGTAACTCTGTGAGATGATTTCACAGAACACAAAGAAGTTTCTCAGAAAGCTTCTTTCTCTTTGTTATCGGAGGATATTTCCTTTGGCCCTATAGTCTTCAAAGGGATCCGAAATATCTCTTCTCAGATTCCACAGAAATAAGGCTAGCAAAGAGATCCACGAAATGCAGATGTAACTCTGTGAGTGGAAGTCACACATCACAGAGCAGTTTCTCAGAAAGCTTCTTTCCAGATTTCATCTGAGGATATTTCCTTTTTCACCATAGCCCTCTATGGGCTTCCAAATATCACTTTGCCAATTCCACAAGAACTGTCTTAGCGAAAGGCTTCTTGAGGGGAAAGCTGTAACTCTGTGAGATGATTTCACCGAACACAAAGAAGTTTCTCAGAAAGCTTCTTTCTCTTTGTTATCGGAGGATATTTCCTTTGGCCCTATAGTCTTCAAAGGGATCCGAAATATCTGTTCTCAGATTCCACAGAAATAAGGCTAGCAAAGAGATCTACGAAACACAGATGTAACTCTGTGAGATGAATTCACAGAACACTAAGCAGTTTTTCAGAAAGCTTCTTTCCAGATTTCATCTGAGGATATTTCCTTTTTCACCATAGCCCTCTATGGGCTTCCAAATATCACCTTGCCAATTCCACAAGAACTGTCTTAGCGAAAGGCTTCTTGAGGGGAAAGCTGTAACTCTATGTAATGATTTCGCAGAACACAAAGAAGTTTCTCAGAAAGCTTCTTTCTCTTTGTTATCGGAGGATATTTCCTTTGGCCCTATAGTCTTCAAAGGGATCCGAAATATCTGTTCTCAGATTCCACAGAAATAAGGCTAGCAAAGAGATCCACGAAACACAGATGTAACTCTGTGAGTGGAAGTCACACATCACAGAGCAATTTCTCAGAAAGCTTCTTTCCAGATTTCATCTGAGGATATTTGCTATTTCAACATAGCCCTCTATGGGATTCCAAATATCACTTTGCGAATTCCACAAGAACTGTCTTAGCGAAAGGATTCTTGAGGGGAAAGCTGTAAATCTGTGAGATGATTTTACAGAACACAAAAAAGTTTCTCAGAAAGCTTCTTTCTCTTTGTTATCGGAGGATATTTCCTTTGGCCCTATAGTCTTCAAAGGGATCCGAAATATCTGTTCTCAGATTCCACAGAAATAAGGCTAGCAAACAGATCTACGAAACACAGATGTAACTCTGTGAGATGAATTCACAGAACACTAAGCAGTTTCTCAGAAAGCTTCTTTCCAGATTTCATCTGAGGATATTTCCTTTTTCACCATAGCCCTCTATGGGCTTTAAATATCACTTGGCCAGTTCCACAAGAACTGTCTTAGCGAAAGGCTTCTTGAGACGAAAGGTGTAACTCTGTGAGATGATTTCACAGAACACAAAGAAGTTTCTCAGAAAGCTTCTTTCTCCTTGTTATCGGAGGATATTTCCTTTGGCCCTATAGTCTTCAAAGGGATCCGAAATATCTGTTCTCAGATTCCACAGAAATAAGGCTAGCAAAGAGATCTACGAAACACAGATGTAACTCTGTGAGATGAATTCACAGAACACTAAGCAGTTTCTCAGAAAGCTTCTTTCCAGATTTCATCTGAGGATATTTCCTTTTTCAACATAGCCCTCTATGGGCTTCCAAATATCACTTTGCCAATTCCACAAGATCTGTCTTAGCAAAAATCTTCTTGAGGGGAAATCTGTAACTCTGTGAGATGATTTCACAGAACAGAAAGAAGTTTCTCAGAAAGCTTCTTTCTCTTTGTTATCCGAGGATATTTCCTTTGGCCCTATAGTCTTCAAAGGGATCCGAAATATCTGTTCTCAGATTCCACAGAAATAAGGCTAGCAAAGAGATCTACGAAACACAGATGTAAATCTGTGAGATGAATTCACAGAACACTAAGCAGTTTCTCAGAAAGCTTCTTTCCAGATTTCATCTGAGGATATTTCCTTTTTCACCATAGCCCTCTATGGGCTTTAAATATCACTTGGCCAGTTCCACAAGAACTGTCTTAGCGAAAGTCTTCTTGAGGGGAAAGCTGTAACTCTGTGAGATGATTTCACAGAACACAAAGAAGTTTCTCAGAAAGCTTCTTTCTCTTTGTTATCGGAGGATATTTCCTTTGGCCCTATAGTCTTCAAAGGGATCCGAAATATCTGTTCTCAGATTCCACAGAAAGAAGGCTAGCAAAGAGATCTACGAAACACAGATGTAACTCTGTGAGATGAATTCACAGAACACTAAGCAGTTTCTCAGAAAGCTTCTTTCCAGATTTCATCTGAGGATATTTCCTTTTTCACCATAGCCCTCTAGGGGCTTCCAAATATCACTTTGCCAATTCCACAAGAACTGTCTTAGCGAAAGGCTTCTTGACGGGAAAGCTGTAACTCTGTGAGATGATTTCACAGAACTCAAAGAAGTTTCTCAGAAAGCTTCTTTCTCTTTGTTATCGGAGGATATTTCCTTTGGCCCTATAGTCTTCAAAGGGATCCGAAATATCTGTTCTCAGATTCCACAGAAATAAGGCTAGCAAAGAGATCCACGAAATACAGATGTAACTCTGTGAGTGGAAGTCACACATCACAGAGGAGTTTCTCAGAAAGCTTCTTTCCAGATTTCATCTGAGGATATTTCCTTTTTCACCATAGCCCTCTATGGGCTTCCAAATATCACTTTGCCAATTCCACAAGAACTGTCTTAGCGAAAGGCTTCTTGAGGGGAAAGCTGTAACTCTGTGAGATGATTTCACAGAACACAAAGAAGTTTCTCAGAAAGCTTCTTTCTCTTTGTTATCGGAGTATATTTCCTTTGGCCCTATAGTCTTCAAAGGGATCCGAAATATCTGTTCTCAGATTCCACAGAAATAAGGCTAGCAAATAGATCTACGAAACACAGATGTAACTCTGTGAGATGAATTCACAGAACACTAAGCAGTTTCTCAGAAAGCTTCTTTCCAGATTTCATCTGAGGATATTTCCTTTTTCACCATAGCCCTCTATGGGCTTTAAATATCACTTGGCCAGTTCCACAAGAACTGTCTTAGCGAAAGGCTTCTTGAGACGAAAGGTGTAACTCTGTGAGATGATTTCACAGAACACAAAGAAGTTTCTCAGAAAGCTTCTTTCTCTTTGTTATCGGAGGATATTTCCTTTGGCCCTACAGTCTTCAAAGGGATCCGAAATATCTGTTCTCAGATTCCACAGAAATAAGGCTAGCAAAGAGATCTACGAAACACAGATGTAACTCTGTGAGATGAATTCACAGAACACTAAGCAGTTTCTCAGAAAGCTTCTTTCCAGATTTCATCTGAGGATATTTCCTTTTTCAACATAGCCCTCTATGGGCTTCCAAATATCACTTTGCCAATTCCACAAGATCTGTCTTAGCGAAAATCTTCTTGAGGGGAAATCTGTAACTCTGTGAGATGATTTCACAGAACAGAAAGAAGTTTCTCAGAAAGCTTCTTTCTCTTTGTTATCCGAGGATATTTCCTTTGGCCCTATAGTCTTCAAAGGGATCCGAAATATCTGTTCTCAGATTCCACAGAAATAAGGCTAGCAAAGAGATCTACGAAACACAGATGTAACTCTGTGAGATGAATTCACAGAACACTAAGCAGTTTTTCAGAAAGCTTCTTTCCAGATTTCATCTGAGGATATTTGCTTTTTCACCATAGCCCTCTATGGGCTTCCAAATATCACTTTGCCAATTCCACAAGAACTGTCTTTGCGAAAGGTTTCTTGAGGGGAAAGCTGTAACTCTGTGAGATGATTTCACAGAACACAAAGAAGTTTCTCACAAAGCTTCTTTCTCTTTGTTATCGGAGGATATTTCCTTTGGCCCTATAGTCTTCAAAGGGATCCGAAATATCTGTTCTCAGATTCCACAGAAATAAGGCTAGCAAAGAGATCTACGAAACCCAGATGTAAATCTGTGAGATGAATTCACAGAACACTAAGCAGTTTCTCAGAAAGCTTCTTTCCAGATTTCATCTGAGGATATTTCCTTTTTCACCATAGCCCTCTATGGGCTTTAAATATCACTTGGCTAGTTCCACAGGAACTGTCTTAGCGAAAGGCTTCTTGAGGGGAAAGCTGTAACTCTGTGAGATGATTTCACAGAACACAAAGAAGTTTCTCAGAAAGCTTCTTTCTCTTTGTTATCGGAGGATATTTCCTTTGGCCCTATAGTCTTCAAAGGGATCCGAAATATCTGCTCTCAGATTCCACAGAAAGAAGGCTAGCAAAGAGATCTACGAAACACAGATGTAACTCTGTGAGATGAATTCACAGAACACTAAGCAGTTTCTCAGAAAGCTTCTTTCCAGATTTCATCTGAGGATATTTCCTTTTTCACCATAGCCCTCTAGGGGCTTCCAAATATCACTTTGCCAATTCCACAAGAACTGTCTTAGCGAAAGGCTTCTTGACGGGAAAGCTGTAACTCTGTGAGATGATTTCACAGAACACAAAGAAGTTTCTCAGAAAGCTTCTTTCTCTTTGTTATCGGAGGATATTTCCTTTGGCCCTATAGTCATCAAAGGGATCCGAAATATCTGCTCTCAGATTCCACAGAAATAAGGCTAGCAAAGAGATCCACGAAATACAGATGTAACTCTGTGATTGGAAGTCACACATCACAGAGGAGTTTCTCAGAAAGCTTCTTTCCAGATTTCATCTGAGGATATTTCCTTTTTCACCATAGCCCTCTATGGGCTTCCAAATATCACTTTGCCAATTCCACAAGAACTGTCTTAGCGAAAGGCTTCTTGAGGGGAAAGCTGTAACTCTGTGAGATGATTTAACAGAACACAAAGAAGTTTCTCAGAAAGCTTCTTTCTCTTTGTTATCGGAGGATATTTCCTTTGGCCCTATAGTCTTCAAAGGGATCCGAAATATCTGTTCTCAGATTCCACAGAAATAAGGCTAGCAAAGAGATCTACGATACACAGATGTAACTCTGTGAGATGAATTCACAGAACACTAAGCAGTTTCTCAGAAAGCTTCTTTCCAGATTTCATCTGAGGATATTTCCATTTTCACCATAGCCCTCTATGGGCCTCCAAATATCACTTTGCCAATTCCACAAGAACTGTCTTAGCGAAAGGCTTCTTGAGACGAAAGGTGTAACTCTGTGAGATGATTTCACAGAACACAAAGAAGTTTCTCAGAAAGCTTCTTTCTCTTTGTTATCGGAGGATATTTCCTTTGGCCCTATAGTCTTCAAAGGGATCCGAAATATCTGTTCTCAGATTCCACAGAAATAAGGCTAGCAAAGAGATCTACGAAACACAGATGTAACTCTGTGAGATGAATTCACAGAACACTAAGCAGTTTCTCAGAAAGCTTCTTTCCAGATTTCATCTGAGGATATTTCCTTTTTCAACATAGCCCTCTATGGGCTTCCAAATATCACTTGGCCAGTTCCACAAGAACTGTCTTAGCGAAAGGCTTCTTGAGGGGAAATCTGTAACTCTGTGAGATGATTTCACAGAACAGAAAGAAGTTTCTCACAAAGCTTCTTTCTCTTTGTTATCCGAGGATATTTCCTTTGGCCGTATAGTCTTCAAAGGGATCCGAAATATCTGTTCTCAGATTCCACAGAAATAAGGCGAGCAAAGAGATCTACGAAACACAGATGTAACTCTGTGAGATGAATTCACAGAACACTAAGCAGTTTTTCAGAAAGCTTCTTTCCAGATTTCATCTGAGGATATTTACATTTTCTCCATAGCCCTCTATGGGCTTCCAAATATCACTTTGCCAATTCCACAAGAACTGTCTTAGCGAAAGGCTTCTTGAGGGGAAAGCTGTAACTCTGTGAGATGATTTCACAGAACACAAAGAAGTTTCTCAGAAAGCTTCTTTCTCTTTGTTATCGGAGGATATTTCCTTTGGCCCTATAGTCTTCAAAGGGATCCGAAATATCTGTTCTCAGATTCCACAGAAATAAGGCTAGCAAAGAGATCTACGAAACATAGATGTAACTCTGTGAGATGAATTCACAGAACACTAAGCAGTTTTTCAGAAAGCTTCTTTCCAGATTTCATCTGAGGATATTTGCTTTTTCACCATAGCCCTCTATGGGCTTCAAATATCACTTTGCCAATTCCACAAGAACTGTCTTAGCGAAAGGCTTCTTGAGGGGAAAGCTGTAACTCTGTGAGATGATTTCACAGAACACAAAGAAGTTTCTCAGAAAGCTTCTTTCTCTTTGTTATCGGAGGATATTTCCTTTGGCCCTATAGTCTTCAAAGGGATCCGAAATATCTGTTCTCAGATTCCACAGAAATAAGGCTAGCAAAGAGATCTACGAAACACAGATGTAACTCTGTGAGATGAATTCACAGAACACTAAGCAGTTTCTCAGAAAGCTTCTTTCCAGATTTCATCTGAGGATATTTCCTTTTTCACCATAGCCCTCTATGGGCTTTAAATATCACTTGGCCAGTTCCACAAGAACTGTCTTAGCGAAAGGCTTCTTGAGACGAAAGGTGTAACTCTGTGAGTTGATTTCACAGAACACAAAGAAGTTTCTCAGAAAGCTTCTTTCTCTTTGTTATCGGAGGATATTTCCTTTGGCCCTATAGTCTTCAAAGGGATCCGAAATATCTGTTCTCAGATTCCACAGAAAGAAGGCGAGCAAAGAGATCTACGAAACACAGATGTAACTCTGTGAGACGAATTCACAGAACACTAAGCAGTTTTTCAGAAAGCTTCTTTCCAGATTTCATCTGAGGATATTTCCTTTTTCACCATAGCCCTCTATGGGCTTCCAAATATCACTTTGCCAATTCCACAAGAACTGTCTTAGCGAAAGGCTTCTTGAGGGGAAAGCTGTAACTCTGTGAGATGATTTCACAGAACACAAAGAAGTTTCTCAGAAAGCTTCTTTCTCTTTGTTATCGGAGGATATTTCCTTTGGCCCTAGAGTCTTCAAAGGGATCCGAAATACCTCTTCTCAGATTCCAGAGAAATAAGGGTAGCAAAGAGATCTACGAAACACAGATGTAACTCTGTGAGATGAATTCACAGAACACTAAGCAGTTTCTCAGAAAGCCTCTTTACAGATTTCATCTGAGGATATTTGCTTTTTCACCATAGCCCTCTATGGGCTTCCAAATATCACTTTGCCAATTCCAGAAGAACTGTCTTAGCGAAAGGTTTCTTGAGGGGAAAGCTGTAACTCTTTGAGATGATTTCACAGAACACAAAGAAGTTTCTCAGAAAGCTTCTTTCTCTTTGTTATCGGAGGATATTTCCTTTGGCCCTATAGTCTTCAAAGGGATCCGAAATATCTGTTCTCAGATTCCACAGAAAGAAGGCTAGCAAAGAGATCTACGAAACACAGATGTAACTCTGTGAGATGAATTCACAGAACACTAAGCAGTTTCTCAGAAAGCTTCTTTCCAGATTTCATCTGAGGATATTTCCTTTTTCACCTTAGCCCTCTATGGGCTTCCAAATATCACTTTGCCAATTCCACAAGAACTGTCTTAGCGAAAGGCTGCTTTAGGGGAAAGCTGTAACTCTGTGAGATGATTTCACAGAACACAAAGAAGTTTCTCAGAAAGCTTCTTTCTCTTTGTTATCGGAGGATATTTCCTTTGGCCCTATAGTCTTCAAAGGGATCCGAAATATCTGTTCTCAGATTCCACAGAAATAAGGCTAGCAAAGAGATCCACGAAATACAGATGTAACTCTGTGAGTGGAAGTCACACGTCACAGAGGAGTTTCTCAGAAAGCTTCTTTCCAGATTTCATCTGAGGATATTTCCTTTTTCACCATAGCCCTCTATGGGCTTCCAAATATCACTTTGCCAATTCCACAAGAACTGTCTTAGCGAAAGGCTTCTTGAGGGGAAAGCTGTAACTCTGTGAGGTGATTTCACAGAACACAAAGAAGTTTCTCAGAAAGCTTCTTTCTCTTTGTTATCGGAGGATATTTCCTTTGGCCCTATAGTCTTCAAAGGGATCCGAAATATCTGTTCTCAGATTCCACAGAAATAAGGCTAGCAAAGAGATCTACGAAACACAGATGTAACTCTGTGAGATGAATTCACAGAACACTAAGCAGTTTTTCAGAAAGCTTCTTTCCAGATTTCATCTGAGGATATTTCCATTTTCACCATAGCCCTCTATGGGCTTCCAAATATCACTTTGCCAATTCCACAAGAACTGTCTTAGCGAAAGGCTTCTTGAGGGGAAAGCTGTAACTCTGTGAGATGATTTCACAGAACACAAAGAAGTTTCTCAGAAAGCTTCTTTCTCTTTGTTATCGGAGGATATTTCCTTTGGCCCTATAGTCTTCAAAGGGATCCGAAATATCTGTTCTCAGATTCCACAGAAAGAAGGCTAGCAAAGAGATCTACGAAACACAGATGTAACTCTGTGAGATGAATTCACAGAACACTAAGCAGTTTCTCAGAAAGCTTCTCTCCAGATTTCATCTGAGGATATTTCCTTTTTCACCATAGCCCTCTATGGGCTTTAAATATCACTTGGCCAGTTCCACAAGAACTGTCTTAGCGAAAGGCTTCTGCAGGCGAAAGGTGAACTCTGTGAGATGATTTCACAGAACACAAAGAAGTTCCTCAGAAAGCTTCTTTCTCTTTGTTATCGGAGGATATTTCCTTTGGCCCTATAGTCTTCAAAGGGATCCGAAATATCTGTTCTCAGATTCCACAGAAATAAGGCTAGCAAAGAGATCTACGAAACACAGATGTAACTCTGTGAGATGAATTCACAGAACACTAAGCAGTTTCTCAGAAAGCTTCTTTCCAGATTTCATCTGAGGATATTTCCTTTTTCAACATAGCCCTCTATGGGCTTCCAAATATCACTTTGCCCATTCCACAAGAACTGTCTTAGCGAAAGGCGTCTTCAGGGGAAAGCTGTAACTCCGTGAGATGATTTCACAGAACACAAAGAAGTTTCTCAGAAAGCTTCTTTCTCTTTGTTATCGGAGGATATTTCCTTTGGCCCTATAGTCTTCAAAGGGATCCGAAATATCTGTTCTCAGATTCCACAGAAATAAGGCTAGCAAAGAGATCTACGAAACACAGATGTAACTCTGTGAGATGAATTCACAGAACTCTAAGCAGTTTCTCAGAAAGCTTCTTTCCAGATTTCATCTGAGGATATTTCCATTTTCACCATAGCCCTCAATGGGCTTCCAAATATCACTTTGCCAATTCCTCAAGAACTGTCTTAGCGAAAGGCTTCTTGAGGGGAAAGCTGTAACTCTGTGAGATGATTTCAGAGAACACAAAGAAGTTTCTCAGAAAGCTTCTTTCTCTTTGTTATCGGAGGATATTTCCTTTGGCCTTATAGTCTTCAAAGGGATCCGAAATATCTGTTCTCAGATTCCACAGAAATAAGGCTATCAAAGAGATCTACGAAACACAGATGTAACTCTGTGAGATGAATTCACAGAACACTAAGCAGTTTCTCAGAAAGCTTCTTTCCAGATTTCATCTGAGGATATTTCCTTTTTCACCATAGCCCTCTATGGGCTTCCAAATATCACTTTGCCAATTCCACAAGAACTGTCTTAGCGAAAGGCTTCTTGAAGGGAAAGCTGTAACTCTGTGAGATGATTTCACAGAACACAAAGAAGTTTCTCAGAAAGCTTCTTTCTCTTTGTTATCGGAGGATATTTCCTTTGGCCCTATAGTCTTCAAAGGGATCCGAAATATCTGTTCTCAGATTCTACAGAAAGAAGGCTAGCAAAGAGATATACGAAACACAGATGTAACTCTGTGAGATGAATTCACAGAACACTAAGCAGTTTCTCAGAAAGCTTCTTTCCAGATTTCATCTGAGGATATTTCCTTTTTCACCGTAGCCCTCTAGGGGTTTCAAAATATCACTTTGCCAATTCCACAAGAACTGTCTTAGCGAAAGCCTTCTTCAGGGGAAAGCTGTAACTCTGTGAGATGATTTCACAGAACACAAAGAAGTTTCTCAGCAAGCTTCTTTCTCTTTGTTATCGGAGAATATTTCCTTTGGCCCTATAGTCTTCAAAGGGATCCGAAATATCTGTTCTCAGATTCCACAGAAATAAGGCTAGCAAAGAGATCCACGTAATACAGATGTAACTCTGTGAGTGGAAGTCACACATCACAGAGGAGTTTCTCAGAATGCTTCTTTCCAGATTTCATCTGAGGATATTTCCTTTTTCACCATAGCCCTCTATGGGCTTCCAAATATCACTTTGCCAATTCCACAAGAACTGTCTTAGCGAAAGGCTTCTTGATGGGAAAGCTGTAACTCTGTGAGATGATTTCACAGAATACAAAGAAGTTTCTTAGAAAGCTTCTTTCTCTTTGTTATCGAAGGATATTTCCTTTGGCCCTATAGTCTTCAAAGGGATCCGAAATATCTGTTCTCAGATTCCACAGAAATAAGGCTAGCAAAGCGATCTACGAAACACAGATGTAACTCTGTGAGATGAATTCACAGAACACTAAGCTGTTTTTCAGAAAGCTTCTTTCCAGATTTCATCTGAGGATATTTCCATTTTCACCATAGCCCTCTATGGGCTTCCAAATATCACTTTGCCAATTCCACAAGAACTGTCTTAGCGAAAGGCTTCTTCAGGCGACAGCTGTAACTCTGTGAGATGATTTCACAAAACACAAAGAAGTTTCTCAGAAACCTTCTTTCTCTTTGCTATCGGAGGATATTTCCTTTGGCCCTATAGTCTTCAAAGGGATCCGAAATATCTGTTCTCAGATTCCACAGAAATAAGGCTAGCAAAGAGATCTACGAAACACAGATGTAACTCTGTGAGATGAATTCACAGAACACTAAGCAGTTTTTCAGAAAGCTTCTTGCCAGATTTCATCTGAGGATATTTCCTTTTTCACCATTGCCCTCTATGGGCTTTAAATATCACTTGGCCAGTTCCACAAGAACTCTCTTAGCGAAAGGCTTCTTGAGGGGAAAGCTGTAACTCTGTGAGATGATTTCACAGAACACAAAGAAGTTTCTCAGAAAGCTTCTTTCTCTTTGTTATCGGAGGATATTTCCTTTGGTCCTATAGTCTGCAAAGGGATCCGAAATATCTGTTCTCAGATTCCACAGAAAGAAGGCTAGCAAAGAGATCTACGAAACACAGATGTAACTCTGTGAGATGAATTCACAGAACACTAAGCAGTTTCTCAGAAAGCTTCTTTCCAGATTTCATCTGAGGATATTTCCTTTTTCACCATAGCCCTCTATGGGCTTTAAATATCACTTGGCCAGTTCCACAAGAACTGTCTTAGCGAAAGGCTTCTTGAGACGAAAGGTGTAACTCTGTGAGATGATTTCACAGAACACAAAGAAGTTTCTCAGAAAGCTTCTTTCTCTTTGTTATCGGAGGATATTTCCTTTGGCCCTATAGTCTTCAAAGGGATCCGAAATATCTGTTCTCAGATTCCACAGAAAGAAGGCTAGCAAAGAGATCTACGAAACACAGATGTAACTCTGTGAGATGAATTCACAGAACACTAAGCAGTTTCTCAGAAAGCTTCTTTCCAGATTTCATCTGAGGATATTTCCTTTTTCACCATAGCCCTCTATGGGCTTCCAAATATCACTTTGCCAATTCCACAAGAACTGTCTTAGCGAAAGGCTTCTTGAGGGGAAAGCTGTAACTCTGTGAGATGATTTGACAGAACACAAAGAAGTTTCTCAGAAAGCTTCTTTCTCTTTGTTATCGGAGGATATTTCCTTTGGCCCTAGAGTCTTCAAAGGGATCCGAAATATCTGTTCTCAGATTCCACAGAAATAAGTCTAGCAAAGAGATCTACGAAACACAGATGTAACTCTGTGAGATGAATTCACAGAACTCTAAGCAGTTTCTCAGAAAGCTTCTTTCCAGATTTCATCTGAGGATATTTCCATTTTCACCATAGCCCTCAATGGGCTTCCAAATATCACTTTGCCAATTCCTCAAGAACTGTCTTAGCGAAAGGCTTCTTGAGGGGAAAGCTGTAACTCTGTGAGATGATTTCAGAGAACACAAAGAAGTTTCTCAGAAAGCTTCTTTCTCTTTGTTATCGGAGGATATTTCCTTTGGCCTTATAGTCTTCAAAGGGATCCGAAATATCTGTTCTCAGATTCCACAGAAATAAGGCTAGCAAAGAGATCTACGAAACACAGATGTAACTCTGTGAGATGAATTCACAGAACACTAAGCAGTTTCTCAGAAAGCTTCTTTCCAGATTTCATCTGAGGATATTTCCTTTTTCACCATAGCCCTCTATGGGCTTCCAAATATCACTTTGCCAATTCCACAAGAACTGTCTTAGCGAAAGGCTTCTTGAAGGGAAAGCTGTAACTCTGTGAGATGATTTCACAGAACACAAAGAAGTTTCTCAGAAAGCTTCTTTCTCTTTGTTATCGGAGGATATTTCCTTTGGCCCTATAGTCTTCAAAGGGATCCGAAATATCTGTTCTCAGATTCTACAGAAAGAAGGCTAGCAAAGAGATATACGAAACACAGATGTAACTCTGTGAGATGAATTCACAGAACACTAAGCAGTTTCTCAGAAAGCTTCTTTCCAGATTTCATCTGAGGATATTTCCTTTTTCACCGTAGCCCTCTAGGGGTTTCAAAATATCACTTTGCCAATTCCACAAGAACTGTCTTAGCGAAAGCCTTCTTCAGGGGAAAGCTGTAACTCTGTGAGATGATTTCACAGAACACAAAGAAGTTTCTCAGCAAGCTTCTTTCTCTTTGTTATCGGAGAATATTTCCTTTGGCCCTATAGTCTTCAAAGGGATCCGAAATATCTGTTCTCAGATTCCACAGAAATAAGGCTAGCAAAGAGATCCACGTAATACAGATGTAACTCTGTGAGTGGAAGTCACACATCACAGAGGAGTTTCTCAGAATGCTTCTTTCCAGATTTCATCTGAGGATATTTCCTTTTTCACCATAGCCCTCTATGGGCTTTCAAATATCACTTTGCCAATTCCACAAGAACTGTCTTAGCGAAAGGCTTCTTGATGGGAAAGCTGTAACTCTGTGAGATGATTTCACAGAATACAAAGAAGTTTCTTAGAAAGCTTCTTTCTCTTTGTTATCGGAGGATATTTCCTTTGGCCCTATAGTCTTCAAAGGGATCCGAAATATCTGTTCTCAGATTCCACAGAAATAAGGCTAGCAAAGCGATCTACGAAACACAGATGTAACTCTGTGAGATGAATTCACAGAACACTAAGCTGTTTTTCAGAAAGCTTCTTTCCAGATTTCATCTGAGGATATTTCCATTTTCACCATAGCCCTCTATGGGCTTCCAAATATCACTTTGCCAATTCCACAAGAACTGTCTTAGCGAAAGGCTTCTTCAGGCGACAGCTGTAACTCTGTGAGATGATTTCACAAAACACAAAGAAGTTTCTCAGAAACCTTCTTTCTCTTTGCTATCGGAGGATATTTCCTTTGGCCCTATAGTCTTCAAAGGGATCCGAAATATCTGTTCTCAGATTCCACAGAAATAAGGCTAGCAAAGAGATCTACGAAACACAGATGTAACTCTGTGAGATGAATTCACAGAACACTAAGCAGTTTTTCAGAAAGCTTCTTTCCAGATTTCATCTGAGGATATTTCCTTTTTCACCATAGCCCTCTATGGGCTTTAAATATCACTTGGCCAGTTCCACAAGAACTCTCTTAGCGAAAGGCTTCTTGAGGCGAAAGCTGTAACTCTGTGAGATGATTTCACAGAACACAAAGAAGTTTCTCAGAAAGCTTCTTTCTCTTTGTTATCGGAGGATATTTCCTTTGGCCCTATAGTCTGCAAAGGGATCCGAAATATCTGTTCTCAGATTCCACAGAAAGAAGGCTAGCAAAGAGATCTACGAAACACAGATGTAACTCTGTGAGATGAATTCACAGAACACTAAGCAGTTTCTCAGAAAGCTTCTTTCCAGATTTCATCTGAGGATATTTCCTTTTTCACCATAGCCCTCTATGGGCTTCCAAATATCACTTTGCCAATTCCACAAGAACTGTCTTAGCGAAAGGCTTCTTGAGGGGAAAGCTGTAACTCTGTGAGATGATTTCACAGAACACAAAGAAGTTTCTCAGAAAGCTTCTTTCTCTTTGTTATCGGAGGATATTTCCTTTGGCCCTATAGTCTTCAAAGGGATCCGAAATATCTGTTCTCAGATTCCACAGAAATAAGGCTAGCAAAGAGATCTACGAAACACAGATGTAACTCTGTGAGATGAATTCACAGAACACTAAGCAGTTTCTCAGAAAGCTTCTTTCCAGATTTCATCTGAGGATATTTCCTTTTTCACCATAGCCCTCTATGGGCTTTAAATATCACTTGGCCAGTTCCACAAGAACTGTCTTAGCGAAAGGCTTCTTGAGACGAAAGGTGTAACTCTGTGAGATGATTTCACAGAACACAAAGAAGTTTCTCAGAAAGCTTCTTTCTCTTTGTTATCGGAGGATATTTCCTTTGGCCCTATAGTCTTCAAAGGGATCCGAAATATCTGTTCTCAGATTCCACAGAAAGAAGGCTAGCAAAGAGATCTACGAAACACAGATGTAACTCTGTGAGATGAATTCACAGAACACTAAGCAGTTTACTCAGAAAGCTTCTTTCCAGATTTCATCTGAGGATATTTCCTTTTTCAACATAGCCCTCTAGGGGCTTCCAAATATCACTTTGCCAATTCCACAAGATCTGTCTTAGCGAAAATCTTCTTGAGGGGAAATCTGTAACTCTGTGAGATGATTTCACAGAACAGAAAGAAGTTTCTCAGAAAGCTTCTTTCTCTTTGTTATCCGAGGATATTTCCTTTGGCCCTATAGTCTTCAAAGGGATCCGAAATATCTGTTCTCAGATTCCACAGAAATAAGGCTAGCAAAGAGATCTACGAAACACAGATGTAACTCTGTGAGATGAATTCACAGAACACTAAGCAGTTTTTCAGAAAGCTTCTTTCCAGATTTCATCTGAGGATATTTGCTTTTTCACCATAGCCCTCTATGGGCTTCCAAATATCACTTTGCCAATTCCACAAGAACTGTCTTTGCGAAAGGTTTCTTGAGGGGAAAGCTGTAACTCTGTGAGATGATTTCACAGAACACAAAGAAGTTTCTCAGAAAGCTTCTTTCTCTTTGTTATCGGAGGATATTTCCTTTGGCCCTATAGTCTTCAAAGGGATCCGAAATATCTGTTCTCAGATTCCACAGAAATAAGGCTAGCAAAGAGATCTACGAAACACAGATGTAAATCTGTGAGATGAATTCACAGAACACTAAGCAGTTTCTCAGAAAGCTTCTTTCCAGATTTCATCTGAGGATATTTCCTTTTTCACCATAGCCCTCTATGGGCTTTAAATATCACTTGGCCAGTTCCACAAGAACTGTCTTAGCGAAAGGCTTCTTGAGAGGAAAGCTGTAACTCTGTGAGATGATTTCACAGAACACAAAGAAGTTTCTCAGAAAGCTTCTTTCTCTTTGTTATCGGAGGATATTTCCTTTGGCCCTATAGTCTTCAAAGGGATCCGAAATATCTGTTCTCAGATTCCACAGAAAGAAGGCTAGCAAAGAGATCTACGAAACACAGATGTAACTCTGTGAGATGAATTCACAGAACACTAAGCAGTTTTTCAGAAAGCTTCTTTCCAGATTTCATCTGAGGATATTTCCTTTTTCACCATAGCCCTCTATGGGCTTCCAAATATCACTTTGCCAATTCCACAAGAACTGTCTTAGCGAAAGGCTTCTTGACGGGAAAGCTGTAACTCTGTGAGATGATTTCACAGAACACAAAGAAGTTTCTCAGAAAGCTTCTTTCTCTTTGTTATCGGAGGATATTTTCTTTGGCCCTATAGTCTTCAAAGGGATCCGAAATATCTGTTCTCAGATTCCACAGAAATAAGGCTAGCAAAGAGATCCACGAATTACAGATGTAACTCTGTGAGTGGAAGTCACACATCACAGAGGAGTTTCTCAGAAAGCTTCTTTCCAGATTTCATCTGAGGATATTTCCTTTTTCACCATAGCCCTCTATGGGCTTCCAAATATCACTTTGCCAATTCCACAAGAACTGTCTTAGCGAAAGGCTTCTTGAGGGGAAAGCTGTAACTCTGTGAGATGATTTCACAGAACACAAAGAAGTTTCTCAGAAAGCTTCTTTCTCTTTGTTATCGGAGGATATTTCCTTTGGCCCTATAGTCTTCAAAGGGATCCGAAATATCTGTTCTCAGATTCCACAGAAATAAGGCTAGCAAATAGATCTACGAAACACAGATGTAACTCTGTGAGATGTATTCACAGAACACTAAGCAGTTTCTCAGAAAGCTTCTTTCCAGATTTCATCTGAGGATATTTCCTTTTTCACCATAGCCCTCTATGGGCTTTAAATATCACTTGGCCAGTTCCACAAGAACTGTCTTAGCGAAAGGCTTCTTGAGACGAAAGGTGTAACTCTGTGAGATGATTTCACAGAACACAAAGAAGTTTCTCAGAAAGCTTCTTTCTCTTTGTTATCGGAGGATATTTCCTTTGGCCCTATAGTCTTCAAAGGGATCCGAAATATCTGTTCTCAGATTCCACAGAAATAAGGCTAGCAAAGAGATCTACGAAACACAGATGTAACTCTGTGAGATGAATTCACAGAACACTAAGCAGTTTCTCAGAAAGCTTCTTTCCAGATTTCATCTGAGGATATTTCCTTTTTCAACATAGCCCTCTATGGGCTTCCAAATATCACTTTGCCAATTCCACAAGAACTGTCTTAGCAAAAATCTTCTTGAGGGGAAATCTGTAACTCTGTGAGATGATTTCACAGAACAGAAAGAAGTTTCTCAGAAAGCTTCTTTCTCTTTGTTATCCGAGGATATTTCCTTTGGCCCTATAGTCTTCAAAGGGATCCGAAATATCTGTTATCAGATTCCACAGAAATAAGGCTAGCAAAGAGATCTACGAAACTCAGATGTAACTCTGTGAGATGAATTCACAGAACACTAAGCAGTTTTTCAGAAAGCTTCTTTCCAGATTTCATCTGAGGATATTTGCTTTTTCACCATAGCCCTCTATGGGCTTCCAAATATCACTTTGCCAATTCCACAAGAACTGTCTTAGCGAAAGGCTTCTTGAGGGGAAAGCTGTAACTCTGTGAGATGATTTCACAGAACACAAAGAAGTTTCTCAGAAAGCTTCTTTCTCTTTGTTATCGGAGGATATTTCCTTTGGCCCTATAGTCTTCAAAGGGATCCGAAATATCTGTTCTCAGATTCCACAGAAAGAAGGCTAGCAAAGAGATCTACGAAACACAGATGTAACTCTGTGAGATGAATTCACAGAACACTAAGCAGTTTCTCAGAAAGCTTCTTTCCAGATTTCATCTGAGGATATTTCCTTTTTCACCATAGCCCTCTAGGGGCTTCCAAATATCACTTTGCCAATTCCACAAGAACTGTCTTAGCGAAAGGCTTCTTGACGGGAAAGCTGTAACTCTGTGAGATGATTTCACAGAACACAAAGAAGTTTCTCAGAAAGCTTCTTTCTCTTTGTTATCGGAGGATATTTCCTTTGGCCCTATAGTCTTCAAAGGGATCCGAAATATCTGTTCTCAGATTCCACAGAAATAAGGCTAGCAAAGAGATCCACGAAATACAGATGTAACTCTGTGAGTGGAAGTCACACATCACAGAGGAGTTTCTCAGAAAGCTTCTTTCCAGATTTCATCTGAGGATATTTCCTTTTTCACCATAGCCCTCTATGGGCTTCCAAATATCACTTTGCCAATTCCACAAGAACTGTCTTAGCGAAAGGCTTCTTGAGGGGAAAGCTGTAACTCTGTGAGATGATTTCACAGAACACAAAGAAGTTTCTCAGAAAGCTTCTTTCTCTTTGTTATCGGAGTATATTTCCTTTGGCCCTATAGTCTTCAAAGGGATCCGAAATATCTGTTCTCAGATTCCACAGAAATAAGGCTAGCAAATAGATCTACGAAACACAGATGTAACTCTGTGAGATAAATTCACAGAACACTAAGCAGTTTCTCAGAAAGCTTCTTTCCAGATTTCATCTGAGGATATTTCCTTTTTCACCATAGCCCTCTATGGGCTTTAAATATCACTTGGCCAGTTCCACAAGAACTGTCTTAGCGAAAGGCTTCTTGAGACGAAAGGTGTAACTCTGTGAGATGATTTCACAGAACACAAAGAAGTTTCTCAGAAAGCTTCTTTCTCTTTGTTATCGGAGGATATTTCCTTTGGCCCTATAGTCTTCAAAGGGATCCGAAATATCTGTTCTCAGATTCCACAGAAATAAGGCTAGCAAAGAGATCTACGAAACACAGATGTAACTCTGTGAGATGAATTCACAGAACACTAAGCAGTTTCTCAGAAAGCTTCTTTCCAGATTTCATCTGAGGATATTTCCTTTTTCAACATAGCCCTCTATGGGCTTCCAAATATCACTTTGCCAATTCCACAAGATCTGTCTTAGCGAAAATCTTCTTGAGGGGAAATCTGTAACTCTGTGAGATGATTTCACAGAACAGAAAGAAGTTTCTCAGAAAGCTTCTTTCTCTTTGTTATCCGAGGATATTTCCTTTGGCCCTATAGTCTTCAAAGGGATCCGAAATATCTGTTCTCAGATTCCACAGAAATAAGGCTAGCAAAGAGATCTACGAAACACAGATGTAACTCTGTGAGATGAATTCACAGAACACTAAGCAGTTTTTCAGAAAGCTTCTTTCCAGATTTCATCTGAGGATATTTGCTTTTTCACCATAGCCCTCTATGGGCTTCCAAATATCACTTTGCCAATTCCACAAGAACTGTCTTAGCGAAAGGCTTCTTGAGGGGAAAGCTGTATCTCTGTGACATGATTTCACAGAACACAAAGAAGTTTCTCAGAAAGCTTCTTTCTCTTTGTTATCGGAGGATATTTCCTTTGGCCCTATAGTCTTCAAAGGGATCCGAAATATCTGTTCTCAGATTCCACAGAAATAAGGCTAGCAAAGAGATCTACGAAACACAGATGTAACTCTGTGAGATGAATTCACAGAACACTAAGCAGTTTCTCAGAAAGCTTATTTCCAGATTTCATCTGAGGATATTTCCTTTTTCACCATAGCCCTCTATGGGCTTTAAATATCACTTGGCCAGTTCCACAAGAACTGTCTTAGCGAAAGGCCTCATGAGGGGAAAGCTGTAACTCTGTGAGACGATTTCACAGAACACAAAGAAGTTTCTCAGAAAGCTTATTTCTCTTCGTTATCGAAGGATATTTCCTTTGGCCCTATAGTCTTCAAAGCGATCCGAAATATCTGTTCTCAGATTCCACAGAAAGAAGGCTAGCAAAGAGATCTACGAAACACAGATGTTACTCTGTGAGATGAATTCACAGAACACTAAGCAGTTTCTCAGAAAGCTTCTTTCCAGATTTCATCTGAGGATATTTCCTTTTCCCCATAGCCCTCTATGGGCTTCCAAATATCACTTTGCCACTTCCAGAAGAACTGTCTTAGCGAAAGGTTTCTTGAGGGGAAAGCTGTAACTCTGTGAGATGATTTCACAGAACACAAAGAAGTTTCTCAGAAAGCTTCTTTCTCTTTGTTATCGGAGGATATTTCCTTTGGCCCTATAGTCTTCAAAGGGATCCGAAATATTTGTTCTCAGATTCCACAGAAATAAGGCTAGCAAAGAGATCTACGAAACACAGATGTAACTCTGTGAGATGAATTCACAGAACACTAAGCAGTTTCTCAGAAAGCTTCTTTCCAGATTTCATCTGAGGATATTTCCTTTTTCACCACAGCCCTCTTTGGGCTTCCAAATATCACTTTGCCAATTCCACAAGAACTGTCTTAGCGAAAGGCTTCTTGAGCTGAAAGCTGTAACTCTGTGAGGTGATTTCACAGAACACAAAGAAGTTTCTCAGAAATCTTCTTTCTCTTTGTTATCGGAGGATATTTCCTTTGGCCCTATAGTCTTCAAAGGGATCCGAAATATCTGTTCTCCGATTACACAGAAATAAGGCTAGCAAAGAGATCTACGAAACACAGATGTAACTCTGTGAGATGAATTCACAGAACACTAAGCAGTTTCTCAGAAAGCTTCTTTCCAGATTTCATCTGAGGATATTTCCTTTTTCACCATAGCCCTCTATGGACTTTAAATATCACTTGGCCAGTTCCACAAGAACTGTCTTAGCGAAAGGCTTCTTGAGACGAAAGGAGTAACTCTGTGAGATGATTTCACAGAACACAAAGAAGTTTCTCAGAAAGCTTCTTTCTCTTTGTTATCGGAGGATATTTCCTTTGGCCCTCTAGTCTTCAAAGGGATCCGAAATATCTGTTTTCAGATTCCACAGAAATAAGGCTAGCAAAGAGATCCACGAAATACAGATGTAACTCTGTGAGTGGAAGTCACACATCACAGAGGAGTTTCTCAGAAAGCTTCTTTCCAGATTTCATCTGAGGATATTTGCTTTTTCACCATAGCCCACTATGGGCTTCCAAATATCACTTTGCCAATTCCACAAGAACTGTCTTAGCGAAAGGCTTCTTGAGGGGAAAGCTGTAACACTGTGATATGATTTCACAGAACACAAAGAAGTTTCTCAGAAAGCTTCTTTCTCTTTGTTATCGAAGGATATTTCCTTTGGCCCTATAGTCTTCAAAGGGATCCGAAATATATGTTCGCAGATTCAACAGAAATAAGGCTAGCAAAGAGATCTACGAAACACAGATGTAACTCTGTGAGATGAATTCACAGAACACTAAGCAGTTTCTCAGAAAGCTTCTTTCCAGATTTCATCTGAGGATATTTGCTTTTTCACCATAGCACTCTATGGGCTTCCAAATATCACTTTGCCAATTCCACAAGAACTGTCTTAGCGAAAGGCTTCTTGAGGGGAAAGCTGTAACTCTGTGAGATGATTTCACAGAACACAAAGAAGTTTCTCAGAAAGCTTCTTTCTCTTTGTTATCGGAGGATATTTCCTTTGGCCCTATAGTCTTCAAAGGGATCCGAAATATCTGTTCTCAGATTCCACAGAAATAAGGCTAGCAAATAGATCTACGAAACACAGATGTAACTCTGTGAGATGAATTCACAGAACACTAAGCAGTTTCTCAGAAAGCTTCTTTCCAGATTTCATCTGAGGATATTTCCTTTTTCACCATAGCCCTCTATGGGCTTTATATATCACTTGGCCAGTTCCACAAGAACTGTCTTAGCGAAAGGCTTCTTGAGACGAAAGGTGTAACTCTGTGAGATGATTTCACAGAACACAAAGAAGTTTCTCAGAAAGCTTCTTTCTCTTTGTTATCGGAGGATATTTCCTTTGGCCCTATAGTCTTCAAAGGGATCCGAAATATCTGTTCTCAGATTCCACAGAAATAAGGCTAGCAAAGAGATCTACGAAACACAGATGTAACTCTGTGAGATGAATTCACAGAACACTAAGCAGTTTCTCAGAAAGCCTCTTTACAGATTTCATCTGAGGATATTTGCTTTTTCACCATAGCCCTCTATGGGCTTCCAAATATCACTTTGCCAATTCCAGAAGAACTGTCTTAGCGAAAGGTTTCTTGAGGGGAAAGCTGTAACTCTTTGAGATGATTTCACAGAACACAAAGAAGTTTCTCAGAAAGCTTCTTTCTCTTTGTTATCGGAGGATATTTCCTTTGGCCCTATAGTCTTCAAAGGGATCCGAAATATCTGTTCTCAGATTCCACAGAAATAAGGCTAGCAAAGAGATCTACGAAACACAGATGTAACTCTGTGAGATGAATTCACAGAACACTAAGCAGTTTCTCAGAAAGCTTCTTTCCAGATTTCATCTGAGGATATTTCCTTTTTCACCATAGCCCTCTATGGCCTTCCAAATATCACTTTGCCAATTCCACAAGAACTGTCTTAGCGAAAGGCTGCTTTAGGGGAAAGCTGTAACTCTGTGAGATGATTTCACAGAACACAAAGAAGTTTCTCAGAAAGCTTCTTTCTCTTTGTTATCGGAGGATATTTCCTTTGGCCCCATAGTCTTCAAAGGGATCCGAAATATCTGTTCTCAGATTCCACAGAAATAAGGCTAGCAAAGAGATCCACGAAATACAGATGTAACTCTGTGAGTGGAAGTCACACATCACAGAGGAGTTTCTCAGAAAGCTTCTTTCCAGATTTCATCTGAGGATATTTCCTTTTTCACCATAGCCCTCTATGGGCTTCCAAATATCACTTTGCCAATTCCACAAGAACTGTCTTAGCGAAAGGCTTCTTGAGGGGAAAGCTGTAACTCTGTGAGGTGATTTCACAGAACACAAAGAAGTTTCTCAGAAAGCTTCTTTCTCTTTGTTATCGGAGGATATTTCCTTTGGCCCTATAGTCTTCAAAGGGATCCGAAATATCTGTTCTCAGATTCCACAGAAATAAGGCTAGCAAAGAGATCTACGAAACACAGATGTAACTCTGTGAGATGAATTCACAGAACACTAAGCAGTTTTTCAGAAAGCTTCTTTCCAGATTTCATCTGAGGATATTTCCATTTTCACCATAGCCCTCTATGGGCTTCCAAATATCACTTTGCCAATTCCACAAGAACTGTCTTAGCGAAAGGCTTCTTGAGGGGAAAGCTGTAACTCTGTGGGATGATTTCACAGAACACAAAGAAGTTTCTCAGAAAGCTTCTTTCTCTTTGTTATCGGAGGATATTTCCTTTGGCCCTATAGTCTTCAAAGGGATCCGAAATATCTGTTCTCAGATTCCACAGAAAGAAGGCTAGCAAAGAGATCTACGAAACACAGATGTAACTCTGTGAGATGAATTCACAGAACACTAAGCAGTTTCTCAGAAAGCTTCTTTCCAGATTTCATCTGAGGATATTTCCTTTTTCACCATAGCCCTCTATGGGCTTTAAATATCACTTGGCCAGTTATACAAGAACTGTCTTAGCGAAAGGCTTCTGCAGGCGAAAGGTGTAACTCTGTGAGATGATTTCACAGAACACAAAGAAGTTCCTCAGAAAGCTTCTTTCTCTTTGTTATCGGAGGATATTTCCTTTGGCCCTATAGTCTTCAAAGGGATCCGAAATATCTGTTCTCAGATTCCACAGAAATAAGGCTAGCAAAGAGATCTACGAAACACAGATGTAACTCTGTGAGATGAATTCACAGAACTCTAAGCAGTTTCTCAGAAAGCTTCTTTCCAGATTTCATCTGAGGATATTTCCATTTTCACCACAGCCCTCAATGGGCTTCCAAATATCACTTTGCCAATTCCTCAAGAACTGTCTTAGCGAAAGGCTTCTTGAGGGGAAAGCTGTAACTCTGTGAGATGATTTCACAGAACACAAAGAAGTTTCTCAGAAAGCTTCTTTCTCTTTGTTATCGGAGGATATTTCCTTTGGCCCTATAGTCTTCAAAGGGATCCGAAATATCTGTTCTCAGATTCCACAGAAATAAGGCTAGCAAAGAGATCTACGAAACACAGATGTAACTCTGTGAGATGAATTCACAGAACACTAAGCAGTTTCTCAGAAAGCTTCTTTCCAGATTTCATCTGAGGATATTTCCTTTTTCACCATAGCCCTCTATGGGCTTCCAAATATCACTTTGCCAATTCCACAAGAACTGTCTTAGCGAAAGGCTTCTTGAAGGGAAAGCTGTAACTCTGTGAGATGATTTCACAGAACACAAAGAAGTTTCTCAGAAAGCTTCTTTCTCTTTGTTATCGGAGGATATTTCCTTTGGCCCTATAGTCTTCAAAGGGATCCGAAATATCTGTTCTCAGATTCTACAGAAAGAAGGCTAGCAAAGAGATATACGAAACACAGATGTAACTCTGTGAGATGAATTCACAGAACACTAAGCAGTTTCTCAGAAAGCTTCTTTCCAGATTTCATCTGAGGATATTTCCTTTTTCACCGTAGCCCTCTATGGGTTTCAAAATATCACTTTGCCAATTCCACAAGAACTGTCTTAGCGAAAGCCTTCTTCAGGGGAAAGCTGTAACTCTCTGAGATGATTTCACAGAACACAAAGAAGTTTCTCAGCAAGCTTCTTTCTCTTTGTTATCGGAGAATATTTCCTTTGGCCCTATAGTCTTCAAAGGGATCCGAAATATCTGTTCTCAGATTCCACAGAAATAAGGCTAGCAAAGAGATCTACGAAACACAGATGTAACTCTGTGAGATGAATTCACAGAACACTAAGCAGTTTCTCAGAAAGCTTCTTTCCAGATTTCATCTGAGGATATTTCCTTTTTCACCATAGCCCTCTATGGGCTTCCAAATATCACTTTGCCAATTCCACAAGAACTGTCTTAGCGAAAGGCTTCTTGAAGGGAAAGCTGTAACTCTGTGAGATGATTTCACAGAACACAAAGAAGTTTCTCAGAAAGCTTCTTTCTCTTTGTTATCGGAGGATATTTCCTTTGGCCCTATAGTCTTCAAAGGGATCCGAAATATCTGTTCTCAGATTCTACAGAAAGAAGGCTAGCAAAGAGATATACGAAACACAGATGTAACTCTGTGAGATGAATTCACAGAACACTAAGCAGTTTCTCAGAAAGCTTCTTTCCAGATTTCATCTGAGGATATTTCCTTTTTCACCGTAGCCCTCTAGGGGTTTCAAAATATCACTTTGCAAATTCCACAAGAACTGTCTTAGCGAAAGCCTTCTTCAGGGGAAAGCTGTAACTCTGTGAGATGATTTCACAGAACACAAAGAAGTTTCTCAGCAAGCTTCTTTCTCTTTGTTATCGGAGAATATTTCCTTTGGCCCTATAGTCTTCAAAGGGATCCGAAATATCTGTTCTCAGATTCCACAGAAATAAGGCTAGCAAAGAGATCCACGTAATACAGATGTAACTCTGTGAGTGGAAGTCACACATCACAGAGGAGTTTCTCAGAATGCTTCTTTCCAGATTTCATCTGAGGATATTTCCTTTTTCACCATAGCCCTCTATGGGCTTCCAAATATCACTTTGCCAATTCCACAAGAACTGTCTTAGCGAAAGGCTTCTTGAGGGGAAAGCTGTAACTCTGTGAGATGATTTCACAGAATACAAAGAAGTTTCTTAGAAAGCTTCTTTCTCTTTGTTATCGGAGGATATTTCCTTTGGCCCTATAGTCTTCAAAGGGATCCGAAATATCTGTTCTCAGATTCCACAGAAATAAGGCTAGCAAAGCGATCTACGAAACACAGATGTAACTCTGTGAGATGAATTCACAGAACACTAAGCAGTTTTTCAGAAAGCTTCTTTCCAGATTTCATCTGAGGATATTTCCATTTTCACCATAGCCCTCTATGGGCTTCCAAATATCACTTTGCCAATTCCACAAGAACTGTCTTAGCGAAAGGCTTCTTCAGGCGAAAGCTGTAACTCTGTGAGATGATTTCACAAAACACAAAGAAGTTTCTCAGAAACCTTCTTTCTCTTTGCTATCGGAGGATATTTCCTTTGGCCCTATAGTCTTCAAAGGGATCCGAAATATCTGTTCTCAGATTCCACAGAAATAAGGCTAGCAAAGAGATCTACGAAACACAGATGTAACTCTGTGAGATGAATTCACAGAACACTAAGCAGTTTTTCAGAAAGCTTCTTTCCAGATTTCATCTGAGGATATTTCCTTTTTCACCATAGCCCTCTATGGGCTTTAAATATCACTTGGCCAGTTCCACAAGAACTCTCTTAGCGAAAGGCTTCTTGAGGGGAAAGCTGTAACTCTGTGAGATGATTTCACAGAACACAAAGAAGTTTCTCAGAAAGCTTCTTTCTCTTTGTTATCGGAGGATATTTCCTTTGGCCCTATAGTCTTCAAAGGGATCCGAAATATCTGTTCTCAGATTCCACAGAAAGAAGGCTAGCAAAGAGATCTACGAAACACAGATGTAACTCTGTGAGATGAATTCACAGAACACTAAGCAGTTTCTCAGAAAGCTTCTTTCCAGATTTCATCTGAGGATATTTCCTTTTTCACCATAGCCCTCTATGGGCTTTAAATATCACTTGGCCAGTTCCACAAGAACTGTCTTAGCGAAAGGCTTCTTGAGACGAAAGGTGTAACTCTGTGAGATGATTTCACAGAACACAAAGAAGTTTCTCAGAAAGCTTCTTTCTCTTTGTTATCGGAGGATATTTCCTTTGGCCCTATAGTCTTCAAAGGGATCCGAAATATATGTTCGCAGATTCCACAGAAATAAGGCTAGCAAAGAGATCTACGAAACACAGATGTAACTCTGTGAGATGAATTCACAGAACACTAAGCAGTTTCTCAGAAAGCTTCTTTCCAGATTTCATCTGAGGATATTTCCTTTTTCACCATAGCCCTCTATGGGCTTCCAAATATCACTTTGCCAATTCCACAAGAACTGTCTTAGCGAAAGGCTTCTTGAGGGAAATGCTGTAACTCTGTGAGATGATTTGACAGAACACCAAGAAGTTTCTCAGAAAGCTTCTTTCTCTTTGTTATCGGAGGATATTTCCTTTGGCCCTAGAGTCTTCAAAGGGATCCGAAATATCTGTTCTCAGATTCCACAGAAATAAGGCTAGCAAAGAGATCTACGAAACACAGATGTAACTCTGTGAGATGAATTCACAGAACACTAAGCAGTTTCTCAGAAAGCTTCTTTCCAGATTTCATCTGAGGATATTTGCTTTTTCACCATAGCCCTCTATGGGCTTCCAAATATCACTTTGCCAATTCCAGAAGAACTGTCTTAGCGAAAGGTTTCTTGAGGGGAAAGCTGTAACTCTGTGAGATGATTTCACAGAACACAAAGAAGTTTCCCAGAAAGCTTCTTTCTCTCTGTTATCGGAGGATATTTCCTTTGGCCCTCTAGTCTTCAAAGGGATCCGAAATATCTGTTCTCAGATTCCACAGAAATAAGGCTACCAAAGAGATCCACGAAATACAGATGTAACTCTGTGAGTGGAAGTCACACATCACAGAGGAGTTTCTCAGAAAGCTTCTTTCCAGATTTCATATGAGGATATTTGCTTTTTCACCATAGCCCTCTATGGGCTTCCAAATATCACTTTGCCAATTCCACAAGAACTGTCTTAGCGAAAGGCTTCTTGAGGGGAAAGCTGTAACACTGTGAGATGATTTCACAGAACACAAAGAAGTTTCTCAGAAAGCTACTTTCTCTTTGTTATCGGAGGATATTTCCTTTGGCCCTATAGTCTTCAAAGGGATCCGAAATATCTGTTCTCAGATTCCACAGAAATAAGGCTAGCAAAGAGATCTACGAAACACAGATGTAAATCTGTGAGATGAATTCACAGAACACTAAGCAGTTTCTCAGAAAGCTTCTTTCCAGATTTCATCTGAGGATATTTCCTTTTTCACCATAGATCTCTATGGGCTTTAAATATCACTTGGCCAGTTCCACAAGAACTGTCTTAGCGAAAGGCTTCTTGAGGGGAAAGCTGTAACTCTGTGAGATGATTTCACAGAACACAAAGAAGTTTCTCAGAAAGCTTCTTTCTCTTTGTTATCGGAGGATATTTCCTTTGGCCCTATAGTCTTCAAAGGGATCCGAAATATCTGTTCTCAGATTCCACAGAAAGAAGGCTAGCAAAGAGATCTACGAAACACAGATGTAACTCTGTGAGATGAATTCACAGAACACTAAGCAGTTTCTCAGAAAGCTTCTTTCCAGATTTCATCTGAGGATATTTCCTTTTTCACCATAGCCCTCTAGGGGCTTCCAAATATCACTTTGCCAATTCCACAAGAACTGTCTTAGCGAAAGGCTTCTTGACGGGAAAGCTGTAACTCTGGGAGATGATTTCACAGAACACAAAGAAGTTTCTCAGAAAGCTTCTTTCTCTTTGTTTTCGGAGGATATTTCCTTTGGCCCTATAGTCTTCAAAGGGATCCGAAATATCTGTTCTCAGATTCCACAGAAATAAGGCTAGCAAAGAGATCCACGAAATACAGATGTAACTCTGTGAGTGGAAGTCACACATCACAGAGGAGTTTCTCAGAAAGCTTCTTTCCAGATTTCATCTGAGGATATTTCCTTTTTCACCATAGCCCTCTATCGGCTTCCAAATATCACTTTGCCAATTCCACAAGAACTGTCTTAGCGAAAGGCTTCTTGAGGGGAAAGCTGTAACTCTGTGAGATGATTTCACAGAACACAAAGAAGTTTCTCAGAAAGCTTCTTTCTCTTTGTTATCGGAGGATATTTCCTTTGGCCCTATAGTCTTCAAAGGGATCCGAAATATCTGTTCTCAGATTCCACAGAAATAAGGCTAGCAAATAGATCTACGAAACACAGATGTAACTCTGTGAGATGAATTCACAGAACACTAAGCAGTTTCTCAGAAAGCTTCTTTCCAGATTTCATCTGAGGATATTTCCTTTTTCACCATAGCCCTCTATGGGCTTTAAATATCACTTGGCCAGTTCCACAAGAACTGTCTTAGCGAAAGGCTTCTTGAGACGAAAAGTGTAACTCTGTGAGATGATTTCACAGAACACAAAGAAGTTTCTCAGAAAGCTTCTTTCTCTTTGTTATCGGAGGATATTTCCTTTGGCCCTATAGTCTTCAAAGGGATCCGAAATATCTGTTCTCAGATTCCACAGAAATAAGGCTAGCAAAGAGATCTACGAAACACAGATGTAACTCTGTGAGATGAATTCACAGAACACTAAGCAGTTTACTCAGAAAGCTTCTTTCCAGATTTCATCTGAGGATATTTCCTTTTTCAACATAGCCCTCTATGGGCTTTAAATATCACTTGGCCAGTTCCACAAGAACTGTCTTAGCGAAAGGCTTCTTGAGGGGAAAGCTGTAACTCTGTGAGATGATTTCACAGAACACAAAGAAGTTTCTCAGAAAGCTTCTTTCTCTTTGTTATCGGAGGATATTTCCTTTGGCCCTATAGTCTTCAAAGGGATCCGAAATATCTGTTCTCAGATTCCACAGAAAGAAGGCTAGCAAAGAGATCTACGAAACACAGATGTAACTCTGTGAGATGAATTCACAGAACACTAAGCAGTTTTTCAGAAAGCTTCTTTCCAGATTTCATCTGAGGATATTTCCTTTTTCACCATAGCCCTCTATGGGCTTCCAAATATCACTTTGCCAATTCCACAAGAACTGTCTTAGCGAAAGGCTTCTTGAGGGGAAAGCTGTAACTCTGTGAGATGATTTCACAGAATACAAAGAAGTTTCTTAGAAAGCTTCTTTCTCTTTGTTATCGGAGGATATTTCCTTTGGCCCTATAGTCTTCAAAGGGATCCGAAATATCTGTTCTCAGATTCCACAGAAATAAGGCTAGCAAAGCGATCTACGAAACACAGATGTAACTCTGTGAGATGAATTCACAGAACACTAAGCAGTTTTTCAGAAAGCTTCTTTCCAGATTTCATCTGAGGATATTTCCATTTTCACCATAGCCCTCTATGGGCTTCCAAATATCACTTTGCCAATTCCACAAGAACTGTCTTAGCGAAAGGCTTCTTCAGGCGAAAGCTGTAACTCTGTGAGATGATTTCACAAAACACAAAGAAGTTTCTCAGAAACCTTCTTTCTCTTTGCTATCGGAGGATATTTCCTTTGGCCCTATAGTCTTCAAAGGGATCCGAAATATCTGTTCTCAGATTCCACAGAAATAAGGCTAGCAAAGAGATCTACGAAACACAGATGTAACTCTGTGAGATGAATTCACAGAACACTAAGCAGTTTTTCAGAAAGCTTCTTTCCAGATTTCATCTGAGGATATTTCCTTTTTCACCATAGCCCTCTATGGGCTTTATATATCACTTGGCCAGTTCCACAAGAACTCTCTTAGCGAAAGGCTTCTTGAGGGGAAAGCTGTAACTCTGTGAGATGATTTCACAGAACACAAAGAAGTTTCTCAGAAAGCTTCTTTCTCTTTGTTATCGGAGGATATTTCCTTTGGCCCTATAGTCTTCAAAGGGATCCGAAATATCTGTTCTCAGATTCCACAGAAAGAAGGCTAGCAAAGAGATCTACGAAACACAGATGTAACTCTGTGAGATGAATTCACAGAACACTAAGCAGTTTCTCAGAAAGCTTCTTTCCAGATTTCATCTGAGGATATTTCCTTTTTCACCATAGCCCTCTATGGGCTTTAAATATCACTTGGCCAGTTCCACAAGAACTGTCTTAGCGAAAGGCTTCTTGAGACGAAAGGTGTAACTCTGTGAGATGATTTCACAGAACACAAAGAAGTTTCTCAGAAAGCTTCTTTCTCTTTGTTATCGGAGGATATTTCCTTTGGCCCTATAGTCTTCAAAGGGATCCGAAATATATGTTCGCAGATTCCACAGAAATAAGGCTAGCAAAGAGATCTACGAAACACAGATGTAACTCTGTGAGATGAATTCACAGAACACTAAGCAGTTTCTCAGAAAGCTTCTTTCCAGATTTCATCTGAGGATATTTCCTTTTTCACCATAGCCCTCTATGGGCTTCCAAATATCACTTTGCCAATTCCACAAGAACTGTCTTAGCGAAAGGCTTCTTGAGGGGAATGCTGTAACTCTGTGAGATGATTTGACAGAACACCAAGAAGTTTCTCAGAAAGCTTCTTTCTCTTTGTTATCGGAGGATATTTCCTTTGGCCCTAGAGTCTTCAAAGGGATCCGAAATATCTGTTCTCAGATTCCACAGAAATAAGGCTAGCAAAGAGATCTACGAAACACAGATGTAACTCTGTGAGATGAATTCACAGAACACTAAGCAGTTTCTCAGAAAGCTTCTTTCCAGATTTCATCTGAGGATATTTGCTTTTTCACCATAGCCCTCTATGGGCTTCCAAATATCACTTTGCCAATTCCAGAAGAACTGTCTTAGCGAAAGGTTTCTTGAGGGGAAAGCTGTAACTCTGTGAGATGATTTCACAGAACACAAAGAAGTTTCCCAGAAAGCTTCTTTCTCTCTGTTATCGGAGGATATTTCCTTTGGCCCTCTAGTCTTCAAAGGGATCCGAAATATCTGTTCTCAGATTCCACAGAAATAAGGCTAGCAAAGAGATCCACGAAATACAGATGTAACTCTGTGAGTGGAAGTCACACATCACAGAGGAGTTTCTCAGAAAGCTTCTTTCCAGATTTCATATGAGGATATTTGCTTTTTCACCATAGCCCTCTATGGGCTTCCAAATATCACTTTGCCAATTCCACAAGAACTGTCTTAGCGAAAGGCTTCTTGAGGGGAAAGCTGTAACACTGTGAGATGACTTCACAGAACACAAAGAAGTTTCTCAGAAAGCTTCTTTCTCTTTGTTATCGGAGGATATTTCCTTTGGCCCTATAGTCTTCAAAGGGATCCGAAATATCTGTTCTCAGATTCCACAGAAATAAGGCTAGCAAAGAGATCTACGAAACACAGATGTAAATCTGTGAGATGAATTCACAGAACACTAAGCAGTTTCTCAGAAAGCTTCTTTCCAGATTTCATCTGAGGATATTTCCTTTTTCACCATAGATCTCTATGGGCTTTAAATATCACTTGGCCAGTTCCACAAGAACTGTCTTAGCGAAAGGCTTCTTGAGGGGAAAGCTGTAACTCTGTGAGATGATTTCACAGAACACAAAGAAGTTTCTCAGAAAGCTTCTTTCTCTTTGTTATCGGAGGATATTTCCTTTGGCCCTATAGTCTTCAAAGGGATCCGAAATATCTGTTCTCAGATTCCACAGAAAGAAGGCTAGCAAAGAGATCTACGAAACACAGATGTAACTCTGTGAGATGAATTCACAGAACACTAAGCAGTTTCTCAGAAAGCTTCTTTCCAGATTTCATCTGAGGATATTTCCTTTTTCACCATAGCCCTCTAGGGGCTTCCAAATATCACTTTGCCAATTCCACAAGAACTGTCTTAGCGAAAGGCTTCTTGACGGGAAAGCTGTAACTCTGGGAGATGATTTCACAGAACACAAAGAAGTTTCTCAGAAAGCTTCTTTCTCTTTGTTATCGGAGGATATTTCCTTTGGCCCTATAGTCTTCAAAGGGATCCGAAATATCTGTTCTCAGATTCCACAGAAATAAGGCTAGCAAAGAGATCCACGAAATACAGATGTAACTCTGTGAGTGGAAGTCACACATCACAGAGGAGTTTCTCAGAAAGCTTCTTTCCAGATTTCATCTGAGGATATTTCCTTTTTCACCATAGCCCTCTATGGGCTTCCAAATATCACTTTGCCAATTCCACAAGAACTGTCTTAGCGAAAGGCTTCTTGAGGGGAAAGCTGTAACTCTGTGAGATGATTTCACAGAACACAAAGAAGTTTCTCAGAAAGCTTCTTTCTCTTTGTTATCGGAGGATATTTCCTTTGGCCCTATAGTCTTCAAAGGGATCCGAAATATCTGTTCTCAGATTCCACAGAAATAAGGCTAGCAAATAGATCTACGAAACACAGATGTAACTCTGTGAGATGAATTCACAGAACACTAAGCAGTTTCTCAGAAAGCTTCTTTCCAGATTTCATCTGAGGATATTTCCTTTTTCACCATAGCCCTCTATGGGCTTTAAATATCACTTGGCCAGTTCCACAAGAACTGTCTTAGCGAAAGGCTTCTTGAGACGAAAGGTGTAACTCTGTGAGATGATTTCACAGAACACAAAGAAGTTTCTCAGAAAGCTTCTTTCTCTTTGTTATCGGAAGATATTTCCTTTGGCCCTATAGTCTTCAAAGGGATCCGAAATATCTGTTCTCAGATTCCACAGAAATAAGGCTAGCAAAGAGATCTACGAAACACAGATGTAACTCTGTGAGATGAATTCACAGAACACTAAGCAGTTTACTCAGAAAGCTTCTTTCCAGATTTCATCTGAGGATATTTCCTTTTTCAACATAGCCCTCTATGGGCTTCCAAATATCACTTTGCCAATTCCACAAGATCTGTCTTAGCGAAAATCTTCTTGAGGGGAAATCTGTAACTCTGTGAGATGATTTCACAGAACAGAAAGAAGTTTCTCAGAAAGCTTCTTTCTCTTTGTTATCCGAGGATATTTCCTTTGGCCCTATAGTCTTCAAAGGGATCCGAAATATCTGTTATCAGATTCCACAGAAATAAGGCTAGCAAAGAGATCTACGAAACACAGATGTAACTCTGTGAGATGAATTCACAGAACACTAAGCAGTTTTTCAGAAAGCTTCTTTCCAGATTTCATCTGAGGATATTTGCTTTTTCACCATAGCCCTCTATGGGCTTCCAAATATCACTTTGCCAATTCCACAAGAACTGTCTTTGCGAAAGGTTTCTTGAGGGGAAAGCTGTAACTCTGTGAGATGATTTCACAGAACACAAAGAAGTTTCTCAGAAAGCTTCTTTCTCTTTGTTATCGGAGGATATTTCCTTTGGCCCTATAGTCTTCAAAGGGATCCGAAATATCTGTTCTCAGATTCCACAGAAATAAGGCTAGCAAAGAGATCTACGAAACACAGATGTAAATCTGTGAGATGAATTCACAGAACACTAAGCAGTTTCTCAGAAAGCTTCTTTCCAGATTTCATCTGAGGATATTTCCTTTTTCAGCATAGCCCTCTATGGGCTTTAAATATCACTTGGCCAGTTCCACAAGAACTGTCTTAGCGAAAGGCTTCTTGAGGGGAAAGCTGTAACTCTGTGAGATGATTTCACAGAACACAAAGAAGTTTCTCAGAAAGCTTCTTTCTCTTTGTTATCGGAGGATATTTCCTTTGGCCCTATAGTCTTCAAAGGGATCCGAAATATCTGTTCTCAGATTCCACAGAAAGAAGGCTAGCAAAGAGATCTACGAAACACAGATGTAACTCTGTGAGATGAATTCACAGAACACTAAGCAGTTTTTCAGAAAGCTTCTTTCCAGATTTCATCTGAGGATATTTCCTTTTTCACCATAGCCCTCTAGGGGCTTCCAAATATCACTTTGCCAATTCCACAAGAACTGTCTTAGCGAAAGGCTTCTTGACGGGAAAGCTGTAACTCTGTGAGATGATTTCACAGAACACAAAGAAGTTTCTCAGAAAGCTTCTTTCTCTTTGTTATCGGAGGATATTTCCTTTGGCCCTATAGTCTTCAAAGGGATCCGAAATATCTGTTCTCAGATTCCACAGAAATAAGGCTAGCAAAGAGATCCACGAATTACAGATGTAACTCTGTGAGTGGAAGTCACACATCACAGAGGAGTTTCTCAGAAAGCTTCTTTCCAGATTTCATCTGAGGATATTTCCTTTTTCACCATAGCCCTCTATGGGCTTGCAAATATCACTTTGCCAATTCCACAAGAACTGTCTTAGCGAAAGGCTTCTTGAGGGGAAAGCTGTAACTCTGTGAGATGATTTCACAGAACACAAAGAAGTTTCTCAGAAAGCTTCTTTCTCTTTGTTATCGGAGGATATTTCCTTTGGCCCTATAGTCTTCAAAGGGATCCGAAATATCTGTTCTCAGATTCCACAGAAATAAGGCTAGCAAATAGATCTACGAAACACAGATGTAACTCTGTGAGATGTATTCACAGAACACTAAGCAGTTTCTCAGAAAGCTTCTTTCCAGATTTCATCTGAGGATATTTCCTTTTTCACCATAGCCCTCTATGGGCTTTAAATATCACTTGGCCAGTTCCACAAGAACTGTCTTAGCGAAAGGCTTCTTGAGACGAAAGGTGTAACTCTGTGAGATGATTTCACAGAACACAAAGAAGTTTCTCAGAAAGCTTCTTTCTCTTTGTTATCGGAGGATATTTCCTTTGGCCCTATAGTCTTCAAAGGGATCCGAAATATCTGTTCTCAGATTCCACAGAAATAAGGCTAGCAAAGAGATCTACGAAACACAGATGTAACTCTGTGAGATGAATTCACAGAACACTAAGCAGTTTCTCAGAAAGCTTCTTTCCTGATTTCATCTGAGGATATTTCCTTTTTCAACATAGCCCTCTATGGGCTTCCAAATATCACTTTGCCAATTCCACAAGATCTGTCTTAGCAAAAATCTTCTTGAGGGGAAATCTGTAACTCTGTGAGATGATTTCACAGAACAGAAAGAAGTTTCTCAGAAAGCTTCTTTCTCTTTGTTATCCGAGGATATTTCCTTTGGCCCTATAGTCTTCAAAGGGATCCGAAATATCTGTTCTCAGATTCCACAGAAATAAGGCTAGCAAAGAGATCTACGAAACACAGATGTAACTCTGTGAGATGAATTCACAGAACACTAAGCAGTTTTTCAGAAAGCTTCTTTCCAGATTTCATCTGAGGATATTTGCTTTTTCTCCATAGCCCTCTATGGGCTTCCAAATATCACTTTGCCAATTCCACAAGAACTGTCTTAGCGAAAGGCTTCTTCAGGCGAAAGCTGTAACTCTGTGAGATGATTTCACAAAACACAAAGAAGTTTCTCAGAAACCTTCTTTCTCTTTGCTATCGGAGGATATTTCCTTTGGCCCTATAGTCTTCAAAGGGATCCGAAATATCTGTTCTCAGATTCCACAGAAATAAGGCTAGCAAAGAGATCTACGAAACACAGATGTAACTCTGTGAGATGAATTCACAGAACACTAAGCAGTTTTTCAGAAAGCTTCTTTCCAGATTTCATCTGAGGATATTTCCTTTTTCACCATAGCCCTCTATGGGCTTTAAATATCACTTGGCCAGTTCCACAAGAACTCTCTTAGCGAAAGGCTTCTTGAGGGGAAAGCTGTAACTCTGTGAGATGATTTCACAGAACACAAAGAAGTTTCTCAGAAAGCTTCTTTCTCTTTATTATCGGAGGATATTTCCTTTGGCCCTATAGTCTTCAAAGGGATCCGAAATATCTGTTCTCAGATTCCACAGAAAGAAGGCTAGCAAAGAGATCTACGAAACACAGATGTAACTCTGTGAGATGAATTCACAGAACACTAAGCAGTTTCTCAGAAAGCTTCTTTCCAGATTTCATCTGAGGATATTTCCTTTTTCACCATAGCCCTCTATGGGCTTTAAATATCACTTGGCCAGTTCCACAAGAACTGTCTTAGCGAAAGGCTTCTTGAGACGAAAGGTGTAACTCTGTGAGATGATTTCACAGAACACAAAGAAGTTTCTCAGAAAGCTTCTTTCTCTTTGTTTTCGGAGGATATTTCCTTTGGCCCTATAGTCTTCAAAGGGATCCGAAATATATGTTCGCAGATTCCACAGAAATAAGGCTAGCAAAGAGATCTACGAAACACAGATGTAACTCTGTGAGATGAATTCACAGAACACTAAGCAGTTTCTCAGAAAGCTTCTTTCCAGATTTCATCTGAGGATATTTCCTTTTTCACCATAGCCCTCTACGGGCTTCCAAATATCACTTTGCCAATTCCACAAGAACTGTCTTAGCGAAAGGCTTCTTGAGGGGAATGCTGTAACTCTGTGAGATGATTTGACAGAACACCAAGAAGTTTCTCAGAAAGCTTCTTTCTCTTTGTTATCGGAGGATATTTCCTTTGGCCCTAGAGTCTTCAAAGGGATCCGAAATATCTGTTCTCAGATTCCACAGAAATAAGGCTAGCAAAGAGATCTACGAAACACAGATGTAACTCTGTGAGATGAATTCACAGAACACTAAGCAGTTTCTCAGAAAGCTTCTTTCCAGATTTCATCTGAGGATATTTGCTTTTTCACCATAGCCCTCTATGGGCTTCCAAATATCACTTTGCCAATTCCAGAAGAACTGTCTTAGCGAAAGGTTTCTTGAGGGGAAAGCTGTAACTCTGTGAGATGATTTCACAGAACACAAAGAAGTTTCCCAGAAAGCTTCTTTCTCTCTGTTATCGGAGGATATTTCCTTTGGCCCTCTAGTCTTCAAAGGGATCCGAAATATCTGTTCTCAGATTCCACAGAAATAAGGCTAGCAAAGAGATCTACGAAACACAGATGTAAATCTGTGAGATGAATTCACAGAACACTAAGCAGTTTCTCAGAAAGCTTCTTTCCAGATTTCATCTGAGGATATTACCTTTTTCACCATAGATCTCTATGGGCTTTAAATATCACTTGGCCAGTTCCACAAGAACTGTCTTAGCGAAAGGCTTCTTGAGGGGAAAGCTGTAACTCTGTGAGATGATTTCACAGAACACAAAGAAGTTTCTCAGAAAGCTTCTTTCTCTTTGTTATCGGAGGATATTTCCTTTGGCCCTATAGTCTTCAAAGGGATCCGAAATATCTGTTCTCAGATTCCACAGAAAGAAGGCTAGCAAAGAGATCTACGAAACACAGATGTAACTCTGTGAGATGAATTCACAGAACACTAAGCAGTTTCTCAGAAAGCTTCTTTCCAGATTTCATCTGAGGATATTTCCTTTTTCACCATAGCCCTCTAGGGGCTTCCAAATATCACTTTGCCAATTCCACAAGAACTGTCTTAGCGAAAGGCTTCTTGACGGGAAAGCTGTAACTCTGGGAGATGATTTCACAGAACACAAAGAAGTTTCTCAGAAAGCTTCTTTCTCTTTGTTATCGGAGGATATTTCCTTTGGCCCTATAGTCTTCAAAGGGATCCGAAATATCTGTTCTCAGATTCCACAGAAATAAGGCTAGCAAAGAGATCCACGAAATACAGATGTAACTCTGTGAGTGGAAGTCACACATCACAGAGGAGTTTCTCAGAAAGCTTCTTTCCAGATTTCATCTGAGGATATTTCCTTTTTCACCATAGCCCTCTATGGGCTTCCAAATATCACTTTGCCAATTCCACAAGAACTGTCTTAGCGAAAGGCTTCTTGAGGGGAAAGCTGTAACTCTGTGAGATGATTTCACAGAACACAAAGAAGTTTCTCAGAAAGCTTCTTTCTCTTTGTTATCGGAGTATATTTCCTTTGGCCCTATAGTCTTCAAAGGGATCCGAAATATCTGTTCTCAGATTCCACAGAAATAAGGCTAGCAAATAGATCTACGAAACACAGATGTAACTCTGTGAGATGAATTCACAGAACACTAAGCAGTTTCTCAGAAAGCTTCTTTCCAGATTTCATCTGAGGATATTTCCTTTTTCACCATAGCCCTCTATGGGCTTTAAATATCACTTGGCCAGTTCCACAAGAACTGTCTTAGCGAAAGGCTTCTTGAGACGAAAGGTGTAACTCTGTGAGATGATTTCACAGAACACAAAGAAGTTTCTCAGAAAGCTTCTTTCTCTTTGTTATCGGAGGATATTTCCTTTGGCCCTATAGTCTTCAAAGGGATCCGAAATATCTGTTCTCAGATTCCACAGAAATAAGGCTAGCAAAGAGATCTACGAAACACAGATGTAACTCTGTGAGATGAATTCACAGAACACTAAGCAGTTTTTCAGAAAGCTTCTTTCCAGATTTCATCTGAGGATATTTGCTTTTTCACCATAGCCCTCTATGGGCTTCCAAATATCACTTTGCCAATTCCACAAGAACTGTCTTTGCGAAAGGTTTCTTGAGGGGAAAGCTGTAACTCTGTGAGATGATTTCCAGAACACAAAGAAGTTTCTCAGAAAGCTTCTTTCTCTTTGTTATCGGAGGATATTTCCTTTGGCCCTATAGTCTTCAAAGGGATCCGAAATATCTGTTCTCAGATTCCACAGAAATAAGGCTAGCAAAGAGATCTACGAAACACAGATGTAAATCTGTGAGATGAATTCACAGAACACTAAGCAGTTTCTCAGAAAGCTTCTTTCCAGATTTCATCTGAGGATATTTCCTTTTTCAGCATAGCCCTCTATGGGCTTTAAATATCACTTGGCCAGTTCCACAAGAACTGTCTTAGCGAAAGGCTTCTTGAGGGGAAAGCTGTAACTCTGTGAGATGATTTCACAGAACACAAAGAAGTTTCTCAGAAAGCTTCTTTCTCTTTGTTATCGGAGGATATTTCCTTTGGCCCTATAGTCTTCAAAGGGATCCGAAATATCTGTTCTCAGATTCCACAGAAAGAAGGCTAGCAAAGAGATCTACGAAACACAGATGTAACTCTGTGAGATGAATTCACAGAACACTAAGCAGTTTTTCAGAAAGCTTCTTTCCAGATTTCATCTGAGGATATTTCCTTTTTCACCATAGCCCTCTAGGGGCATCCAAATATCACTTTGCCAATTCCACAAGAACTGTCTTAGCGAAAGGCTTCTTGACGGGAAAGCTGTAACTCTGTGAGATGATTTCACAGAACACAAAGAAGTTTCTCAGAAAGCTTCTTTCTCTTTGTTATCGGAGGATATTTCCTTTGGCCCTATAGTCTTCAAAGGGATCCGAAATATCTGTTCTCAGATTCCACAGAAATAAGGCTAGCAAAGAGATCCACGAATTACAGATGTAACTCTGTGAGTGGAAGTCACACATCACAGAGGAGTTTCTCAGAAAGCTTCTTTCCAGATTTCATCTGAGGATATTTCCTTTTTCACCATAGCCCTCTATGGGCTTGCAAATATCACTTTGCCAATTCCACAAGAACTGTCTTAGCGAAAGGCTTCTTGAGGGGAAAGCTGTAACTCTGTGAGATGATTTCACAGAACACAAAGAAGGTTCTCAGAAAGCTTCTTTCTCTTTGTTATCGGAGGATATTTCCTTTGGCCCTATAGTCTTCAAAGGGATCCGAAATATCTGTTCTCAGATTCCACAGAAATAAGGCTAGCAAATAGATCTACGAAACACAGATGTAACTCTGTGAGATGTATTCACAGAACACTAAGCAGTTTCTCAGAAAGCTTCTTTCCAGATTTCATCTGAGGATATTTCCTTTTTCACCATAGCCCTCTATGGGCTTTAAATATCACTTGGCCAGTTCCACAAGAACTGTCTTAGCGAAAGGCTTCTTGAGACGAAAGGTGTAACTCTGTGAGATGATTTCACAGAACACAAAGAAGTTTCTCAGAAAGCTTCTTTCTCTTTGTTATCGGAGGATATTTCCTTTGGCCCTATAGTCTTCAAAGGGATCCGAAATATCTGTTCTCAGATTCCACAGAAATAAGGCTAGCAAAGAGATCTACGAAACACAGATGTAACTCTGTGAGATGAATTCACAGAACACTAAGCAGTTTCTCAGAAAGCTTCTTTCCAGATTTCATCTGAGGATATTTCCTTTTTCAACATAGCCCTCTATGGGCTTCCAAATATCACTTTGCCAATTCCACAAGATCTGTCTTAGCAAAAATCTTCTTGAGGGGAAATCTGTAACTCTGTGAGATGATTTCACAGAACAGAAAGAAGTTTCTCAGAAAGCTTCTTTCTCTTTGTTATCCGAGGATATTTCCTTTGGCCCTATAGTCTTCAAAGGGATCCGAAATATCTGTTCTCAGATTCCACAGAAATAAGGCTAGCAAAGAGATCTACGAAACACAGATGTAACTCTGTGAGATGAATTCACAGAACACTAAGCAGTTTTTCAGAAAGCTTCTTTCCAGATTTCATCTGAGGATATTTGCTTTTTCACCATAGCCCTCTATGGGCTTCCAAATATCACTTTGCCAATTCCACAAGAACTGTCTTTGCGAAAGGTTTCTTGAGGGGAAAGCTGTAACTCTGTGAGATGATTTCACAGAACACAAAGAAGTTTCTCAGAAAGCTTCTTTCTCTTTGTTATCGGAGGATATTTCCTTTGGCCCTCTAGTCTTCAAAGGGATCCGAAATATCTGTTCTCAGATTCCACAGAAATAAGGCTAGCAAAGAGATCTACGAAACACAGATGTAAATCTGTGAGATGAATTCACAGAACACTAAGCAGTTTCTCAGAAAGCTTCTTTCCAGATTTCATCTGAGGATATTTCCTTTTTTACCATAGCCCTCTATGGGCTTTAAATATCACTTGGCCAGTTCTACAAGAACTGTCTTAGCGAAAGGCTTCTTGAGGGGAAAGCTGTAACTCTGTGAGATGATTTCACAGAACACAAAGAAGTTTCTCAGAAAGCTTCTTTCTCTTTGTTATCGGAGGATATTTCCTTTGGCCCTATAGTCTTCAAAGGGATCCGAAATATCTGTTCTCAGATTCCACAGAAAGAAGGCTAGCAAAGAGATCTACGAAACACAGATGTAACTCTGTGAGATGAATTCACAGAACACTAAGCAGTTTCTCAGAAAGCTTCTTTCCAGATTTCATCTGAGGATATTTCCTTTTTCACCATAGCCCTCTAGGGGCTTCCAAATATCACTTTGCCAATTCCACAAGAACTGTCTTAGCGAAAGGCTTCTTGACGGGAAAGCTGTAACTCTGTGAGATGATTTCACAGAACACAAAGAAGTTTCTCAGAAAGCTTCTTTCTCTTTGTTATCGGAGGATATTTCCTTTGGCCCTATAGTCTTCAAAGGGATCCGAAATATCTGTTCTCAGATTCCACAGAAATAAGGCTAGCAAAGAGATCCACGAAATACAGATGTAACTCTGTGAGTGGAAGTCACACATCACAGAGGAGTTTCTCAGAAAGCTTCTTTCCAGATTTCATCTGAGGATATTTCCTTTTTCACCATAGCCCTCTATGGGCTTCCAAATATCACTTTGCCAATTCCACAAGAACTGTCTTAGCGAAAGGCTTCTTGAGGGGAAAGCTGTAACTCTGTGAGATGATTTCACAGAACACAAAGAAGTTTCTCAGAAAGCTTCTTTCTCTTTGTTATCGGAGTATATTTCCTTTGGCCCTATAGTCTTCAAAGGGATCCGAAATATCTGTTCTCAGATTCCACAGAAATAAGGCTAGCAAATAGATCTACGAAACACAGATGTAACTCTGTGAGATGAATTCACAGAACACTAAGCAGTTTCTCAGAAAGTTTCTTTCCAGATTTCATCTGAGGATATTTCCTTTTTCACCATAGCCCTCTATGGGCTTTAAATATCACTTGGCCAGTTCCACAAGAACTGTCTTAGCGAAAGGCTTCTTGAGACGAAAGGTGTAACTCTGTGAGATGATTTCACAGAACACAAAGAAGTTTCTCAGAAAGCTTCTTTCTCTTTGTTATCGGAGGATATTTCCTTTGGCCCTATAGTCTTCAAAGGGATCCGAAATATCTGTTCTCAGATTCCACAGAAATAAGGCTAGCAAAGAGATCTACGAAACACAGATGTAACTCTGTGAGATGAATTCACAGAACACTAAGCAGTTTCTCAGAAAGCTTCTTTCCAGATTTCATCTGAGGATATTTCCATTTTCACCATAGCCCTCTATGGGCCTCCAAATATCACTTTGCCAATTCCACAAGAACTGTCTTAGCGAAAGGCTTCTTGAGGGGAAAGCTGTATCTCTGTGAGATGATTTCACAGAACACAAAGAAGTTTCTCAGAAAGCTTCTTTCTCTTTGTTATCGGAGGATATTTCCTTTGGCCCTATAGTCTTCAAAGGGATCCGAAATATCTGTTCTCAGATTCCACAGAAATAAGGCTAGCAAAGAGATCTACGAAACACAGATGTAACTCTGTGAGATGAATTCACAGAACACTAAGCAGTTTCTCAGAAAGCTTCTTTCCAGATTTCATCTGAGGATATTTCCTTTTTCAACATAGCCCTCTATGGGCTTCCAAATATCACTTGGCCAGTTCTACAAGAACTGTCTTAGCGAAAGGCTTCTTGAGGGGAAAGCTGTAACTCTGTGAGATGATTTCACAGAACACAAAGAAGTTTCTCAGAAAGCTTCTTTCTCTTTGTTATCCGAGGATATTTCCTTTGGCCCTATAGTCTTCAAAGGGATCCGAAATATCTGTTCTCAGATTCCACAGAAAGAAGGCTAGCAAAGAGATCTACGAAACACAGATGTAACTCTGTGAGATGAATTCACAGAACACTAAGCAGTTTCTCAGAAAGCTTCTTTCCAGATTTCATCTGAGGATATTTCCTTTTTCACCATAGCCCTCTAGGGGCTTCCAAATATCACTTTGCCAATTCCACAAGAACTGTCTTAGCGAAAGGCTTCTTGACGGGAAAGCTGTAACTCTGTGAGATGATTTCACAGAACACAAAGAAGTTTCTCAGAAAGCTTCTTTCTCTTTGTTATCGGAGGATATTTCCTTTGGCCCTATAGTCTTCAAAGGGATCCGAAATATCTGTTCTCAGATTCCACAGAAATAAGGCTAGCAAAGAGATCCACGAAATACAGATGTAACTCTGTGAGTGGAAGTCACACATCACAGAGGAGTTTCTCAGAAAGCTTCTTTCCAGATTTCATCTGAGGATATTTCCTTTTTCACCATAGCCCTCTATGGGCTTCCAAATATCACTTTGCCAATTCCACAAGAACTGTCTTAGCGAAAGGCTTCTTGAGGGGAAAGCTGTAACTCTGTGAGATGATTTCACAGAACACAAAGAAGTTTCTCAGAAAGCTTCTTTCTCTTTGTTATCGGAGTATATTTCCTTTGGCCCTATAGTCTTCAAAGGGATCCGAAATATCTGTTCTCAGATTCCACAGAAATAAGGCTAGCAAATAGATCTACGAAACACAGATGTAACTCTGTGAGATGAATTCACAGAACACTAAGCAGTTTCTCAGAAAGTTTCTTTCCAGATTTCATCTGAGGATATTTCCTTTTTCACCATAGCCCTCTATGGGCTTTAAATATCACTTGGCCAGTTCCACAAGAACTGTCTTAGCGAAAGGCTTCTTGAGACGAAAGGTGTAACTCAGTGAGATGATTTCACAGAACACAAAGAAGTTTCTCAGAAAGCTTCTTTCTCTTTGTTATCGGAGGATATTTCCTTTGGCCCTATAGTCTTCAAAGGGATCCGAAATATCTGTTCTCAGATTCCACAGAAATAAGGCTAGCAAAGAGATCTACGAAACACAGATGTAACTCTGTGAGATGAATTCACAGAACACTAAGCAGTTTCTCAGAAAGCTTCTTTCCAGATTTCATCTGAGGATATTTCCTTTTTCAACATAGCCCTCTATGGGCTTCCAAATATCACTTTGCCAATTCCACAAGATCTGTCTTAGCGAAAATCTTCTTGAGGGGAAATCTGTAACTCTGTGAGATGATTTCACAGAACAGAAAGAAGTTTCTCAGAAAGCTTCTTTCTCTTTGTTATCCGAGGATATTTCCTTTGGCCCTATAGTCTTCAAAGGGATCCGAAATATCTGTTCTCAGATTCCACAGAAATAAGGCTAGCAAAGAGATCTACGAAACACAGATGTAACTCTGTGAGATGAATTCACAGAACACTAAGCAGTTTTTCAGAAAGCTTCTTTCCAGATTTCATCTGAGGATATTTGCTTTTTCACCATAGCCCTCTATGGGCTTCCAAATATCACTTTGCCAATTCCACAAGAACTGTCTTTGCGAAAGGTTTCTTGAGGGGAAAGCTGTAACTCTGTGAGATGATTTCACAGAACACAAAGAAGTTTCTCAGAAAGCTTCTTTCTCTTTGTTATCGGAGGATATTTCCTTTGGCCCTATAGTCTTCAAAGGGATCCGAAATATCTGTTCTCAGATTCCACAGAAATAAGGCTAGCAAAGAGATCTACGATACACAGATGTAACTCTGTGAGATGAATTCACAGAACACTAAGCAGTTTCTCAGAAAGCTTCTTTCCAGATTTCATCTGAGGATATTTCCATTTTCACCATAGCCCTCTATGGGCCTCCAAATATCACTTTGCCAATTCCACAAGAACTGTCTTAGCGAAAGGCTTCTTGAGGGGAAAGCTGTATCTCTGTGAGATGATTTCACAGAACACAAAGAAGTTTCTCAGAAAGCTTCTTTCTCTTTGTTATCGGAGGATATTTCCTTTGGCCCTATAGTCTTCAAAGGGATCCGAAATATCTGTTCTCAGATTCCACAGAAATAAGGCGAGCAAAGAGATCTACGAAACACAGATGTAACTCTGTGAGATGAATTCACAGAACACTAAGCAGTTTCTCAGAAAGCTTATTTCCAGATTTCATCTGAGGATATTTCCTTTTTCACCATAGCCCTCTATGGGCTTTAAATATCACTTGGCCAGTTCCACAAGAACTGTCTTAGCGAAAGGCTTCTTGAGGGGAAAGCTGTAACTCTGTGAGACGATTTCACAGAACACAAAGAAGTTTCTCAGAAAGCTTATTTCTCTTCGTTATCGAAGGATATTTCCTTTGGCCCTATAGTCTTCAAAGCGATCCGAAATATCTGTTCTCAGATTCCACAGAAAGAAGGCTAGCAAAGAGATCTACGAAACACAGATGTAACTCTGTGAGATGAATTCACAGAACACTAAGCAGTTTCTCAGAAAGCTTCTTTCCAGATTTCATCTGAGGATATTTCCTTTTCCCCATAGCCCTCTATGGGCTTCCAAATATCACTTTGCCACTTCCAGAAGAACTCTCTTAGCGAAAGGTTTCTTGAGGGGAAAGCTGTAACTCTGTGAGATGATTTCACAGAACACAAAGAAGTTTCTCAGAAATCTTCTTTCTCTTTGTTATCGGAGGATATTTCCTTTGGCCCTATAGTCTTCAAAGGGATCCGAAATATTTGTTCTCAGATTCCACAGAAATAAGGCTAGCAAAGAGATCTACGAAACACAGATGTAACTCTGTGAGATGAATTCACAGAACACTAAGCAGTTTCTCAGAAAGCTTCTTTCCAGATTTCATCTGAGGATATTTCCTTTTTCACCATAGCCCTCTATGGGCTTCCAAATATCACTTTGCCAATTCCACAAGAACTGTCGTAGCGAAAGGCTTCTTTAGGGGAAAGCTGTAACTCTGTGAGATGATTTCACAGAACACAAAGAAGTTTCTCAGAAAGCTTCTTTCTCTTTGTTATCGGAGGATATTTCCTTTGGCCCTGTAGTCTTCAAAGGGATCCGAAATATCTGTTCTCAGATTCCACAGAAATAAGGCTAGCAAAGAGATCTACGAAACACAGATGTAACTCTGTGAGATGAATTCACAGAACACTAAGCAGTTTCTCAGAAAGCTTCTTTCCAGATTTCATCTGAGGATATTTCCTTTTTCACCACAGCCCTCTATGGGCTTCCAAATATCACTTTGCCAATTCCACAAGAACTGTCTTAGCGAAAGGCTTCTTGAGCGGAAAGCTGTAACTCTGTGAGATGATTTCACAGAACACAAAGAAGTTTCTCAGAAATCTTCTTTCTCTTTGTTATCGGAGGATATTTCCTTTGGCCCTATAGTCTTCAAAGGGATCCGAAATATCTGTTCTCCGATTACACAGAAATAAGGCTAGCAAAGAGATCTACGAAACACAGATGTAACTCTGTGTGATGAATTCACAGAACACTAAGCAGTTTCTCAGAAAGCTTCTTTCCAGATTTCATCTGAGGATATTTCCTTTTTCACCATAGCCCTCTATGGACTTTAAATATCACTTGGCCAGTTCCACAAGAACTGTCTTAGCGAAAGGCTTCTTGAGACGAAAGGTGTAACTCTGTGAGATGATTTCACAGAACACAAAGAAGTTTCTCAGAAAGCTTCTTTCTCTTTGTTATCGGAGGATATTTCCTTTGGCCCTCTAGTCTTCAAAGGGATCCGAAATATCTGTTTTCAGATTCCACAGAAATAAGGCTAGCAAAGAGATCCACGAAATACAGATGTAACTCTGTGAGTGGAAGTCACACATCACAGAGGAGTTTCTCAGAAAGCTTCTTTCCAGATTTCATCTGAGGATATTTCCTTTTTCACCATAGCACTCTATGGGCTTCCAAATATCACTTTGCCAATTCCACAAGAACTGTCTTAGCGAAAGGCTTCTTGAGGGGAAAGCTGTAACTCTGTGAGATGATTTCACAGAACACAAAGAAGTTTCTCAGAAAGCTTCTTTCTCTTTGTTATCGGAGGATATTTCCTTTGGCCCTATAGTCTTCAAAGGGATCCGAAATATCTGTTCTCAGATTCCACAGAAATAAGGCTAGCAAATAGATCTACGAAACACAGATGTAACTCTGTGAGATGAATTCACAGAACACTAAGCAGTTTCTCAGAAAGCTTCTTTCCAGATTTCATCTGAGGATATTTCCTTTTTCACCATAGCCCTCTATGGGCTTTATATATCACTTGGCCAGTTCCACAAGAACTGTCTTAGCGAAAGGCTTCTTGAGACGAAAGGTGTAACTCTGTGAGATGATTTCACAGAACACAAAGAAGTTTCTCAGAAAGCTTCTTTCTCTTTGTTATCGGAGGATATTTCCTTTGGCCCTATAGTCTTCAAAGGGATCCGAAATATCTGTTCTCAGATTCCACAGAAATAAGGCTAGCAAAGAGATCTACGAAACACAGATGTAACTCTGTGAGATGAATTCACAGAACACTAAGCAGTTTCTCAGAAAGCTTCTTTCCAGATTTCATCTGAGGATATTTCCTTTTTCAACATAGCCCTCTATGGGCTTCCAAATATCACTTTGCCAATTCCACAAGATCTGTCTTAGCGAAAATCTTCTTGAGGGGAAATCTGTAACTCTGTGAGATGATTTCACAGAACAGAAAGAAGTTTCTCACAAAGCTTCTTTCTCTTTGTTATCCGAGGATATTTCCTTTGGCCGTATAGTCTTCAAAGGGATCCGAAATATCTGTTCTCAGATTCCACAGAAATAAGGCGAGCAAAGAGATCTACGAAACACAGATGTAACTCTGTGAGATGAATTCACAGAACACTAAGCAGTTTTTCAGAAAGCTTCTTTCCAGATTTCATCTGAGGATATTTCCATTTTCTCCATAGCCCTCTATGGGCTTCCAAATATCACTTTGCCAATTCCACAAGAACTGTCTTAGCGAAAGGCTTCTTGAGGGGAAAGCTGTAACTCTGTGAGATGATTTCACAGAACACAAAGAAGTTTCTCAGAAAGCTTCTTTCTCTTTGTTATCGGAGGATATTTCCTTTGGCCCTATAGTCTTCAAAGGGATCCGAAATATCTGTTCTCAGATTCCACAGAAATAAGGCTAGCAAAGAGATCTACGAAACATAGATGTAACTCTGTGAGATGAATTCACAGAACACTAAGCAGTTTTTCAGAAAGCTTCTTTCCAGATTTCATCTGAGGATATTTGCTTTTTCACCATAGCCCTCTATGGGCTTCAAATATCACTTTGCCAATTCCACAAGAACTGTCTTAGCGAAAGGCTTCTTGAGGGGAAAGCTGTAACTCTGTGAGATGATTTCACAGAACACAAAGAAGTTTCTCAGAAAGCTTCTTTCTCTTTGTTATCGGAGGATATTTCCTTTGGCCCCATAGTCTTCAAAGGGATCCGAAATATCTGTTCTCAGATTCCACAGAAATAAGGCTAGCAAAGAGATCTACGAAACACAGATGTAACTCTGTGAGATGAATTCACAGAACACTAAGCAGTTTCTCAGAAAGCTTCTTTCCAGATTTCATCTGAGGATATTTCCTTTTTCACCATAGCCCTCTCTGGGCTTTAAATATCACTTGGCCAGTTCCACAAGAACTGTCTTAGCGAAAGGCTTCTTGAGACGAAAGGTGTAACTCTGTGAGATGATTTCACAGAACACAAAGAAGTTTCTCAGAAAGCTTCTTTCTCTTTGTTATCGGAGGATATTTCCTTTGGCCCTATAGTCTTCAAAGGGATCCGAAATATCTGTTCTCAGATTCCACAGAAATAAGGCTAGCAAAGAGATCTACGAAACACAGATGTAACTCTGTGAGATGAATTCACAGAACACTAAGCAGTTTTTCAGAAAGCTTCTTTCCAGATTTCATCTGAGGATATTTCCATTTTCACCATAGCCCTCTATGGGCTTCCAAATATCACTTTGCCAATTCCACAAGAACTGTCTTAGCGAAAGGCTTCTTGAAGGGAAAGCTGTAACTCTGTGAGATGATTTCACAGAACACAAAGAAGTTTCTCAGAAAGCTTCTTTCTCTTTGTTATCGGAGGATATTTCCTTTGGCCCTATAGTCTTCAAAGGGATCCGAAATATCTGTTCTCAGATTCCACAGAAAGAAGGCTAGCAAAGAGATCTACGAAACACAGATGTAACTCTGTGAGATGAATTCACAGAACACTAAGCAGTTTCTCAGAAAGCTTCTTTCCAGATTTCATCTGAGGATATTTCCTTTTTCACCATAGCCCTCTATGGGCTTTAAATATCACTTGGCCAGTTCCACAAGAACTGTCTTAGCGAAAGGCTTCTGCAGGCGAAAGGTGTAACTCTGTGAGATGATTTCACAGAACACAAAGAAGTTTCTCAGAAAGCTTCTTTCTCTTTGTTATCGGAGGATATTTCCTTTGGCCCTATAGTCTTCAAAGGGATCCGAAGTATCTGTTCTCAGATTCCACAGAAATAAGGCTAGCAAAGAGATCTACGAAACACAGATGTAACTCTGTGAGATGAATTCACAGAACACTAAGCAGTTTCTCAGAAATCTTCTTTCCAGATTTCATCTGAGGATATTTCCTTTTTCAACATAGCCCTCTATGGGCTTCCAAATATCACTTTGCCCATTCCACAAGAACTGTCTTAGCGAAAGGCGTCTTCAGGGGAAAGCTGTAACTCTGTGAGATGATTTCACAGAACACAAAGAAGTTTCTCAGAAAGCTTCTTTCTCTTTGTTATCGGAGGATATTTCCTTTGGCCCTATAGTCTTCAAAGGGATCCGAAATATCTGTTCTCAGATTCCACAGAAATAAGGCTAGCAAAGAGATCTACGAAACACAGATGTAACTCTGTGAGATGAATTCACAGAACTCTAAGCAGTTTCTCAGAAAGCTTCTTTCCAGATTTCATCTGAGGATATTTCCATTTTCACCATAGCCCTCAATGGGCTTCCAAATATCACTTTGCCAATTCCTCAAGAACTGTCTTAGCGAAAGGCTTCTTGAGGGGAAAGCTGTAACTCTGTGAGATGATTTCACAGAACACAAAGAAGTTTCTCAGAAAGCTTCTCTCTCTTTGTTATCGGAGGATATTTCCTTTGGCCCTATAGTCTTCAAAGGGATCCGAAATATCTGTTCTCAGATTCCACAGAAATAAGGCTAGCAAAGAGATCTACGAAACACAGATGTAACTCTGTGAGATGAATTCACAGAACACTAAGCAGTTTCTCAGAAAGCTTCTTTCCAGATTTCATCTGAGGATATTTCCTTTTTCAACATAGCCCTCTATGGGCTTCCAAATATCACTTTGCCAATTCCACAAGAACTGTCTTAGCGAAAGGCTTCTTGAGGGGAAAGCTGTAACTCTGTGAGATGATTTCACAGAACACAAAGAAGTTTCTCAGAAAGCTTCTTTCTCTTTGTTATCGGAGGATATTTCCTTTGGCCCTATAGTCTTCAAAGGGATCCGAAATATCTGTTCTCAGATTCCACAGAAATAAGGCTAGCAAAGAGATCTACGAAACATAGATGTAACTCTGTGAGATGAATTCACAGAACACTAAGCAGTTTTTCAGAAAGCTTCTTTCCAGATTTCATCTGAGGATATTTGCTTTTTCACCATAGCCCTCTATGGGCTTCAAATATCACTTTGCCAATTCCACAAGAACTGTCTTAGCGAAAGGCTTCTTGAGGGGAAAGCTGTAACTCTGTGAGATGATTTCACAGAACACAAAGAAGTTTCTCAGAAAGCTTCTTTCTCTTTGTTATCGGAGGATATTTCCTTTGGCCCTATAGTCTTCAAAGGGATCCGAAATATCTGTTCTCAGATTCCACAGAAATAAGGCTAGCAAAGAGATCTACGAAACACAGATGTAACTCTGTGAGATGAATTCACAGAACACTAAGCAGTTTCTCAGAAAGCTTCTTTCCAGATTTCATCTGAGGATATTTCCTTTTTCACCATAGCCCTCTATGGGCTTTAAATACCACTTGGCCAGTTCCACAAGAACTGTCTTAGCGAAAGGCTTCTTGAGACGAAAGGTGTAACTCTGTGAGATGATTTCACAGAACACAAAGAAGTTTCTCATAAAGCTTCTTTCTCTTTGTTATCGGAGGATATTTCCTTTGGCCCTATAGTCTTCAAAGGGATCCGAAATATCTGTTCTCAGATTCCACAGAAAGAAGGCGAGCAAAGAGATCTACGAAACACAGATGTAACTCTGTGAGACGAATTCACAGAACACTAAGCAGTTTTTCAGAAAGCTTCTTTCCAGATTTCATCTGAGGATATTTCCTTTTTCACCATAGCCCTCTATGGGCTTCCAAATATCACTTTGCCAATTCCACAAGAACTGTCTTAGCGAAAGGCTTCTTGAGGGGAAAGCTGTAACTCTGTGAGATGATTTCACAGAACACAAAGAAGTTTCTCAGAAAGCTTCTTTCTCTTTGTTATCGGAGAATATTTCCTTTGGCCCTATAGTCTTCAAAGGGATCCGAAATATCTGTTCTCAGATTCCACAGAAATAAGGCTAGCAAAGAGATCCACGTAATACAGATGTAACTCTGTGAGTGGAAGTCACACATCCCAGAGGAGTTTCTCAGAATGCTTCTTTCCAGATTTCATCTGAGGATATTTCCTTTTTCACCATAGCCCTCTATGGGCTTCCAAATATCACTTTGCCAATTCCACAAGAACTGTCTTAGCGAAAGGCTTCTTGAGGGGAAAGCTATAACTCTGTGAGATGATTTCACAGAATACAAAGAAGTTTCTTAGAAAGCTTCTTTCTCTTTGTTATCGGAGGATATTTCCTTTGGCCCTATAGTCTTCAAAGGGATCCGAAATATCTGTTCTCAGATTCCACAGAAATAAGGCTAGCAAAGCGATCTACGAAACACAGATGTAACTCTGTGAGATGAATTCACAGAACACTAAGCAGTTTCTCAGAAAGCTTCTTTCCAGATTTCATCTGAGGATATTTCCTTTTTCACCATAGCCCTCTAAGGCCTTCCAAATATCACTTTGCCACTTCCAGAAGAACTGTCTTAGCGAAAGGTTTCTTGAGGGGAAAGCTGTAACTCTGTGAGATGATTTCACAGAACACAAAGAAGTTTCTCAGAAAGCTTCTTTCTCTTTGTTATCGGAGGATATTTCCTTTGGCCCTATAGTCTTCAAAGGGATCCGAAATATATGTTCGCAGATTCAACAGAAATAAGGCTAGCAAAGAGATCTACGAAACACAGATGTAACTCTGTGAGATGAATTCACAGAACACTAAGCAGTTTCTCAGAAAGCTTCTTTCCAGATTTCATCTGAGGATATTTGCTTTTTCACCATAGCACTCTATGGGCTTCCAAATATCACTTTGCCAATTCCACAAGAACTGTCTTAGCGAAAGGCTTCTTGAGGGGAAAGCTGTAACTCTGTGAGGTGATTTCACAGAACACAAAGAAGTTTCTCAGAAAGCTTCTTTCTCTTTGTTATCGGAGGATATTTCCTTTGGCCCTATAGTCTTCAAAGGGATCCGAAATATCTGTTCTCAGATTCCACAGAAATAAGGCTAGCAAAGAGATCTACGAAACACAGATGTAACTCTGTGAGATGAATTCACAGAACACTAAGCAGTTTTTCAGAAAGCTTCTTTCCAGATTTCATCTGAGGATATTTCCATTTTCACCATAGCCCTCTATGGGCTTCCAAATATCACTTTGCCAATTCCACAAGAACTGTCTTAGCGAAAGGCTTCTTGAGGGGAAAGCTGTAACTCTGTGAGATGATTTCACAGAACACAAAGAAGTTTCTCAGAAAGCTTCTTTCTCTTTGTTATCGGAGGATATTTCCTTTGGCCCTATAGTCTTCAAAGGGATCCGAAATATCTGTTCTCAGATTCCACAGAAAGAAGGCTAGCAAAGAGATCTACGAAACACAGATGTAACTCTGTGAGATGAATTCACAGAACACTAAGCAGTTTCTCAGAAAGCTTCTTTCCAGATTTCATCTGAGGATATTTCCTTTTTCACCATAGCCCTCTATGGGCTTTAAATATCACTTGGCCAGTTCCACAAGAACTGTCTTAGCGAAAGGCTTCTGCAGGCGAAAGGTGTAACTCTGTGAGATGATTTCACAGAACACAAAGAAGTTCCTCAGAAAGCTTCTTTCTCTTTGTTATCGGAGGATATTTCCTTTGGCCCTATAGTCTTCAAAGGGATCCGAAATATCTGTTCTCAGATTCCACAGAAATAAGGCTAGCAAAGAGATCTACGAAACACAGATGTAACTCTGTGAGATGAATTCACAGAACACTAAGCAGTTTCTCAGAAAGCTTCTTTCCAGATTTCATCTGAGGATATTTCCTTTTTCAACATAGCCCTCTATGGGCTTCCAAATATCACTTTGCCCATTCCACAAGAACTGTCTTAGCGAAAGGCGTCTTCAGGGGAAAGCTGTAACTCTGTGAGATGATTTCACAGAACACAAAGAAGTTTCTCAGAAAGCTTCTTTCTCTTTGTTATCGGAGGATATTTCCTTTGGCCCTATAGTCTTCAAAGGGATCCGAAATATCTGTTCTCAGATTCCACAGAAATAAGGCTAGCAAAGAGATCTACGAAACACAGATGTAACTCTGTGAGATGAATTCACAGAACTCTAAGCAGTTTCTCAGAAAGCTTCTTTCCAGATTTCATCTGAGGATATTTCCATTTTCACCATAGCCCTCAATGGGCTTCCAAATATCACTTTGCCAATTCCTCAAGAACTGTCTTAGCGAAAGGCTTCTTGAGGGGAAAGCTGTAACTCTGTGAGATGATTTCACAGAACACAAAGAAGTTTCTCAGAAAGCTTCTTTCTCTTTGTTATCGGAGGATATTTCCTTTGGCCCTATAGTCTTCAAAGGGATCCGAAATATCTGTTCTCAGATTCCACAGAAATAAGGCTAGCAAAGAGATCTACGAAACACAGATGTAACTCTGTGAGATGAATTCACAGAACACTAAGCAGTTTCTCAGAAAGCTTCTTTCCAGATTTCATCTGAGGATATTTCCTTTTTCACCATAGCCCTCTATGGGCTTCCAAATATCACTTTGCCAATTCCACAAGAACTGTCTTAGCGAAAGGCTTCCTGAAGGGAAAGCTGTAACTCTGTGAGATGATTTCACAGAACACAAAGAAGTTTCTCAGAAAGCTTCTTTCTCTTTGTTATCGGAGGATATTTCCTTTGGCCCTATAGTCTTCAAAGGGATCCGAAATATCTGTTCTCAGATTCTACAGAAAGAAGGCTAGCAAAGAGATATACGAAACACAGATGTAACTCTGTGAGATGAATTCACAGAACACTAAGCAGTTTCTCAGAAAGCTTCTTTCCAGATTTCATCTGAGGATATTTCCTTTTTCACCGTAGCCCTCTATGGGTTTCAAAATATCACTTTGCCAATTCCACAAGAACTGTCTTAGCGAAAGCCTTCTTCAGGGGAAAGCTGTAACTCTGTGAGATGATTTCACAGAACACAAAGAAGTTTCTCAGCAAGCTTCTTTCTCTTTGTTATCGGAGAATATTTCCTTTGGCCCTATAGTCTTCAAAGGGATCCGAAATATCTGTTCTCAGATTCCACAGAAATAAGGCTAGCAAAGAGATCCACGTAATACAGATGTAACTCTGTGAGTGGAAGTCACACATCACAGAGGAGTTTCTCAGATTGCTTCTTTCCAGATTTCATCTGAGGATATTTCCTTTTTCACCATAGCCCTCTATGGGCTTCCAAATATCACTTTGCCAATTCCACAAGAACTGTCTTAGCGAAAGGCTTCTTGAGGGGAAAGCTGTAACTCTGTGAGATGATTTCACAGAATACAAAGAAGTTTCTTAGAAAGCTTCTTTCTCTTTGTTATCGGAGGATATTTCCTTTGGCCCTATAGTCTTCAAAGGGATCCGAAATATCTGTTCTCAGATTCCACAGAAATAAGGCTAGCAAAGCGATCTACGAAACACAGATGTAACTCTGTGAGATGAATTCACAGAACACTAAGCAGTTTCTCAGAAAGCTTCTTTCCAGATTTCATCTGAGGATATTTCCTTTTCCCCATAGCCCTCTATGGGCTTCCAAATATCACTTTGCCACTTCCAGAAGAACTGTCTTAGCGAAAGGTTTCTTGAGGGGAAAGCTGTAACTCTGTGAGATGATTTCACAGAACACAAAGAAGTTTCTCAGAAAGCTTCTTTCTCTTTGTTATCGGAGGATATTTCCTTTGGCCCTATAGTCTTCAAAGGGATCCGAAATATCTGTTCTCAGATTCCACAGAAATAAGGCTAGCAAATAGATCTACGAAACACAGATGTAACTCTGTGAGATGAATTCACAGAACACTAAGCAGTTTCTCAGAAAGCTTCTTTCCAGATTTCATCTGAGGATATTTCCTTTTTCACCATAGCCCTCTATGGGCTTTATATATCACTTGGCCAGTTCCACAAGAACTGTCTTAGCGAAAGGCTTCTTGAGACGAAAGGTGTAACTCTGTGAGATGATTTCACAGAACACAAAGAAGTTTCTCAGAAAGCTTCTTTCTCTTTGTTATCGGAGGATATTTCCTTTGGCCCTATAGTCTTCAAAGGGATCCGAAATATCTGTTCTCAGATTCCACAGAAATAAGGCTAGCAAAGAGATCTACGAAACACAGATGTAACTCTGTGAGATGAATTCACAGAACACTAAGCAGTTTCTCAGAAAGCTTCTTTCCAGATTTCATCTGAGGATATTTCCTTTTTCAACATAGCCCTCTATGGGCTTCCAAATATCACTTTGCCAATTCCACAAGATCTGTCTTAGCGAAAATCTTCTTGAGGGGAAATCTGTAACTCTGTGAGATGATTTCACAGAACAGAAAGAAGTTTCTCACAAAGCTTCTTTCTCTTTGTTATCCGAGGATATTTCCTTTGGCCGTAGAGTCTTCAAAGGAATCCGAAATATCTGTTCTCAGATTCCACAGAAATAAGGCGAGCAAAGAGATCTACGAAACACAGATGTAACTCTGTGAGATGAATTCACAGAACACTAAGCAGTTTTTCAGAAAGCTTCTTTCCAGATTTCATCTGAGGATATTTCCATTTTCTCCATAGCCCTCTATGGGCTTCCAAATATCACTTTGCCAATTCCACAAGAACTGTCTTAGCGAAAGGCTTCTTGAGGGGAAAGCTGTAACTCTGTGAGATGATTTCACAGAACACAAAGAAGTTTCTCAGAAAGCTTCTTTCTCTTTGTTATCGGAGGATATTTCCTTTGGCCCTATAGTCTTCAAAGGGATCCGAAATATCTGTTCTCAGATTCCACAGAAATAAGGCTAGCAAAGAGATCTACGAAACATAGATGTAACTCTGTGAGATGAATTCACAGAACACTAAGCAGTTTTTCAGAAAGCTTCTTTCCAGATTTCATCTGAGGATATTTGCTTTTTCACCATAGCCCTCTATGGGCTTCAAATATCACTTTGCCAATTCCACAAGAACTGTCGTAGCGAAAGGCTTCTTGAGGGGAAAGCTGTAACTCTGTGAGATGATTTCACAGAACACAAAGAAGTTTCTCAGAAAGCTTCTTTCTCTTTGTTATCGGAGGATATTTCCTTTGGCCCTAGAGCCTTCAAAGGGATCCGAAATACCTCTTCTCAGATTCCAGAGAAATAAGGCTAGCAAAGAGATCTACGAAACACAGATGTAACTCTGTGAGATGAATTCACAGAACACTAAGCAGTTTCTCAGAAAGCTTCTTTCCAGATTTCATCTGAGGATATTTCCTTTTTCACCATAGCCCTCTATGGGCTTCCAAATATCACTTTGCCAATTCCACAAGAACTGTCTTAGCGAAAGGCTGCTTCAGGGGAAAGCTGTAACTCTGTGAGATGATTTCACAGAACACAAAGAAGTTTCTCAGAAAGCTTCTTTCTCTTTGTTATCGGAGGATATTTCCTTTGGCCCTATAGTCTTCAATGGGATCCGAAATATCTGTTCTCAGATTCCACAGAAATAAGGCTAGCAAAGAGATCCACGAAATACAGATGTAACTCTGTGAGTGGAAGTCACACATCACAGAGGAGTTTCTCAGAAAGCTTCTTTCCAGATTTCATCTGAGGATATTTCCTTTTTCACCATAGCCCTCTATGGGCTTCCAAATATCACTTTGCCAATTCCACAAGAACTGTCTTAGCGAAAGGCTTCTTGAGGGGAAAGCTGTAACTCTGTGAGGTGATTTCACAGAACACAAAGAAGTTTCTCAGAAAGCTTCTTTCTCTTTGTTATCGGAGGATATTTCCTTTGGCCCTATAGTCTTCAAAGGGATGCGAAATATCTGTTCTCAGATTCCACAGAAATAAGGCTAGCAAAGAGATCTACGAAACACAGATGTAACTCTGTGAGATGAATTCACAGAACACTAAGCAGTTTTTCAGAAAGCTTCTTTCCAGATTTCATCTGAGGATATTTCCATTTTCACCATAGCCCTCTATGGGCTTCCAAATATCACTTTGCCAATTCCACAAGAACTGTCTTAGCGAAAGGCTTCTTGAGGGGAAAGCTGTAACTCTGTGAGATGATTTCACAGAACACAAAGAACTTTCTCAGAAAGCTTCTTTCTCTTTGTTATCGGAGGATATTTCCTTTGGCCCTATAGTCTTCAAAGGGATCCGAAATATCTGTTCTCAGATTCCACAGAAAGAAGGCTAGCAAAGAGATCTACGAAACACAGATGTAACTCTGTGAGATGAATTCACAGAACACTAAGCAGTTTCTCAGAAAGCTTCTTTCCAGATTTCATCTGAGGATATTTCCTTTTTCACCATAGCCCTCTATGGGCTTCCAAATATCACTTTGCCAATTCCACAAGAACTGTCTTAGCGAAAGGATTCTTGAGGGGAAAGCTGTAACTCTGTGAGATGATTTCACAGAACACCAAGAAGTTTCTCAGAAAGCTTCTTTCTCTTTGTTATCGGATGATATTTCCTTTGGCCCTATACTCTTCAAAGGGATCCGAAATATCTGTTCTCAGATTCCACAGAAATAAGGCTAGCAAAGAGATCCAGGAAATACAGATGTAACTCTGTGGGATGAATTGACAGAAAACTAAGCACTTTCTCAGAAAGCTTCTTTCCAGATTTCATCTGAGGATATTTCCTTTTTCACCATAGCCCTCTATGGGCTTCCAAATATCACTTTGCCAATTCCACAAGAACTGTCTTAGCGAAAGGCTTCTTCAGTCGAAAGCTGTAACTCTGTGAGATGATTTCACAGAACACAAAGAAGTTTCTCAGAAAGCTTCTTTCTCTTTGTTATCGGAGGATATTTCCTTTGGCCCTATAGACTTCAAAGGGATCCGAAATATCTGTTCTCAGATTCCACAGAAATAAGGCTAGCAAAGAGATCTACGAAACTCAGATGTAACTCTCTGAGATGAATTCATAGAACACTACGCAGTTTCTCAGAAAGCTTCTTTCCAGATTTCATCTGAGGATATTTCCTTTTTCACCATAGCCCTCTATGGGCTTCCAAATATCACTTTGCCAATTCCACAAGAACTGTCTTAGCGAAAGGCTTCTTGAGGGGAAAGCTGTAACTCTGTGAGATGATTTCACAGAACACAAAGAAGTTTCTCAGAAAGCTTCTTTCTCTTTGTTATCGGAGGATATTTCCTTTGGCCCTACAGTCTTCAAAGGGATCCGAAATATCTGTTCTGAGATTCCACAGAAATAAGGCTAGTAAAGAGATCTACGAAACACAGATGTAACTCTGTGAGATGAATTCACAGAACAGTAAGCAGTTTCTCAGAAAGCTTCTTTCCAGATTTCTTCTGAGGATATTTCCTTTTTCACCATAGCCCTCTATGGGCTTCCAAATATCACTTTGCCTGTTCCACAAGAACTGTCTTAGCGAAAGGCTTCTTGAGACGAAAGGTGTAACTATGTGAGATGATTTCACAGAACACAAAGAAGTTTCTCAGAAAGCTTCCTTCTCTTTGTTATCGGAGGATATTTCCTTTGGCCCTATAGTCTTCAAAGGGATCCGAAATATCTGTTCTCAGATTCCACAGAAATAAGGCTAGCAAAGATATCTACGAAACACAGATGTAACTCTGTGAGTGGAAATCACACATCACAGAGGAGTTTCTCAGAAAGCTTCTTTCCAGATTTCATCTGAGGATATTTCCTTTTTCACCTTAGCCCTCTATGGGCTTCCAAATATCACTTTGCCAATTCCACAAGAACTGTCTTAGCGAAAGTCTTCTACAGGGGAAAGCTGTAACTCTGTGAGATGATTTCACAGAACACAAAGAAGTTTCTCAGAAAGTTTCTTTCTCTTTGTTATCGGAGGATATTTCCTTTGGCCCTATAGTCTTCAAAGGGATCCGAAATATCTGTTCTCAGATTCCACAGAAATAAGGCTAGCAAAGAGATCTACGAAACACAGATGTAACCCTGTGAGATGAATTCACAGAACACTAAGCAGTTTCTCAGAAAGCGTCTTTCCAGATTTCATCTGAGGATATTTCCTTTTTCACCATAGCCCTCTATGGGCTTCCAAATATCACTTTGCCAGTTCCACAAGAACTGTCTTAGCGAAAGGATTCTTGAGGGGAAAGATGTAACTCTGTGAGATGATTTCACAGAATACAAAGAAGTTTCTTAGAAAGCTTCTTTCTCTTTGTTATCGGAGGATATTTCCTTTGGCCCTATAGTCTTCAAAGGGATCCGAAATATCTGTTCTCAGATTCCACAGAAATAAGGCTAGCAAAGCGATCTACGAAACACAGATGTAACTCTGTGAGATGAATTCACAGAACACTAAGCAGTTTTTCAGAAAGCTTCTTTCCAGATTTCATCTGAGGATATTTCCATTTTCACCATAGCCCTCTATGGGCTTCCAAATATCACTTTGCCAATTCCACAAGAACTGTCTTAGCGAAAGGCTTCTTCAGGCGAAAGCTGTAACTCTGTGAGATGATTTCACAAAACACAAAGAAGTTTCTCAGAAACCTTCTTTCTCTTTGCTATCGGAGGATATTTCCTTTGGCCCTATAGTCTTCAAAGGGATCCGAAATATCTGTTCTCAGATTCCACAGAAATAAGGCAAGCAAAGAGATCTACGAAACACAGATGTAACTCTGTGAGATGAATTCACAGAACACTAAGCAGTTTCTCAGAAAGCTTCTTTCCAGATTTCATCTGAGGATATTTCCTTTTTCACCATAGCCCTCTATGTGCTTCCAAATATCACTTTGCCAATTCCACAAGAACTGTCTTAGCGAAAGGCTTCTTGAGGGGAAAGCTGTAACTCTGTGAGATGATTTCACAGAAAACAAAGAAGTTTCTCAGAAAGCTTCTTTCTCTTTGTTATCGGAGGATATTTCCTTTGGCCCTATAGTCTTCAAAGGGATCCGAAATATCTGTTCTCAGATTCTACAGAAAGAAGGCTAGCAAAGAGATCTACGAAACACAGATGTAACTCTGTGAGATGAATTCACAGAACACTAAGCAGTTTCTCAGAAAGCTTCTTTCCAGATTTCATCTGAGGATATTTCCTTTTTCACCGTAGCCCTCTATGGGTTTCAAAATATCACTTTGCCAATTCCACCAGAACTGTCTTAGCGAAAGGCTTCTTCAGGGGAAAGCTGTAACTCTGTGAGATGATTTCACAGAACACAAAGAAGTTTCTCAGAAAGCTTCTTTCTCTTTGTTATCGGAGAATATTTCCTTTGGCCCTATAGTCTTCAAAGGGATCCGAAATATCTGTTCTCAGATTCCACAGAAATAAGGCTAGCAAAGAGATCTACGAAACACAGATGTAACTCTGTGAGATGAATTCACAGAACACTAAGCAGTTTCTCAGAAAGCTTCTTTCCAGATTTCATCTGAGGATATTTCCTTTTTCACCATAGCCCTCTATGGGCTTCCAAATATCACTTTGCCAATTCCACAAGAACTGTCTTAGCGAAAGGCTTCCTGAAGGGAAAGCTGTAACTCTGTGAGATGATTTCACAGAACACAAAGAAGTTTCTCAGAAAGCTTCTTTCTCTTTGTTATCGGAGGATATTTCCTTTGGCCCTATAGTCTTCAAAGGGATCCGAAATATCTGTTCTCAGATTCTACAGAAAGAAGGCTAGCAAAGAGATATACGAAACACAGATGTAACTCTGTGAGATGAATTCACAGAACACTAAGCAGTTTCTCAGAAAGCTTCTTTCCAGATTTCATCTGAGGATATTTCCTTTTTCACCGTAGCCCTCTATGGGTTTCAAAATATCACTTTGCCAATTCCACAAGAACTGTCTTAGCGAAAGCCTTCTTCAGGGGAAAGCTGTAACTCTGTGAGATGATTTCACAGAACACAAAGAAGTTTCTCAGCAAGCTTCTTTCTCTTTGTTATCGGAGAATATTTCCTTTGGCCCTATAGTCTTCAAAGGGATCCGAAATATCTGTTCTCAGATTCCACAGAAATAAGGCTAGCAAAGAGATCCACGTAATACAGATGTAACTCTGTGAGTGGAAGTCACACATCACAGAGGAGTTTCTCAGATTGCTTCTTTCCAGATTTCATCTGAGGATATTTCCTTTTTCACCATAGCCCTCTATGGGCTTCCAAATATCACTTTGCCAATTCCACAAGAACTGTCTTAGCGAAAGGCTTCTTGAGGGGAAAGCTGTAACTCTGTGAGATGATTTCACAGAATACAAAGAAGTTTCTTAGAAAGCTTCTTTCTCTTTGTTATCGGAGGATATTTCCTTTGGCCCTATAGTCTTCAAAGGGATCCGAAATATCTGTTCTCAGATTCCACAGAAATAAGGCTAGCAAAGCGATCTACGAAACACAGATGTAACTCTGTGAGATGAATTCACAGAACACTAAGCAGTTTCTCAGAAAGCTTCTTTCCAGATTTCATCTGAGGATATTTCCTTTTCCCCATAGCCCTCTATGGGCTTCCAAATATCACTTTGCCACTTCCAGAAGAACTGTCTTAGCGAAAGGTTTCTTGAGGGGAAAGCTGTAACTCTGTGAGATGATTTCACAGAACACAAAGAAGTTTCTCAGAAAGCTTCTTTCTCTTTGTTATCGGAGGATATTTCCTTTGGCCCTATAGTCTTCAAAGGGATCCGAAATATCTGTTCTCAGATTCCACAGAAATAAGGCTAGCAAATAGATCTACGAAACACAGATGTAACTCTGTGAGATGAATTCACAGAACACTAAGCAGTTTCTCAGAAAGCTTCTTTCCAGATTTCATCTGAGGATATTTCCTTTTTCACCATAGCCCTCTATGGGCTTTATATATCACTTGGCCAGTTCCACAAGAACTGTCTTAGCGAAAGGCTTCTTGAGACGAAAGGTGTAACTCTGTGAGATGATTTCACAGAACACAAAGAAGTTTCTCAGAAAGCTTCTTTCTCTTTGTTATCGGAGGATATTTCCTTTGGCCCTATAGTCTTCAAAGGGATCCGAAATATCTGTTCTCAGATTCCACAGAAATAAGGCTAGCAAAGAGATCTACGAAACACAGATGTAACTCTGTGAGATGAATTCACAGAACACTAAGCAGTTTCTCAGAAAGCTTCTTTCCAGATTTCATCTGAGGATATTTCCTTTTTCAACATAGCCCTCTATGGGCTTCCAAATATCACTTTGCCAATTCCACAAGATCTGTCTTAGCGAAAATCTTCTTGAGGGGAAATCTGTAACTCTGTGAGATGATTTCACAGAACAGAAAGAAGTTTCTCACAAAGCTTCTTTCTCTTTGTTATCCGAGGATATTTCCTTTGGCCGTAGAGTCTTCAAAGGAATCCGAAATATCTGTTCTCAGATTCCACAGAAATAAGGCGAGCAAAGAGATCTACGAAACACAGATGTAACTCTGTGAGATGAATTCACAGAACACTAAGCAGTTTTTCAGAAAGCTTCTTTCCAGATTTCATCTGAGGATATTTCCATTTTCTCCATAGCCCTCTATGGGCTTCCAAATATCACTTTGCCAATTCCACAAGAACTGTCTTAGCGAAAGGCTTCTTGAGGGGAAAGCTGTAACTCTGTGAGATGATTTCACAGAACACAAAGAAGTTTCTCAGAAAGCTTCTTTCTCTTTGTTATCGGAGGATATTTCCTTTGGCCCTATAGTCTTCAAAGGGATCCGAAATATCTGTTCTCAGATTCCACAGAAATAAGGCTAGCAAAGAGATCTACGAAACATAGATGTAACTCTGTGAGATGAATTCACAGAACACTAAGCAGTTTTTCAGAAAGCTTCTTTCCAGATTTCATCTGAGGATATTTGCTTTTTCACCATAGCCCTCTATGGGCTTCAAATATCACTTTGCCAATTCCACAAGAACTGTCGTAGCGAAAGGCTTCTTGAGGGGAAAGCTGTAACTCTGTGAGATGATTTCACAGAACACAAAGAAGTTTCTCAGAAAGCTTCTTTCTCTTTGTTATCGGAGGATATTTCCTTTGGCCCTAGAGTCTTCAAAGGGATCCGAAATACCTCTTCTCAGATTCCAGAGAAATAAGGCTAGCAAAGAGATCTACGAAACACAGATGTAACTCTGTGAGATGAATTCACAGAACACTAAGCAGTTTCTCAGAAAGCTTCTTTCCAGATTTCATCTGAGGATATTTCCTTTTTCACCATAGCCCTCTATGGGCTTCCAAATATCACTTTGCCAATTCCACAAGAACTGTCTTAGCGAAAGGCTGCTTTAGGGGAAAGCTGTAACTCTGTGAGATGATTTCACAGAACACAAAGAAGTTTCTCAGAAAGCTTCTTTCTCTTTGTTATCGGAGGATATTTCCTTTGGCCCTATAGTCTTCAATGGGATCCGAAATATCTGTTCTCAGATTCCACAGAAATAAGGCTAGCAAAGAGATCCACGAAATACAGATGTAACTCTGTGAGTGGAAGTCACACATCACAGAGGAGTTTCTCAGAAAGCTTCTTTCCAGATTTCATCTGAGGATATTTCCTTTTTCACCATAGCCCTCTATGGGCTTCCAAATATCACTGTGCCAATTCCACAAGAACTGTCTTAGCGAAAGGCTTCTTGAGGGGAAAGCTGTAACTCTGTGAGGTGATTTCACAGAACACAAAGAAGTTTCTCAGAAAGCTTCTTTCTCTTTGTTATCGGAGGATATTTCCTTTGGCCCTATAGTCTTCAAAGGGATGCGAAATATCTGTTCTCAGATTCCACAGAAATAAGGCTAGCAAAGAGATCTACGAAACACAGATGTAACTCTGTGAGATGAATTCACAGAACACTAAGCAGTTTTTCAGAAAGCTTCTTTCCAGATTTCATCTGAGGATATTTCCATTTTCACCATAGCCCTCTATGGGCTTCCAAATATCACTTTGCCAATTCCACAAGAACTGTCTTAGCGAAAGGCTTCTTGAGGGGAAAGCTGTAACTCTGTGAGATGATTTCACAGAACACAAAGAACTTTCTCAGAAAGCTTCTTTCTCTTTGTTATCGGAGGATATTTCCTTTGGCCCTATAGTCTTAAAAGGGATCCGAAATATCTGTTCTCAGATTCCACAGAAATAAGGCTAGCAAAGAGATCTACGAAACACAGATGTAACTCTGTGAGATGAATTCACAGAACACTAAGCAGTTTCTCAGAAAGCTTCTTTCCAGATTTCATCTGAGGATATTTCCTTTTTCACCATAGCCCTCTATGGGCTTCCAAATATCACTTTGCCAATTCCACAAGAACTGTCTTAGCGAAAGGATTCTTGAGGGGAAAGCTGTAACTCTGTGAGATGATTTCACAGAACACCAAGAAGTTTCTCAGAAAGCTTCTTTCTCTTTGTTATCGGATGATATTTCCTTTGGCCCTATACTCTTCAAAGGGATCCGAAATATCTGTTCTCAGATTCCACAGAAATAAGGCTAGCAAAGAGATCCAGGAAATACAGATGTAACTCTGTGGGATGAATTGACAGAAAACTAAGCACTTTCTCAGAAAGCTTCTTTCCAGATTTCATCTGAGGATATTTCCTTTTTCACCATAGCCCTCTATGGGCTTCCAAATATCACTTTGCCAATTCCACAAGAACTGTCTTAGCGAAAGGCTTCTTCAGTCGAAAGCTGTAACTCTGTGAGATGATTTCACAGAACACAAAGAAGTTTCTCAGAAAGCTTCTTTCTCTTTGTTATCGGAGGATATTTCCTTTGGCCCTACAGTCTTCAAAGGGATCCGAAATATCTGTTCTGAGATTCCACAGAAATAAGGCTAGTAAAGAGATCTACGAAACACAGATGTAACTCTGTGAGATGAATTCACAGAACAGTAAGCAGTTTCTCAGAAAGCTTCTTTCCAGATTTCTTCTGAGGATATTTCCTTTTTCACCATAGCCCTCTATGGGCTTCCAAATATCACTTTGCCTGTTCCACAAGAACTGTCTTAGCGAAAGGCTTCTTGAGACGAAAGGTGTAACTATGTGAGATGATTTCACAGAACACAAAGAAGTTTCTCAGAAAGCTTCCTTCTCTTTGTTATCGGAGGATATTTCCTTTGGCCCTATAGTCTTCAAAGGGATCCGAAATATCTGTTCTCAGATTCCACAGAAATAAGGCTAGCAAAGATATCTACGAAACACAGATGTAACTCTGTGACTGGAAATCACACATCACAGAGGAGTTTCTCAGAAAGCTTCTTTCCAGATTTCATCTGAGGATATTTCCTTTTTCACCTTAGCCCTCTATGGGCTTCCAAATATCACTTTGCCAATTCCACAAGAACTGTCTTAGCGAAAGTCTTCTGCAGGGGAAAGCTGTAACTCTGTGAGATGATTTCACAGAACACAAAGAAGTTTCTCAGAAAGTTTCTTTCTCTTTGTTATCGGAGGATATTTCCTTTGGCCCTATAGTCTTCAAAGGGATCCGAAATATCTGTTCTCAGATTCCACAGAAATAAGGCTAGCAAAGAGATCTACGAAACACAGATGTAACCCTGTGAGATGAATTCACAGAACACTAAGCAGTTTCTCAGAAAGCGTCTTTCCAGATTTCATCTGAGGATATTTCCTTTTTCACCATAGCCCTCTATGGGCTTCCAAATATCACTTTGCCAGTTCCACAAGAACTGTCTTAGCGAAAGGCTTCTTGAGGGGAAAGATGTAACTCTGTGAGATGATTTCACAGAATACAAAGAAGTTTCTCAGAAAGCTTCTTTCTCTTTGTTATCGGAGGATATTTCCTTTTTCCCTATAGTCTTCAAAGGGATCCGAAATATCTGTTCTCAGATTCCACAGAAATAAGGCTAGCAAAGAGATCTACGAAACACAGATGTAACTCTGTGAGATGAATTCACAGAACAGTAAGCAGTTTCTCAGAAAGCTTCTTTCCAGATTTCATCTGAGGATATTTCCTTTTTCACCATAGCCCTCTAAGGGCTTCCTAATATCACTTTGCCAATTCCACAAGAACTCTCTTAGCGAAAGGCTTCTTAAGGGGAAAGCTGTAACTCTGTGAGATGATTTCACAGAACACAAAGAAGTTTCTCAGAAAGCTTCTTTCTCTTTGTTATCGGAGGATATTTCCTTTGGCCCTATAGTCTTCAAAGGGATCCGAAATATCTGTTCTCAGATTCCACAGAAATAAGGCTAGCAAAGCGATCTACGAAACACAGATGTAACTCTGTGAGATGAATTCACAGAACACTAAGCAGTTTTTCAGAAAGCTTCTTTCCAGATTTCATCTGAGGATATTTCCATTTTCACCATAGCCCTCTATGGGCTTCCAAATATCACTTTGCCAATTCCACAAGAACTGTCTTAGCGAAAGGCTTCTTCAGGCGAAAGCTGTAACTCTGTGAGATGATTTCACAAAACACAAAGAAGTTTCTCAGAAACCTTCTTTCTCTTTGCTATCGGAGGATATTTCCTTTGGCCCTATAGTCTTCAAAGGGATCCGAAATATCTGTTCTCAGATTCCACAGAAATAAGGCTAGCAAAGAGATCTACGAAACACAGATGTAACTCTGTGAGATGAATTCACAGAACACTAAGCAGTTTCTCAGAAAGCTTCTTTCCAGATTTCATCTGAGGATATTTCCTTTTTCACCATAGCCCTCTATGTGCTTCCAAATATCACTTTGCCAATTCCACAAGAACTGTCTTAGCGAAAGGCTTCTTGAGGGGAAAGCTGTAACTCTGTGAGATGATTTCACAGAAAACAAAGAAGTTTCTCAGAAAGCTTCTTTCTCTTTGTTATCGGAGGATATTTCCTTTGGCCCTATAGTCTTCAAAGGGATCCGAAATATCTGTTCTCAGATTCTACAGAAAGAAGGCTAGCAAAGAGATCTACGAAACACAGATGTAACTCTGTGAGATGAATTCACAGAACACTAAGCAGTTTCTCAGAAAGCTTCTTTCCAGATTTCATCTGAGGATATTTCCTTTTTCACCGTAGCCCTCTATGGGTTTCAAAATATCACTTTGCCAATTCCACCAGAACTGTCTTAGCGAAAGGCTTCTTCAGGGGAAAGCTGTAACTCTGTGAGATGATTTCACAGAACACAAAGAAGTTTCTCAGAAAGCTTCTTTCTCTTTGTTATCGGAGAATATTTCCTTTGGCCCTATAGTCTTCAAAGGGATCCGAAATATCTGTTCTCAGATTCCACAGAAATAAGGCTAGCAAAGAGATCTACGAAACACAGATGTAACTCTGTGAGATTAATTCACAGAACACTAAGCAGTTTCTCAGAAAGCTTCTTTCCAGATTTCATCTGAGGATATTTCCTTTTTCACCATAGCCCTCTATGGGCTTCCAAATATCACTTTGCCAATTCCACAAGAACTGTCTTAGCGAAAGGCTTCTTGAGGGGAAAGCTGTAACTCTGTGAGATGATTTCACAGAACACAAAGAAGTTTCTCAGAAAGCTTCTTTCTCTTTGTTATCGGAGGATATTTCCTTTGGCCCTATAGTCTTCAAAGGGATCCGAAATATCTGTTCTCAGATTCCACAGAAATAAGGCTAGCAAAAAGATCCACGAAATACAGATGTAACTCTGTGAGTGGAAGTCACACATCACAGAGGATTTTCTCAGAAAGCTTCTTTCCAGATTTCATCTGAGGATATTTCCTTTTTCACAGTAGCCCTCTATGGGTTTCAAAATATCACTTTGCCAATTCCACAAGAACTGTCTTAGCGAAAGGCTTCTTGAGGGGAAAGCTGTAACTCTGTGAGATGATTTCACAGAACACAAAGAAGTTTCTCAGAAAGCTTCTTTCTCTTTGCTATCGGAGGATATTTCCTTTGGCCCTATAGTCTTTAAAGGGATCCGAAATATCTGTTCTCAGATCCCACAGAAATAAGGCTAGCAAAGAGATCTACGAAACACAGATGTAACTCTGTGAGATGAATTCACAGAACACTAAGCAGTTTCTCAGAAAGCTTCTTTCCAGATTTCATCTGAGGATATTTCCTTTTTCACCGTAGCCCTCTATGGGTTTCAAAATATCACTTTGCCAATTCCACAAGAACTGTCTTAGCGAAAGGCTTCTTCAGGGGAAAGCTGTAACTCTGTGAGATGATTTCACAGAACACAAAGAAGTTTCTCAGAAAGCTTCTTTCTCTTTGTTATCGGAGAATATTTCCTTTGGCCCTATAGTATTCAAAGGGATCCGAAATATCTGTTCTCAGATTCCACAGAAATAAGGCTAGCAAAGAGATCTACGAAACACAGATGTAACTCTGTGAGATTAATTCACAGAACACTAAGCAGTTTCTCAGAAAGCTTCTTTCCAGATTTCATCTGAGGATATTTCCTTTTTCTCCATAGCCCTCTATGGGCTTCCAAATATCACTTTTCCAATTCCACAAGAACTGTCTTAGCGAAAGGCTTCTTGAGGGGAAAGCTGTAAATCAGTGAGATGATTTCACAGAACACAAAGAAGTTTCTCAGAAAGCTTCTTTGTCTTTGTTATCGGAGGATATTTCCTTTGGCCCTATAGTCTTCAAAGGGATCCGAAATATCTGTTCTCAGATTCCACAGAAATAAGGCTAGCAAAGAGATCCACAAAATACAGATGTAACAATGAGAGTGAAAGTCACACATCACAGAGCAGTTTCTCAGAAAGCTTCTTTCCAGATTTCATCTCAGGATATTTCCTTTTTCACCTTAGCCCTCTATGGGCTTCCAAATATCACTTTGCCAATTCCACAAGAACTGTCTTAGCGAAAAGCTTCTTGAGGGGAAAGCTGTAACTCTGTGAGATGATTTCACAGAACACAAAGAAGTTTCTCAGAAAGCTTCTTTCTCTTTGTTATCGGAGGATATTTCCTTTGGCCCTATAGTCTTCAAAGGGATCCGAAATATCTGTTCTCAGATTCCACAGAAATAAGGCTAGCAAAGAGATCTACGAAACACAGATGTAACACTGTGAGATGAATTCACAGAACACTAAGCAGTTTCTCAGAAAGCTTCTTTCCATATTTCATCTGAGGATATTTCCTTTTTCACCATAGCCCTCTATGGGCTTTAAATATCACTTGGCCAGTTCCACAAAAACTGTCTTAGCGAAAGGCTTCTTGAGACGAAAGGTGTAACTCTGTGAGATGATTTCACAGAACACAAAGAAGTTTCTCAGAAAGCTTCTTTCTCTTTGTTATCGGAGGATATTTCCTTTGGCCCTATAGTCTTCAAAGGGATCCGAAATATCTGTTCTCAGATTCCACAGAAATAAGGCTAGCAAAGAGATCTACGAAACACAGATGTAACTCTGTGAGATGAATTCACAGAACACTAAGCAGTTTCTCAGAAAGCTTCTTTCCAGATTTCATCTGAGGATATTTCCTTTTTCACCGTAGCCCTCTATGGGTTTCAAAATATCACTTTGCCAATTCCACAAGAACTGTCTTAGCGAAAGGCTTCTTCAGGGGAAAGCTGTAACTCTGTGAGATGATTTCACAGAACACAAAGAAGTTTCTCAGAAAGCTTCTTTCTCTTTGTTATCGGAGAATATTTCCTTTGGCCCTATAGTATTCAAAGGGATCCGAAATATCTGTTCTCAGATTCCACAGAAATAAGGCTAGCAAAGAGATCTACGAAACACAGATGTAACTCTGTGAGATTAATTCACAGAACACTAAGCAGTTTCTCAGAAAGCTTCTTTCCAGATTTCATCTGAGGATATTTCCTTTTTCTCCATAGCCCTCTATGGGCTTCCAAATATCACTTTTCCAATTCCACAAGAACTGTCTTAGCGAAAGGCTTCTTGAGGGGAAAGCTGTAAATCAGTGAGATGATTTCACAGAACACAAAGAAGTTTCTCAGAAAGCTTCTTTCTCTTTGTTATCGGAGGATATTTCCTTTGGCCCTATAGTCTTCAAAGGGATCCGAAATATCTGTTCTCAGATTCCACAGAAATAAGGCTAGCAAAAAGATCCACGAAATACAGATGTAACCCTGTGAGTGGAAGTCACACATCACAGAGGATTTTCTCAGAAAGCTTCTTTCCAGATTTCATCTGAGGACATTTCCTTTTTCACCATAGCCCTCTATGGACTTCCAAATATCACTTTCCCAATTCCACAAGAACTGTCTTAGCGAAAGGCTTCTTGAGGGGAAAGCTGTAGCTCTGTGAGATGATTTCACAGAACACGAAGAAGTTTCTCAGAAAGCTTCTTTCTCTTTGTTATCGGAGGATATTTCCTTTGGCCCTATAGTCTTCAAAGGGATCCGAAATATCTGTTCTCAGATTCCACAGAAATCAGGCTAGCAAAGAGATCTACGAAACACAGATGTAACTCTGTGAGATGAATTCACAGAACACTAAGCAGTTTCTCAGAAAGCTTCTTTCCAGATTTCATCTAAGGATATTTCCTTTTTCACCTTAGCCCTCTATGGGCTTCCAAATATCACTTTGCCAATTCCACAAGAACTGTCTTACCGAAAAGCTTCTTGAGGGGAAAGCTGTAACTCTGTGAGATGATTTCACAGAACACAAAGAAGGTTCTCAGAAAGCTTCTTTCTCTTTGTTTTCGGAGCATATTTCCTTTGGCCGTATAGTCTTCAAAGGGATCCGAAATATCTGTTCTCAGATTCCACAGAAATAAGGCTAGCAAAGAGATCCACGAAATACAGATGTAACTCTGTGAGTGGAAGTCACACATCACAGAGGAGTTTCTCAGAAAGCTTCTTTCCAGATTTCATCTGAGGATATTTCCTTTTTCACCTTAGCCCTCTATGGGCTTCCAAATATCACTTTGCCAATTCCACAAGAACTGTCTTAGCGAAAGTCTTCTGCAGGGGAAAGCTGTAACTCTGTGAGATGATTTCACAGAACACAAAGAAGTTTCTCAGAAAGTTTCTTTCTCTTTGTTATCGGAGGATATTTCCTTTGGCCCTATAGTCTTCAAAGGGATCCGAAATATCTGTTCTCAGATTCCACAGAAATAAGGCTAGCAAAGAGATCTACGAAACACAGATGTAACCCTGTGAGATGAATTCACAGAACACTAAGCAGTTTCTCAGAAAGCGTCTTTCCAGATTTCATCTGAGGATATTTCCTTTTTCACCATAGCCCTCTATGGGCTTCCAAATATCACTTTGCCAGTTCCACAAGAACTGTCTTAGCGAAAGGCTTCTTGAGGGGAAAGATGTAACTCTGTGAGATGATTTCACAGAATACAAAGAAGTTTCTCAGAAAGCTTCTTTCTCTTTGTTATCGGAGGATATTTCCTTTTTCCCTATAGTCTTCAAAGGGATCCGAAATATCTGTTCTCAGATTCCACAGAAATAAGGCTAGCAAAGAGATCTACGAAACACAGATGTAACTCTGTGAGATGAATTCACAGAACAGTAAGCAGTTTCTCAGAAAGCTTCTTTCCAGATTTCATCTGAGGATATTTCCTTTTTCACCATAGCCCTCTAAGGGCTTCCTAATATCACTTTGCCAATTCCACAAGAACTCTCTTAGCGAAAGGCTTCTTAAGGGGAAAGCTGTAACTCTGTGAGATGATTTCACAGAACACAAAGAAGTTTCTCAGAAAGCTTCTTTCTCTTTGTTATCGGAGGATATTTCCTTTGGCCCTATAGTCTTCAAAGGGATCCGAAATATCTGTTCTCAGATTCCACAGAAATAAGGCTAGCAAAGCGATCTACGAAACACAGATGTAACTCTGTGAGATGAATTCACAGAACACTAAGCAGTTTTTCAGAAAGCTTCTTTCCAGATTTCATCTGAGGATATTTCCATTTTCACCATAGCCCTCTATGGGCTTCCAAATATCACTTTGCCAATTCCACAAGAACTGTCTTAGCGAAAGGCTTCTTCAGGCGAAAGCTGTAACTCTGTGAGATGATTTCACAAAACACAAAGAAGTTTCTCAGAAACCTTCTTTCTCTTTGCTATCGGAGGATATTTCCTTTGGCCCTATAGTCTTCAAAGGGATCCGAAATATCTGTTCTCAGATTCCACAGAAATAAGGCTAGCAAAGAGATCTACGAAACACAGATGTAACTCTGTGAGATGAATTCACAGAACACTAAGCAGTTTCTCAGAAAGCTTCTTTCCAGATTTCATCTGAGGATATTTCCTTTTTCACCATAGCCCTCTATGTGCTTCCAAATATCACTTTGCCAATTCCACAAGAACTGTCTTAGCGAAAGGCTTCTTGAGGGGAAAGCTGTAACTCTGTGAGATGATTTCACAGAAAACAAAGAAGTTTCTCAGAAAGCTTCTTTCTCTTTGTTATCGGAGGATATTTCCTTTGGCCCTATAGTCTTCAAAGGGATCCGAAATATCTGTTCTCAGATTCTACAGAAAGAAGGCTAGCAAAGAGATCTACGAAACACAGATGTAACTCTGTGAGATGAATTCACAGAACACTAAGCAGTTTCTCAGAAAGCTTCTTTCCAGATTTCATCTGAGGATATTTCCTTTTTCACCGTAGCCCTCTATGGGTTTCAAAATATCACTTTGCCAATTCCACCAGAACTGTCTTAGCGAAAGGCTTCTTCAGGGGAAAGCTGTAACTCTGTGAGATGATTTCACAGAACACAAAGAAGTTTCTCAGAAAGCTTCTTTCTCTTTGTTATCGGAGAATATTTCCTTTGGCCCTATAGTCTTCAAAGGGATCCGAAATATCTGTTCTCAGATTCCACAGAAATAAGGCTAGCAAAGAGATCTACGAAACACAGATGTAACTCTGTGAGATTAATTCACAGAACACTAAGCAGTTTCTCAGAAAGCTTCTTTCCAGATTTCATCTGAGGATATTTCCTTTTTCACCATAGCCCTCTATGGGCTTCCAAATATCACTTTGCCAATTCCACAAGAACTGTCTTAGCGAAAGGCTTCTTGAGGGGAAAGCTGTAACTCTGTGAGATGATTTCACAGAACACAAAGAAGTTTCTCAGAAAGCTTCTTTCTCTTTGTTATCGGAGGATATTTCCTTTGGCCCTATAGTCTTCAAAGGGATCCGAAATATCTGTTCTCAGATTCCACAGAAATAAGGCTAGCAAAAAGATCCACGAAATACAGATGTAACTCTGTGAGTGGAAGTCACACATCACAGAGGATTTTCTCAGAAAGCTTCTTTCCAGATTTCATCTGAGGATATTTCCTTTTTCACAGTAGCCCTCTATGGGTTTCAAAATATCACTTTGCCAATTCCACAAGAACTGTCTTAGCGAAAGGCTTCTTGAGGGGAAAGCTGTAACTCTGTGAGATGATTTCACAGAACACAAAGAAGTTTCTCAGAAAGCTTCTTTCTCTTTGCTATCGGAGGATATTTCCTTTGGCCCTATAGTCTTTAAAGGGATCCGAAATATCTGTTCTCAGATCCCACAGAAATAAGGCTAGCAAAGAGATCTACGAAACACAGATGTAACTCTGTGAGATGAATTCACAGAACACTAAGCAGTTTCTCAGAAAGCTTCTTTCCAGATTTCATCTGAGGATATTTCCTTTTTCACCGTAGCCCTCTATGGGTTTCAAAATATCACTTTGCCAATTCCACAAGAACTGTCTTAGCGAAAGGCTTCTTCAGGGGAAAGCTGTAACTCTGTGAGATGATTTCACAGAACACAAAGAAGTTTCTCAGAAAGCTTCTTTCTCTTTGTTATCGGAGAATATTTCCTTTGGCCCTATAGTATTCAAAGGGATCCGAAATATCTCTTCTCAGATTCCACAGAAATAAGGCTAGCAAAGAGATCTACGAAACACAGATGTAACTCTGTGAGATTAATTCACAGAACACTAAGCAGTTTCTCAGAAAGCTTCTTTCCAGATTTCATCTGAGGATATTTCCTTTTTCTCCATAGCCCTCTATGGGCTTCCAAATATCACTTTTCCAATTCCACAAGAACTGTCTTAGCGAAAGGCTTCTTGAGGGGAAAGCTGTAAATCAGTGAGATGATTTCACAGAACACAAAGAAGTTTCTCAGAAAGCTTCTTTGTCTTTGTTATCGGAGGATATTTCCTTTGGCCCTATAGTCTTCAAAGGGATCCGAAATATCTGTTCTCAGATTCCACAGAAATAAGGCTAGCAAAGAGATCCACAAAATACAGATGTAACAATGAGAGTGAAAGTCACACATCACAGAGCAGTTTCTCAGAAAGCTTCTTTCCAGATTTCATCTCAGGATATTTCCTTTTTCACCTTAGCCCTCTATGGGCTTCCAAATATCACTTTGCCAATTCCACAAGAACTGTCTTAGCGAAAAGCTTCTTGAGGGGAAAGCTGTAACTCTGTGAGATGATTTCACAGAACACAAAGAAGTTTCTCAGAAAGCTTCTTTCTCTTTGTTATCGGAGGATATTTCCTTTGGCCCTATAGTCTTCAAAGGGATCCGAAATATCTGTTCTCAGATTCCACAGAAATAAGGCTAGCAAAGAGATCTACGAAACACAGATGTAACACTGTGAGATGAATTCACAGAACACTAAGCAGTTTCTCAGAAAGCTTCTTTCCATATTTCATCTGAGGATATTTCCTTTTTCACCATAGCCCTCTATGGGCTTTAAATATCACTTGGCCAGTTCCACAAAAACTGTCTTAGCGAAAGGCTTCTTGAGACGAAAGGTGTAACTCTGTGAGATGATTTCACAGAACACAAAGAAGTTTCTCAGAAAGCTTCTTTCTCTTTGTTATCGGAGGATATTTCCTTTGGCCCTATAGTCTTCAAAGGGATCCGAAATATCTGTTCTCAGATTCCACAGAAATAAGGCTAGCAAAGAGATCTACGAAACACAGATGTAACTCTGTGAGATGAATTCACAGAACACTAAGCAGTTTCTCAGAAAGCTTCTTTCCAGATTTCATCTGAGGATATTTCCTTTTTCACCGTAGCCCTCTATGGGTTTCAAAATATCACTTTGCCAATTCCACAAGAACTGTCTTAGCGAAAGGCTTCTTCAGGGGAAAGCTGTAACTCTGTGAGATGATTTCACAGAACACAAAGAAGTTTCTCAGAAAGCTTCTTTCTCTTTGTTATCGGAGAATATTTCCTTTGGCCCTATAGTATTCAAAGGGATCCGAAATATCTGTTCTCAGATTCCACAGAAATAAGGCTAGCAAAGAGATCTACGAAACACAGATGTAACTCTGTGAGATTAATTCACAGAACACTAAGCAGTTTCTCAGAAAGCTTCTTTCCAGATTTCATCTGAGGATATTTCCTTTTTCTCCATAGCCCTCTATGGGCTTCCAAATATCACTTTTCCAATTCCACAAGAACTGTCTTAGCGAAAGGCTTCTTGAGGGGAAAGCTGTAAATCAGTGAGATGATTTCACAGAACACAAAGAAGTTTCTCAGAAAGCTTCTTTCTCTTTGTTATCGGAGGATATTTCCTTTGGCCCTATAGTCTTCAAAGGGATCCGAAATATCTGTTCTCAGATTCCACAGAAATAAGGCTAGCAAAAAGATCCACGAAATACAGATGTAACCCTGTGAGTGGAAGTCACACATCACAGAGGATTTTCTCAGAAAGCTTCTTTCCAGATTTCATCTGAGGACATTTCCTTTTTCACCATAGCCCTCTATGGACTTCCAAATATCACTTTCCCAATTCCACAAGAACTGTCTTAGCGAAAGGCTTCTTGAGGGGAAAGCTGTAGCTCTGTGAGATGATTTCACAGAACACGAAGAAGTTTCTCAGAAAGCTTCTTTCTCTTTGTTATCGGAGGATATTTCCTTTGGCCCTATAGTCTTCAAAGGGATCCGAAATATCTGTTCTCAGATTCCACAGAAATCAGGCTAGCAAAGAGATCTACGAAACACAGATGTAACTCTGTGAGATGAATTCACAGAACACTAAGCAGTTTCTCAGAAAGCTTCTTTCCAGATTTCATCTAAGGATATTTCCTTTTTCACCTTAGCCCTCTATGGGCTTCCAAATATCACTTTGCCAATTCCACAAGAACTGTCTTACCGAAAAGCTTCTTGAGGGGAAAGCTGTAACTCTGTGAGATGATTTCACAGAACACAAAGAAGGTTCTCAGAAAGCTTCTTTCTCTTTGTTTTCGGAGCATATTTCCTTTGGCCGTATAGTCTTCAAAGGGATCCGAAATATCTGTTCTCAGATTCCACAGAAATAAGGCTAGCAAAGAGATCCACGAAATACAGATGTAACTCTGTGAGTGGAAGTCACACATCACAGAGGAGTTTCTCAGAAAGCTTCTTTCCAGATTTCATCTGAGGATATTTCCTTTTTCACCATAGCCCTCTATGGGCTTCCAAATATCACTTTGCCAATTCCACAAGAACTGTCTTAGCGAAAAGCTTCTTGAGGGGAAAGCTGTAACTCTGTGAGATGATTTCACAGAACACAAAGAAGGTTCTCAGAAAGCTTCTTTCTCTTTGTTTTCGGAGCATATTTCCTTTGGCCCTATAGTCTTCAAAGGGATCCGAAATATCTGTTCTCAGATTCCACAGAAATAAGGCTAGCAAAGAGATCCACGAAATACAGATGTAACTCTGTGAGTGGAAGTCACACATCACAGAGGAGTTTCTCAGAAAGCTTCTTTCCAGATTTCATCTGAGGATATTTCCTTTTTCACCATAGCCCTCTATGGGCTTCCAAACATCACTTTGCCAATTCCACAAGAACTGTCTTAGCGAAAGGCTTCTTGAGGGGAAAGCTGTAACTCTGTGAGATGATTTCACAGAACACAAAGAAGTTTCTCAGAAAGCTTCTTTCTCTTTGTTATCGGAGGATATTTCCTTTGGCCCTATAGTCTTCAAAGGGATCCGAAATATCTGTTCTCAGATTCCACAGAAATAAGGCTAGCAAAGAGATCTACGAAACACAGATGTAACACTGTGAGATGAATTCACAGAACACTAAGCAGTTTCTCAGAAAGCTTTTTTCCAGATTTCATCTGAGGATATTTCCTTTTTCACCGTAGCCCTCTATGGGCTTCCAAATATCACTTTGCCAATTCCACAAGAACTGTCTTAGCGAAAGGCTTCTTGAGGGGAAAGCTGTAACTCTGTGAGATGATTTCACAGAACACAAAGAAGTTTCTCAGAAAGCTTCTTTCTCTTTGTTATCGGAGGATATTTCCTTTGGCCCTATAGCCTTCAAAGGGTTCCGAAATATCTGTTCTCAGATTCAACAGAAATAAGGCTAGCAAAGAGATCTACGAAACACAGATGTAACTCTGTGAGATGAATTCACAGAACACTAAGCAGTTTCTCAGAAAGCTTCTTTCCAGATTTCATCTGAGGATATTTCCTTTTTCACCACACCCCTCTATGGGCTTTAAATATCACTTGGCCAGTTCCACAAAAACTGTCTTAGCGAAAGGCTTCTTGAGACGAAAGGTGTAACTCTGTGAGATGATTTCACAGAACACAAAGAAGTTTCTCAGAAAGCTTCTTTCTCTTTGTTATCGGAGGATATTTCCTTTGGCCCTATAGTCTTCAAAGGGATCCGAAATATCTGTTCTCAGATTCCACAGAAATAAGGCTAGCAAAGAGATCTACGAAACACAGATGTAACTCTGTGAGATGAATTCACAGAATACTAAGCAGTTTCACAGAAAGCTTCTTTCCAGATTTCATCTGAGGATATTTCCTTTTTCACCATAGCCCTCTATGGGCTTCCAAATATCACTTTGCCAATTCAAAAAGAAGTGTCTTAGCGAAAGGCTTCTTGAGGGGAAAGCTGTAACTCTATGAGATGATTTCACAGAACACAAAGAAGTTTCTTAGAAAGCTTCTTTCTCTTTGTTATCGGAGGATATTTCCTTTGGCCCTAGAGTCTTCAAAGGGATCCGAAATACCTCCTCTCAGATGCCACAGAAATAAGGCTAGCAAAGAGATCTACGAAACACAGATGTAACTCTGTGAGATGAATTCACAGAACACTAAGCAGTTTCTCAGAAAGCTTCTTTCCAGATTTCATCTGAGGATATTTGCTTTTTCACCATAGCCCTCTATGGGCTTCCAAATATCACTTTGCCAATTCCACAAGAACTGTCTTAGCGAAAGGTTTCTTGAGGGGAAAGCTGTAACTCTGTGAGATGATTTCACAGAACACAAAGAAGTTTCCCAGAAAGCTTCTTTCTCTTTGTTATCGGAGGATATTTCCTTTGGCCCTATAGTCTTCAAAGGGATCCGAAATATCTGTTCTCAGATTCCACAGAAATAAGGCTAGCAAAGAGATCCACGAAATACAGATGTAACTCTGTGAGTGGAAGTCACACATCACAGAGGAGTTTCTCAGAAAGCTTCTTTCCAGATTTCATCTGAGGATATTTCCTTTTTCACCATAGTCCTCTATGGGCTTCCAAATATCACTTTTCCAATTCCACAAGAACTGTCTTAGCGAAAGGCTTCTTGAGGGGAAAGCTGTAACTCTGTGAGATGATTTCACAGAACACAAAGAAGTTTCTCAGAAAGCTTCTTTCTCTTTGTTATCGGAGGATATTTCCTTTGGCCCTATAGTCTTCAAAGGGATCCGAAATATGCGTTCGCAGATTCAACAGAAATAAGCCTAGGAAAGAGATCTATGAAACACAGATGTAACTCTGTGAGATGAATTCACAGAACACTAAGCAGTTTCTCAGAAAGCTTCTTTCCAGATTTCATCTGAGGATATTTGCTTTTTCACCATAGCCCTCTATGGGCTTCCAAATATCACGTTGCCAATTCCACAAGAACTGTCTTAGCGAAAGGCTTCTTGAGGGGAAAGCTGTAACTCTGTGAGATGATTTCACAGAACACAAAGAAGTTTCTCAGAAAGCTTCTTTCTCTTTGTTATCGGAGGATATTTCCTTTGGCCCTGTAGTCTTCAAAGGGATCCGAAATATCTGTTCTCAGATTCCACAGAAATAAGGCTAGCAAAGAGATCTACGAAACACAGATGTAACTCTGTGAGATGAATTCACAGAACACTAAGCAGTTTCTCAGAAAGCTTCTTTCCAGATTTCATCTGAGGATATTTCCTTTTTCAACATAGCCCTCTATGGGCTTCCAAATATCACTTTGCCAATTCCACAAGCACTGTCTTAGCGAAAGGCTTCTTGAGGGGAAATCTGTAACTCTGTGAGATGATTTCACAGAACACAAAGAAGTTTCTCAGAAAGCTTCTTTCTATTTGTTATCGAAGGATATTTCCTTTGGCCCTATAGTCTTCAAAGGGATCCGAAATATCTGTTCTCAGATTCCACAGAAATAAGGCTAGCAAAGAGATCTACGAAACACAGATGTAACTCTGTGAGAGGAATTCACAGAACACTAAGTAGTTTTTCAGAAAGCTTCTTTCCAGATTTCATCTGAGGATATTTCCATTTTCACCATAGCCCCCTAAGGGCTTCCAAATATCACTTTGCCAATTCCACAAGAACTGTCTTAGCGAAAGGCTTCTTGAGGGGAAAGCTGTAACTCTGTGAGATGATTTCACAGAACACAAAGAAGTTTCTCAGAAAGCTTCTTTCTCTTTGTTATCGGAGGATATTTCCTTTGGCCCTATTGTCTTCAAAGGGATCCGAAATATCTGTTCTCAGATTCCACAGAAATAAGGCTAGCAAAGAGATCTACGAAACACATATGTAACTCTGTGAGATGAATTCACAGAACAGTAAGCAGTTTCTCAGAAAGCTTCTTTCCAGATTTCATCTGAGGATATTTCCTTTTTCACCATAGCCCTCTATGGGCTTCCTAATATCACTTTGCCATTTCCACAAGAACTGTCTTAGCGAAAGGCTTCTTCAGGGGAAAGCTGTAACTCGGTGAGATGATTTCACAGAACACAAAGAAGTTTCTCAGAAAGCTTCTTTCTCTTTGTTATCGGAGGATATTTCCCTTGGCCCTATATTCTTCAAAGGGATCCGAAATATCTGTTCGCAGATTCCACAGAAATAAGGCTAGCAAAGAGATCTATGAAACACAGATGTAACTCTGTGAGATGAATTCACAGAACACTAAGTAGTTTCTCAGAAAGCTTCTTTCCAGATTTCATCTGAGGATATTTCCTTTTTCACCATAGCCCACTATGGGCTTCCAAATATCACTTTGCCAGTTCCACAAGAACTGTCTTAGCGAAAGGCTTCTTGAGGGGAAAGTTGTAACTCTGTGAGATGATTTCACAGAACACAAAGAAGTTTCTCAGAAAGCTTCTTTCTCTTTGTTATCGGAGGATATTTCCTTTGGCCCTATAGTCTTCAAAGGGATCCGAAATATATGTTCGCAGATTCAACAGAAAGAAGGCTAGCAAAGAGATCTACGAAACACAGATGTAACTCTGTGAGATGAATTCACAGAACACTAAGCAGTTTCTCAGAAACTTCTTTCCAGATTTCATCTGAGGATATTTCCTTTTTCACCATTGCCCTCTATGGGCTTCCAAATATCACTTTGCCAATTCCACAAGAACTGTCTTAGCGAAAGGCTTCTTGAGGGGAAAGCTGTAACTCTGTGAGATGATTTCACAGAACACAAAGAATTTTCTCAGAAAGCTTCTTTCTCTTTGTTATCGGAGGATATTTCCTTTGGCCCTATAGTCTTCAAAGGGATCCGAAATATCTGTTCTCAGATTCCACAGACATAAGGCTAGCAAAGAGATCCACGAAATACAGATGTAACTCTGAGAGTGGAAGTCACACATCACAGAGGAGTTTCTCAGAAAGCTTCTTTCCAGATTTCATCTGAGGATATTTCCTTTTTCACCATAGCCCTCTATGGGCTTCCTAATATCACTTTGCCAATTCCAGAAGAACTCTCTTAGCGAAAGGCTTCTTAAGGGGAAAGCTGTAACTCTGTGAGATGATTTCACAGAACACAAAGAAGTTTCTCAGAAAGCTTCTTTCTCTTTGTTATCGGAGGATATTTCCTTTGGCCCTATAGTCCTCAAAGGGATCCGAAATATCTGTTCTCAGATTCCACAGAAATAAGGCTAGCAAAGAGATCCACGAAATACAGATGTAACTCTGTGAGTGGAAGTCACACATCACAGAGGAGTTTCTAAGAAAGCTTCTTTCCAGATTTCATCTGAGGATATTTCCTTTTTCACCATAGCCCTCTATGGGCTTCCAAATATCACTTTGCCAATTCCACAAGAACTGTCTTAGCGAAAGGCTTCTTGAGGGTAAAGCTGTAACTCTGTGAGATGATTTCACAGAACACAAAGAAGTTTCTCAGAGAGCTTCTTTCTCTTTGTTATCGGAGGATATTTCCTTTGGCCCTATAGTCTTCAAAGGGATCCGAAATATCTGTTCTCAGATTCCACAGAAATAAGGCTAGCAAAGAGATCTACGAAACACAGATGTAACTCTGTGAGATGAATTCACAGAACACTAAGCAGTTTCTCAGAAAGCTTCTTTCCAGATTTCATCTGAGGATATTTCCTTTTTCACCATAGCCCTCTATGGGCTTCCAAATATCACTTTGCCAATTCCACAAGAACTGTCTTAGCGAAAGGCTTCTTGAGGGGAAAGCTGTAACTCTGTGAGATGATTTCACAGAACACAAAGAAGTTTCTCAGAAAGCTTCTTTCTCTTTGTTATCGGAAGATATTTCCTTTTTCCCTACAGTCTTCAAAGGGATCCGAAATATCTGTTCTCAGATTCCACAGAAATAAGGCTAGCAAAGAGATCTACGAAACACAGATGTAACTCTGTGAGATGAATTCACAGAACACTAAGCAGTTTCTCAGAAAGCTTCTTTCCAGATTTCCTCTGAGGATATTTCCTTTTTCACCATAGCCCTCTATGGGCTTCCAAAGATAACTTTGCCAATTCCACAAGAACTGTCTTAGCGAAAGGCTTCTTGAGGGGAAAGCTGTAACTCTGTGAGATGATTTCACAGAACACAAAGAAGTTTCTCAGAAAGCTTCTTTCTCTTTGTTATCGGAGGATATTTCTTTTGGCCCTATAGTCTTCAACGGGATCCGAAATATCTGTTCGCAGATTCCACAGAAATAAGGCTAGCAAAGAGATCTATGAAACACAGATGTAACTCTGTGAGATGAATTCACAGAACACTAAGTAGTTTCTCAGAAAGCTTCTTTCCAGATTTCATCTGAGGATATTTCCTTTTTCACCATAGCCCTCTATGGGCTTCCAAATATCACTTTGCCAGTTACACAAGAACTGTCTTAGCGAAAGGCTTCTTGAGGGGAAAGTTGTAACTCTGTGAGATGATTTCACAGAACACAAAGAAGTTTCTCAGAAAGCTTCTTTCTCTTTGTTATCTGAGGATATTTCCTTTGGCCCTATAGTCTTCAAAGGGATCCGAAATATCTGTTCTCAGATTCCACAGAAATAAGGCTAGCAAAGAGATCTACGAAACACATATGTAACTCTGTGAGATGAATTCACAGAACACTAAGCAGTTTCTCAGAAAGCTTATTTTCAGATTTCATCTGAGGATATTTGCTTTTTCACCATAGCCCTCTATGGGCTTGCAAATATCACTTTGCCAATTCCACAAGAACTGTCTTAGCGAAAGGCTTCTTGAGGGGAAAGGTGTAACTCTGTGAGATGATTTCACAGAACACAAAGAAGTTTCTCAGAAAGCTTCTTTCTCTTTGTTATCTGAGGATATTTCCTTTGGCCCTATAGTCTTCAAAGGGATCCGAAATATCTGTTCTCAGATTCCACAGAAATAAGGCTAGCAAAGAGATCTACGAAACACAGATGTAACTCTGTGAGATGAATTCACAGAACACTAAGCAGTTTCCCAGAAAGCTTCTTTCCAGATTTCATCTGAGGATATTTCCTTTTTCACCATAGCCCTTTATGGGCTTTAAATATCACTTGGCCAGTTCCACAAGAACTGTCTTAGCGAAAGTCTTCTTGAGACGAAAGGTGTAACTCTGTGAGATGATTTCACAGAACACAAAGAAGTTTCTCAGAAAGCTTCTTTCTCTTTGTTATCGGAGGATATTTCCTTTGGCCCTATAGTCTTCAAAGGGATCCGAAATATCTGTTCTCAGATTCCACAGAAATAAGGCTAGCAAAGAGATCTACGAAACACAGATGTAAGTCTGTGAGATGAATTCACAGAACACTAAGCAGTTTCTCAGAAAGCTTCTTTCCAGATTTCATCTGAGTATAATTCCTTTTTCACCATAGCCCTCTATGGGCTTCCAAATATCACTTTGCCAATTCCACAAGAACTGTCTTAGCGAAAGGCTTCTTGAGGGGAAATCTGTAACTCTGTGAGATGATTTCACAGAACACAAAGAAGTTTCTCAGAAAGCTTCTTTCTCTTTGTTATCGGAGGATATTTCCTTTGGCCCTATAGTCTTCAAAGGGATCCGATATATCTGTTCTCAGATTCCACAGAAATAAGGCTAGCAAAGAGATCTACGAAACACAGATGTAACTCTGTGAGAGGAATTCACAGAACACTAAGTAGTTTTTCAGAAAGCTTCTTTCCAGATTTCATCTGAGGATATTTCCATTTTCACCATAGCCCCCTAAGGGCTTCCAAATATCACTTTGCCAATTCCACAAGAACTGTCTTAGCGAAAGGCTTCTTGAGGGGAAAGCTGTAACTCTGTGAGATGATTTCACAGAACACAAAGAAGTTTCTCAGAAAGCTTCTTTCTCTTTGTTATCGGAGGATATTTCCTTTGGCCCTATTGTCTTCAAAGGGATCCAAAATATCTGTTCTCAGATTCCACAGAAATAAGGCTAGCAAAGAGATCTACGAAACACATATGTAACTCTGTGAGATGAATTCACAGAACAGTAAGCAGTTTCTCAGAAAGCTTCTTTCCAGATTTCATCTGAGGATATTTCCTTTTTCACCATAGCCCTCTATGGGCTTCCTAATATCACTTTGCCATTTCCACAAGAACTGTCTTAGCGAAAGGCTTCTTGAGACGAAAGGTGTAACTCTGTGAGATGATTTCACAGAACACAAAGAAGTTTCTCAGAAAGCTTCTTTCTCTTTGTTATCGGAGGATATTTCCTTTGGCCCTATAGTCTTCAAAGGGATCCGAAATATCTGTTCTCAGATTCCACAGAAATAAGGCTAGCAAAGAGATCTACGAAACACAGATGTAACTCTGTGAGATGAATTCACAGAACACTAAGCAGTTTCTCAGAAAGCTTCTTTCCAGATTTCATCTCAGGATATTTCCTTTTTCACCATAGCCCTCTATGGGCTTCCAAATATCACTTTGCCAATTCCACAAGAACTGTCTTAGCGAAAAGCTTCTTGAGGGGAAAGCTGTAACTCTGTGAGATGATTTCACAGAACACAAAGAAGGTTCTCAGAAAGCTTCTTTCTCTTTGTTTTCGGAGCATATTTCCTTTGGCCCTATAGTCTTCAAAGGGATCCGAAATATCTGTTCTCAGATTCCACAGAAATAAGGCTAGCAAAGAGATCCACGAAATACAGATGTAACTCTGTGAGTGGAAGTCACACATCACAGAGGAGTTTCTCAGAAAGCTTCTTTCCAGATTTCATCTGAGGATATTTCCTTTTTCACCACAGCCCTCTATGGGCTTTAAATATCACTTGGCCAGTTCCACAAAAACTGTCTTAGCGAAAGGCTTCTTGAGACGAAAGGTGTAACTCTGTGAGATGATTTCACAGAACACAAAGAAGTTTCTCAGAAAGCTTCTTTCTCTTTGTTATCGGAGGATATTTCCTTTGGCCCTATAATCTTCAAAGGGATCCGAAATATCTGTTCTCAGATTCCACAGAAATAAGGCTAGCAAAGAGATCTACGAAACACAGATGTAACTCTGTGAGATGAATTCACAGAACACTAAGCAGTTTTTCAGAAAGCTTCTTTCCCGATTTCATCTGAGGATATTTCCTTTTTCACCATAGCCCTCTATGGGCTTCCAAATATCACTTTGCCAATTCCACAAGAACTGTCTTAGCGAAAGGCTTCTTGAGGGGAAAGCTGTAACTCTATGAGATGATTTCACAGAACACAAAGAAGTTTCTTAGAAAGCTTCTTTCTCTTTGTTATCGGAGGATATTTCCTTTGGCCCTAGAGTCTTCAAAGGGATCCGAAATACCTCTTCTCAGATGCCACAGAAATAAGGCTAGCAAAGAGATCTATGAAAAACAGATGTAACTCTGTGAGATGAATTCACAGAACACTAAGCAGTTTCTCAGAAAGCTTCTTTCCAGATTTCATCTGAGGATATTTGCTTTTTCACCATAGCCCTCTATGGGCTTCCAAATATCACTTTGCCAATTCCACAAGAACTGTCTTAGCGAAAGGTTTCTTGAGGGGAAAGCTGTAACTCTGTGAGATGATTTCACAGAACACAAAGAAGTTTCCCAGAAAGCTTCTTTCTCTTTGTTATCGGAGGATATTTCCTTTGGCCCTATAGTCTTCAAAGGGATCCGAAATATCTGTTCTCAGATTCCACAGAAATAAGGCTAGCAAAGAGATCCACGAAATACAGATGTAACTCTGTGAGTGGAAGTCACACATCACAGAGGAGTTTCTCAGAAAGCTTCTTTCCAGATTTCATCTGAGGATATTTCCTTTTTCACCATAGTCCTCTATGGGCTTCCAAATATCACTTTTCCAATTCCACAAGAACTGTCTTAGCGAAAGGCTTCTTGAGGGGAAAGCTGTAACTCTGTGAGATGATTTCACAGAACACAAAGAAGTTTCTCAGAAAGCTTCTTTCTCTTTGTTATCGGAGGATATTTCCTTTGGCCCTATAGTCTTCAAAGGGATCCGAAATATGCGTTCGCAGATTCAACAGAAATAAGCCTAGGAAAGAGATCTATGAAACACAGATGTAAATCTGTGAGATGAATTCACAGAACACTAAGCAGTTTCTCAGAAAGCTTCTTTCCAGATTTCATCTGAGGATATTTGCTTTTTCACCATAGCCCTCTATGGGCTTCCAAATATCACTTTGCCAATTCCACAAGAACTGTCTTAGCGAAAGGCTTCTTGAGGGGAAAGCTGTAACTCTGTGAGATGATTTCACAGAACACAAAGAAGTTTCTCAGAAAGCTTCTTTCTCTTTGTTATCGGAGGATATTTCCTTTGGCCCTGTAGTCTTCAAAGGGATCCGAAATATCTGTTCTCAGATTCCACAGAAATAAGGCTAGCAAAGAGATCTACGAAACACAGATGTAACTCTGTGAGATGAATTCACAGAACACTAAGCAGTTTCTCAGAAAGCTTCTTTCCAGATTTCATCTGAGGATATTTCCTTTTTCAACATAGCCCTCTATGGGCTTCCAAATATCACTTTGCCAATTCCACAAGGACTGTCTTAGCGAAAGGCTTCTTGAGGGGAAATCTGTAACTCTGTGAGATGATTTCACAGAACACAAAGAAGTTTCTCAGAAAGCTTCTTTCTCTTTGTTATCGAAGGATATTTCCTTTGGCCCTATAGTCTTCAAAGGGATCCGAAATATCTGTTCTCAGATTCCACAGAAATAAGGCTAGCAAAGAGATCTACGAAACACAGATGTAACGCTGTGAGAGGAATTCACAGAACACTAAGTAGTTTTTCAGAAAGCTTCTTTCCAGATTTCATCTGAGGATATTTCCATTTTCACCATAGCCCCCTAAGGGCTTCCAAATATCACTTTGCCAATTCCACAAGAACTGTCTTAGCGAAAGGCTTCTTGAGGGGAAAGCTGTAACTCTGTGAGATGATTTCACAGAACACAAAGAAGTTTCTCAGAAAGCTTCTTTCTCTTTGTTATCGGAGGATATTTCCTTTGTCCCTATTGTCTTCAAAGGGATCCGAAATATCTGTTCTCAGATTCCACAGAAATAAGGCTAGCAAAGAGATCTACGAAACACATATGTAACTCTGTGAGATGAATTCACAGAACAGTAAGCAGTTTCTCAGAAAGCTTCTTTCCAGATTTCATCTGAGGATATTTCCTTTTTCACCATAGCCCTCTATGGGCTTCCAAATATCACTTTGCCAATTCCACAAGAACTGTCTTAGCGAAAGGCTTCTTGAGGTTAAAGCTGTAACTCTGTGAGATGATTTCACAGAACACAAAGAAGTTTCTCAGAAAGCTTCTTTCTCTTTGTTATCGGAGGATATTTCCTTTGGCCCTATAGTCTTCAAAGGGATCCGAAATATCTGTTCTCAGATTCCACAGAAATAAGGCTAGCAAAGAGATCTACGAAACACAGATGTAACTCTGTGAGATGAATTCACAGAACACTAAGCAGTTTCTCAGAAAGCTTCTTTCCAGATTTCATCTGAGGATATTTCCTTTTTCACCATAGCCCTCTATGGGCTTCCAAATATCACTTTGCCAATTCCACAAGAACTGTCTTAGCGAAAGGCTTCTTGAGGGGAAAGCTGTAACTCTGTGAGATGATTTCACAGAACACAAAGAAGTTTCTCAGAAAGCTTCTTTCTCTTTGTTATCGGAAGATATTTCCTTTTTCCCTACAGTCTTCAAAGGGATCCGAAATATCTGTTCTCAGATTCCACAGAAATAAGGCTAGCAAAGAGATCTACGAAACACAGATGTAACTCTGTGAGATGAATTCACAGAACACTAAGCAGTTTCTCAGAAAGCTTCTTTCCAGATTTCCTCTGAGGATATTTCCTTTTTCACCATAGCCCTCTATGGGCTTCCAAAGATAACTTTGCCAATTCCACAAGAACTGTCTTAGCGAAAGGCTTCTTCAGGGGAAAGCTGTCACTCTGTGAGATGATTTCACAGAACACAAAGAAGTTTCTCAGAAAGCTTCTTTCTCTTTGTTATCGGAGGATATTTCTTTTGGCCCTATAGTCTTCAAAGGGATCCGAAATATCTGTTCGCAGATTCCACAGAAATAAGGCTAGCAAAGAGATCTATGAAACACAGATGTAACTCTGTGAGATGAATTCACAGAACACTAAGTAGTTTCTCAGAAAGCTTCTTTCCAGATTTCATCTGAGGATATTTCCTTTTTCACCATAGCCCTCTATGGGCTTCCAAATATCACTTTGCCAGTTACACAAGAACTGTCTTAGCGAAAGGCTTCTTGAGGGGAAAGTTGTAACTCTGTGAGATGATTTCACAGAACACAAAGAAGTTTCTCAGAAAGCTTCTTTCTCTTTGTTATCTGAGGATATTTCCTTTGGCCCTATAGTCTTCAAAGGGATCCGAAATATCTGTTCTCAGATTCCACAGAAATAAGGCTAGCAAAGAGATCTACGAAACACATATGTAACTCTGTGAGATGAATTCACAGAACACTAAGCAGTTTCTCAGAAAGCTTCTTTTCAGATTTCATCTGAGGATATTTGCTTTTTCACCATAGCCCTCTATGGGCTTGCAAATATCACTTTGCCAATTCCACAAGAACTGTCTTAGCGAAAGGCTTCTTGAGGGGAAAGGTGTAACTCTGTGAGATGATTTCACAGAACACAAAGAAGTTTCTCAGAAAGCTTCTTTCTCTTTGTTATCGGAGGATATTTCCTTTGGCCCTATAGTCTTCAAAGGGATCCGAAATATCTGTTCTCAGATTCCACAGAAATAAGGCTAGCAAAGAGATCTACGAAACACAGATGTAACTCTGTGAGATGAATTCACAGAACACTAAGCAGTTTCTAAGAAAGCTTCTTTCCAGATTTCATCTGAGGATATTTCCTTTTTCACCATAGCCCTTTATGGGCTTTAAATATCACTTGGCCAGTTCCACAAGAACTGTCTTAGCGAAAGGCTTCTTGAGACGAAAGGTGTAACTCTGTGAGATGATTTCACAGAACACAAAGAAGTTTCTCAGAAAGCTTCTTTCTCTTTGTTATCGGAGGATATTTCCTTTGGCCCTATAGTCTTCAAAGGGATCCGAAATATCTGTTCTCAGATTCCACAGAAATAAGGCTAGCAAAGAGATCTACGAAACACAGATGTAAGTCTGTGAGATGAATTCACAGAACACTAAGCAGTTTCTCAGAAAGCTTCTTTCCAGATTTCATCTGAGTATATTTCCTTTTTCACCATAGCCCTCTATGGGCTTCCAAATATCACTTTGCCAATTCCACAAGAACTGTCTTAGCGAAAGGCTTCTTGAGGGGAAATCTGTAACTCTGTGAGATGATTTCACAGAACACAAAGAAGTTTCTCAGAAAGCTTCTTTCTCTTTGTTATCGGAGGATATTTCCTTTGGCCCTATAGTCTTCAAAGGGATCCGAAATATCTGTTCTCAGATTCCACAGAAATAAGGCTAGCAAAGAGAACTACGAAACACAGATGTAACTCTGTGAGAGGAATTCACAGAACACTAAGTAGTTTTTCAGAAAGCTTCTTTCCAGATTTCATCTGAGGATATTTCCATTTTCACCATAGCCCCCTAAGGGCTTCCAAATATCACTTTGCCAATTCCACAAGAACTGTCTTAGCGAAAGGCTTCTTGAGGGGAAAGCTGTAACTCTGTGAGATGATTTCACAGAACACAAAGAAGTTTCTCAGAAAGCTTCTTTCTCTTTGTTATCGGAGGATATTTCCTTTGGCCCTATTGTCTTCAAAGGGATCCGAAATATCTGTTCTCAGATTCCACAGAAATAAGGCTAGCAAAGAGATCTACGAAACACATATGTAACTCTGTGAGATGAATTCACAGAACAGTAAGCAGTTTCTCAGAAAGCTTCTTTCCAGATTTCATCTGAGGATATTTCCTTTTTCACCATAGCCCTCTATGGGCTTCCTAATATCACTTTGCCATTTCCACAAGAACTGTCTTAGCGAAAGGCTTCTTCAGGGGAAAGCTGTAACTCGGTGAGATGATTTCACAGAACACAAAGAAGTTTCTCAGAAAGCTTCTTTCTCTTTGTTATCGGAGGATATTTCCCTTGGCCCTATATTCTTCAAAGGGATCCGAAATATCTGTTCGCAGATTCCACAGAAATAAGGCTACCAAAGAGATCTATGAAACACAGATGTAACTCTGTGAGATGAATTCACAGAACACTAAGTAGTTTCTCAGAAAGCTTCTTTCCAGATTTCATCTGAGGATATTTCCTTTTTCACCATAGCCCACTATGGGCTTCCAAATATCACTTTGCCAGTTCCACAAGAACTGTCTTAGCGAAAGGCTTCTTGAGGGGAAAGTTGTAACTCTGTGAGATGATTTCACAGAACACAAAGAAGTTTCTCAGAAAGCTTCTTTCTCTTTGTTATCGGAGGATATTTCCTTTGGCCCTATAGTCTTCAAAGGGATCCGAAATATATGTTCGCAGATTCAACACAAATAAGGCTAGCAAAGAGATCTACGAAACACAGATGTAACTCTGTGAGATGAATTCACAGAACACTAAGCAGTTTCTCAGAAAGCTTCTTTCCAGATTTCATCTGAGGATATTTCCTTTTTCACCATAGCCCTCTATGGGCTTCCAAATATCACTTTGCCAATTCCACAAGAACAGTCTTAGCGAAAGGCTTCTTGAGGGGAAAGCTGTAACTCTGTGAGATGATTTCACAGAACACAAAGAATTTTCTCAGAAAGCTTCTTTCTCTTTGTTATCGGAGGATATTTCCTTTGGCCCTATAGTCTTCAAAGGGATCCGAAATATCTGTTCTCAGATTCCACAGACATAAGGCTAGCAAAGAGATCCACGAAATACAGATGTAACTCTGAGAGTGGAAGTCACACATCACAGAGGAGTTTCTCAGAAAGCTTCTTTCCAGATTTCATCTGAGGATATTTCCTTTTTCACCATAGCCCTCTATGGGCTTCCAAATATCACTTGGCCAGTTCCACAAGAACTGTCTTAGCGAAAGGCTTCTTGAGACGAAAGGTGTAATTCTGTGAGATGATTTCACAGAACACAAAGAAGTTTCTCAGAAAGCTTCTTAATCTTTGTTATCGGAGGATATTTCCTTTGGCCCTATAGTCTTCAAAGGGATCCGAAATATCTGTTCTCAGATTCCACAGAAATAAGGCTAGCAAAGAGATCTACGAAACTCAGATGTAACTCTGTGAGATGAATTCACAGAACACTAAGCAGTTTCTCAGAGAGCTTCTTTCCAGATTTCATCTGAGGATATTTCCTTTTTCAACGTAGCCCTCTATGGGCTTCCAAATATCACTTTGCCAATTCCACAAGGACTCTCTTAGCGAAAGGCTTCTTGAGGGGAAATCTGTAACTCTGTGAGATGATTTCACAGAACACAAAGAAGTTTCTCAGAAAGCTTCTTTCTCTTTGTTATCGGAGGATATTTCCTTTGGCCCTATAGTCTTCAAAGGGATCCGAAATATCTGTTCTCAGATTCCACAGAAATAAGGCTAGCAAAGAGATCTACGAAACACAGATGTAACTCTGTGAGAGGAATTCACAGAACACTAAGTAGTTTTTCAGAAAGCTTCTTTCCAGATTTCATCTGAGGATATTTCCATTTTCACCACAGCCCTCTATGGGCTTCCAAATATCACTTTGCCAATTCCACAAGAACTGTCTTAGCGAAAGGCTTCTTGAGGGGAAAGCTGTAACTCTGTGAGATGATTTCACAGAACACAAAGAAGTTTCTCAGAAAGCTTCTTTCTCTTTGTTATCGGAGGATATTTCCTTTGGCCCTATTGTCTTCAAAGGGATCCGAAATATCTGTTCTCAGATTCCACAGAAATAAGGCTAGCAAAGAGATCTACGAAACACAGATGTAACTCTGTGAGATGAATTCACAGAACACTAAGCAGTTTCTCAGAAAGCTTCTTTCCAGATTTCATCTGAGGATATTTCCTTTTTCACCATAGCCCTCTATGGGCTTCCAAATATCACTTTGCCAATTCCACAAGAACTGTCTTAGCGAAAGGCTTCTTGAGGGGAAAGCTGTAACTCTGTGAGATGATTTCACAGAACACAAAGAAGTTTCTCAGAAAGCTTCTTTCTCTTTGTTATCGGAGGATATTTCCTTTTTCCCTATAGTCTTCAAAGGGATCCGAAATATCTGTTCTCAGATTCCACAGAAATAAGGCTAGCAAAGAGATCTACGAAACACAGATGTAACTCTGTGAGATGAATTCACAGAACACTAAGCAGTTTCTCAGAAAGCTTCTTTCCAGATTTCATCTGAGGATATTTCCTTTTTCACCATAGCCCTCTAAGGGCTTCCTAATATCACTTTGCCAATTCCACAAGAACTCTCTTAGCGAAAGGCTTCTTAAGGGGAAAGCTGTAACTCTGTGAGATGATTTCACAGAACACAAAGAAGTTTCTCAGAAAGCTTCTTTCTCTTTGTTATCGGAGGATATTTCCTTTGGCCCTATAGTCTTCAAAGGGATCCAAAATATCTGTTCGCAGATTCCACAGAAATAAGGCTAGCAAAGAGATCTATGAAACACAGATGTAACTCTGTGAGATGAATTCACAGAACACTAAGGAGTTTCTCAGAAAGCTTCTTTCCAGATTTCATCTGAGGATATTTCCTTTTTCACCATTGCCCACTATGGGCTTCCAAATATCACTTTGCCAGTTCCACAAGAACTGTCTTACCGAAAGGCTTCTTGAGGGGAAAGTTGTAACTCTGTGAAATGATTTCACAGAACACAAAGAAGTTTCTCAGAAAGCTTCTTTCTCTTTGTTATCGGAGGATATTTCCTTTGGCCCTATAGTCTTCAAAGGGATCCGAAATATCTGTTCTCAGATTCCACAGATAAGGCTAGCAAAGAGATCCACGAAATACAGATGTAACTCTGTGAGTGGAAGTAACACATCACAGAGGAGTTTCTCAGAAAGCTTCTTTCCAGATTTCATCTGAGGATATTTCCTTTTTCACCATAGCCCTCTATGGGCTTCCAAATATCACTTTACCAATTCCACAAGAACTGTCTTAGCGAAAGGCTTCTTGAGGGTAAAGCTGTAACTCTGTGAGATGATTTTACAGAACACAAAGAAGTTTCTCAGAAAGCTTCTTCCTCTTTGTTATCGGAGGATATTTCCTTTGGCCCTATAGTCTTCAAAGGGATCCGAAATATCTGTTCTCAGATTCCACAGAAATAAGGCTAGCAAAGAGATCTACGAAACACAGATGTAACTCTGTGAGATGAATTCACAGAACACTAAGCAGTTTCTCAGAAAGCTTCTTTCCAGATTTCATCTGAGGATATTTCCATTTTCACCATAGCCCTCTATGGGCTTCCAAATATCACTTTGCCAATTCCACAAGAACTGTCTTAGCGAAAGGCTTCTTGAGGGGAAAGCTGTAACTCTGTGAGATGATTTCACAGAACACAAAGAAGTTTCTCAGAAAGCTTCTTTCTCTTTGTTATCGGAGGATATTTCCTTTGGCCCTATAGTCTTAAAAGGGATCCGAAATATCTGTTCTCAGATTCCACAGAAATAAGGCTAGCAAAGAGATCTACGAAACACAGATGTAACTCTGTGAGATGAATTCACAGAACACTAAGCAGTTTCTCAGAAAGCTTCTTTCCAGATTTCATCTGAGGATATTTCCTTTTTCACCATAGCCCTCTATGGGCTTCCAAATATCACTTTGCCAATTCCACAAGAACTGTCTTAGCGAAAGGATTCTTGAGGGGAAAGCTGTAACTCTGTGAGATGATTTCACAGAACACCAAGAAGTTTCTCAGAAAGCTTCTTTCTCTTTGTTATCGGATGATATTTCCTTTGGCCCTATACTCTTCAAAGGGATCCGAAATATCTGTTCTCAGATTCCACAGAAATAAGGCTAGCAAAGAGATCCAGGAAATACAGATGTAACTCTGTGGGATGAATTGACAGAAAACTAAGCACTTTCTCAGAAAGCTTCTTTCCAGATTTCATCTGAGGATATTTCCTTTTTCACCATAGCCCTCTATGGGCTTCCAAATATCACTTTGCCAATTCCACAAGAACTGTCTTAGCGAAAGGCTTCTTCAGGCGAAAGCTGTAACTCTGTGAGATGATTTCACAGAACACAAAGAAGTTTCTCAGAAAGCTTCTTTCTCTTTGTTATCGGAGGATATTTCCTTTGGCCCTATAGACTTCAAAGGGATCCGAAATATCTGTTCTCAGATTCCACAGAAATAAGGCTAGCAAAGAGATCTACGAAACTCAGATGTAACTCTCTGAGATGAATTCATAGAACACTACGCAGTTTCTCAGAAAGCTTCTTTCCAGATTTCATCTGAGGATATTTCCTTTTTCACCATAGCCCTCTATGGGCTTCCAAATATCACTTTGCCAATTCCACAAGAACTGTCTTAGCGAAAGGCTTCTTGAGGGGAAAGCTGTAACTCTGTGAGATGATTTCACAGAACACAAAGAAGTTTCTCAGAAAGCTTCTTTCTCTTTGTTATCGGAGGATATTTCCTTTGGCCCTACAGTCTTCAAAGGGATCCGAAATATCTGTTCTGAGATTCCACAGAAATAAGGCTAGTAAAGAGATCTACGAAACACAGATGTAACTCTGTGAGATGAATTCACAGAACAGTAAGCAGTTTCTCAGAAAGCTTCTTTCCAGATTTCTTCTGAGGATATTTCCTTTTTCACCATAGCCCTCTATGGGCTTCCAAATATCACTTTGCCTGTTCCACAAGAACTGTCTTAGCGAAAGGCTTCTTGAGACGAAAGGTGTAACTATGTGAGATGATTTCACAGAACACAAAGAAGTTTCTCAGAAAGCTTCCTTCTCTTTGTTATCGGAGGATATTTCCTTTGGCCCTATAGTCTTCAAAGGGATCCGAAATATCTGTTCTCAGATTCCACAGAAATAAGGCTAGCAAAGATATCTACGAAACACAGATGTAACTCTGTGAGTGGAAATCACACATCACAGAGGAGTTTCTCAGAAAGCTTCTTTCCAGATTTCATCTGAGGATATTTCCTTTTTCACCTTAGCCCTCTATGGGCTTCCAAATATCACTTTGCCAATTCCACAAGAACTGTCTTAGCGAAAGTCTTCTACAGGGGAAAGCTGTAACTCTGTGAGATGATTTCACAGAACACAAAGAAGTTTCTCAGAAAGTTTCTTTCTCTTTGTTATCGGAGGATATTTCCTTTGGCCCTATAGTCTTCAAAGGGATCCGAAATATCTGTTCTCAGATTCCACAGAAATAAGGCTAGCAAAGAGATCTACGAAACACAGATGTAACCCTGTGAGATGAATTCACAGAACACTAAGCAGTTTCTCAGAAAGCGTCTTTCCAGATTTCATCTGAGGATATTTCCTTTTTCACCATAGCCCTCTATGGGCTTCCAAATATCACTTTGCCAGTTCCACAAGAACTGTCTTAGCGAAAGGCTTCTTGAGGGGAAAGATGTAACTCTGTGAGATGATTTCACAGAATACAAAGAAGTTTCTTAGAAAGCTTCTTTCTCTTTGTTATCGGAGGATATTTCCTTTGGCCCTATAGTCTTCAAAGGGATCCGAAATATCTGTTCTCAGATTCCACAGAAATAAGGCTAGCAAAGCGATCTACGAAACACAGATGTAACTCTGTGAGATGAATTCACAGAACACTAAGCAGTTTTTCAGAAAGCTTCTTTCCAGATTTCATCTGAGGATATTTCCATTTTCACCATAGCCCTCTATGGGCTTCCAAATATCACTTTGCCAATTCCACAAGAACTGTCTTAGCGAAAGGCTTCTTCAGGCGAAAGCTGTAACTCTGTGAGATGATTTCACAAAACACAAAGAAGTTTCTCAGAAACCTTCTTTCTCTTTGCTATCGGAGGATATTTCCTTTGGCCCTATAGTCTTCAAAGGGATCCGAAATATCTGTTCTCAGATTCCACAGAAATAAGGCTAGCAAAGAGATCTACGAAACACAGATGTAACTCTGTGAGATGAATTCACAGAACACTAAGCAGTTTCTCAGAAAGCTTCTTTCCAGATTTCATCTGAGGATATTTCCTTTTTCAACATAGCCCTCTATGTGCTTCCAAATATCACTTTGCCAATTCCACAAGAACTGTCTTAGCGAAAGGCTTCTTGAGGGGAAAGCTGTAACTCTGTGAGATGATTTCACAGAAAACAAAGAAGTTTCTCAGAAAGCTTCTTTCTCTTTGTTATCGGAGGATATTTCCTTTGGCCCTATAGTCTTCAAAGGGATCCGAAATATCTGTTCTCAGATTCTACAGAAAGAAGGCTAGCAAAGAGATCTACGAAACACAGATGTAACTCTGTGAGATGAATTCACAGAACACTAAGCAGTTTCTCAGAAAGCTTCTTTCCAGATTTCATCTGAGGATATTTCCTTTTTCACCGTAGCCCTCTATGGGTTTCAAAATATCACTTTGCCAATTCCACAAGAACTGTCTTAGCGAAAGGCTTCTTCAGGGGAAAGCTGTAACTCTGTGAGATGATTTCACAGAACACAAAGAAGTTTCTCAGAAAGCTTCTTTCTCTTTGTTATCGGAGAATATTTCCTTTGGCCCTATAGTCTTCAAAGGGATCCGAAATATCTGTTCTCAGATTCCACAGAAATAAGGCTAGCAAAGAGATCTACGAAACACAGATGTAACTCTGTGAGATTAATTCACAGAACACTAAGCAGTTTCTCAGAAAGCTTCTTTCCAGATTTCATCTGAGGATATTTCCTTTTTCACCATAGCCCTCTATGGGCTTCCAAATATCACTTTGCCAATTCCACAAGAACTGTCTTAGCGAAAGGCTTCTTGAGGGGAAAGCTGTAACTCTGTGAGATGATTTCACAGAACACAAAGAAGTTTCTCAGAAAGCTTCTTTCTCTTTGTTATCGGAGGATATTTCCTTTGGCCCTATAGTCTTCAAAGGGATCCGAAATATCTGTTCTCAGATTCCACAGAAATAAGGCTAGCAAAAAGATCCACGAAATACAGATGTAACTCTGTGAGTGGAAGTCACACATCACAGAGGATTTTCTCAGAAAGCTTCTTTCCAGATTTCATCTGAGGATATTTCCTTTTTCACAGTAGCCCTCTATGGGTTTCAAAATATCACTTTGCCAATTCCACAAGAACTGTCTTAGCGAAAGGCTTCTTGAGGGGAAAGCTGTAACTCTGTGAGATGATTTCACAGAACACAAAGAAGTTTCTCAGAAAGCTTCTTTCTCTTTGCTATCGGAGGATATTTCCTTTGGCCCTATAGTCTTTAAAGGGATCCGAAATATCTGTTCTCAGATCCCACAGAAATAAGGCTAGCAAAGAGATCTACGAAACACAGATGTAACTCTGTGAGATGAATTCACAGAACACTAAGCAGTTTCTCAGAAAGCTTCTTTCCAGATTTCATCTGAGGATATTTCCTTTTTCACCGTAGCCCTCTATGGGTTTCAAAATATCACTTTGCCAATTCCACAAGAACTGTCTTAGCGAAAGGCTTCTTCAGGGGAAAGCTGTAACTCTGTGAGATGATTTCACAGAACACAAAGAAGTTTCTCAGAAAGCTTCTTTCTCTTTGTTATCGGAGAATATTTCCTTTGGCCCTATAGTATTCAAAGGGATCCAAAATATCTGTTCTCAGATTCCACAGAAATAAGGCTAGCAAAGAGATCTACGAAACACAGATGTAACTCTGTGAGATTAATTCACAGAACACTAAGCAGTTTCTCAGAAAGCTTCTTTCCAGATTTCATCTGAGGATATTTCCTTTTTCTCCATAGCCCTCTATGGGCTTCCAAATATCACTTTGCCAGTTCCACAAGAACTGTCTTAGCGAAAGGCTTCTTGAGGGGAAAGCTGTAAATCAGTGAGATGATTTCACAGAACACAAAGAAGTTTCTCAGAAAGCTTCTTTGTCTTTGTTATCGGAGGATATTTCCTTTGGCCCTATAGTCTTCAAAGGGATCCGAAATATCTGTTCTCAGATTCCACAGAAATAAGGCTAGCAAACAGATCCACGAAATACAGATGTAACTCTGTGAGTGGAAGTCACACATCACAGAGGATTTTCTCAGAAAGCTTCTTTCCAGATTTCATCTGAGGACATTTCCTTTTTCACCATAGCCCTCTATGGACTTCCAAATATCACTTTCCCAATTCCACAAGAACTGTCTTAGCGAAAGGCTTCTTGAGGGGAAAGCTGTAGCTCTGTGAGATGATTTCACAGAACACGAAGAAGTTTCTCAGAAAGCTTCTTTCTCTTTGTTATCGGAGGATATTTCCTTTGGCCCTATAGTCTTCAAAGGGATCCGAAATATCTGTTCTCAGATTCCACAGAAATAAGGCTAGCAAAGAGATCTACGAAACACAGATGTAACTCTGTGAGATGAATTCACAGAACACTAAGCAGTTTCTCAGAAAGCTTCTTTCCAGATTTCATCTCAGGATATTTCCTTTTTCACCTTAGCCCTCTATGGGCTTCCAAATATCACTTTGCCAATTCCACAAGAACTGTCTTAGCGAAAAGCTTCTTGAGGGGAAAGCTGTAACTCTGTGAGATGATTTCACAGAACACAAAGAAGTTTCTCAGAAAGCTTCTTTCTCTTTGTTATCGGAGGATATTTCCTTTGGCCCTATAGTCTTCAAAGGGATCCGAAATATCTGTTCTCAGATTCCACAGAAATAAGGCTAGCAAAGAGATCTACGAAACACAGATGTAACACTGTGAGATGAATTCACAGAACACTAAGCAGTTTCTCAGAAAGCTTCTTTCCATATTTCATCTGAGGATATTTCCTTTTTCACCATAGCCCTCTATGGGCTTTAAATATCACTTGGCCAGTTCCACAAAAACTGTCTTAGCGAAAGGCTTCTTGAGACGAAAGGTGTAACTCTGTGAGATGATTTCACAGAACACAAAGAAGTTTCTCAGAAAGCTTCTTTCTCTTTGTTATCGGAGGATATTTCCTTTGGCCCTATAGTCTTCAAAGGGATCCGAAATATCTGTTCTCAGATTCCACAGAAATAAGGCTAGCAAAGAGATCTACGAAACACAGATGTAACTCTGTGAGATGAATTCACAGAACACTAAGCAGTTTCTCAGAAAGCTTCTTTCCAGATTTCATCTGAGGATATTTCCTTTTTCACCGTAGCCCTCTATGGGTTTCAAAATATCACTTTGCCAATTCCACAAGAACTGTCTTAGCGAAAGGCTTCTTCAGGGGAAAGCTGTAACTCTGTGAGATGATTTCACAGAACACAAAGAAGTTTCTCAGAAAGCTTCTTTCTCTTTGTTATCGGAGAATATTTCCTTTGGCCCTATAGTATTCAAAGGGATCCGAAATATCTGTTCTCAGATTCCACAGAAATAAGGCTAGCAAAGAGATCTACGAAACACAGATGTAACTCTGTGAGATTAATTCACAGAACACTAAGCAGTTTCTCAGAAAGCTTCTTTCCAGATTTCATCTGAGGATATTTCCTTTTTCTCCATAGCCCTCTATGGGCTTCCAAATATCACTTTTCCAATTCCACAAGAACTGTCTTAGCGAAAGGCTTCTTGAGGGGAAAGCTGTAAATCAGTGAGATGATTTCACAGAACACAAAGAAGTTTCTCAGAAAGCTTCTTTCTCTTTGTTATCGGAGGATATTTCCTTTGGCCCTATAGTCTTCAAAGGGATCCGAAATATCTGTTCTCAGATTCCACAGAAATAAGGCTAGCAAAAAGATCCACGAAATACAGATGTAACCCTGTGAGTGGAAGTCACACATCACAGAGGATTTTCTCAGAAAGCTTCTTTCCAGATTTCATCTGAGGACATTTCCTTTTTCACCATAGCCCTCTATGGACTTCCAAATATCACTTTCCCAATTCCACAAGAACTGTCTTAGCGAAAGGCTTCTTGAGGGGAAAGCTGTAGCTCTGTGAGATGATTTCACAGAACACGAAGAAGTTTCTCAGAAAGCTTCTTTCTCTTTGTTATCGGAGGATATTTCCTTTGGCCCTATAGTCTTCAAAGGGATCCGAAATATCTGTTCTCAGATTCCACAGAAATCAGGCTAGCAAAGAGATCTACGAAACACAGATGTAACTCTGTGAGATGAATTCACAGAACACTAAGCAGTTTCTCAGAAAGCTTCTTTCCAGATTTCATCTAAGGATATTTCCTTTTTCACCTTAGCCCTCTATGAGCTTCCAAATATCACTTTGCCAATTCCACAAGAACTGTCTTACCGAAAAGCTTCTTGAGGGGAAAGCTGTAACTCTGTGAGATGATTTCACAGAACACAAAGAAGCTTCTCAGAAAGCTTCTTTCTCTTTGTTTTCGGAGCATATTTCCTTTGGCCGTATAGTCTTCAAAGGGATCCGAAATATCTGTTCTCAGATTCCACAGAAATAAGGCTAGCAAAGAGATCCACGAAATACAGATGTAACTCTGTGAGTGGAAGTCACACATCACAGAGGAGTTTCTCAGAAAGCTTCTTTCCAGATTTCATCTGAGGATATTTCCTTTTTCACCATAGCCCTCTATGGGCTTCCAAATATCACTTTGCCAATTCCACAAGAACTGTCTTAGCGAAAAGCTTCTTGAGGGGAAAGCTGTAACTCTGTGAGATGATTTCACAGAACACAAAGAAGGTTCTCAGAAAGCTTCTTTCTCTTTGTTTTCGGAGCATATTTCCTTTGGCCCTATAGTCTTCAAAGGGACCCGAAATATCTGTTCTCAGATTCCACAGAAATAAGGCTAGCAAAGAGATCCACGAAATACAGATGTAACTCTGTGAGTGGAAGTCACACATCACAGAGGAGTTTCTCAGAAAGCTTCTTTCCAGATTTCATCTGAGGATATTTCCTTTTTCACCATAGCCCTCTATGGGCTTCCAAATATCACTTTGCCAATTCCACAAGAACTGTCTTAGCGAAAGGCTTCTTGAGGGGAAAGCTGTAGCTCTGTGAGATGATTTCACAGAACACAAAGAAGTTTCTCAGAAAGCTTCTTTCTCTTTGTTATCGGAGGATATTTCCTTTGGCCCTATAGTCTTCAAAGGGATCCGAAATATCTGTTCTCAGATTCCACAGAAATAAGGCTAGCAAAGAGATCTACGAAACACAGATGTAACACTGTGAGATGAATTCACAGAACACTAAGCAGTTTCTCAGAAAGCTTTTTTCCAGATTTCATCTGAGGATATTTCCTTTTTCACCGTAGCCCTCTATGGGCTTCCAAATATCACTTTGCCAATTCCACAAGAACTGTCTTAGCGAAAGGCTTCTTGAGGGGAAAGCTGTAACTCTGTGAGATGATTTCACAGAACACAAAGAAGTTTCTCAGAAAGCTTCTTTCTCTTTGTTATCGGAGGATATTTCCTTTGGCCCCATAGCCTTCAAAGGGTTCCGAAATATCTGTTCTCAGATTCAACAGAAATAAGGCTAGCAAAGAGATCTACGAAACACAGATGTAACTCTGTGAGATGAATTCACAGAACACTAAGCAGTTTCTCAGAAAGCTTCTTTCCAGATTTCATCTGAGGATATTTCCTTTTTCACCACACCCCTCTATGGGCTTTAAATATCACTTGGCCAGTTCCACAAAAACTGTCTTAGCGAAAGGCTTCTTGAGACGAAAGGTGTAACTCTGTGAGATGATTTCACAGAACACAAAGAAGTTTCTCAGAAAGCTTCTTTCTCTTTGTTATCGGAGGATATTTCCTTTGGCCCTATAGTCTTCAAAGGGATCCGAAATATCTGTTCTCAGATTCCACAGAAATAAGGCTAGCAAAGAGATCTACGAAACACAGATGTAACTCTGTGAGATGAATTCACAGAACACTAAGCAGTTTTTCAGAAAGCTTCTTTCCAGATTTCATCTGAGGATATTTCCTTTTTCACCATAGCCCTCTATGGGCTTCCAAATATCACTTTGCCAATTCCACAAGAACTGTCTTAGCGAAAGGCTTCTTGAGGGGAAAGCTGTAACTCTATGAGATGATTTCACAGAACACAAAGAAGTTTCTTAGAAAGCTTCTTTCTCTTTGTTATCGGAGGATATTTCCTTTGGCCCTAGAGTCTTCAAAGGGATCCGAAATACCTCTTCTCAGATGCCACAGAAATAAGGCTAGCAAAGAGATCTACGAAACACAGATGTAACTCTGTGAGATGAATTCACAGAACACTAAGCAGTTTCTCAGAAAGCTTCTTTCCAGATTTCATCTGAGGATATTTGCTTTTTCACCATAGCCCTCTATGGGCTTCCAAATATCACTTTGCCAATTCCACAAGAACTGTCTTAGCGAAAGGTTTCTTGAGGGGAAAGCTGTAACTCTGTGAGATGATTTCACAGAACACAAAGAAGTTTCCCAGAAAGCTTCTTTCTCTTTGTTATCGGAGGATATTTCCTTTGGCCCTATAGTCTTCAAAGGGATCCGAAATATCTGTTCTCAGATTCCACAGAAATAAGGCTAGCAAAGAGATCCACGAAATACAGATGTAACTCTGTGAGTGGAAGTCACACATCACAGAGGAGTTTCTCAGAAAGCTTCTTTCCAGATTTCATCTGAGGATATTTCCTTTTTCACCATAGTCCTCTATGGGCTTCCAAATATCACTTTTCCAATTCCACAAGAACTGTCTTAGCGAAAGGCTTCTTGAGGGGAAAGCTGTAACTCTGTGAGATGATTTCACAGAACACAAAGAAGTTTCTCAGAAAGCTTCTTTCTCTTTGTTATCGGAGGATATTTCCTTTGGCCCTATAGTCTTCAAAGGGATCCGAAATATGCGTTCGCAGATTCAACAGAAATAAGCCTAGGAAAGAGATCTATGAAACACAGATGTAACTCTGTGAGATGAATTCACAGAACACTAAGCAGTTTCTCAGAAAGCTTCTTTCCAGATTTCATCTGAGGATATTTGCTTTTTCACCATAGCCCTCTATGGGCTTCCAAATATCACTTTGCCAATTCCACAAGAACTGTCTTAGCGAAAGGCTTCTTGAGGGGAAAGCTGTAACTCTGTGAGATGATTTCACAGAACACAAAGAAGTTTCTCAGAAAGCTTCTTTCTCTTTGTTATCGGAGGATATTTCCTTTGGCCCTGTAGTCTTCAAAGGGATCCGAAATATCTGTTCTCAGATTCCACAGAAATAAGGCTAGCAAAGAGATCTACGAAACACAGATGTAACTCTGTGAGATGAATTCACAGAACACTAAGCAGTTTCTCAGAAAGCTTCTTTCCAGATTTCATCTGAGGATATTTCCTTTTTGCACATAGCCCTCTATGGGCTTCCAAATATCACTTTGCCAATTCCACAAGGACTGTCTTAGCGAAAGGCTTCTTGAGGGGAAATCTGTAACTCTGTGAGATGATTTCACAGAACACAAAGAAGTTTCTCAGAAAGCTTCTTTCTATTTGTTATCGAAGGATATTTCCTTTGGCCCTATAGTCTTCAAAGGGATCCGAAATATCTGTTCTCAGATTCCACAGAAATAAGGCTAGCAAAGAGATCTACGAAACACAGATGTAACTCTGTGAGAGGAATTCACAGAACACTAAGTAGTTTTTCAGAAAGCTTCTTTCCAGATTTCATCTGAGGATATTTCCATTTTCACCATAGCCCCCTAAGGGCTTCCAAATATCACTTTGCCAATTCCACAAGAACTGTCTTAGCGAAAGGCTTCTTGAGGGGAAAGCTGTAACTCTGTGAGATGATTTCACAGAACACAAAGAAGTTTCTCAGAAAGCTTCTTTCTCTTTGTTATCGGAGGATATTTCCTTTGGCCCTATTGTCTTCAAAGGGATCCGAAATATCTGTTCTCAGATTCCACAGAAATAAGGCTAGCAAAGAGATCTACGAAACACATAAGTAACTCTGTGAGATGAATTCACAGAACAGTAAGCAGTTTCTCAGAAAGCTTCTTTCCAGATTTCATCTGAGGATATTTCCTTTTTCACCATAGCCCTCTATGGGCTTCCTAATATCACTTTGCCATTTCCACAAGAACTGTCTTAGCGAAAGGCTTCTTCAGGGGAAAGCTGTAACTCGGTGAGATGATTTCACAGAACACAAAGAAGTTTCTCAGAAAGCTTCTTTCTCTTTGTTATCGGAGGATATTTCCCTTGGCCCTATATTCTTCAAAGGGATCCGAAATATCTGTTCGCAGATTCCACAGAAATAAGGCTAGCAAAGAGATCTATGAAACACAGATGTAACTCTGTGAGATGAATTCACAGAACACTAAGTAGTTTCTCAGAAAGCTTCTTTCCAGATTTCATCTGAGGATATTTCCTTTTTCACCATAGCCCACTATGGGCTTCCAAATATCACTTTGCCAGTTCCACAAGAACTGTCTTAGCGAAAGGCTTCTTGAGGGGAAAGTTGTAACTCTGTGAGATGATTTCACAGAACACAAAGAAGTTTCTCAGAAAGCTTCTTTCTCTTTGTTATCGGAGGATATTTCCTTTGGCCCTATAGTCTTCAAAGGGATCCGAAATATATGTTCGCAGATTCAACAGAAATAAGGCTAGCAAAGAGATCTACGAAACACAGATGTAACTCTGTGAGATGAATTCACAGAACACTAAGCAGTTTCTCAGAAACTTCTTTCCAGATTTCATCTGAGGATATTTCCTTTTTCACCATTGCCCTCTATGGGCTTCCAAATATCACTTTGCCAATTCCACAAGAACTGTCTTAGCGAAAGGCTTCTTGAGGGGAAAGCTGTAACTCTGTGAGATGATTTCACAGAACACAAAGAATTTTCTCAGAAAGCTTCTTTCTCTTTGTTATCGGAGGATATTTCCTTTGGCCCTATAGTCTTCAAAGGGATCCGAAATATCTGTTCTCAGATTCCACAGACATAAGGCTAGCAAAGAGATCCACGAAATACAGATGTAACTCTGAGAGTGGAAGTCACACATCACAGAGGAGTTTCTCAGAAAGCTTCTTTCCAGATTTCATCTGAGGATATTTCCTTTTTCACCATAGCCCTCTATGGGCTTCCTAATATCACTTTGCCAATTCCAGAAGAACTCTCTTAGCGAAAGGCTTCTTAAGGGGAAAGCTGTAACTCTGTGAGATGATTTCACAGAACACAAAGAAGTTTCTCAGAAAGCTTCTTTCTCTTTGTTATCGGGGGATATTTCCTTTGGCCCTATAGTCTTCAAAGGGGTCCAAAATATCTGTTCGCAGATTCCACAGAAATAAGGCTAGCAAAGAGATCTATGAAACACAGATGTAACTCTGTGAGATGAATTCACAGAACACTAAGGAGTTTCTCAGAAAGCTTCTTTCCAGATTTCATCTGAGGATATTTCCTATTTCACCATAGCCCACTATGGGCTTCCAAATATCACTTTGCCAGTTCCACAAGAACTGTCTTAGCGAAAGGCTTCTTGAGGGGAAAGTTGTAACTCTGTGAGATGATTTCACAGAACACAAAGAAGTTTCTCAGAAAGCTTCTTTCTCTTTGTTATCGGAGGATATTTCCTTTGGCCCTATAGTCCTCAAAGGGATCCGAAATATCTGTTCTCAGATTCCACAGAAATAAGGCTAGCAAAGAGATCCACGAAATACAGATGTAACTCTGTGAGTGGAAGTCACACATCACAGAGGAGTTTCTAAGAAAGCTTCTTTCCAGATTTCATCTGAGGATATTTCCTTTTTCACCATAGCCCTCTATGGGCTTCCAAATATCACTTTGCCAATTCCACAAGAACTGTCTTAGCGAAAGGCTTCTTGAGGGTAAAGCTGTAACTCTGTGAGATGATTTCACAGAACACAAAGAAGTTTCTCAGAAAGCTTCTTTCTCTTTGTTATCGGAGGATATTTCCTTTGGCCCTATAGTCTTCAAAGGGATCCGAAATATCTGTTCTCAGATTCCACAGAAATAAGGCTAGCAAAGAGATCTACGAAACACAGATGTAACTCTGTGAGATGAATTCACAGAACACTAAGCAGTTTCTCAGAAAGCTTCTTTCCAGATTTCATCTGAGGATATTTCCTTTTTCACCATAGCCCTCTATGGGCTTCCAAATATCACTTTGCCAATTCCACAAGAACTGTCTTAGCGAAAGGCTTCTTGAGGGGAAAGCTGTAACTCTGTGAGATGATTTCACAGAACACAAAGAAGTTTCTCAGAAAGCTTCTTTCTCTTTGTTATCGGAAGATATTTCCTTTTTCCCTACAGTCTTCAAAGGGATCCGAAATATCTGTTCTCAGATTCCACAGAAATAAGGCTAGCAAAGAGATCTACGAAACACAGATGTAACTCTGTGAGATGAATTCACAGAACACTAAGCAGTTTCTCAGAAAGCTTCTTTCCAGATTTCCTCTGAGGATATTTCCTTTTTCACCATAGCCCTCTATGGGCTTCCAAAGATAACTTTGCCAATTCCACAAGAACTGTCTTAGCGAAAGGCTTCTTCAGGGGAAAGCTGTCACTCTGTGAGATGATTTCACAGAACACAAAGAAGTTTCTCAGAAAGCTTCTTTCTCTTTGTTATCGGAGGATATTTCTTTTGGCCCTATAGTCTACAAAGGGATCCGAAATATCTGTTCGCAGATTCCACAGAAATAAGGCTAGCAAAGAGATCTATGAAACACAGATGTAACTCTGTGAGATGAATTCACAGAACACTAAGTAGTTTCTCAGAAAGCTTCTTTCCAGATTTCATCTGAGGATATTTCCTTTTTCACCATAGCCCTCTATGGGCTTCCAAATATCACTTTGCCAGTTACACAAGAACTGTCTTAGCGAAAGGCTTCTTGAGGGGAAAGTTGTAACTCTGTGAGATGATTTCACAGAACACAAAGAAGTTTCTCAGAAAGCTTCTTTCTCTTTGTTATCTGAGGATATTTCCTTTGGCCCTATAGTCTTCAAAGGGATCCGAAATATCTGTTCTCAGATTCCACAGAAATAAGGCTAGCAAAGAGATCTACGAAACACATATGTAACTCTGTGAGATGAATTCACAGAACACTAAGCAGTTTCTCAGAAAGCTTCTTTTCAGATTTCATCTGAGGATATTTGCTTTTTCACCATAGCCCTCTATGGGCTTGCAAATATCACTTTGCCAATTCCACAAGAACTGTCTTAGCGAAAGGCTTCTTGAGGGGAAAGGTGTAACTCTGTGAGATGATTTCACAGAACACAAAGAAGTTTCTCAGAAAGCTTCTTTCTCTTTGTTATCGGAGGATATTTCCTTTGGCCCTATAGTCTTCAAAGGGATCCAAAATATCTGTTCTCAGATTCCACAGAAATAAGGCTAGCAAAGAGATCTACGAAACACAGATGTAACTCTGTGAGATGAATTCACAGAACACTAAGCAGTTTCTAAGAAAGCTTCTTTCCAGATTTCATCTGAGGATATTTCCTTTTTCACCATAGCCCTTTATGGGCTTTAAATATCACTTGGCCAGTTCCACAAGAACTGTCTTAGCGAAAGTCTTCTTGAGACGAAAGGTGTAACTCTGTGAGATGATTTCACAGAACACAAAGAAGGTTCTCAGAAAGCTTCTTTCTCTTTGTTATCGGAGGATATTTCCTTTGGCCCTATAGTCTTCAAAGGGATCCGAAATATCTGTTCTCAGATTCCACAGAAATAAGGCTAGCAAAGAGATCTACGAAACACAGATGTAAGTCTGTGAGATGAATTCACAGAACACTAAGCAGTTTCTCAGAAAGCTTCTTTCCAGATTTCATCTGAGTATAATTCCTTTTTCACCATAGCCCTCTATGGGCTTCCAAATATCACTTTGCCAATTCCACAAGAACTGTCTTAGCGAAAGGCTTCTTGAGGGGAAATCTGTAACTCTGTGAGATGATTTCACAGAACACAAAGAAGTTTCTCAGAAAGCTTCTTTCTCTTTGTTATCGGAGGATATTTCCTTTGGCCCTATAGTCTTCAAAGGGATCCGATATATCTGTTCTCAGATTCCACAGAAATAAGGCTAGCAAAGAGATCTACGAAACACAGATGTAACTCTGTGAGAGGAATTCACAGAACACTAAGTAGTTTTTCAGAAAGCTTCTTTCCAGATTTCATCTGAGGATATTTCCATTTTCACCATAGCCCCCTAAGGGCTTCCAAATATCACTTTGCCAATTCCACAAGAACTGTCTTAGCGAAAGGCTTCTTGAGGGGAAAGCTGTAACTCTGTGAGATGATTTCACAGAACACAAAGAAGTTTCTCAGAAAGCTTCTTTCTCTTTGTTATCGGAGGATATTTCCTTTGGCCCTATAGTCTTCAAAGGGATCCGAAATATCTGTTCTCAGATTCCACAGAAATAAGGCTAGCAAAGAGATCTACGAAACACAGATGTAACTCTGTGAGATGAATTCACAGAACACTAAGCAGTTTCTCAGAAAGCTTCTTTCCAGATTTCATCTCAGGATATTTCCTTTTTCACCATAGCCCTCTATGGGCTTCCAAATATCACTTTGCCAATTCCACAAGAACTGTCTTAGCGAAAAGCTTCTTGAGGGGAAAGCTGTAACTCTGTGAGATGATTTCACAGAACACAAAGAAGGTTCTCAGAAAGCTTCTTTCTCTTTGTTTTCGGAGCATATTTCCTTTGGCCCTATAGTCTTCAAAGGGATCCGAAATATCTGTTCTCAGATTCCACAGAAATAAGGCTAGCAAAGAGATCCACGAAATACAGATGTAACTCTGTGAGTGGAAGTCACACATCACAGAGGAGTTTCTCAGAAAGCTTCTTTCCAGATTTCATCTGAGGATATTTCCTTTTTCACCACAGCCCTCTATGGGCTTTAAATATCACTTGGCCAGTTCCACAAAAACTGTCTTAGCGAAAGGCTTCTTGAGACGAAAGGTGTAACTCTGTGAGATGATTTCACAGAACACAAAGAAGTTTCTCAGAAAGCTTCTTTCTCTTTGTTATCGGAGGATATTTCCTTTGGCCCTATAGTCTTCAAAGGGATCCGAAATATCTGTTCTCAGATTCCACAGAAATAAGGCTAGCAAAGAGATCTACGAAACACAGATGTAACTCTGTGAGATGAATTCACAGAACACTAAGCAGTTTTTCAGAAAGCTTCTTTCCAGATTTCATCTGAGTATATTTCCTTTTTCACCATAGCCCTCTATGGGCTTCCAAATATCACTTTGCCAATTCCACAAGAACTGTCTTAGCGAAAGGCTTCTTGAGGGGAAAGCTGTAACTCTATGAGATGATTTCACAGAACACAAAGAAGTTTCTTAGAAAGCTTCTTTCTCTTTGTTATCGGAGGATATTTCCTTTGGCCCTAGAGTCTTCAAAGGGATCCGAAATACCTCTTCTCAGATGCCACAGAAATAAGGCTAGCAAAGAGATCTATGAAACACAGATGTAACTCTGTGAGATGAATTCACAGAACACTAAGCAGTTTCTCAGAAAGCTTCTTTCCAGATTTCATCTGAGGATATTTGCTTTTTCACCATAGCCCTCTATGGGCTTCCAAATATCACTTTGCCAATTCCACAAGAACTGTCTTAGCGAAAGGTTTCTTGAGGGGAAAGCTGTAACTCTGTGAGATGATTTCACAGAACACAAAGAAGTTTCCCAGAAAGCTTCTTTCTCTTTGTTATCGGAGGATATTTCCTTTGGCCCTATAGTCTTCAAAGGGATCCGAAATATCTGTTCTCAGATTCCACAGAAATAAGGCTAGCAAAGAGATCCACGAAATACAGATGTAACTCTGTGAGTGGAAGTCACACATCACAGAGGAGTTTCTCAGAAAGCTTCTTTCCAGATTTCATCTGAGGATATTTCCTTTTTCACCATAGTCCTCTATGGGCTTCCAAATATCACTTTTCCAATTCCACAAGAACTGTCTTAGCGAAAGGCTTCTTGAGGGGAAAGCTGTAACTCTGTGAGATGATTTCACAGAACACAAAGAAGTTTCTCAGAAAGCTTCTTTCTCTTTGTTATCGGAGGATATTTCCTTTGGCCCTATAGTCTTCAAAGGGATCCGAAATATGCGTTCGCAGATTCAACAGAAATAAGCCTAGGAAAGAGATCTATGAAACACAGATGTAAATCTGTGAGATGAATTCACAGAACACTAAGCAGTTTCTCAGAAAGCTTCTTTCCAGATTTCATCTGAGGATATTTGCTTTTTCACCATAGCCCTCTATGGGCTTCCAAATATCACTTTGCCAATTCCACAAGAACTGTCTTAGCGAAAGGCTTCTTGAGGGGAAAGCTGTAACTCTGTGAGATGATTTCACAGAACACAAAGAAGTTTCTCAGAAAGCTTCTTTCTCTTTGTTATCGGAGGATATTTCCTTTGGCCCTGTAGTCTTCAAAGGGATCCGAAATATCTGTTCTCAGATTCCACAGAAATAAGGCTAGCAAAGAGATCTACGAAACACAGATGTAACTCTGTGAGATGAATTCACAGAACACTAAGCAGTTTCTCAAAAAGCTTCTTTCCAGATTTCATCTGAGGATATTTCCTTTTTCAACATAGCCCTCTATGGGCTTCCAAATATCACTTTGCCAATTCCACAAGGACTGTCTTAGCGAAAGGCTTCTTGAGGGGAAATCTGTAACTCTGTGAGATGATTTCACAGAACACAAAGAAGTTTCTCAGAAAGCTTCTTTCTCTTTGTTATCGAAGGATATTTCCTTTGGCCCTATAGTCTTCAAAGGGATCCGAAATATCTGTTCTCAGATTCCACAGAAATAAGGCTAGCAAAGAGATCTACGAAACACAGATGTAACGCTGTGAGAGGAATTCACAGAACACTAAGTAGTTTTTCAGAAAGCTTCTTTCCAGATTTCATCTGAGGATATTTCCATTTTCACCATAGCCCCCTAAGGGCTTCCAAATATCACTTTGCCAATTCCACAAGAACTGTCTTAGCGAAAGGCTTCTTGAGGGGAAAGCTGTAACTCTGTGAGATGATTTCACAGAACACAAAGAAGTTTCTCAGAAAGCTTCTTTCTCTTTGTTATCGGAGGATATTTCCTTTGTCCCTATTGTCTTCAAAGGGATCCGAAATATCTGTTCTCAGATTCCACAGAAATAAGGCTAGCAAAGAGATCTACGAAACACATATGTAACTCTGTGAGATGAATTCACAGAACAGTAAGCAGTTTCTCAGAAAGCTTCTTTCCAGATTTCATCTGAGGATATTTCCTTTTTCACCATAGCCCTCTATGGGCTTCCAAATATCACTTTGCCAATTCCACAAGAACTGTCTTAGCGAAAGGCTTCTTGAGGGTAAAGCTGTAACTCTGTGAGATGATTTCACAGAACACAAAGAAGTTTCTCAGAAAGCTTCTTTCTCTTTGTTATCAGAGGATATTTCCTTTGGCCCTATAGTCTTCAAAGGGATCCGAAATATCTGTTCTCAGATTCCACAGAAATAAGGCTAGCAAAGAGATCTACGAAACACAGATGTAACTCTGTGAGATGAATTCACAGAACACTAAGCAGTTTCTCAGAAAGCTTCTTTCCAGATTTCATCTGAGGATATTTCCTTTTTCACCATAGCCCTCTATGGGCTTCCAAATATCACTTTGCCAATTCCACAAGAACTGTCTTAGCGAAAGGCTTCTTGAGGGGAAAGCTGTAACTCTGTGAGATGATTTCACAGAACACAAAGAAGTTTCTCAGAAAGCTTCTTTCTCTTTGTTATCGGAGGATATTTCCTTTGGCCCTATTGTCTTCAAAGGGATCCGAAATATCTGTTCTCAGATTCCACAGAAATAAGGCTAGCAAAGAGATCTACGAAACACATATGTAACTCTGTGAGATGAATTCACAGAACAGTAAGCAGTTTCTCAGAAAGCTTCTTTCCAGATTTCATCTGAGGATATTTCCTTTTTCACCATAGCCCTCTATGGGCTTCCTAATATCACTTTGCCATTTCCACAAGAACTGTCTTAGCGAAAGGCTTCTTCAGGGGAAAGCTGTAACTCGGTGAGATGATTTCACAGAACACAAAGAAGTTTCTCAGAAAGCTTCTTTCTCTTTGTTATCGGAGGATATTTCCCTTGGCCCTATATTCTTCAAAGGGATCCGAAATATCTGTTCGCAGATTCCACAGAAATAAGGCTACCAAAGAGATCTATGAAACACAGATGTAACTCTGTGAGATGAATTCACAGAACACTAAGTAGTTTCTCAGAAAGCTTCTTTCCAGATTTCATCTGAGGATATTTCCTTTTTCACCATAGCCCACTATGGGCTTCCAAATATCACTTTGCCAGTTCCACAAGAACTGTCTTAGCGAAAGGCTTCTTGAGGGGAAAGTTGTAACTCTGTGAGATGATTTCACAGAACACAAAGAAGTTTCTCAGAAAGCTTCTTTCTCTTTGTTATCGGAGGATATTTCCTTTGGCCCTATAGTCTTCAAAGGGATCCGAAATATATGTTCGCAGATTCAACAGAAATAAGGCTAGCAAAGAGATCTACGAAACACAGATGTAACTCTGTGAGATGAATTCACAGAACACTAAGCAGTTTCTCAGAAAGCTTCTTTCCAGATTTCATCTGAGGATATTTCCTTTTTCACCATAGCCCTCTATGGGCTTCCAAATATCACTTTGCCAATTCCACAAGAACAGTCTTAGCGAAAGGCTTCTTGAGGGGAAAGCTGTAACTCTGTGAGATGATTTCACAGAACACAAAGAATTTTCTCAGAAAGCTTCTTTCTCTTTGTTATCGGAGGATATTTCCTTTGGCCCTATAGTCTTCAAAGGGATCCGAAATATCTGTTCTCAGATTCCACAGACATAAGGCTAGCAAAGAGATCCACGAAATACAGATGTAACTCTGAGAGTGGAAGTCACACATCACAGAGGAGTTTCTCAGAAAGCTTCTTTCCAGATTTCATCTGAGGATATTTCCTTTTTCACCATAGCCCTCTATGGGCTTCCAAATATCACTTGGCCAGTTCCACAAGAACTGTCTTAGCGAAAGGCTTCTTGAGACGAAAGGTGTAATTCTGTGAGATGATTTCACAGAACACAAAGAAGTTTCTCAGAAAGCTTCTTTCTCTTTGTTATCGGAGGATATTTCCTTTGGCCCTATAGTCTTCAAAGGGATCCGAAATATCTGTTCTCAGATTCCACAGAAATAAGGCTAGCAAAGAGATCTACGAAACACAGATGTAACTCTGTGAGATGAATTCACAGAACACTAAGCAGTTTCTCAGAAAGCTTCTTTCCAGATTTCATCTGAGGATATTTCCTTTTTCAACGTAGCCCTCTATGGGCTTCCAAATATCACTTTGCCAATTCCACAAGGACTCTCTTAGCGAAAGGCTTCTTGAGGGGAAATCTGTAACTCTGTGAGATGATTTCACAGAACACAAAGAAGTTTCTCAGAAAGCTTCTTTCTCTTTGTTATCGGAGGATATTTCCTTTGGCCCTATAGTCTTCAAAGGGATCCGAAATATCTGTTCTCAGATTCCACAGAAATAAGGCTAGCAAAGAGATCTACGAAACACAGATGTAACTCTGTGAGAGGAATTCACAGAACACTAAGTAGTTTTTCAGAAAGCTTCTTTCCAGATTTCATCTGAGGATATTTCCATTTTCACCACAGCCCTCTATGGGCTTCCAAATATCACTTTGCCAATTCCACAAGAACTGTCTTAGCGAAAGGCTTCTTGAGGGGAAAGCTGTAACTCTGTGAGATGATTTCACAGAACACAAAGAAGTTTCTCAGAAAGCTTCTTTCTCATTGTTATCGGAGGATATTTCCTTTGGCCCTATTGTCTTCAAAGGGATCCGAAATATCTGTTCTCAGATTCCACAGAAATAAGGCTAGCAAAGAGATCTACGAAACACAGATGTAACTCTGTGAGATGAATTCACAGAACACTAAGCAGTTTCTCAGAAAGCTTCTTTCCAGATTTCATCTGAGGATATTTCCTTTTTCACCATAGCCCTCTATGGGCTTCCAAATATCACTTTGCCAATTCCACAAGAACTGTCTTAGCGAAAGGCTTCTTGAGGGGAAAGCTGTAACTCTGTGAGATGATTTCACAGAACACAAAGAAGTTTCTCAGAAAGCTTCTTTCTCTTTGTTATCGGAGGATATTTCCTTTTTCCCTATAGTCTTCAAAGGGATCCGAAATATCTGTTCTCAGATTCCACAGAAATAAGGCTAGCAAAGAGATCTACGAAACACAGATGTAACTCTGTGAGATGAATTCACAGAACAGTAAGCAGTTTCTCAGAAAGCTTCTTTCCAGATTTCATCTGAGGATATTTCCTTTTTCACCATAGCCCTCTAAGGGCTTCCTAATATCACTTTGCCAATTCCACAAGAACTCTCTTAGCGAAAGGCTTCTTAAGGGGAAAGCTGTAACTCTGTGAGATGATTTCACAGAACACAAAGAAGTTTCTCAGAAAGCTTCTTTCTCTTTGTTATCGGAGGATATTTCCTTTGGCCCTATAGTCTTCAAAGGGATCCAAAATATCTGTTCGCAGATTCCACAGAAATAAGGCTAGCAAAGAGATCTATGAAACACAGATGTAACTCTGTGAGATGAATTCACAGAACACTAAGGAGTTTCTCAGAAAGCTTCTTTCCAGATTTCATCTGAGGATATTTCCTTTTTCACCATTGCCCACTATGGGCTTCCAAATATCACTTTGCCTGTTCCACAAGAACTGTCTTACCGAAAGGCTTCTTGAGGGGAAAGTTGTAACTCTGTGAGATGATTTCACAGAACACAAAGAAGTTTCTCAGAAAGCTTCTTTCTCTTTGTTATCGGAGGATATTTCCTTTGGCCCTATAGTCTTCAAAGGGATCTGAAATATCTGTTCTCAGATTCCACAGAAATAAGGCTAGCAAAGAGATCCACGAAATACAGATGTAACTCTGTGAGTGGAAGTAACACATCACAGAGGCGTTTCTCAGAAAGCTTCTTTCCAGATTTCATCTGAGGATATTTCCTTTTTCACCATAGCCCTCTATGGGCTTCCAAATATCACTTTGCCAATTCCACAAGAACTGTCTTAGCGAAAGGCTTCTTGAGGGTAAAGCTGTAACTCTGTGAGATGATTTTACAGAACACAAAGAAGTTTCTCAGAAAGCTTCTTCCTCTTTGTTATCGGAGGATATTTCCTTTGGCCCTATAGTCTTCAAAGGGATCCGAAATATCTGTTCTCAGATTCCACAGAAATAAGGCTAGCAAAGAGATCTACGAAACACAGATGTAACTCTGTGAGATGAATTCACAGAACACTAAGCAGTTTCTCAGAAAGCTTCTTTCCAGATTTCATCTGAGGATATTTCCTTTTTCACCATAGCCCTCTATGGGCTTCCAAATATCACTTTGCCAATTCCACAAGAACTGTCTTAGCGAAAGGCTTCTTGAGGGGAAAGCTGTAACTCTGTGAGATGATTTCACAGAACACAAAGAAGTTTCTCAGAAAGCTTCTTTCTCTTTGTAATCGGAGGATATTTCCTTTTTCCCTATAGTCTTCAAAGGGATCCGAAATATCTGTTCTCAGATTCCACAGAAATAAGGCTAGCAAAGAGATCTACGAAACACAGATGTAACTCTGTGAGATGAATTCACAGAACACTAAGCAGTTTCTCAGAAAGCTTCTTTCCAGATTTCATCTCAGGATATTTCCTTTTTCACCATAGCCCTCTATGGGCTTCCAAATATCACTTTGCGAATTCCACAAGAACTGTCTTAGCGAAAAGCTTCTTGAGGGGAAAGCTGTAACTCTGTGAGATGATTTCACAGAACACAAAGAAGGTTCTCAGAAAGCTTCTTTCTCTTTGTTTTCGGAGCATATTTCCTTTGGCCCTATAGTCTTCAAAGGGATCCGAAATATCTGTTCTCAGATTCCACAGAAATAAGGCTAGCAAAGAGATCCACGAAATACAGATGTAACACTGTGAGTGGAAGTCACACATCACAGAGGAGTTTCTCAGAAAGCTTCTTTCCAGATTTCATCTGAGGATATTTCCTTTTTCACCACAGCCCTCTATGGGCTTTAAATATCACTTGGCCAGTTCCACAAAAACTGTCTTAGCGAAAGGCTTCTTGAGACGAAAGGTGTAACTCTGTGAGATGATTTCACAGAACACAAAGAAGTTTCTCAGAAAGCTTCTTTCTCTTTGTTATCGGAGGATATTTCCTTTGGCCCTATAGTCTTCAAAGGGATCCGAAATATCTGTTCTCAGATTCCACAGAAATAAGGCTAGCAAAGAGATCTACGAAACACAGATGTAACTCTGTGAGATGAATTCACAGAACACTAAGCAGTTTTTCAGAAAGCTTCTTTCCAGATTTCATCTGAGTATATTTCCTTTTTCACCATAGCCCTCTATGGGCTTCCAAATATCACTTTGCCAATTCCACAAGAACTGTCTTAGCGAAAGGCTTCTTGAGGGGAAAGCTGTAACTCTATGAGATGATTTCACAGAACACAAAGAAGTTTCTTAGAAAGCTTCTTTCTCTTTGTTATCGGAGGATATTTCCTTTGGCCCTAGAGTCTTCAAAGGGATCCGAAATACCTCTTCTCAGATGCCACAGAAATAAGGCTAGCAAAGAGATCTATGAAACACAGATGTAACTCTGTGAGATGAATTCACAGAACACTAAGCAGTTTCTCAGAAAGCTTCTTTCCAGATTTCATCTGAGGATATTTGCTTTTTCACCATAGCCCTCTATGGGCTTCCAAATATCACTTTGCCAATTCCACAAGAACTGTCTTAGCGAAAGGTTTCTTGAGGGGAAAGCTGTAACTCTGTGAGATGATTTCACAGAACACAAAGAAGTTTCCCAGAAAGCTTCTTTCTCTTTGTTATCGGAGGATATTTCCTTTGGCCCTATAGTCTTCAAAGGGATCCGAAATATCTGTTCTCAGATTCCACAGAAATAAGGCTAGCAAAGAGATCCACGAAATACAGATGTAACTCTGTGAGTGGAAGTCACACATCACAGAGGAGTTTCTCAGAAAGCTTCTTTCCAGATTTCATCTGAGGATATTTCCTTTTTCACCATAGTCCTCTATGGGCTTCCAAATATCACTTTTCCAATTCCACAAGAACTGTCTTAGCGAAAGGCTTCTTGAGGGGAAAGCTGTAACTCTGTGAGATGATTTCACAGAACACAAAGAAGTTTCTCAGAAAGCTTCTTTCTCTTTGTTATCGGAGGATATTTCCTTTGGCCCTATAGTCTTCAAAGGGATCCGAAATATGCGTTCGCAGATTCAACAGAAATAAGCCTAGGAAAGAGATCTATGAAACACAGATGTAAATCTGTGAGATGAATTCACAGAACACTAAGCAGTTTCTCAGAAAGCTTCTTTCCAGATTTCATCTGAGGATATTTGCTTTTTCACCATAGCCCTCTATGGGCTTCCAAATATCACTTTGCCAATTCCACAAGAACTGTCTTAGCGAAAGGCTTCTTGAGGGGAAAGCTGTAACTCTGTGAGATGATTTCACAGAACACAAAGAAGTTTCTCAGAAAGCTTCTTTCTCTTTGTTATCGGAGGATATTTCCTTTGGCCCTGTAGTCTTCAAAGGGATCCGAAATATCTGTTCTCAGATTCCACAGAAATAAGGCTAGCAAAGAGATCTACGAAACACAGATGTAACTCTGTGAGATGAATTCACAGAACACTAAGCAGTTTCTCAAAAAGCTTCTTTCCAGATTTCATCTGAGGATATTTCCTTTTTCAACATAGCCCTCTATGGGCTTCCAAATATCACTTTGCCAATTCCACAAGGACTGTCTTAGCGAAAGGCTTCTTGAGGGGAAATCTGTAACTCTGTGAGATGATTTCTCAGAACACAAAGAAGTTTCTCAGAAAGCTTCTTTCTCTTTGTTATCGAAGGATATTTCCTTTGGCCCTATAGTCTTCAAAGGGATCCGAAATATCTGTTCTCAGATTCCACAGAAATAAGGCTAGCAAAGAGATCTACGAAACACAGATGTAACGCTGTGAGAGGAATTCACAGAACACTAAGTAGTTTTTCAGAAAGCTTCTTTCCAGATTTCATCTGAGGATATTTCCATTTTCACCATAGCCCCCTAAGGGCTTCCAAATATCACTTTGCCAATTCCACAAGAACTGTCTTAGCGAAAGGCTTCTTGAGGGGAAAGCTGTAACTCTGTGAGATGATTTCACAGAACACAAAGAAGTTTCTCAGAAAGCTTCTTTCTCTTTGTTATCGGAGGATATTTCCTTTGTCCCTATTGTCTTCAAAGGGATCCGAAATATCTGTTCTCAGATTCCACAGAAATAAGGCTAGCAAAGAGATCTACGAAACACATATGTAACTCTGTGAGATGAATTCACAGAACAGTAAGCAGTTTCTCAGAAAGCTTCTTTCCAGATTTCATCTGAGGATATTTCCTTTTTCACCATAGCCCTCTATGGGCTTCCAAATATCACTTTGCCAATTCCACAAGAACTGTCTTAGCGAAAGGCTTCTTGAGGGTAAAGCTGTAACTCTGTGAGATGATTTCACAGAACACAAAGAAGTTTCTCAGAAAGCTTCTTTCTCTTTGTTATCAGAGGATATTTCCTTTGGCCCTATAGTCTTCAAAGGGATCCGAAATATCTGTTCTCAGATTCCACAGAAATAAGGCTAGCAAAGAGATCTACGAAACACAGATGTAACTCTGTGAGATGAATTCACAGAACACTAAGCAGTTTCTCAGAAAGCTTCTTTCCAGATTTCATCTGAGGATATTTCCTTTTTCACCATAGCCCTCTATGGGCTTCCAAATATCACTTTGCCAATTCCACAAGAACTGTCTTAGCGAAAGGCTTCTTGAGGGGAAAGCTGTAACTCTGTGAGATGATTTCACAGAACACAAAGAAGTTTCTCAGAAAGCTTCTTTCTCTTTGTTATCGGAGGATATTTCCTTTGGCCCTATTGTCTTCAAAGGGATCCGAAATATCTGTTCTCAGATTCCACAGAAATAAGGCTAGCAAAGAGATCTACGAAACACATATGTAACTCTGTGAGATGAATTCACAGAACAGTAAGCAGTTTCTCAGAAAGCTTCTTTCCAGATTTCATCTGAGGATATTTCCTTTTTCACCATAGCCCTCTATGGGCTTCCTAATATCACTTTGCCATTTCCACAAGAACTGTCTTAGCGAAAGGCTTCTTCAGGGGAAAGCTGTAACTCGGTGAGATGATTTCACAGAACACAAAGAAGTTTCTCAGAAAGCTTCTTTCTCTTTGTTATCGGAGGATATTTCCCTTGGCCCTATATTCTTCAAAGGGATCCGAAATATCTGTTCGCAGATTCCACAGAAATAAGGCTACCAAAGAGATCTATGAAACACAGATGTAACTCTGTGAGATGAATTCACAGAACACTAAGTAGTTTCTCAGAAAGCTTCTTTCCAGATTTCATCTGAGGATATTTCCTTTTTCACCATAGCCCACTATGGGCTTCCAAATATCACTTTGCCAGTTCCACAAGAACTGTCTTAGCGAAAGGCTTCTTGAGGGGAAAGTTGTAACTCTGTGAGATGATTTCACAGAACACAAAGAAGTTTCTCAGAAAGCTTCTTTCTCTTTGTTATCGGAGGATATTTCCTTTGGCCCTATAGTCTTCAAAGGGATCCGAAATATATGTTCGCAGATTCAACAGAAATAAGGCTAGCAAAGAGATCTACGAAACACAGATGTAACTCTGTGAGATGAATTCACAGAACACTAAGCAGTTTCTCAGAAAGCTTCTTTCCAGATTTCATCTGAGGATATTTCCTTTTTCACCATAGCCCTCTATGGGCTTCCAAATATCACTTTGCCAATTCCACAAGAACAGTCTTAGCGAAAGGCTTCTTGAGGGGAAAGCTGTAACTCTGTGAGATGATTTCACAGAACACAAAGAATTTTCTCAGAAAGCTTCTTTCTCTTTGTTATCGGAGGATATTTCCTTTGGCCCTATAGTCTTCAAAGGGATCCGAAATATCTGTTCTCAGATTCCACAGACATAAGGCTAGCAAAGAGATCCACGAAATACAGATGTAACTCTGAGAGTGGAAGTCACACATCACAGAGGAGTTTCTCAGAAAGCTTCTTTCCAGATTTCATCTGAGGATATTTCCTTTTTCACCATAGCCCTCTATGGGCTTCCAAATATCACTTGGCCAGTTCCACAAGAACTGTCTTAGCGAAAGGCTTCTTGAGACGAAAGGTGTAATTCTGTGAGATGATTTCACAGAACACAAAGAAGTTTCTCAGAAAGCTTCTTTCTCTTTGTTATCGGAGGATATTTCCTTTGGCCCTATAGTCTTCAAAGGGATCCGAAATATCTGTTCTCAGATTCCACAGAAATAAGGCTAGCAAAGAGATCTACGAAACACAGATGTAACTCTGTGAGATGAATTCACAGAACACTAAGCAGTTTCTCAGAAAGCTTCTTTCCAGATTTCATCTGAGGATATTTCCTTTTTCAACGTAGCCCTCTATGGGCTTCCAAATATCACTTTGCCAATTCCACAAGGACTCTCTTAGCGAAAGGCTTCTTGAGGGGAAATCTGTAACTCTGTGAGATGATTTCACAGAACACAAAGAAGTTTCTCAGAAAGCTTCTTTCTCTTTGTTATCGGAGGATATTTCCTTTGGCCCTATAGTCTTCAAAGGGATCCGAAATATCTGTTCTCAGATTCCACAGAAATAAGGCTAGCAAAGAGATCTACGAAACACAGATGTAACTCTGTGAGAGGAATTCACAGAACACTAAGTAGTTTTTCAGAAAGCTTCATTCCAGATTTCATCTGAGGATATTTCCATTTTCACCACAGCCCTCTATGGGCTTCCAAATATCACTTTGCCAATTCCACAAGAACTGTCTTAGCGAAAGGCTTCTTGAGGGGAAAGCTGTAACTCTGTGAGATGATTTCACAGAACACAAAGAAGTTTCTCAGAAAGCTTCTTTCTCATTGTTATCGGAGGATATTTCCTTTGGCCCTATTGTCTTCAAAGGGATCCGAAATATCTGTTCTCAGATTCCACAGAAATAAGGCTAGCAAAGAGATCTACGAAACACAGATGTAACTCTGTGAGATGAATTCACAGAACACTAAGCAGTTTCTCAGAAAGCTTCTTTCCAGATTTCATCTGAGGATATTTCCTTTTTCACCATAGCCCTCTATGGGCTTCCAAATATCACTTTGCCAATTCCACAAGAACTGTCTTAGCGAAAGGCTTCTTGAGGGGAAAGCTGTAACTCTGTGAGATGATTTCACAGAACACAAAGAAGTTTCTCAGAAAGCTTCTTTCTCTTTGTTATCGGAGGATATTTCCTTTTTCCCTATAGTCTTCAAAGGGATCCGAAATATCTGTTCTCAGATTCCACAGAAATAAGGCTAGCAAAGAGATCTACGAAACACAGATGTAACTCTGTGAGATGAATTCACAGAACAGTAAGCAGTTTCTCAGAAAGCTTCTTTCCAGATTTCATCTGAGGATATTTCCTTTTTCACCATAGCCCTCTAAGGGCTTCCTAATATCACTTTGCCAATTCCACAAGAACTCTCTTAGCGAAAGGCTTCTTAAGGGGAAAGCTGTAACTCTGTGAGATGATTTCACAGAACACAAAGAAGTTTCTCAGAAAGCTTCTTTCTCTTTGTTATCGGAGGATATTTCCTTTGGCCCTATAGTCTTCAAAGGGATCCAAAATATCTGTTCGCAGATTCCACAGAAATAAGGCTAGCAAAGAGATCTATGAAACACAGATGTAACTCTGTGAGATGAATTCACAGAACACTAAGGAGTTTCTCAGAAAGCTTCTTTCCAGATTTCATCTGAGGATATTTCCTTTTTCACCATTGCCCACTATGGGCTTCCAAATATCACTTTGCCTGTTCCGCAAGAACTGTCTTACCGAAAGGCTTCTTGAGGGGAAAGTTGTAACTCTGTGAGATGATTTCACAGAACACAAAGAAGTTTCTCAGAAAGCTTCTTTCTCTTTGTTATCGGAGGATATTTCCTTTGGCCCTATAGTCTTCAAAGGGATCTGAAATATCTGTTCTCAGATTCCACAGAAATAAGGCTAGCAAAGAGATCCACGAAATACAGATGTAACTCTGTGAGTGGAAGTAACACATCACAGAGGAGTTTCTCAGAAAGCTTCTTTCCAGATTTCATCTGAGGATATTTCCTTTTTCACCATAGCCCTCTATGGGCTTCCAAATATCACTTTGCCAATTCCACAAGAACTGTCTTAGCGAAAGGCTTCTTGAGGGTAAAGCTGTAACTCTGTGAGATGATTTTACAGAACACAAAGAAGTTTCTCAGAAAGCTTCTTCCTCTTTGTTATCGGAGGATATTTCCTTTGGCCCTATAGTCTTCAAAGGGATCCGAAATATCTGTTCTCAGATTCCACAGAAATAAGGCTAGCAAAGAGATCTACGAAACACAGATGTAACTCTGTGAGATGAATTCACAGAACACTAAGCAGTTTCTCAGAAAGCTTCTTTCCAGATTTCATCTGAGGATATTTCCTTTTTCACCATAGCCCTCTATGGGCTTCCAAATATCACTTTGCCAATTCCACAAGAACTGTCTTAGCGAAAGGCTTCTTGAGGGGAAAGCTGTAACTCTGTGAGATGATTTCACAGAACACAAAGAAGTTTCTCAGAAAGCTTCTTTCTCTTTGTAATCGGAGGATATTTCCTTTTTCCCTATAGTCTTCAAAGGGATCCGAAATATCTGTTCTCAGATTCCACAGAAATAAGGCTAGCAAAGAGATCTACGAAACACAGATGTAACTCTGTGAGATGAATTCACAGAACACTAAGCAGTTTCTCAGAAAGCTTCTTTCCAGATTTCCTCTGAGGATATTTCCTTTTTCACCATAGCCCTCTATGGGCTTCCAAAGATAACTTTGCCAATTCCACAAGAACTGTCTTAGCGAAAGGCTTCTTCAGGGGAAAGCTGTCACTCTGTGAGATGATTTCACAGAACACAAAGAAGTTTCTCAGAAAGCTTCTTTCTCTTTGTTATCGGAGGATATTTCTTTTGGCCCTATAGTCTTCAAAGGGATCCGAAATATCTGTTCGCAGATTCCACAGAAATAAGGCTAGCAAAGAGATCTATGAAACACAGATGTAACTCTGTGAGATGAATTCACAGAACACTAGGTAGTTTCTCAGTAAGCTTCTTTCCAGATTTCATCTGAGGATATTTCCTTTTTCACCATAGCCCTCTATGGGCTTCCAAATATCACTTTGCCAGTTCCACAAGAACTGTCTTAGCGAAAGGCTTCTTGAGGGGAAAGTTGTAACTCTGTGAGATGATTTCACAGAACACAAAGAAGTTTCTCAGAAAGCTTCTTTCTCTTTGTTATCTGAGGATATTTCCTTTGGCCCTATAGTCTTCAAAGGGATCCGAAATATCTGTTCTCAGATTCCACAGAAATATGGCTAGCAAAGAGATCTACGAAACACATATGTAACTCTGTGAGATGAATTCACAGAACACTAAGCAGTTTCTCAGAAAGCTTCTTTCCAGATTTCATCTGAGGATATTTGCTTTTTCACCATAGCCCTCTATGGGCTTGCAAATATCACTTTGCCAATTCCACAAGAACTGTCTTAGCGAAAGGCTTCTTGAGGGGAAAGCTGTAACTCTGTGAGATGATTTCACAGAACACAAAGAAGTTTCTCAGAAAGCTTCTTTCTCTTTGTTATCGGAGGATATTTCCTTTGGCCCTATAGTCTTCAAAGGGATCCGAAATATCTGTTCTCAGATTCCACAGAAATAAGGCTAGCAAAGAGATCCACGAAATACAGATGTAACTCTGTGAGTGGAAGTCACACATCACAGAGGAGTTTCTCAGAAAGCTTCTTTCCAGATTTCATCTGAGGATATTTCCTTTTTCACCATAGCCCTCTATGGGCTTCCAAATATCACTTCGCCAATTCCACAAGAACTGTCTTAGCGAAAGGCTTCTTGAGGGGAAAGTTGTAACTCTGTGAGATGATTTCACAGAACACAAAGAAGTTTCTCAGAAAGCTTCTTTCTCTTTGTTATCGGAGGATATTTCCTTTGGCCCTATAGTCTTCAAAGGGATCCGAAATATCTGTTCGCAGATTCCACAGAAATAAGGCTAGCAAAGAGATCTATGAAACACCGATGTAACTCTGTGAGATGAATTCACAGAACACTAAGTAGTTTCTCAGAAAGCTTCTTTCCAGATTTCATCTGAGGATATTTCCTTTTTCACCATAGCCCTCTATGGGCTTCAAGGTGTAACTCAGTGAGATGATTTCACAGAACACAAAGAAGTTTCTCAGAAAGCTTCTTTCTCTTTGTTATCGGAGGATATTTCCTTTGGCCCTATAGTCTTCAAAGGGATCCGAAATATCTGTTCTCAGATTCCACAGAAATAAGGCTAGCAAAGAGATCTACGAAACACAGATGTAACTCTGTGAGATGAATTCACAGAACACTAAGCAGTTTCTCAGAAAGCTTCTTTCCAGATTTCATCTGAGGACATTTGCTTTTTCACCATAGCCCTCTATGGGCTTCCAAATATCACTTTGCCAATTCCAGAAGAACTGTATTAGCGAAAGGTTTCTTGAGGGGAAAGCTGTAACTCTGTGAGATGATTTCACAGAACACAAAGAAGTTTCTCAGAAAGCTTCTTTCTCTTTGTTATCGGAGCATATTTCCTTTGGCCCTATAGTCTTCAAAGGGATCCGAAATATCTGTTCTCAGATTCCACAGAAATAAGGCTAGCAAAGAGATCTACGAAACACAGATGTAACTCTGTGAGATGAATTCACAGAACACTATGCAGTTTCTCAGAAAGCTTCTTTCCAGATTTCATCTGAGGATATTTCCTTTTTCACCATAGCCCTCTATGGGCTTCCAAATATAACTTTGCCAGTTCCAAAAGAACTGTCTTAGCGAAAGGCTTCTTGAGACGAAAGGTGTAACTCTGTGAGATGATTTCACAGAACACAAAGAAGTTTCTCAGAAAGCTTCTTTCTCTTTGTTATCGGAGGATATTTCCTTAGGCCCTATATTCTGCAAAGGGATCCGAAATATCTGTTCTCAGATTCCACAGAAATAAGGCTAGCAAAGAGATCTACGAAACACAGATGTAACTCTGTGAGATGAATTCACAGAACACTAAGCAGTTTCTCGGAAAGCTTCTTTCCAGATTTCATCTGAGGATATTTCCTTTTTCACCATAGCCCTCTAGGGGCTTCCAAATATCACTTTGCCAATTCCACAACAACTGTCTTAGCGAAAGGCTTCTTGAGGGGAAAGCTGTAACTCTGTGAGATGATTTCACAGAACACAAAGAAGTTTCTCAGAAAGCTTCTTTCTCTTTGTTATCGGAGGATATTTCCTTTGGCCCTATAATCTTCAAAGGGATCCGAAATATCTGTTCTCAGATTCCACAGAAATAAGGCTAGCAAAGAGATCTACGAAACACAGATGTAACTCTGTGAGATGAATTCACAGAACACTAAGCAGTTTCTCAGAAAGCTTCTTTCCAGATTTCATCTGAGGATATTTCCTTTTTCACCATAGCCCTCTATGGGCTTCCAAATATCACTTTGCGAATTCCACAAGAACTGTCTTAGTGAAAGGCTTCTTGAGGGGAAAGCTGTAACTCTGTGAGATGATTTCACAGAACACAAAGAAGTTTCTCAGAAAGCTTCTTTCTCTTTGTTATCGGAGGATATTTCCTTTGGCCCTATAGTCTTCAAAGGGATCCGAAATATCTGTTCTCAGATTCCACAGAAATAAGGCTAGCAAAGACATCTACGAAACACAGATGTAACTCTGTGAGATGAATTCACAGAACACTAAGCAGTTTCTCAGAAAGCTTCTTTCCAGATTTCATCTGAGGATATTTCCTTTTTCACCATAGCCATCTATGGGCTTTAAATATCACTTGGCCAGTTCCACAAGAACTGTCTTAGCGAAAGGCTTCTTGAGACGAAAGGTGTAACTCTGTGAGATGATTTCACAGAACACAAAGAAGTTTCTCAGAAAGCTTCTTTCTCTTTGTTATCAGAGGATATTTCCTTTGGCCCTATAGTCTTCAAAGGGATCCGAAATATCTGTTCTCAGATTCCACAGAAATAAGGCTAGCAAAGAGATATACGAAACACAGATGTAACTCTGTGAGATGAATTCACAGAACACTAAGCAGTTTCTCAGAAAGCTTCTTTCCAGATTTCATCTGAGGATATTTCCTTTTTCACCATAGCCCTCTATGGGCTTCCAAACATCACTTTGCCAATTCAACAAGAACTGTCTTAGCGAAAGGCTTCTTGAGGGGAGAGCTGTAACTCTTTGAGATGATTTCACAGAACACAAAGAAGTTTCTCAGAAAGCTTCTTTCTCTTTGTTATCGGAGGATATTTCCTTTGGCCCTATAGTCTTCAAAGGGATCCGAAATGTCTGTTCTCAGATTCTACAGAAAGAAGGCTAGCAAAGAGATCTACGAAACACAGATGTAACTCTGTGAGATGAATTCACAGAACACTAAGCAGTTTCTCAGAAAGCTTCTTTGCAGATTTCATCTGAGGATATTTCCTTTTTCACCGTAGCCCTCTATGGCTTTCAAAATATCACTTTGCCAATTCCACAAGAACTGTCTTAGCGAAAGGCTTCTTCAGGGGAAAGCTGTAACTCTGTGAGATGATTTCACAGAACACAAAGAAGTTTCTCACAAAGCTTCTTTCTTTTTGTTATCGGAGAATATTTCCTTTGGCCCTATAGTCTTCAAAGGGATCCAAAATATCTGTTCTCAGATTCCACAGAAATAAGGCTAGCAAAGAGATCCACGAAATACAGATGTAACTCTGTGAGTGGAAGTCACACATCACAGAGGAGGTTCTCAGAAAGCTTCTTTCCAGATTTCATCTGAGGATATTTCCTTTTTCACCATAGCCCTCTGTGGGCTTCCTAATATCACTTTGCCAATTCCACAAGAACTGTCTTAGCGAAAGGCTTCTTGAGGGGAAAGCTGTAACTCTGTGAGATGATTTCACAGAACACAAAGAAGTTTCTCAGAAAGCTTCTTTCTCTTTGTTATCGGAGGATATTTCCTTTGGCCCTATAGTCTTCAAAGGGATCCGAAATATCTGCTCTCAGATTCCACAGAAATAAGGCTAGCAAAGAGATCTACGAAACACAGTTGTAACTCTGTGAGATGAATTCACAGAACACTAAGCAGTTTTTCAGAAAGCTTCTTTCCAGATTTCATCTGAGGATATTTCCATTTTCACCATAGCCCTCTATGGGCTTCCAAATATCACTTTTCCAATTCCAGAAGAACTGTCTTAGCGAAAGGCTTCTTGAGGGGAAAGCTGTAACTCTGTGAGATGATTTCACAGAACACAAAGAAAGTTCTCAGAAAGCTTCTTTCTCTTTGTTATCGGAGGATATTCCCATTGGCCCTATAGTCTTCAAAGGGATCCGAAATATCTGTTCTCAGATTCCACAGAAATAAGGCTAGCAAAGAGATCTACCAAACACAGATGTAACTCTGTGAGATGAATTCACAGAACACTAAGCAGTTTCTCAGAAAGCTTCTTTCCAGATTTCATCTGAGCATATTACCTTTTTCACCATAGCCCTCTATGGGCTTCCAAATATCACTTTGCCCAATCCACAAGAACTGTCTTAGGGAAAGGCTTCTTGAGGGGAAAGCTGTAACTCTGTGAGATGATTTCACAGAACACAAAGAAGTTTCTCAGAAAGCTTCTTTCTCTTTGTTATCGGAGGATATTTCCTTTGGCCCTATAGTCTTCAAAGGGATCCGAAATATCTGTTCGCAGATTCCACAGAAATAAGGCTAGCAAAGAGATCTACGAAACACAGATGTAACTCTGTGAGATGAATTCACAGAACACTAAGCAGTTTCTCAGAAAGCTTCTTTCCATATTTCATCTGAGGATATTTCCTTTTTCACCATAGCCCACTATGGGCTTCCAAATATCACTTTGCCAGTTCCACAAGAACTGTCTTAGCGAAAGGCTTCTTGAGGGGAAAGTTGTAACTCTGTGAGATGATTTCACAGAACACAAAGAAGTTTCTCAGAAAGCTTCTTTCTCTTTGTTATCGGAGGATATTTCCTTTGGCCCTATAGTCTTCAAAGGGATCCGAAATATCTGTTCTCAGATTCCACAGAAATAAGGCTAGCAAAGAGATCCACGAAATACAGATGTAACTCTGTGAGATGAATTCACAGAACACTAAGCAGTTTCTCAGAAAGCTTCTTTCCAGATTTCATCTGAGGATATTTCCATTTTCACCATAGCCCTCTATGGGCTTCCAAATATCACTTTGCCAATTCCACAAGAACTGTCTTAGCGAAAGGCTTCTTGAGGGGAAAGCTGTAACTCTGTGAGATGATTTCACAGAACACAAAGAAGTTTCTCAGAAAGCTTCTTTCTCTTTGTTATCGGAAGATATTTCCTTTGGCCCTATTGTCTTCAAAGGGATCCGAAATATCTGTTCTCAGATTCCACAGAAATAAGGCTAGCAAAGAGATCTACGAAACACAGATGTAACTCTGTGAGATGAATTCACAGAACACTAAGCAGTTTCTCAGAAAGCTTCTTTCCAGATTTCATCTGAGGATATTTCCTTTTTCACCATAGCCCTCTATGGGCTTCCAAATATCACTTTGCCAATTCCACAAGAACTCTCTTCGCGAAAGGCTTCAAGAGGGGAAAGCTGTAACTCTGTGAGATGATTTCACAGAACACAAAGAAGTTTCTCAGAAAGCTTCTTTCTCTTTGTTATCGGAGGATATTTCCTTTGGCCCTATAGTCTTCAAAGGGATCCGAAATATCTGTTCTCAGATTCCACAGAAATAAGGCTAGCAAAGAGATCCACGAAATACAGATGTAACTCTGTGAGATGAATTCACAGAACACTAAGCAGTTTCTCAGAAAGCTTCTTTCCAGATTTCATCTGAGGATATTTCCTTTTTCACCATAGCCCTCTATGGGCTTCCAAACATCACTTTGCCAATTCAACAAGAACTGTCTTAGCGAAAGGCTTCTTGAGGGGAGAGCTGTAACTCTTTGAGATGATTTCACAGAACACAAAGAAGTTTCTCAGAAAGCTTCTTTCTCTTTGTTATCGGAGGATATTTCCTTTGGCCCTATAGTCTTCAAAGGGATCCGAAATGTCTGTTCTCAGATTCTACAGAAAGAAGGCTAGCAAAGAGATCTACGAAACACAGATGTAACTCTGTGAGATGAATTCACAGAACACTAAGCAGTTTCTCAGAAAGCTTCTTTGCAGATTTCATCTGAGGATATTTCCTTTTTCACCGTAGCCCTCTATGGCTTTCAAAATATCACTTTGCCAATTCCACAAGAACTGTCTTAGCGAAAGGCTTCTTCAGGGGAAAGCTGTAACTCTGTGAGATGATTTCACAGAACACAAAGAAGTTTCTCACAAAGCTTCTTTCTTTTTGTTATCGGAGAATATTTCCTTTGGCCCTATAGTCTTCAAAGGGATCCAAAATATCTGTTCTCAGATTCCACAGAAATAAGGCTAGCAAAGAGATCCACGAAATACAGATGTAACTCTGTGAGTGGAAGTCACACATCACAGAGGAGGTTCTCAGAAAGCTTCTTTCCAGATTTCATCTGAGGATATTTCCTTTTTCACCATAGCCCTCTGTGGGCTTCCTAATATCACTTTGCCAATTCCACAAGAACTGTCTTAGCGAAAGGCTTCTTGAGGGGAAAGCTGTAACTCTGTGAGATGATTTCACAGAACACAAAGAAGTTTCTCAGAAAGCTTCTTTCTCTTTGTTATCGGAGGATATTTCCTTTGGCCCTATAGTCTTCAAAGGGATCCGAAATATCTGCTCTCAGATTCCACAGAAATAAGGCTAGCAAAGAGATCTACGAAACACAGTTGTAACTCTGTGAGATGAATTCACAGAACACTAAGCAGTTTTTCAGAAAGCTTCTTTCCAGATTTCATCTGAGGATATTTCCATTTTCACCATAGCCCTCTATGGGCTTCCAAATATCACTTTTCCAATTCCAGAAGAACTGTCTTAGCGAAAGGCTTCTTGAGGGGAAAGCTGTAACTCTGTGAGATGATTTCACAGAACACAAAGAAAGTTCTCAGAAAGCTTCTTTCTCTTTGTTATCGGAGGATATTCCCATTGGCCCTATAGTCTTCAAAGGGATCCGAAATATCTGTTCTCAGATTCCACAGAAATAAGGCTAGCAAAGAGATCTACCAAACACAGATGTAACTCTGTGAGATGAATTCACAGAACACTAAGCAGTTTCTCAGAAAGCTTCTTTCCAGATTTCATCTGAGCATATTTCCTTTTTCACCATAGCCCTCTATGGGCTTCCAAATATCACTTTGCCCAATCCACAAGAACTGTCTTAGGGAAAGGCTTCTTGAGGGGAAAGCTGTAACTCTGTGAGATGATTTCACAGAACACAAAGAAGTTTCTCAGAAAGCTTCTTTCTCTTTGTTATCGGAGGATATTTCCTTTGGCCCTATAGTCTTCAAAGGGATCCGAAATATCTGTTCGCAGATTCCACAGAAATAAGGCTAGCAAAGAGATCTACGAAACACAGATGTAACTCTGTGAGATGAATTCACAGAACACTAAGCAGTTTCTCAGAAAGCTTCTTTCCATATTTCATCTGAGGATATTTCCTTTTTCACCATAGCCCACTATGGGCTTCCAAATATCACTTTGCCAGTTCCACAAGAACTGTCTTAGCGAAAGGCTTCTTGAGGGGAAAGTTGTAACTCTGTGAGATGATTTCACAGAACACAAAGAAGTTTCTCAGAAAGCTTCTTTCTCTTTGTTATCGGAGGATATTTCCTTTGGCCCTATAGTCTTCAAAGGGATCCGAAATATCTGTTCTCAGATTCCACAGAAATAAGGCTAGCAAAGAGATCCACGAAATACAGATGTAACTCTGTGAGATGAATTCACAGAACACTAAGCAGTTTCTCAGAAAGCTTCTTTCCAGATTTCATCTGAGGATATTTCCATTTTCACCATAGCCCTCTATGGGCTTCCAAATATCACTTTGCCAATTCCACAAGAACTGTCTTAGCGAAAGGCTTCTTGAGGGGAAAGCTGTAACTCTGTGAGATGATTTCACAGAACACAAAGAAGTTTCTCAGAAAGCTTCTTTCTCTTTGTTATCGGAAGATATTTCCTTTGGCCCTATTGTCTTCAAAGGGATCCGAAATATCCGTTCTCAGATTCCACAGAAATAAGGCTAGCAAAGAGATCTACGAAACACAGATGTAACTCTGTGAGATGAATTCACAGAACACTAAGCAGTTTCTCAGAAAGCTTCTTTCCAGATTTCATCTGAGGATATTTCCTTTTTCACCATAGCCCTCTATGGGCTTCCAAATATCACTTTGCCAATTCCACAAGAACTCTCTTCGCGAAAGGCTTCAAGAGGGGAAAGCTGTAACTCTGTGAGATGATTTCACAGAACACAAAGAAGTTTCTCAGAAAGCTTCTTTCTCTTTGTTATCGGAGGATATTTCCTTTGGCCCTATAGTCTTCAAAGGGATCCGAAATATCTGTTCTCAGATTCCACAGAAATAAGGCTAGCAAAGAGATCCACGAAATACAGATGTAACTCTGTGAGATGAATTCACAGAACACTAAGCAGTTTCTCAGAAAGCTTCTTTCCAGATTTCATCTGAGGATATTTCCTTTTTCACCATAGCCCTCTATGGGCTTCCAAATATCACTTTGCCAATTCCACAAAAACTGTCTTAGCGAAAGGCTTCTTGAGGGGAAAGCTGTAACTCTGTGAGATGATTTCACAGAACACAAAGAAGTTTCTCAGAAAGCTTCTTTCTCTTTGTTATCGGAGGATATTTCCTTTTTCCCTATAGTCTTCAAAGGGATCCGAAATATCTGTTCTCAGATTCCACAGAAATAAGGCTAGCAAAGAGATCTACGAAACACAGATGTAACTCTGTGAGATGAATTCACAGAACACTAAGCAGTTTCTCACAAAGCTTCTTTCCAGATTTCATCTGAGGATATTTCGTTTTTCACCATAGCCCTCTAAGGGCTTCCTAATATCACTTTGCCAATTCCACAAGAACTGTCTTAGCGAAAGGCTTCTTCAGGGGAAAGCTGTAACTCTGTGAGATGATTTCACAGAACACTAAGAAGTTTCTCAGAAAGCTTCTTTCTCTTTGTTATCGGAGGATATTTACTTTGGCCCTATAGTCTTCAAAGGGATCCGAAATATCTGTTCTCAGCTTCCACAGAAATAAGGCTAGCAAAGAGATCTATGAAACACAGATGTAACTCTGTGAGATGAATTCACAGAACACTAAGTAGTTTCTCAGAAAGCTTCTTTCCAGATTTCATCTGAGGATATTTCCTTTTTCACCATAGCCCACTATGGGCTTCCAAATATCACTTTGCCAGTTCCACAAGAACTGTCTTAGCGAAAGGCTTCTTGAGGAGAAAGCTGTAACTCTGTGAGATGATTTCACAGAACACAAAGAAGTTTCTCAGAAAGCTTCTTTCTCTTTGTTATCGGAGGATATTTCCTTTGGCCCTATAGTCTTCAAAGGGATCCGAAATATATGTTCGCAGATTCAACAGAAATAAGGCTAGCAAAGAGATCTACGAAACACAGATGTAACTCTGTGAGATGAATTCACAGAACACTAAGCAGTTTCTCAGAAAGCTTCTTTCCAGATTTCATCTGAGGATATTTCCTTTTTCACCATAGCCCTCTATGGGCTTCCAAATATCACTTTGCCAATTCCACAAGAACTGTCTTAGCGAAAGGCTTCTTCAGGGGAAAGCTGTAACTCTGTGAGATGATTTCACAGAACACAAAGAAGTTTCTCAGAAAGCTTCTTTCTCTTTGTTATCGGAGGATATTTCCTTTGGCCCTATAGTCTTCAAAGGGATCCGAAATATCTGTTCGCAGATTCCACAGAAATAAGGCTAGCAAAGAGATCTATGAATCACAGATGTTACTCTGTGAGATGAATTCACAGAACACTAAGCAGTTTCTCAGAAAGCTTCTTTCCAGATTTCATCTGAGGATATTTCCTTTTTCACCATAGCCCACTATGGGCTTCCAAATATCACTTTGCCAGTTCCACAAGAACTGTCTTAGCGAAAGGCTTCTTGAGGGGAAAGTTGTAACTCTGTGAGATGATTTCACAGAACACAAAGAAGTTTCTCAGAAAGCTTCTTTCTCTTTGTTATCGGAGGATATTTCCTTTGGCCCTATAGTCTTCAAAGGGATCCGAAATATCTGTTCTCAGATTCCACAGAAATAAGGCTAGCAAAGAGATCCACGAAATACAGATGTAACTCTGTGAGATGAATTCACAGAACACTAAGCAGTTTCTCAGAAAGCTTCTTTCCAGATTTCATCTGAGGATATTTCCTTTTTCACCATAGCCCTCTATGGGCTTCCAAATATCACTTTGCCAATTCCACAAGAACTGTCTTAGCGAAAGGCTTCTTGAGGGGAAAGCTGTAACTCTGTGAGATGATTTCACAGAACACAAAGAAGTTTCTCAGAAAGCTTCTTTCTCTTTGTTATCGGAGGATATTTCCTTTTTCCCTATAGTCTTCAAAGGGATCCGAAATATCTGTTCTCGGATTCCACAGAAATAAGGCTAGCAAAGAGATCTACGAAACACAGATGTAACTCTGTGAGATGAATTCACAGAACACTAAGCAGTTTCTCAGAAAGCTTCTTTCCAGATTTCATCTGAGGATATTTCGTTTTTCACCATAGCCCTCTATGGGCTTCCTAATATAACTTTGCCAATTCCACAAGAACTGTCTTAGCGAAAGGCTTCTTGAGGGGAAAGCTGTAACTCTGTGAGATGATTTCACAGAACACAAAGAAGTTTCTCACAAAGCTTCTTTCTCTTTGTTATTGGAGGATATTTCCTTTGGCCCTATAGTCTTCAAAGGGATCCGAAATATCTGTTCTCAGCTTCCACAGAAATAAGGCTAGCAAAGAGATCTATGAAACACAGATGTAACTCTGTGAGATGAATTCACAGAACACTAAGTAGTTTCTCAGAAAGCTTCTTTCCAGATTTCATCAGAGGATATTTCCTTTTTCACCATAGCCCACTATGGGCTTCCAAATATCACTTTGCCAGTTCCACAGGAACTGTCTTAGCGAAAGGCTTCTTGAGGGGAAAGCTGTAACTCTGTGAGATGATTTCACAGAACACAAAGAAGTTTCTCAGAAAGCTTCTTTCTCTTTGTTATCGGAGGATATTTCCTTTGGCCCTATAGTCTTCAAAGGGATCCGAAATATATGTTCGCAGATTCAACAGAAAGAAGGCTAGCAAAGAGATCTACGAAACACAGATGTAACTCTGTGAGATGAATTCACAGAACACTAAGCAGTTTCTCAGAAAGCTTCTTTCCAGATTTCATCTGAGGATATTTCCTTTTTCACCATAGCCCTCTATGGGCTTCCAAATATCACTTTGCCAATTCCACAAGAACTGTCTTAGCGAAAGGCTTCTTGAGGGGAAAGCTGTAACTCTGTGAGATGATTTCACAGAACACAAAGAATTTTCTCAGAAAGCTTCTTTCTCTTTGTTATCGGAGGATATTTCCTTTGGCCCTATAGTCTTCAAAGGGATCCGAAATATCTGTTCTCAGATTCCACAGAAATAAGGCTAGCAAAGAGATCCACGAAATACAGATGTAACTCTGTGAGTGGAAGTAACACATCACAGAGGAGTTTCTCAGAAAGCTTCTTTCCAGATTTCATCTGAGGACATTTCCTTTTTCAACATAGCCCTCTATGGGCTTCCAAATATCACTTTGCCAATTCCACAAGAACTGTCTTAGCCAAAGGCTTCTTGAGGGGAAAGCTGTAACTCTGTGAGATGATTTCACAGAACACAAAGAAGTTTCTCAGAAAGCTTCTTTCTCTTTGTTATCGGAGGATATTTCCTTTGGCCCTATAGTCTTCAAAGGGATCCGAAATATCTGTTCTCAGATTCCACAGAAATAAGGCTAGCAAAGAGATCTACGAAACACAGATGTAACTCTGTGAGATGAATTCACAGAACACTAAGCAGTTTTTCAGAAAGCTTCTTTCCAGATTTCATCTGAGGATATTTCCTTTTTCACCATAGCCCTCTATGGGCTTCCAAATATAACTTTGCCAATTCCACAAGAACTGTCTTAGCGAAAGGCTTCTTCAGGGGAAAGCTGTCATTCTGTGAGATGATTTCACAGAACACAAAGAAGTTTCTCAGAAAGCTTCTTTCTCTTTGTTATCGGAGGATATTTCTTTTGGCCCTATAGTCTTCAAAGGGATCCGAAATATCTGTTCGCAGATTCCACAGAAATAAGGCTAGCAAAGAGATCTATGAAACACACATGTAACTCTGTGAGATGAATTCACAGAACACTAAGTAGTTTCTCAGAAAGCTTCTTTCCAGATTTCATCTGAGGATATTTGCTTTTTCACCATAGCCCTCTATGGGCTTGCAAATATCACTTTGCCAATTCCACAAGAACTGTCTTAGCGAAAGGCTTCTTGAGGGGAAAGCTGTAACTCTGTGAGATGATTTCACAGAACACAAAGAAGTTTCTCAGAAAGCTTCTTTCTCTTTGTTATCGGAGGATATTTCCTTTGGCCCTAGAGTCTTCAAAGGGATCCGAAATATCTGTTCTCAGATTCCACAGAAAGAAGGCGAGCAAAGAGATCTACGAAACACAGATGTAACTCTGTGAGTGGAAGTCACAAATCACAGAGGAGTTTCTCAGAAAGCTTCTTTCCAGATTTCATCTGAGGATATTTGCTTTTTCACCGTAGCCCTTTATGGGCTTCCAAATATCACTTTGCCAATTCCAGAAGAACTGTCTTAGCGAAAGGTTTCTTGAGGGGAAAGCTGTAACTCTGTGAGATGATTTCACGGAACACAAAGAAGTTTCTCAGAAAGCTTCTTTCTCTTTGTTATCGGAGGATATTTCCTTTGGCCCTATAGTCTTCAAAGGGATCCGAAATATCTGTTCGCAGATTCCACAGAAATAAGGCTAGCAAAGAGATCTATGAAACACAGATGTAACTCTGTGAGATGAATTCACAGAACACTGAGTAGTTTCTCAGAAAGCTTCTTTCCAGATTTCATCTGAGGATATTTCCTTTTTCACCATAGCCCTCTATGGGCTTCCAAATATCACTTTGCCAGTTCCACAAGAACTGTCTTTGCGAAAGGCTTCTTCAGTGGAAAGCTGTAACTCAGTGAGATGATTTCACAGAACACAAAGAAGTTTCTCAGAAAGCTTCTTTCTCTTTGTTATCGGAGGATATTTCCTTTGGCCCTATAGTCTTCAAAGGGATCCGAAATATCTGTTCTCAGATTCCACAGAAATAAGGCTAGCAAAGAGATCTACGAAACACAGATGTAACTCTGTGAGATGAATTCACAGAACACTAAGCAGTTTTTCAGAAAGCTTCTTTCCAGATTTCATCTGAGGATATTTCCTTTTTCACCATAGCCCTCTATGGGCTTCCAAATATAACTTTGCCAATTCCACAAGAACTGTCTTAGCGAAAGGCTTCTTCAGGGGAAAGCTGTCACTCTGTGAGATGATTTCACAGAACACAAAGAAGTTTCTCAGAAAGCTTCTTTCTCTTTGTTATCGGAGGATATTTCTTTTGGCCCTATAGTCTTCAAAGGGATCCGAAATATCTGTTCGCAGATTCCACAGAAATAAGGCTAGCAAAGAGATCTATGAAACACACATGTAACTCTGTGAGATGAATTCACAGAACACTAAGTAGTTTCTCAGAAAGCTTCTTTCCAGATTTCATCTGAGGATATTTGCTTTTTCACCATAGCCCTCTATGGGCTTGCAAATATCACTTTGCCAATTCCACAAGAACTGTCTTAGCGAAAGGCTTCTTGAGGGGAAAGCTGTAACTCTGTGAGATGATTTCACAGAACACAAAGAAGTTTCTCAGAAAGCTTCTTTCTCTTTGTTATCGGAGGATTTTTCCTTTGGCCCTATAGTCTTCAAAGGGATCCGAAATATCTGTTCTCAGATTCCACAGAAAGAAGGCTAGCAAAGAGATCTACGAAACACAGATGTAACTCTGTGAGTGGAAGTCACAAATCACAGAGGAGTTTCTCAGAAAGCTTCTTTCCAGATTTCATCTGAGGATATTTGCTTTTTCACCGTAGCCCTTTATGGGCTTCCAAATATCACTTTGCCAATTCCAGAAGAACTGTCTTAGCGAAAGGTTTCTTGAGGGGAAAGCTGTAACTCTGTGAGATGATTTCACAGAACACAAAGAAGTTTCTCAGAAAGCTTCTTTCTCTTTGTTATCGGAGGATATTTCCTTTGGCCCTATAGTCTTCAAAGGGATCCGAAATATCTGTTCTCAGATTCCACAGAAATAAGGCTAGCAAAGAGATCCACGAAATACAGATGTAACTCTGTGAGTGGAAGTCACACATCACAGAGGAGTTTCTCAGAAAGCTTCTTTCCAGATTTCATCTGAGGATATTTCCTTTTTCACCATAGCCCTCTATGGGCTTCCAAATATCACTTTGCCAATTCCACAAGAACTGTCTTAGCGAAAGGCTTCTTGAGGGGAAAGCTGTAACTCTGTGAGATGATTTCACAGAACACAAAGAAGTTTCTCAGAAAGCTTCTTTCTCTTTGTTATCGGAGGATATTTCCTTTGGCCCTATAGTCTTCAAAGGGATCCGAAATATCTGTTCGCAGATTCCACAGAAATAAGGCTAGCAAAGAGATCTATGAAACACAGATGTAACTCTGTGAGATGAATTCACAGAACACTGAGTAGTTTCTCAGAAAGCTTCTTTCCAGATTTCATCTGAGGATATTTCCTTTTTCACCATAGCCCTCTATGGGCTTCCAAATATCACTTTGCCAGTTCCACAAGAACTGTCTTAGCGAAAGGCTTCTTCAGTGGAAAGCTGTAACTCAGTGAGATGATTTCACAGAACACAAAGAAGTTTCTCAGAAAGCTTCTTTCTCTTTGTTATCGGAGGATATTTCCTTTGGCCCTATAGTCTTCAAAGGGATCCGAAATATCTGTTCTCAGATTCCACAGAAATAAGGCTAGCAAAGAGATCTACGAAACACAGATGTAACTCTGTGAGATGAATTCACAGAACACTAAGCAGTTTCCCAGAAAGCTTCTTTCCAGATTTCATCTGAGGATATTTCCTTTTTCACCATAGCCCTCTATGGGCTTCCAAATATAACTTTGCCAGTTCCAAAAGAACTGTCTTAGCGAAAGGCTTCTTGAGACGAAAGGTGTAACTCTGTGAGATGATTTCACAGAACACAAAGAAGTTTCTCAGAAAGCTTCTTTCTCTTTGTTATCCGAGGATATTTCCTTAGGCCCTATATTCTGCAAAGGGATCCGAAATATCTGTTCTCAGATTCCACAGAAATAAGGCTAGCAAAGAGATCTACGAAACACAGATGTAACTCTGTGAAATGAATTCACAGAACACTAAGCAGTTTCTCAGAAAGCTTCTTTCCAGATTTCATCTGAGGATATTTCCTTTTTCACCATAGCCCTCTATGGGCTTCCAAATATCACTTTGCCAATTCCACAAGAACTGTCTTAGCGAAAGGCTTCTTGAGGGGAAAGCTGTAACTCTGTGAGATGATTTCACAGAACACAAAGAAGTTTCTCAGAAAGCTTCTTTCTCTTTGTTATCGGAGGATATTTCCTTTGGCCCTATAGTCTTCAAAGGGATCCGAAATATCTGTTCTCAGATTCCACAGAAATAAGGCTAGCAAAGAGATCTACGAAACACAGATGTAACTCTGTGAGATGAATTCACAGAACACTAAGCAGTTTCTCAGAAAGCTTCTTTCCAGATTTCATCTGAGGATATTTCCTTTTTCAACATAGCCCTCTTTGGGCCTCCAAATATCACTTTGCCAATTCCACAAGAACTGTCTTCGCGAAAGGCTTCTTGACGGGAAAGCTGTAACTCTGTGAGATGATTTCAGAGAACACAAAGAAGTTTCTCAGAAAGCTTCTTTCTCTTTGTTATCGGAGGATATTTCCTTTGGCCCTATAGTCTTCAAAGGGATCCGAAATATCTGTTCTCAGATTCCACAGAAATAAGGCTCGCAAAGAGATCTACGAAACACAGATGTAACTCTGTGAGATGAATTCACAGAACACTAAGCAGTTTCTCAGAAAGCTTCTTTCCAGATTTCATCTGAGGATATTTCCTTTTTCACCATAGCCCTCTATGGGCTTCCAAATATAACTTTGCCAGTTGCAAAAGAACTGTCTTAGCGAAAGGCTTCTTGAGACGAAAGGTGTAACTCTGTGAGATGATTTCACAGAACACAAAGAAGTTTCTCAGAAAGCTTCTTTCTCTTTGTTATCGGAGGATATTTCCTTTGGCCTTATAGTCTTCAAAGGAATCCGAAATATCTGTTCTCAGATTCCACAGAAATAAGGCTAGCAAAGAGATCTACGAAAAACAGATGTAACTCTGTGAGATGAATTCACAGAACACTAAGCAGTTTTTCAAAAAGCTTCTTTCCAGATTTCATCTGAGGATATTTGCTTTTTCACCATAGCCCTCTATGGGCTTCCAAATATCACTTTGCCAATTCCAGAAGAACTGTCTTAGCGAAAGGTTTCTTGAGGGGAAAACTGTAACTCTGTGAGATGATTTCACAGAACACAAAGAAGTTTCTCAGAAAGCTTCTTTCTCTTTGTTATCGGAGGATATTTCCTTTGACCCGATAGTCTTCAAAGGGATCCGAAATATCTGTTCTCAGATTCCACAGAAATAAGGCTAGCAAAGAGATCCACGAAATACAGATGTAACTCTGTGAGTGGAAGTCACACATCACAGAGGAGTTTCTCAGAAAGCTTCTTTCCAGATTTCATCTTAGGATATTTCCTTTTTCACCATAGCCCTCTATGGGCTTCCAAATATCACTTTGCCAATTCCACAAGAACTGTCTTAGCGAAAGGCTTTTTGAAGGGAAAGCTGTAACTCTGTGAGATGATTTCACAGAACACAAAGAAGTTTCTCAGAAAGCTTCTTTCTCTTTGTTATCGGAGGATATTTCCTATGGCCCTATAGTCTTCAAAGGGATCCGAAATATATGTTCGCAGATTCAACAGAAATAAGGCTAGCAAAGAGATCTACGAAACACAGATGTAACTCTGTGAGATGAATTCACAGAACACTAAGCAGTTTCTCAGAAATCTTCTTTCCAGATTTCATCTGAGGATATTTGCTTTTTCACCATAGCCCTCTATGGGCTTCCAAATATCACTTTGCCAATTCCACAAGAACTGTCTTAGCGAAAGGCTTCTTGAGGGGAAAGCTGTAACTCTGTGAGATGATTTCACAGAACACAAAGAAGTTTCTCAGAAAGCTTCTTTCTCTTTGTTATCGGAGGATATTTCCTTTGGCCCTATAGTCTTCAAAGGGATCCGAAATATCTGTTCTCAGATTCCACAGAAATAAGGCTAGCAAAGAGATCCACGAAATACAGATGTAACTCTGTGAGATGAATTCACAGAACACTAAGCAGTTTCTCAGAAAGCTTCTTTCCAGATTTCATCTGAGGATATTTCCTTTTTCACCATAGTCCTCTATGGGCTTCCAAATATCACTTTGCCAATTCCACAAGAACTGTCTTAGCGAAAGGCTTCTTGAGGGGAAAGCTGTAAATCTGTGAGATGATTTCACAGAACACAAAGAAGTTTCTCAGAAAGCTTCTTTCTCTTTGTTATCGGAGGATATTTCCTTTTTCCCTATAGTCTTCAAAGGGATCCGAAATATCTGTTCTCAGATTCCACAGAAATAAGGCTAGCAAAGAGATCTACGAAACACAGATGTAACTCTGTGAGATGAATTCACAGAACACTAAGCAGTTTCTCAGAAAGCTTCTTACCAGATTTCATCTGAGGATATTTCGTTTTTCACCATAGCCCTCTATGGGCTTCCTAATATCACTTTGCCAATTCCACAAGAACTGTCTTAGCGAAAGGCTTCTTGAGGGGAAAGCTGTAACTCTGTGAGATGATTTCACAGAACACAAAGAAGTTTCTCACAAAGCTTCTTTCTCTTTGTTATTGGAGGATATTTCCTTTGGCCCTATAGTCTTCAAAGGGATCCGAAATATCTGTTCTCAGCTTCCACAGAAATAAGGCTAGCAAAGAGATCTATGAAACACAGATGTAACACTGTGAGATGAATTCACAGAACACTAAGTAGTTTCTCAGAAAGCTTCTTTCCAGATTTCATCTGAGGATATTTCCTTTTTCACCATAGCCCACTATGGGCTTCCAAATATCACTTTGCCAGTTCCACAAGAACTGTCTTAGCGAAAGGCTTCTTGAGGGGAAAGCTGTAACTCTGTGAGATGATTTCACAGAACACAAAGAAGTTTCTCAGAAAGCTTCTTTCTCTTTGTTATCGGAGGATATTTCCTTTGGCCCTATAGTCTTCAAAGGGATCCGAAATATATGTTCGCAGATTCAACAGAAATAAGGCTAGTAAAGAGATCTACGAAACACAGATGTAACTCTGTGAGATGAATTCACAGAACACTAAGCAGTTTCTCAGAAAGCTTCTTTCCAGATTTCATCTGAGGATATTTCCTTTTTCACCATAGCCCTCTATGGGCTTCCAAATATCACTTTGCCAATTCCACAAGAACTGTCTTAGCGAAAGGCTTCTTGAGGGGAAAGCTGTAACTCTGTGAGATGATTTCACAGAACACAAAGAATTTTCTCAGAAAGCTTCTTTCTCTTTGTTATCGGAGGATATTTCCTTTGGCCCTATAGTCTTCAAAGGGATCCGAAATATCTGTTCTCAGATTCCACAGAAATAAGGCTAGCAAAGAGATCCACGAAATACAGATGTAACTCTGTGAGTAGAAGTCACACATAATACAGGAGTTTCTCAGAAAGCTTCTTTCCAGATTTCATCTGAGGACATTTCCTTTTTCACCATAGCCCTCTATGGGCTTCCAAATATCACTTTGCCAATTCCACAAGAACTGTCTTAGCCAAAGGCTTCTTGAGGGGAAAGCTGTAACTCTGTGAGATGATTTCACAGAACACAAAGAAGTTTCTCAGAAAGCTTCTTTCTCTTTGTTATCGGAGGATATTTCCTTTGGCCCTATAGTCTTCAAAGGGATCCGAAATATCTGTTCTCAGATTCCACAGAAATAAGGCTAGCAAAGAGATCTATGAAACACACATGTAACTCTGTGAGATGAATTCACAGAACACTAAGTAGTTTCTCAGAAAGCTTCTTTCCAGATTTCATCTGAGGATATTTGCTTTTTCACCATAGCCCTCTATGGGCTTGCAAATATCACTTTGCCAATTCCACAAGAACTGTCTTAGCGAAAGGCTTCTTGAGGGGAAAGCTGTAACTCTGTGAGATGATTTCACAGAACACAAAGAAGTTTCTCAGAAAGCTTCTTTCTCTTTGTTATCGGAGGATATTTCCTTGGCCCTAGTGTCTTCAAAGGGATCCGAAATATCTGTTCTCAGATTCCACAGAAAGAAGGCGAGCAAAGAGATCTACGAAACACAGATGTAACTCTGTGAGTGGAAGTCACAAATCACAGAGGAGTTTCTCAGAAAGCTTCTTTCCAGATTTCATCTGAGGATATTTGCTTTTTCACCATAGCCCTTTATGGGCTTCCAAATATCACTTTGCCAATTCCAGAAGAACTGTCTTAGCGAAAGGTTTCTTGAGGGGAAAGCTGTAACTCTGTGAGATGATTTCACAGAACACAAAGAAGTTTCTCAGAAAGCTTCTTTCTCTTTGTTATCGGAGGATATTTCCTTTGGCCCTATAGTCTTCAAAGGGATCCGAAATATCTATTCTCAGATTCCACAGAAATAAGGCTAGCAAAGAGATCCACGAAATACAGATGTAACTCTGTGAGTGGAAGTCACACATCACAGAGGAGTTTCTCAGAAAGCTTCTTTCCAGATTTCATCTGAGGATATTTCCTTTTTCACCATAGCCCTCTATGGGCTTCCAAATATCACTTTTCCAATTCCACAAGAACTGTCTTAGCGAAAGGCTTCTTGAGGGGAAAGCTGTAACTCTGTGAGATGATTTCACAGAACACAAAGAAGTTTCTCAGAAAGCTTCTTTCTCTTTGTTATCGGAGGATATTTCCTTTGGCCCTATAGTCTTCAAAGGGATCCGAAATATCTGTTCGCAGATTCCACAGAAATAAGGCTAGCAAAGAGATCTATGAAACACAGATGTAACTCTGTGAGATGAATTCACAGAACACTGAGTAGTTTCTCAGAAAGCTTCTTTCCAGATTTCATCTGAGGATATTTCCTTTTTCACCATAGCCCTCTATGGGCTTCCAAATATCACTTTGCCAGTTCCACAAGAACTGTCTTAGCGAAAGGCTTCTTGAGAAGAAAGGTGTAACTCAGTGAGATGATTTCACAGAACACAAAGAAGTTTCTCAGAAAGCTTCTTTCTCTTTGTTATCGGAGGATATTTCCTTTGGCCCTATAGTCTTCAAAGGGATCCGAAATATCTGTTCTCAGATTCCACAGAAATAAGGCTAGCAAAGAGATCTACGAAACACAGATGTAACTCTGTGAGATGAATTCACAGAACACTAAGCAGTTTCCCAGAAAGCTTCTTTCCAGATTATATCTGAGGATATTTCCTTTTTCACCATAGCCCTCTATGGGCTTCCAAATATCACTTTGCCAATTCCAGAAGAACTGTATTAGCGAAAGGTTTCTTGAGGGGAATCCTGTAACTCTGTGAGATGATTTCACAGAACACAAAGAAGTTTCTCAGAATGCTTCTTTCTCTTTGTTATCGAAGCATATTTCCTTTGTCCCTATAGTCTTCAAAGGGATCCGAAATATCTGTTCTCAGATTCCACAGAAATAAGGCTAGCAAAGAGATCTACGAAACACAGATGTAACTCTGTGAGATGAATTCACAGAACACTAAGCAGTTTCTCAGAAAGCTTCTTTCCAGATTTCATCTGAGGATATTTCCTTTTTCACCATAGCCCTCTATGGGCTTCCAAATATAACTTTGCCAGTTCCAAAAGAACTGTCTTAGCGAAAGGCTTCTTGAGACGAAAGGTGTAACTCTGTGAGATGATTTCACAGAACACAAAGAAGTTACTCAGAAAGCTTCTTTCTCTTTGTTATCGGAGGATATTTCCTTAGGCCCTATATTCTGCAAAGGGATCCGAAATATCTGTTCTCAGATTCCACAGAAATAAGGCTAGCAAAGAGATCTACGAAACACAGATGTAACTCTGTGAGATGAATTCACAGAACACTAAGCAGTTTCCCAGAAAGCTTCTTTCCAGATTTCATCTGAGGATATTTCCTTTTTCACCATAGCCCTCTATGGGCTTCCAAATATCACTTTGCCAATTCCACAAGAACTATCTTAGCGAAAGGCTTCTTGAGGGGAAAGCTGTAACTCTGTGAGATGATTTCACAGAACACAAAGATGTTTCTCAGAAAGCTTCTTTCTCTTTGTTATCGGAGGATATTTCCTTTGGCCCTATAGTCTTCAAAGGGATCCGAAATATCTGTTCTCAGATTCCACAGAAATAAGGCTAGCAAAGAGCTCTACGAAACACAGATGTAACTCTGTGAGATGAATTCACAGAACACTAAGCAGTTTCTCAGAAAGCTTCTTTCCAGATTTCATCTGAGGATATTTCCTTTTTCAACATAGCCCTCTATGGGCTTCCAAATATCACTTTGCCAATTCCACAAGAACTGTCTTAGCGAAAGGCTTCTTGAGGGGAAAGCTGTAACTCTGTGAGATGATTTCACAGAACACAAAGAATTTTCTCAGAAAGCTTCTTTCTCTTTGTTATCGGAGGATATTTCCTTTGGCCCTATAGTCTTCAAAGGGATCCGAAATATCTGTTCTCAGATTCCACAGAAAAAAGGCTAGCAAAGAGATCCACGAAATACAGATGTAACTCTGTGAGTGGAAGTAAGACATCACAGAGGAGTTTCTCAGAAAGCTTCTTTCCAGATTTCATCTGAGGATATTTCCTTTTTCACCATAGCCCTCTATGGGCTTCCAAATATCACTTTGCCAATTCCACAAGAACTGTCTTAGCCAAAGGCTTCTTGAGGGGAAAGCTGTAACTCTGTGAGATGATTTCACAGAACACAAAGAAGTTTCTCAGAAAGCTTCTTTCTCTTTGTTATCGGAGGATATTTCCTTTGGCCCTATAGTCTTCAAAGGGATCCGAAATATCTGTTCTCACATTCCACAGAAATAAGGCTAGCAAAGAGATCTACGAAACACAGATGTAACTCTGTGAGATGAATTCACAGAACACTAAGCAGTTTCTCAGAAAGCTTCTTTCTCTTTGTTATCGGAGGATATTTCCTTTGGCCCTATAGTCTTCAAAGGGATCCGAAATATATGTTCGCAGATTCAACAGAAATAAGGCTAGCAAAGAGATCTACGAAACACAGATGTAACTCTGTGAGATGAATTCACAGAACACTAAGCAGTTTCTCAGAAAGCTTCTTTCCAGATTTCATCTGAGGATATTTCCTTTTTCACCATAGCCCTCTATGGGCTTCCAAATATCACTTTGCCAATTCCACAAGAACTGTCTTAGCGAAAGGCTTCTTGAGGGGAAAGCTGTAACTCTGTGAGATGATTTCACAGAACACAAATAATTTTCTCAGAAAGCTTCTTTCTCTTTGTTATCGGAGGATATTTCCTTTGGCCCTATAGTCTTCAAAGGGATCCGAAATATCTGTTCTCAGATTCCACAGAAATAAGGCTAGCAAAGAGATCCACGAAATACAGATGTAACTCTGTGAGTGGAAGTAACACATCACAGAGGAGTTTCTCAGAAAGCTTCTTTCCAGATTTCATCAGAGGACATTTCCTTTTTCACCATAGCCCTCTATGGGCTTCCAAATATCACTTTGCCAATTCCACAAGAACTGTCTTAGCCAAAGGCTTCTTGAGGGGAAAGCTGTAACTCTGTGAGATGATTTCACAGAACACAAAGAAGTTTCTCAGAAAGCTTCTTTCTCTTTGTTATCGGAGGATATTTCCTTTGGCCCTATAGTCTTCAAAGGGATCCGAAATATCTGTTCTCAGATTCCACAGAAATAAGGCTAGCAAAGAGATCTACGAAACACAGATGTAACTCCGTGAGATGAATTCACAGAACACTAAGCAGTTTTTCAGAAAGCTTCTTTCCAGATTTCATCTGAGGATATTTCCTTTTTCACCATAGCCCTCTATGGGCTTCCAAATATAACTTTGCCAATTCCACAAGAACTGTCTTAGCGAAAGGCTTCTTCAGGGGAAAGCTGTCACTCTGTGAGATGATTTCACAGAACACAAAGAAGTTTCTCAGAAAGCTTCTTTCTCTTTGTTATCGGAGGATATTTCTTTTGGCCCTATAGTCTTCAAAGGGATCCGAAATATCTGTTCGCAGATTCCACAGAAATAAGGCTAGCAAAGAGATCTATGAAACACACATGTAACTCTGTGAGATGAATTCACAGAACACTAAGTAGTTTCTCAGAAAGCTTCTTTCCAGATTTCATCTGAGGATATTTGCTTTTTCACCATAGCCCTCTATGGGCTTGCAAATATCACTTTGCCAATTCCACAAGAACTGTCTTAGCGAAAGGCTTCTTGAGGGGAAAGCTGTAACTCTGTGAGATGATTTCACAGAACACAAAGAAGTTTCTCAGAAAGCTTCTTTCTCTTTGTTATCGGAGGATATTTCCTTGGCCCTAGAGTCTTCAAAGGGATCCGAAATATCTGTTCTCAGATTCCACAGAAAGAAGGCGAGCAAAGAGATCTACGAAACACAGATGTAACTCTGTGAGTGGAAGTCACAAATCACAGAGGAGTTTCTCAGAAAGCTTCTTTCCAGATTTCATCTGAGGATATTTGCTTTTTCACCATAGCCCTTTATGGGCTTCCAAATATCACTTTGCCAATTCCAGAAGAACTGTCTTAGCGAAAGGTTTCTTGAGGGGAAAGCTGTAACTCTGTGAGATGATTTCACAGAACACAAAGAAGTTTCTCAGAAAGCTTCTTTCTCTTTGTTATCGGAGGATATTTCCTTTGGCCCTATAGTCTTCAAAGGGATCCGAAATATCTATTCTCAGATTCCACAGAAATAAGGCTAGCAAAGAGATCCACGAAATACAGATGTAACTCTGTGAGTGGAAGTCACACATCACAGAGGAGTTTCTCAGAAAGCTTCTTTCCAGATTTCATCTGAGGATATTTCCTTTTTCACCATAGCCCTCTATGGGCTTCCAAATATCACTTTTCCAATTCCACAAGAACTGTCTTAGCGAAAGGCTTCTTGAGGGGAAAGCTGTAACTCTGTGAGATGATTTCACAGAACACAAAGAAGTTTCTCAGAAAGCTTCTTTCTCTTTGTTATCGGAGGATATTTCCTTTGGCCCTATAGTCTTCAAAGGGATCCGAAATATCTGTTCGCAGATTCCACAGAAATAAGGCTAGCAAAGAGATCTATGAAACACAGATGTAACTCTGTGAGATGAATTCACAGAACACTGAGTAGTTTCTCAGAAAGCTTCTTTCCAGATTTCATCTGAGGATATTTCCTTTTTCACCATAGCCCTCTATGGGCTTCCAAATATCACTTTGCCAGTTCCACAAGAACTGTCTTAGCGAAAGGCTTCTTGAGAAGAAAGGTGTAACTCAGTGAGATGATTTCACAGAACACAAAGAAGTTTCTCAGAAAGCTTCTTTCTCTTTGTTATCGGAGGATATTTCCTTTGGCCCTATAGTCTTCAAAGGGATCCGAAATATCTGTTCTCAGATTCCACAGAAATAAGGCTAGCAAAGAGATCTACGAAACACAGATGTAACTCTGTGAGATGAATTCACAGAACACTAAGCAGTTTCCCAGAAAGCTTCTTTCCAGATTTCATCTGAGGATATTTCCTTTTTCACCATAGCCCTCTATGGGCTTCCAAATATCACTTTGCCAATTCCAGAAGAACTGTATTAGCGAAAGGTTTCTTGAGGGGAAACCTGTAACTCTGTGAGATGATTTCACAGAACACAAAGAAGTTTCTCAGAAAGCTTCTTTCTCTTTGTTATCGAAGCATATTTCCTTTGTCCCTATAGTCTTCAAAGGGATCCGAAATATCTGTTCTCAGATTCCACAGAAATAAGGCTAGCAAAGAGATCTACGAAACACAGATGTAATTCTGTGAGATGAATTCACAGAACACTAAGCAGTTTCTCAGAAAGCTTCTTTCCAGATTTCATCTGAGGATATTTCCTTTTTCACCATTGCCCTCTATGGGCTTCCAAATATAACTTTGCCAGTTCCAAAAGAACTGTCTTAGCGAAAGGCTTCTTGAGACGAAAGGTGTAACTCTGTGAGATGATTTCACAGAACACAAAGAAGTTTCTCAGAAAGCTTCTTTCTCTTTGTTATCGGAGGATATTTCCTTAGGCCCTATATTCTGCAAAGGGATCCGAAATATCTGTTCTCAGATTCCACAGAAATAAGGCTAGCAAAGAGATGTACGAAACACAGATGTAACTCTGTGAGATGAATTCACAGAACACTAAGCAGTTTCTCAGAAAGCTTCTTTCCAGATTTCATCTGAGGATATTTCCTTTTTCACCATAGCCCTCTATGGGCTTCCAAATATCACTTTGCCAATTCCACAAGAACTATCTTAGCGAAAGGCTTCTTGAGGGGAAAGCTGTAACTCTGTGAGATGATTTCACAGAACACAAAGATGTTTCTCAGAAAGCTTCTTTCTCTTTGTTATCGGAGGATATTTCCTTTGGCCCTATAGTCTTCAAAGGGATCCGAAATATCTGTTCTCAGATTCCACAGAAATAAGGCTAGCAAAGAGATCTACGAAACACAGATGTAACTCTGTGAGATGAATTCACAGAACACTAAGCAGTTTCTCAGAAAGCTTCTTTCCAGATTTCATCTGAGGATATTTCCTTTTTCAACATAGCCCTCTATGGGCTTCCAAATATCACTTTGCCAATTCCACAAGAACTGTCTTAGCGAAAGGCTTCTTGAGGGGAAAGCTGTAACTCTGTGAGATGATTTCACAGAACACAAAGAATTTTCTCAGAAAGCTTCTTTCTCTTTGTTATCGGAGGATATTTCCTTTGGCCCTATAGTCTTCAAAGGGATCCGAAATATCTGTTCTCAGATTCCACAGAAATAAGGCTAGCAAAGAGATCCACGAAATACAGATGTAACTCTGTGAGTGGAAGTAAGACATCACAGAGGAGTTTCTCAGAAAGCTTCTTTCCAGATTTCATCTGAGGATATTTCCTTTTTCACCATAGCCCTCTATGGGCTTCCAAATATCACTTTGCCAATTCCACAAGAACTGTCTTAGCCAAAGGCTTCTTGAGGGGAAAGCTGTAACTCTGTGAGATGATTTCACAGAACACAAAGAAGTTTCTCAGAAAGCTTCTTTCTCTTTGTTATCGGAGGATATTTCCTTTGGCCCTATAGTCTTCAAAGGGATCCGAAATATCTGTTCTCACATTCCACAGAAATAAGGCTAGCAAAGAGATCTACGAAACACAGATGTAACTCTGTGAGATGAATTCACAGAACACTAAGCAGTTTTTCAGAAAGCTTCTTTCCAGATTTCATCTGAGGATATTTCCTTTTTCACCATAGCCCTCTATGGGCTTCCAAATATAACTTTGCCAATTCCACAAGAACTGTCTTAGCAAAAGACTTCTTCAGGGGAAAGCTGTCACTCTGTGAGATGATTTCACAGAACACAAAGAAGTTTCTCAGAAAGCTTCTTCCTCTTTGTTATCGGAGGATATTTCTTTTGGCCCTATAGTCTTCAAAGGGATCCGAAATATCTGTTCGCAGATTCCACAGAAATAAGGCTAGCAAAGAGATCTATGAAACACACATGTAACTCTGTGAGATGAATTCACAGAACACTAAGTAGTTTCTCAGAAAGCTTCTTTCCAGATTTCATCTGAGGATATTTGCTTTTTCACCATAGCCCTCTATGGGCTTGCAAATATCACTTTGCCAATTCCACAAGAACTGTCTTAGCGAAAGGCTTCTTGAGGGGGAAGCTGTAACTCTGTGAGATGATTTCACAGAACACAAAGAAGTTTCTCAGAAAGCTTCTTTCTCTTTGTTATCGGAGGATTTTTCCTTTGGCCCTATAGTCTTCAAAGGGATCCGAAATATCTGTTCTCAGATTCCACAGAAAGAAGGCTAGCAAAGAGATCTATGAAACACAGATGTAACTCTGTGAGTGGAAGTCACAAATCACAGAGGAGTTTCTCAGAAAGCTTCTTTCCAGATTTCATCTGAGGATATTTGCTTTTTCACCGTAGCCCTTTATGGGCTTCCAAATATCACTTTGCCAATTCCAGAAGAACTGTCTTAGCGAAAGGTTTCTTGAGGGGAAAGCTGTAACTCTGTGAGATGATTTCACAGAACACAAAGAAGTTTCTCAGAAAGCTTCTTTCTCTTTGTTATCGGAGGATATTTCCTTTGGCCCTATAGTCTTCAAAGGGATCCGAAATATCTGTTCTCAGATTCCACAGAAATAAGGCTAGCAAAGAGATCCACGAAATACAGATGTAACTCTGTGAGTGGAAGTCACACATCACAGAGGAGTTTCTCAGAAAGCTTCTTTCCAGATTTCATCTGAGGATATTTCCTTTTTCACCATAGCCCTCTATGGGCTTCCAAATATCACTTTGCCAATTCCACAAGAACTGTCTTAGCGAAAGGCTTCTTGAGGGGAAAGCTGTAACTCTGTGAGATGATTTCACAGAACACAAAGAAGTTTCTCAGAAAGCTTCTTTCTCTTTGTTATCGGAGGATATTTCCTTTGGCCCTATAGTCTTCAAAGGGATCCGAAATATCTGTTCGCAGATTCCACAGAAATAAGGCTAGCAAAGAGATCTATGAAACACAGATGTAACTCTGTGAGATGAATTCACAGAACACTGAGTAGTTTCTCAGAAAGCTTCTTTCCAGATTTCATCTGAGGATATTTCCTTTTTCACCATAGCCCTCTATGGGCTTCCAAATATCACTTTGCCAGTTCCACAAGAACTGTCTTAGCGAAAGGCTTCTTGAGAAGAAAGGTGTAACTCAGTGAGATGATTTCACAGAACACAAAGAAGTTTCTCAGAAAGCTTCTTTCTCTTTGTTATCGGAGGATATTTCCTTTGGCCCTATAGTCTTCAAAGGGATCCGAAATATCTGTTCTCAGATTCCACAGAAATAAGGCTAGCAAAGAGATCTACGAAACACAGATGTAACTCTGTGAGATGAATTCACAGAACACTAAGCAGTTTCCCAGAAAGCTTCTTTCCAGATTTCATCTGAGGATATTTCCTTTTTCACCATAGCCCTCTATGGGCTTCCAAATATAACTTTGCCAGTTCCAAAAGAACTGTCTTAGCGAAAGGCTTCTTGAGACGAAAGGTGTAACTCTGTGAGATGATTTCACAGAACACAAAGAAGTTTCTCAGAAAGCTTCTTTCTCTTTGTTATCCGAGGATATTTCCTTAGGCCCTATATTCTGCAAAGGGATCCGAAATATCTGTTCTCAGATTCCACAGAAATAAGGCTAGCAAAGAGATCTACGAAACACAGATGTAACTCTGTGAAATGAATTCACAGAACACTAAGCAGTTTCTCAGAAAGCTTCTTTCCAGATTTCATCTGAGGATATTTCCTTTTTCACCATAGCCCTCTATGGGCTTCCAAATATCACTTTGCCAATTCCACAAGAACTGTCTTAGCGAAAGGCTTCTTGAGGGGAAAGCTGTAACTCTGTGAGATGATTTCACAGAACACAAAGAAGTTTCTCAGAAAGCTTCTTTCTCTTTGTTATCGGAGGATATTTCCTTTGGCCCTATAGTCTTCAAAGGGATCCGAAATATCTGTTCTCAGATTCCACAGAAATAAGGCTAGCAAAGAGATCTACGAAACACAGATGTAACTCTGTGAGATGAATTCACAGAACACTAAGCAGTTTTTCAGAAAGCTTCTTTCCAGATTTCATCTGAGGATATTTCCTTTTTCAACATAGCCCTCTTTGGGCCTCCAAATATCACTTTGCCAATTCCACAAGAACTGTCTTCGCGAAAGGCTTCTTGACGGGAAAGCTGTAACTCTGTGAGATGATTTCAGAGAACACAAAGAAGTTTCTCAGAAAGCTTCTTTCTCTTTGTTATCGGAGGATATTTCCTTTGGCCCTATAGTCTTCAAAGGGATCCGAAATATCTGTTCTCAGATTCCACAGAAATAAGGCTCGCAAAGAGATCTACGAAACACAGATGTAACTCTGTGAGATGAATTCACAGAACACTAAGCAGTTTCTCAGAAAGCTTCTTTCCAGATTTCATCTGAGGATATTTCCTTTTTCACCATAGGCCTCTATGGGCTTCCAAATATAACTTTGCCAGTTGCAAAAGAACTGTCTTAGCGAAAGGCTTCTTGAGACGAAAGGTGTAACTCTGTGAGATGATTTCACAGAACACAAAGAAGTTTCTCAGAAAGCTTCTTTCTCTTTCTTATCGGAGGATATTTCCTTTGGCCTTATAGTCTTCAAAGGAATCCGAAATATCTGTTCTCATTTTCCACAGAAATAAGGCTAGCAAAGAGATCTACGAAAAACAGATGTAACTCTGTGAGATGAATTCACAGAACACTAAGCAGTTTTTCAAAAAGCTCCTTTCCAGATTTCATCTGAGGATATTTGCTTTTTCACCATAGCCCTCTATGGGCTTCCAAATATCACTTTGCCAATTCCAGAAGAACTGTCTTAGCGAAAGGTTTCTTGAGGGGAAAACTGTAACTCTGTGAGATGATTTCACAGAACACAAAGAAGTTTCTCAGAAAGCTTCTTTCTCTTTGTTATCGGAGGATATTTCCTTTGACCCGATAGTCTTCAAAGGGATCCGAAATATCTGTTCTCAGATTCCACAGAAATAAGGCTAGCAAAGAGATCCACGAAATACAAATGTAACTCTGTGAGTGGAAGTCACACACCACAGAGGAGTTTCTCAGAAAGCTTCTTTCCAGATTTCATCTTAGGATATTTCCTTTTTCACCATAGCCCTCTATGGGCTTCCAAATATCACTTTGCCAATTCCACAAGAACTGTCTTAGCGAAAGGCTTCTTGAAGGGAAAGCTGTAACTCTGTGAGATGATTTCACAGAACACAAAGAAGTTTCTCAGAAAGCTTCTTTCTCTTTGTTATCGGAGGATATTTCCTATGGCCCTATAGTCTTCAAAGGGATCCGAAATATATGTTCGCAGATTCAACAGAAATAAGGCTAGCAAAGAGATCTACGAAACACAGATGTAACTCTGTGAGATGAATTCACAGAACACTAAGCAGTTTCTCAGAAATCTTCTTTCCAGATTTCATCTGAGGATATTTGCTTTTTCACCATAGCCCTCTATGGGCTTCCAAATATCACTTTGCCAATTCCACAAGAACTGTCTTAGCGAAAGGCTTCTTGAGGGGAAAGCTGTAACTCTGTGAGATGATTTCACAGAACACAAAGAAGTTTCTCAGAAAGCTTCTTTCTCTTTGTTATCGGAGGATATTTCCTTTGGCCCTATAGTCTTCAAAGGGATCCGAAATATCTGTTCTCAGATTCCACAGAAATAAGGCTAGCAAAGAGATCTACGAAACACAGATGTAACTCTGTGAGATGAATTCACAGAACACTAAGGAGTTTCTCAGAAAGCTTCTTTCCAGATTTCATCTGAGGATATTTCCTTTTTCACCATAGCCCTCTATGGGCTTTAAATATCACTTGGCCAGTTCCACAAGAACTGTCTTAGCGAAATGCTTCTTGAGACGAAAGGTGTAACTCTGTGAGATGATTTCACAGAACACAAAGAAGTTTCTCAGAAAGCTTCTTTCTCTTTGTTATCGGAGGATATTTCCTTTGGACCTATAGTCTTCAAAGGGATCCGAAATATCTGTTCTCAGATTCCACAGAAATAAGGCTAGCAAAGAGATCTACAAAACACAGATGTAACTCTGTGAGATGAATTCACAGAACACTAAGCAGTTTCTCAGAAAGCTTCTTTCCAGATTTCATCTGAGGATATTTCCTTTTTCAACATAGCCCTCTATGGGCTTCCAAATATAACTTTGTCAATTCCACAAGGACTGTCTTAGCGAAAGGCTTCTTGAAGGGAAATCTGTAACTCTGTGAGATGATTTCACAGAACACAAAGAGTTTCTCAGAAAGCTTCTTTCTCTTTGTTATCGGAGGATATTTCCTTTGGCACTATAGTCTTCAAAGGGATCCGAAATATCTGTTCTCAGATTCCACAGAAATAAGGCTAGCAAAGAGATCCACGAAATACAGATGTAACTCTGTGAGTGGAAGTCACACATCACAGAGGAGTTTCTCAGAAAGCTTCTTTCCAGATTTCATCTGAGGATATTTCCTTTTTCACCATAGCCCTCTATGGGCTTCCAAATATAACTTTGCCAATTCCACAAGAACTGTCTTAGCGAAAGGCTTCTTGAGGGGAAAGCTGTAACTCTGTGAGATGATTTCACAGAACACAAAGAAGTTTCTCAGAAAGCTTCTTTCTCTTTGTTATCGGAGGATATTTCCTTTGCCCCTATAGTCTTCAAAGGGATCCGAAATATCTGTTCTCAGATTCCACAGAAATAAGGCTAGCAAAGAGATCTACGAAACACAGATGTAACTCTGTGAGATGAATTCACAGAACACTAAGCAGTTTCTCAGAAAGCTTCTTTCCAGATTTCATCTGAGGATATTTCCTTTTTCACCATAGCCCTCTATGGGCTTCCAAATATCACTTTGCCAATTCCACAAGAACTGTCTTAGCGAAAGGCTTCTTCAGGGGAAAGCTGTCACTCTGTGAGATGATTTCACAGAACACAAAGAAGTTTCTCAGAAAGCTTCTTTCTCTTTGTTATCGGAGGATATTTCTTTTGGCCCTATAGTCTTCAAAGAGATCCGAAATATCTGTTCGCAGATTCCACAGAAATAAGGCTAGCAAAGAGATCTATGAAACACAGATGTAGCTCTGTGAGATGAATTCACAGAACACTAAGTAGTTTCTCAGAAAGCTTCTTTCCAGATTTCATCTGAGGATATTTCCTTTTTCACCATAGCCCTCTATGGGCTTCCAAATATCACTTTGCCAATTCCGCAAGAACTGTTTTCGCAAAAGGCTTCTTGAGGGGAAAGCTGTAACTCTGTGAGATGATTTCACAGAGCACAAAGAAGTTTCTCTGAAAGCTTCTTTCTCTTTGTTATCGGAGGATATTTCCTTTGGCCCCATAGCCTTCAAAGGGATCTGAAATATCTGTTCTCAGATTCCACAGAAATAAGGCTAGCAAAGAGATCTACGAAACACAGAGGTAACTGTGTGAGATGAATTAACAGAACACTAAGCAGTTTCTCAGAAAACTTCTTTCCAGATTTCATCTGAGGATATTTCCTTTTTCACCATAGCCCTCTAGGAGCTTCCAAATGTCACTTTCCCAATCCCACAAGAAATGTCTTAGCGAAAGGCTTCTTGAGGGGAAAGCTGTAACTCTGTGAGATGATTTCACAGAACACAAAGAAGTTTCTCAGAAATCTTCTTTCTCTTTGTTATCGGAGGATATTTCCTTTGGCCCTATAGTCTTCAAAGGGATCCGAAATATCTGTTCTCAGATCCCACAGAAATAAGGCTAGCAAAGAGATCCACGAAATACAGATGTAACCCTGTGGGTGGAAGTCACGCATCACAGAGGAGATTCTCAGAAAGCTTCTTTCCAGATTTCATCTGAGGATATTTCCTTTTTTACCATAGCCCTCTATGGGATTCCAAATATCACTTTGCCAATTCCAAAAGAACTGTCTTAGCGAAAGGCTTCTTGAGGGGAAAGCTGTAACTCTGTGAGATGATTTCACAGAATGCAAAGAAGTTCCTCAGAAAGCTTCTTTCTCTTTGTTATCGGAGGATATTTCCTTTGGCCCTATAGTCTTCCAAGGGATCCGAAATATCTGTTCTCAGATTCCACAGAAATAAGGCTAGCAAAGAGATCTACGAAACACAGATGTAACTCTGTGAGATGAATTCACCGAACACTAAGCAGTTTCTCAGAAAGCTTCTTTCCAGATTTCATCTGAGGATATTTCCTTTTTCACCATAAACCTCTATGGGCTTCCAAATATCACTTTGCCAATTCCACAAGAACTGTCTTAGCGAAAGTCTTCTTGAGGGGAAAGCTGTAACTCTGTGAGATGATTTCACAGAACACAAAGAAGTTTGTCAGAAAGTTTCTTTCTCTTTGTTATCGGAGGATATTTCCTTTGGCCCTATAGTCTTCAAAGGGATCCGAAATATCTGTTCTCAGATTCCACAGAAAGAAGGCTAGCAAAGAGATCTACGAAACACAGATGTAACTCTGTGAGTGGAAGTCACAAATCACAGAGGAGTTTCTCAGAAAGCTTCTTTCCAGATTCCATCTGAGGATATTTGCTTTTTCACCGTAGCCCTTTATGGGCTTCCAAATATCACTTTGCCAATTCCAGAAGAACTGTCTTAGCGAAAGGTTTCTTGAGGGGAAAGCTGTAACTCTGTGAGATGATTTCACAGAACACAAAGAAGTTTCTCAGAAAGCTTCTTTCTCTTTGTTATCGGAGGATATTTCCTTTGGCCCTATAGTCTTCAAAGGGATCCGAAATATCTGTTCTCAGATTCCACAGAAATAAGGCTAGCAAAGAGATCCACGAAATACAGATGTAACTCTGTGAGTGGAAGTCACACATCACAGAGGAGTTTCTCAGAAAGCTTCTTTCCAGATTTCATCTGAGGATATTTCCTTTTTCACCATAGCCCTCTATGGGCTTCCAAATATCACTTTGCCAATTCCACAAGAACTGTCTTAGCGAAAGGCTTCTTGAGGGGAAAGCTGTAACTCTGTGAGATGATTTCACAGAACACAAAGAAGTTTCTCAGAAAGCTTCTTTCTCTTTGTTATCGGAGGATATTTCCTTTGGCCCTATAGTCTTCAAAGGGATCCGCAATATCTGTTCGCAGATTCCACAGAAATAAGGCTAGCAAAGAGATCTATGAAACACAGATGTAACTCTGTGAGATGAATTCACAGAACACTGAGTAGTTTCTCAGAAAGCTTCTTTCCAGATTTCATCTGAGGATATTTCCTTTTTCACCATAGCCCTCTATGGGCTTCCAAATATCACTTTGCCAGTTCCACAAGAACTGTCTTAGCGAAAGGCTTCTTCAGTGGAAAGCTGTAACTCAGTGAGATGATTTCACAGAACACAAAGAAGTTTCTCAGAAAGCTTCTTTCTCTTTGTTATCGGAGGATATTTCCTTTGGCCCTATAGTCTTCAAAGGGATCCGAAATATCTGTTCTCAGATTCCACAGAAATAAGGCTAGCAAAGAGATCTACGAAACACAGATGTAACTCTGTGAGATGAATTCACAGAACACTAAGCAGTTTCCCAGAAAGCTTCTTTCCAGATTTCATCTGAGGATATTTCCTTTTTCACCATAGCCCTCTATGGGCTTCCAAATATAACTTTGCCAGTTCCAAAAGAACTGTCTTAGCGAAAGGCTTCTTGAGACGAAAGGTGTAACTCTGTGAGATGATTTCACAGAACACAAAGAAGTTTCTCAGAAAGCTTCTTTCTCTTTGTTATCCGAGGATATTTCCTTAGGCCCTATATTCTGCAAAGGGATCCGAAATATCTGTTCTCAGATTCCACAGAAATAAGGCTAGCAAAGAGATCTACGAAACACAGATGTAACTCTGTGAAATGAATTCACAGAACACTAAGCAGTTTCTCAGAAAGCTTCTTTCCAGATTTCATCTGAGGATATTTCCTTTTTCACCATAGCCCTCTATGGGCTTCCAAATATAACTTTGCCAGTTGCAAAAGAACTGTCTTAGCGAAAGGCTTCTTGAGACGAAAGGTGTAACTCTGTGAGATGATTTCACAGAACACAAAGAAGTTTCTCAGAAAGCTTCTTTCTCTTTGTTATCGGAGGATATTTCCTTTGGCCTTATAGTCTTCAAAGGAATCCGAAATATCTGTTCTCATTTTCCACAGAAATAAGGCTAGCAAAGAGATCTACGAAAAACAGATGTAACTCTGTGAGATGAATTCACAGAACACTAAGCAGTTTTTCAAAAAGCTTCTTTCCAGATTTCATCTGAGGATATTTGCTTTTTCACCATAGCCCTCTATGGGCTTCCAAATATCACTTTGCCAATTCCAGAAGAACTGTCTTAGCGAAAGGTTTCTTGAGGGGAAAACTGTAACTCTGTGAGATGATTTCACAGAACACAAAGACGTTTCTCAGAAAGCTTCTTTCTCTTTGTTATCGGAGGATATTTCCTTTGACCCGATAGTCTTCAAAGGGATCCGAAATATCTGTTCTCAGATTCCACAGAAATAAGGCTAGCAAAGAGATCCACGAAATACAGATGTAACTCTGTGAGTGGAAGTCACACACCACAGAGGAGTTTCTCAGAAAGCTTCTTTCCAGATTTCATCTTAGGATATTTCCTTTTTCACCATAGCCCTCTATGGGCTTCCAAATATCACTTTGCCAATTCCACAAGAACTGTCTTAGCGAAAGGCTTCTTGAAGGGAAAGCTGTAACTCTGTGAGATGATTTCACAGAACACAAAGAAGTTTCTCAGAAAGCTTCTTTCTCTTTGTTATCGGAGGATATTTCCTATGGCCCTATAGTCTTCAAAGGGATCCGAAATATATGTTCGCAGATTCAACAGAAATAAGGCTAGCAAAGAGATCTACGAAACACAGATGTAACTCTGTGAGATGAATTCACAGAACACTAAGCAGTTTCTCAGAAATCTTCTTTCCAGATTTCATCTGAGGATATTTGCTTTTTCACCATAGCCCTCTATGGGCTTCCAAATATCACTTTGCCAATTCCACAAGAACTGTCTTAGCGAAAGGCTTCTTGAGGGGAAAGCTGTAACTCTGTGAGATGATTTCACAGAACACAAAGAAGTTTCTCAGAAAGCTTCTTTCTCTTTGTTATCGGAGGATATTTCCTTTGGCCCTATAGTCTTCAAAGGGATCCGAAATATCTGTTCTCAGATTCCACAGAAATAAGGCTAGCAAAGAGATCTACGAAACACAGATGTAACTCTGTGAGATGAATTCACAGAACACTAAGGAGTTTCTCAGAAAGCTTCTTTCCAGATTTCATCTGAGGATATTTCCTTTTTCACCATAGCCCTCTATGGGCTTTAAATATCACTTGGCCAGTTCCACAAGAACTGTCTTAGCGAAATGCTTCTTGAGACGAAAGGTGTAACTCTGTGAGATGATTTCACAGAACACAAAGAAGTTTCTCAGAAAGCTTCTTTCTCTTTGTTATCGGAGGATATTTCCTTTGCCCCTATAGTCTTCAAAGGGATCCGAAATATCTGTTCTCAGATTCCACAGAAATAAGGCTAGCAAAGAGATCTACGAAACACAGATGTAACTCTGTGAGATGAATTCACAGAACACTAAGCAGTTTCTCAGAAAGCTTCTTTCCAGATTTCATCTGAGGATATTTCCTTTTTCACCATAGCCCTCTATGGGCTTCCAAATATCACTTTGCCAATTCCACAAGAACTGTCTTAGCGAAAGGCTTCTTCAGGGGAAAGCTGTCACTCTGTGAGATGATTTCACAGAACACAAAGAAGTTTCTCAGAAAGCTTCTTTCTCTTTGTTATCGGAGGATATTTCTTTTGGCCCTATAGTCTTCAAAGAGATCCGAAATATCTGTTCGCAGATTCCACAGAAATAAGGCTAGCAAAGAGATCTATGAAACACAGATGTAGCTCTGTGAGATGAATTCACAGAACACTAAGTAGTTTCTCAGAAAGCTTCTTTCCAGATTTCATCTGAGGATATTTCCTTTTTCACCATAGCCCTCTATGGGCTTCCAAATATCACTTTGCCAATTCCGCAAGAACTGTTTTCGCGAAAGGCTTCTTGAGGGGAAAGCTGTAACTCTGTGAGATGATTTCACAGAGCACAAAGAAGTTTCTCTGAAAGCTTCTTTCTCTTTGTTATCGGAGGATATTTCCTTTGGCCCCATAGCCTTCAAAGGGATCTGAAATATCTGTTCTCAGATTCCACAGAAATAAGGCTAGCAAAGAGATCTACGAAACACAGAGGTAACTGTGTGAGATGAATTAACAGAACACTAAGCAGTTTCTCAGAAAACTTCTTTCCAGATTTCATCTGAGGATATTTCCTTTTTCACCATAGCCCTCTAGGGGCTTCCAAATGTCACTTTCCCAATTCCACAAGAAATGTCTTAGCGAAAGGCTTCTTGAGGGGAAAGCTGTAACTCTGTGAGATGATTTCACAGAACACAAAGAAGTTTCTCAGAAATCTTCTTTCTCTTTGTTATCGGAGGATATTTCCTTTGGCCCTATAGTCTTCAAAGGGATCCGAAATATCTTTTCTCAGATCCCACAGAAATAAGGCTAGCAAAGAGATCCACGAAATACAGATGTAACCCTGTGGGTGGAAGTCACGCATCACAGAGGAGATTCTCAGAAAGCTTCTTTCCAGATTTCATCTGAGGATATTTCCTTTTTTACCATAGCCCTCTATGGGATTCCAAATATCACTTTGCCAATTCCAAAAGAACTGTCTTAGCGAAAGGCTTCTTGAGGGGAAAGCTGTAACTCTGTGAGATGATTTCACAGAATACAAAGAAGTTCCTCAGAAAGCTTCTTTCTCTTTGTTATCGGAGGATATTTCCTTTGGCCCTATAGTCTTCAAAGCGATCCGAAATATCTGTTCTCAGATTCCACAGAAATAAGGCTAGCAAAGAGATCTACGAAACACAGATGTAACTCTGTGAGATGAATTCACCGAACACTAAGCAGTTTCTCAGAAAGCTTCTTTCCAGATTTCATCTGAGGATATTTCCTTTTTCACCATAGCCCTCTATGGGCTTCCAAATATCACTTTGCCATTTCCACAAGAACTGTCTTAGCGAAAGTCTTCTTGAGGGAAAAGCTGTAACTCTGTGAGATGATTTCACAGAACACAAAGAAGTTTCTCAGAAAGCTTCTTTCTCTTTGTTATCGGAGGATATTTCCTTTGGCTCTATAGTCTTCAAAGGGATCCGAAATATCTGTTCTCAGATTCCACAGAAATAAGGCTAGCAAAGAGATCTACGAAACACAGATGTAACTCTGTGAGATGAATTCACAGAACACTAAGCAGTTTCTCAGAAAGCTTCTTTCCAGATTTCATCTGAGGATATTTCCTTTTTCACCATAGCCCTCTATGGGCTTCCAAATATCACTTTGCCAATTCCACAAGAACTGTCTTAGCGAAAGGATTCTTGAGGGGAAAGCTGTAACTCTGTGAGATGATTTCACAGAACACCAAGATGTTTCTCAGAAAGCTTCTTTCTCTTTGTTATCGGATGATATTTCCTTTGGCCCTATAGTCTTCAAAGGGATCCGAAATATCTGTTCTCAGATTCCACAGAAATAAGGCTAGCAAAGAGATCCACGAAATACAGATGTAACTCTGTGGGATGAATTGACAGAAAACTAAGCACTTTCTCAGAAAGCTTCTTTCCAGATTTCATCTGAGGATATTTCCTTTTTCACCATAGCCCTCTATGGGCTTCCAAATATCACTTTGCCAATTCCACAAGAACTGTCTTAGCGAAAGGCTTCTTCAGGCGAAAGCTGTAACTCTGTGAGATGATTTCACAGAACACAAAGAAGTTTCTCAGAAAGCTTCTTTCTCTTTGTTATCGGAGGATATTTCCTTTGGCCCTATAGACTTCAAAGGGATCCGAAATATCTGTTCTCAGATTCCACAGAAATAAGGCTAGCAAAGAGATCTACGAAACTCAGATGTAACTCTCTGAGATGAATTCATAGAACACTACGCAGTTTCTCAGAAAGCTTCTTTCCAGATTTCATCTGAGGATATTTCCTTTTTCACCATAGCCCTCTATGGGCTTCCAAATATCACTTTGCCAATTCCACAAGAACTGTCTTAGCGAAAGGCTTCTTGAGGGGAAAGCTGTAACTCTGTGAGATGATTTCACAGAACACAAAGAAGTTTCTCAGAAAGCTTCTTTCTCTTTGTTATCGGAGGATATTTCCTTTGGCCCTACAGTCTTCAAAGGGATCCGAAATATCTGTTCTGAGATTCCACAGAAATAAGGCTAGTAAAGAGATCTACGAAACACAGATGTAACTCTGTGAGATGAATTCACAGAACAGTAAGCAGTTTCTCAGAAAGCTTCTTTCCAGATTTCTTCTGAGGATATTTCCTTTTTCGCCATAGCCCTCTATGGGCTTCCAAATATCACTTTGCCTGTTCCACAAGAACTGTCTTAGCGAAAGGCTTCTTGAGACGAAAGGTGTAACTATGTGAGATGATTTCACAGAACACAAAGAAGTTTCTCAGAAAGCTTCCTTCTCTTTGTTATCGGAGGATATTTCCTTTGGCCCTATAGTCTTCAAAGGGATCCGAAATATCTGTTCTCAGATTCCACAGAAATAAGGCTAGCAAAGATATCTACGAAACACAGATGTAACTCTGTGAGTGGAAATCACACATCACAGAGGAGTTTCTCAGAAAGCTTCTTTCCAGATTTCATCTGAGGATATTTCCTTTTTCACCATAGCCCTCTATGGGCTTCCAAATATCACTTTGCCAATTCCACAAGAACTGTCTTAGCGAAAGTCTTCTACAGGGGAAAGCTGTAACTCTGTGAGATGATTTCACAGAACACAAAGAAGTTTCTCAGAAAGTTTCTTTCTCTTTGTTATCGGAGGATATTTCCTTTGGCCCTATAGTCTTCAAAGGGATCCGAAATATCTGTTCTCAGATTCCACAGAAATAAGGCTAGCAAAGAGATCTACGAAACACAGATGTAACCCTGTGAGATGAATTCACAGAACACTAAGCAGTTTCTCAGAAAGCTTCTTTCCAGATTTCATCTGAGGATATTTCCTTTTTCACCATAGCCCTCTATGGGCTTCCAAATATCACTTTGCCAGTTCCACAAGAACTGTCTTAGCGAAAGGCTTCTTGAGGGGAAAGATGTAACTCTGTGAGATGATTTCACAGAACACAAAGAAGCTTCTCAGAAAGCTTCCTTCTCTTTGTTATCGGAGGATATTTCCTTTGGCCCTATAGTCTTCAAAGGGATCCGAAATATCTGTTCTCAGATTCCACAGAAATAAGGCTAGCAAAGATATCTACGAAACACAGATGTAACTCTGTGAGTGAAAATCACACATCACAGAGGAGTTTCTCAGAAAGCTTCTTTCCAGATTTCATCTGAGGATATTTCCTTTTTCACCATAGCCCTCTAAGGGCTTCCAAATATCACTTTTCCAATTCCGCAAGAACTGTTTTAGCGAAAGGCTTCTTGAGGGGAAAGCTGTAACTCTGTGAGATGATTTCACAGAGCACAAAGAAGTTTCTCTGAAAGCTTCTTTCTCTTTGTTATCGGAGGATATTTCCTTTGGCCCTATAGTCTTCAAAGGGATCTGAAATATCTGTTCTCAGATTCCACAGAAATTAGGCTAGCAAAGCGATCTACGAAACACAGATGTAACTGTGTGAGAAGAATTAAAAGAACACTAAGCAGTTTCTCAGAAAACTTCTTTCCAGATTTCATCTGAGGATATTTCCTTTTTCACCATAGCCCTCTATGGGCTTCCAAATGTCACTTTCCCAACTTCACAAGAAATGTCTTAGCGAAAGGCTTCTTGAGGGGAAAGCTGTAACTCTGTGAGATGATTTCACAGAACGCAAAGAAGTTTCTCAGAAAGCTTCTTTCTCTTTGTTATCGGAGGATATTTCCTTTGGCCCTATAGTCTTCAAAGGGATCCGAAATATCTGTTCTCAGATCCCACAGAAATAAGGTTAGCAAAGAGATCCACGAAATACAGATGTAACACTGTGGGTGGAAGTCACGCATCCCAGAGGAGTTTCTCAGAAAGATTCTTTCCAGATTTCATCTGAGGATATTTCCTTTTTCACCATAGCCCTCTATGGGCTTCCAAATATCACTTTGCCAATTCCACAAGAACTGTCTTAGCGAAAGGCTTCTTGAGGGGAATGATGTAACTCTGTGAGGTGATTTCACAGTACACAAAGAAGTTTCTCAGAAAGCTTCTTTCTCCTTGTTATCGGAGGATATTTCCTTTGGTCCTATAGTCTTCAAAGGGATCCGAAATATCTGTTCTCAGATTCCACCGAAATAAGGCTAGCAAAGAGATCTACGAAACACAGATGTAACTCTGTGAGATGAATTCACAGAACCCTAAGCAGTTTCTCAGAAAGCTTCTTTCCAGATTTCATCTGAGGATGTTTCCTTTTTCACCATAGCCCTCCATGGGCTTCCAAATATCACTTTGCCAATACCAAAAGAACTGTCTTAGCGAAAGGCTTCTTGAGGGGAAAGCTGTAACTCTGTGAGATGATTTCACAGAACACCAAGAAGTTTCTCTGAAAGCTTCTTTCTCTTTGTTATCGGAGCATATTTCCTTTGGCCCTATAGTCTTCAAAGGGATCCGAAATATCTGTTCTCAGATTCCACAGAATTAAGGCTAGCAAAGAGATCCACGAAATACAGATGTAACTCTGTGAGATGAATTGACAGAAAACTAAGCACTTTCTCAGAAAGCTTCTTTCCAGATTTCATCTGAGGATATTTCCTTTTTCACCATAGCCCTCTATGGGCTTCCAAATATCACTTTGCCAATTCCACAAGAACTGTCTTAGCGAAAGGCTTCTTGAGGGGAAAGCTGTAACTCTGTGAGATGATTTCACAGAACACAAAGAAGTTTCTCAGAAAGCTTCTTTCTCTTTGTTATCGGAGGATATTTCCTTTGGCCCTATAGTCTTCAAAGGGATCCGAAATATCTGTTCTCAGATTCCACAGAAATAAGGCTAGCAAAGAGATCTACGAAACACAGATGTAACTCTGTGAGATGAATTCACAGAACACTAAGCAGTTTCTCAGAAAGCTTCTTTCCAGATTTCATCTGAGGATATTTCCTTTTTCACCATAGCCCTCTATGGGCTTCCAAATATCACTTTGCCAATTCCACAAGAACTGTCTTAGCGAAAGGCTTCTTGAGGGGAAAGCTGTAACTCAGTGAGATGAAATCACAGAACACAATGAAGTTTCTCAGAGCTTCTTTCTCTTTGTTATCGGAGGATATTTCCTTTGGCCCTATAGTCTTCAAAGGGATCCGAAATATCTGTTCTCAGATTCCACAGAAATAAGGCTAGCAAAGAGATCTACGAAACACAGATGTAACTCTGTGAGATGAATTCCCAGAACACTAAGCAGTTTCTCAGAAAGCTTCTTTCCAGATTTCATCTGAGGATATTTCCTTTTTCACCATAGCCCTCTATGGGCTTCCAAATATCACTTTGCCAATTCCACAAGAACTGTCTTAGCGAAAGGCTTCTTGAGGGGAAAGCTGTAACTCTGTGAGATGATTTCACAGAACACAAAGAAGTTTCTCAGAAAGCTTCTTTCTCTTTGTTATCGGAGGATATTTCCTTTGGCCCTATAGTCTTCAAAGGGATCCGAAATATCTGTTCTCAGATTCCACAGAAATAAGGCTAGCAAAGAGATCTACGAAACACAGATGTAACTCTGTGAGATGAATTCACGGAACACTAAGCAGTTTCTCAGAAAGCTTCTTTCCAGATTTCATCTGAGGATATTTCCTTTTTCACCATAGCCCTCTATGGGCTTCCAAATATCACTTTGCCAATTCCACAAGAACTGTCGTAGCGAAAGGCTTTTTGAGGGGAAAGCTGTAACTCTGTGAGATGATTTCACAGAACACAAAGAAGTTTCTCAGAAAGCTTCTTTCTCTTTGTTATCGGAGGATATTTCCTTTGGCCCTATAGTCTTCAAAGGGATCCGAAATATCTGTTCTCAGATTCCACAGAAATAAGGCTAGCAAAGAGATCTACGAAACACAGATGTAACTCTGTGAGATAAATTCACAGAACAGTAAGCAGTTTCTCAGAAAGCTTCTTTCCAGATTTTTCTGAGGATATTTCCTTTTTCACCATTGCCCTCTATGGGCTTCCAAATATCACTTTGCCAATTCCACAAGAACTGTCTTAGCGAAAGGCTTCTTGAGGGGAATGATGTAACTCTGTGAGGTGATTTCACAGTACACAAAGAAGTTTCTCAGAAAGCTTCTTTCTCCTTGTTATCGGAGGATATTTCCTTTGGTCCTATAGTCTTCAAAGGGATCCGAAATATCTGTTCTCAGATTCCACCGAAATAAGGCTAGCAAAGAGATCTACGAAACACAGATGTAACTCTGTGAGATGAATTCACAGAACCCTAAGCAGTTTCTCAGAAAGCTTCTTTCCAGATTTCATCTGAGGATGTTTCCTTTTTCACCATAGCCCTCCATGGGCTTCCAAATATCACTTTGCCAATACCAAAAGAACTGTCTTAGCGAAAGGCTTCTTGAGGGGAAAGCTGTAACTCTGTGAGATGATTTCACAGAACACCAAGAAGTTTCTCTGAAAGCTTCTTTCTCTTTGTTATCGGAGCATATTTCCTTTGGCCCTATAGTCTTCAAAGGGATCCGAAATATCTGTTCTCAGATTCCACAGAATTAAGGCTAGCAAAGAGATCCACGAAATACAGATGTAACTCTGTGAGATGAATTGACAGAAAACTAAGCACTTTCTCAGAAAGCTTCTTTCCAGATTTCATCTGAGGATATTTCCTTTTTCACCATAGCCCTCTATGGGCTTCCAAATATCACTTTGCCAATTCCACAAGAACTGTCTTAGCGAAAGGCTTCTTGAGGGGAAAGCTGTAACTCTGTGAGATGATTTCACAGAACACAAAGAAGTTTCTCAGAAAGCTTCTTTCTCTTTGTTATCGGAGGATATTTCCTTTGGCCCTATAGTCTTCAAAGGGATCCGAAATATCTGTTCTCAGATTCCACAGAAATAAGGCTAGCAAAGAGATCTACGAAACACAGATGTAACTCTGTGAGATGAATTCACAGAACACTAAGCAGTTTCTCAGAAAGCTTCTTTCCAGATTTCATCTGAGGATATTTCCTTTTTCACCATAGCCCTCTATGGGCTTCCAAATATCACTTTGCCAATTCCACAAGAACTGTCTTGGCGAAAGGCTTCTTGAGGGGAAAGCTGTAACTCAGTGAGATGAAATCACAGAACACAATGAAGTTTCTCAGAGCTTCTTTCTCTTTGTTATCGGAGGATATTTCCTTTGGCCCTATAGTCTTCAAAGGGATCCGAAATATCTGTTCTCAGATTCCACAGAAATAAGGCTAGCAAAGAGATCTACGAAACACAGATGTAACTCTGTGAGATGAATTCCCAGAACACTAAGCAGTTTCTCAGAAAGCTTCTTTCCAGATTTCATCTGAGGATATTTCCTTTTTCACCATAGCCCTCTATGGGCTTCCAAATATCACTTTGCCAATTCCACAAGAACTGTCTTAGCGAAAGGCTTCTTGAGGGGAAAGCTGTAACTCTGTGAGATGATTTCACAGAACACAAAGAAGTTTCTCAGAAAGCTTCTTTCTCTTTGTTATCGGAGGATATTTCCTTTGGCCCTATAGTCTTCAAAGGGATCCGAAATATCTGTTCTCAGATTCCACAGAAATAAGGCTAGCAAAGAGATCTACGAAACACAGATGTAACTCTGTGAGATGAATTCACGGAACACTAAGCAGTTTCTCAGAAAGCTTCTTTCCAGATTTCATCTGAGGATATTTCCTTTTTCACCATAGCCCTCTATGGGCTTCCAAATATCACTTTGCCAATTCCACAAGAACTGTCGTAGCGAAAGGCTTTTTGAGGGGAAAGCTGTAACTCTGTGAGATGATTTCACAGAACACAAAGAAGTTTCTCAGAAAGCTTCTTTCTCTTTGTTATCGGAGGATATTTCCTTTGGCCCTATAGTCTTCAAAGGGATCCGAAATATCTGTTCTCAGATTCCACAGAAATAAGGCTAGCAAAGAGATCTACGAAACACAGATGTAACTCTGTGAGATAAATTCACAGAACAGTAAGCAGTTTCTCAGAAAGCTTCTTTCCAGATTTTTCTGAGGATATTTCCTTTTTCACCATTGCCCTCTATGGGCTTCCAAATATCACTTTGCCAATTCCACAAGAACTGTCTTAGCGAAAGGCTTCTAGAGCGGAAAGCTGTAACTCAGTGAGATGATTTCACAGAACACAAAGAAGTTTCTCAGAAAGCTTCTTTCTCTTTGTTATCGGAGGATATTTCCTTTGGCCCTATACTCTTCAAAGGGATCCGAAATATCTGTTCTCAGATTCCACAGAAATAAGGCTAGCAAAGAGATCTACGAAACACAGATGTAACTCTGTGAGAAGAATTCACAGAACACTAAGCAGTTTCTCAGAAAGCTTCTTTCCAGATATCATCTGAGGATATTTGCTATTTCACCATAGCCCTCTATGGGCTTCCAAATATCACTTTGCCAATTCCACAAGAACTGTCTTAGCGAAAGGCTTCTTGAGGGGAAAGCTGTAACTCTGTGAGATGATTTCACAGAACACAAAGAAGTTTCTCAGAAAGCTTCTTTCTCTTTGTTATCGAAGGATATTTCCTTTGGCCCTATACACTTCAAAGGGATCCGAAATATCTGTTCTCAGACTCCACAGAAATAAGGCTGGCAAAGAGATATACGAAACACAGATGTAACTCGGTGAGATGAATTCACAGAACACTAAGCAGTTTCTCAGAAAGCTTCTTTCCAGATTTCATCTGAGGATATTTTCTTTTTCACCATAGCCCTGTATGGCGTTCCAAATATCACTTTGCCAATTCCACAAGAACTGTCTTAGCGAAAGGCTTCTTCAGGCGAAAGCTGTAACTCTGTGAGATGAAATCACAGAACACAAAGAAGTTTCTCAGAAAGCTTCTTTCTCTTTGTTATCGGAGGATATTTCCTTTGGCCCTATAGTCTTCAAAGGGATCCGAAATATCTGTTCTCAGATTCCACAGAAATAAGGCGAGCAAAGAGATCTACGAAACACAGATGTAACTCTGTAAGATGAATTCACAGAACACTAAGCAGTTTCTCAGAAAGCTTCTTTCCAGATTTCATCTGAGGATATTTCCTTTTTCCCCATAGCCCTCTATGGGCTTCCAAATATCACTTTGCCAATTCCACAAGAACTGTCTTACCGAAAGGCTTCTGGAGGGGAAAGCTGTAACTCTTTGAGATGATTTCACAGAACACAAAGAAGTTTCTCAGAAAGCTTCTTTCTCTTTGTTATCGGAGGATATTTCCTTTGGCCCTATAGTCTTCAAAGGGATCCGAAATATCTGTTCTCAGATTCCAGAGAAATAAGGCTTGCAAAGTGATCTACGAAACACAGATGTAACTCTGTGAGATGAATTCACAGAACACTAAGCAGTTTTTCAGAAAGCTTCTTTCCAGATTTCATCTGAAGATATTTCCTTTTTCAACATAGCCCTCTATAGGGTTAGAAATATCACTTAGCCAATTCCACAAGAACTGTCTTAGCGAAAGGCTTCTTGAGGGGAAAGCTGTAACTCTGTGAGATGATTTCACAGAACACAAAGAAGTTTATCAGAAACCTTCTTTCTCTTTGTTATCGGAGGATATTTCCTTTGGCCCTGTAGTCTTCAAAGGGATCCGAAATATCTGTTCTCAGATTCCACAGAAATAAGGCTAGCAAAGAGATCTACGAAACACAGATGTAACTCAGTGAGATGAATTCACAGAACACTAAGCAGTTTCTCAGAAAGCTTCTTTCCAGATTTCATCTGAGGATATTTCCTTTTTCACCATAGCCCTCTATGGGCTTCCAAATATCACTTTGCCAATTCCACAAGAACTGTCTTAGCGAAAGGCTTCTTGAGGGGAAAGCTGTAACTCTGTGAGATGATTTCACAGAACACAAAGAAGTTTCTCAGAAAGCTTCTTCCTCTTTGTTATCGGAGCAAATTTCCTTTGGCCCTATAGGCTTCAAAGGGATCCGAAATATCTGTTCTCAGATTCCACAGAAATAAGGCTAGCAAAGATATCTACGAAACACAGATGTAACTCTGTGAGATGAATTCACAGAACACTAAGCAGTTTCTCAGAAAGCTTCTTTCCAGATTTCATCTGAGGATATTTCCTTTTTCACCATAGCCCTCTATGGGCTTCCAAATATCACTTTGCCAATTCCACAAGAACTGTCTTAGCGAAAGGCTTCTTGAGGGGAAAGCTGTAACTCTGTGAGATGATTTCACAGAACACAAAGAAGTTTCTCAGAAAGCTTCTTTCTCTTTGTTATCGGAGGATATTTCCTTTGGCCCTATAGTCTTCAAAGGGATCCGAAATATCTGTTCTCAGATTCCACAGAAATAAGGCTAGCAAAGAGATCTACGAAACACAGATGTAACTCTGTGAGGTGAATTCACAGAACACTAAGCAGTTTCTCAGAAAGCTTCTTTCCAGATTTCATCTGAGGATATTTCCTTTTTCACCATAGCCCTCTATGGGCTTCCAAATATCACTTTGCCAATTCCACAAGAACTGTCTTAGCGAAAGGCTTCTTGAGGGGAAAGCTGTAACTCTGTGAGATGATTTCACAGAACACAAAGAAGTTTCTCAGAAAGCTTCTTTCTCTTTGTTATCGGAGGATATTTCCTTTGGCCCTATAGTCTTCAAAGGGATCCGAAATATCTGTTCTCAGATTCCACAGAAATAAGGCTAGCAAAGAGATCTACGAAACACAGATGTAACTCTGTGAGATGAATTCACGGAACACTAAGCAGTTTCTCAGAAAGCTTCTTTCCAGATTTCATCTGAGGATATTTCCTTTTTCACCATAGCCCTCTATGGGCTTCCAAATATCACTTTGCCAATTCCACAAGAACTGTCGTAGCGAAAGGCTTTTTGAGGGGAAAGCTGTAACTCTGTGAGATGATTTCACAGAACACAAAGAAGTTTCTCAGAAAGCTTCTTTCTCTTTGTTATCGGAGGATATTTCCTTTGGCCCTATAGTCTTCAAAGGGATCCGAAATATCTGTTCTCAGATTCCACAGAAATAAGGCTAGCAAAGAGATCTACGAAACACAGATGTAACTCTGTGAGATAAATTCACAGAACAGTAAGCAGTTTCTCAGAAAGCTTCTTTCCAGATTTTTCTGAGGATATTTCCTTTTTCACCATAGCCCTCTATGGGCTTCCAAATATCACTTTGCCAATTCCACAAGAACTGTCTTAGCGAAAGGCTTCTAGAGGGGAAAGCTGTAACTCAGTGAGATGATTTCACAGAACACAAAGAAGTTTCTCAGAAAGCTTCTTTCTCTTTGTTATCGGAGGATATTTCCTTTGGCCCTATACTCTTCAAAGGGATCCGAAATATCTGTTCTCAGATTCCACAGAAATAAGGCTAGCAAAGAGATCTACGAAACACAGATGTAACTCTGTGAGAAGAATTCACAGAACACTAAGCAGTTTCTCAGAAAGCTTCTTTCCAGATATCATCTGAGGATATTTGCTATTTCACCATAGCCCTCTATGGGCTTCCAAATATCACTTTGCCAATTCCACAAGAACTGTCTTAGCGAAAGGCTTCTTGAGGGGAAAGCTGTAACTCTGTGAGATGATTTCACAGAACACAAAGAAGTTTCTCAGAAAGCTTCTTTCTCTTTGTTATCGAAGGATATTTCCTTTGGCCCTATACACTTCAAAGGGATCCGAAATATCTGTTCTCAGACTCCACAGAAATAAGGCTGGCAAAGAGATCTACGAAACACAGATGTAACTCGGTGAGATGAATTCACAGAACACTAAGCAGTTTCTCAGAAAGCTTCTTTCCAGATTTCATCTGAGGATATTTTCTTTTTCACCATAGCCCTGTATGGCGTTCCAAATATCACTTTGCCAATTCCACAAGAACTGTCTTAGCGAAAGGCTTCTTCAGGCGAAAGCTGTAACTCTGTGAGATGAAATCACAGAACACAAAGAAGTTTCTCAGAAAGCTTCTTTCTCTTTGTTATCGGAGGATATTTCCTTTGGCCCTATAGTCTTCAAAGGGATCCGAAATATCTGTTCTCAGATTCCACAGAAATAAGGCGAGCAAAGAGATCTACGAAACACAGATGTAACTCTGTGAGATGAATTCACAGAACACTAAGCAGTTTCTCAGAAAGCTTCTTTCCAGATTTCATCTGAGGATATTTCCTTTTTCCCCATAGCCCTCTATGGGCTTCCAAATATCACTTTGCCAATTCCACAAGAACTGTCTTACCGAAAGGCTTCTGGAGGGGAAAGCTGTAACTCTTTGAGATGATTTCACAGAACACAAAGAAGTTTCTCAGAAAGCTTCTTTCTCTTTGTTATCGGAGGATATTTCCTTTGGCCCTATAGTCTTCAAAGGGATCCGAAATATCTGTTCTCAGATTCCAGAGAAATAAGGCTTGCAAAGTGATCTACGAAACACAGATGTAACTCTGTGAGATGAATTCACAGAACACTAAGCAGTTTTTCAGAAAGCTTCTTTCCAGATTTCATCTGAAGATATTTCCTTTTTCAACATAGCCCTCAATATGGTTAGAAATATCACTTAGCCAATTCCACAAGAACTGTCTTAGCGAAAGGCTTCTTGAGGGGAAAGCTGTAACTCTGTGAGATGATTTCACAGAACACAAAGAAGTTTATCAGAAACCTTCTTTCTCTTTGTTATCGGAGGATATTTCCTTTGGCCCTGTAGTCTTCAAAGGGATCCGAAATATCTGTTCTCAGATTCCACAGAAATAAGGCTAGCAAAGAGATCTACGAAACACAGATGTAACTCAGTGAGATGAATTCACAGAACACTAAGCAGTTTCTCAGAAAGCTTCTTTCCAGATTTCATCTGAGGATATTTCCTTTTTCACCATACCCCTCTATGGGCTTCCAAATATCACTTTGCCAATTCCACAAGAACTGTCTTAGCGAAAGGCTTCTTGAGGGGAAAGCTGTAACTCTGTGAGATGATTTCACAGAACACAAAGAAGTTTCTCAGAAAGCTTCTTCCTCTTTGTTATCGGAGCAAATTTCCTTTGGCCCTATAGGCTTCAAAGGGATCCGAAATATCTGTTCTCAGATTCCACAGAAATAAGGCTAGCAAAGATATCTACGAAACACAGATGTAACTCTGTGAGATGAATTCACAGAACACTAAGCAGTTTCTCAGAAAGCTTCTTTCCAGATTTCATCTGAGGATATTTCCTTTTTCACCATAGCCCTCTATGGGCTTCCAAATATCACTTTGCCAATTCCACAAGAACTGTCTTAGCGAAAGGCTTCTTGAGGGGAAAGCTGTAACTCTGTGAGATGATTTCACAGAACACAAAGAAGTTTCTCAGAAAGCTTCTTTCTCTTTGTTATCGGAGGATATTTCCTTTGGCCCTATAGTCTTCAAAGGGATCCGAAATATCTGTTCTCAGATTCCACAGAAATAAGGCTAGCAAAGAGATCTACGAAACACAGATGTAACTCTGTGAGATGAATTCACAGAACACTAAGCAGTTTCTCAGAAAGCTTCTTTCCAGATTTCATCTGAGGATATTTCCTTTTTCACCATAGCCCTCCATGGGCGTCCAAATATCACTTTGCCAATTCCACAAGAACTGTCTTAGCGAAAGGCTTCTTGAGGGGAAAGCTGTAACTCTGTGAGATGAAATCACAGAACACAAAGAAGTTTCTCAGAAAGCTTCTTTCTCTTTGTTATCGGAGGATATTTCCTTTGGCCCTATAGTCTTCAAAGGGATCCGAAATATCTGTTCTCAGATTCCACAGAAATAAGGCTAGCAAAGAGATCTACGAAACACAGATGTAACTCTGTGAGATGAATTCACAGAACACTAAGCAGTTTCTCAGAAAGCTTCTTTCCAGATTTCATCTGAGGATATTTCCTTTTTCACCATAGCCCTCTATGGGCTTCCAAATATCACTTTGCCAATTCCACAAGAACTGTCTTAGCGAAAGGCTTCTTGAGGGGAAAGCTGTAACTCTGTGAGATGATTTCACAGAACACAAAGAAGTTTCTCAGAAAGCTTCTTTCTCTTTGTTATCGGAGGATATTTCCTTTGGCCCTATAGTCTTCAAAGGGATCCGAAATATCTGTTCTCAGATTCCACAGAAATAAGGCTAGCAAAGAGATCTACGAAACACAGATGTAACTCTGTGAGATGAATTCACGGAACACTAAGCAGTTTCTCAGAAAGCTTCTTTCCAGATTTCATCTGAGGATATTTCCTTTTTCACCATAGCCCTCTATGGGCTTCCAAATATCACTTTGCCAATTCCACAAGAACGTCGTAGCGAAAGGCTTTTTGAGGGGAAAGCTGTAACTCTGTGAGATGATTTCACAGAACACAAAGAAGTTTCTCAGAAAGCTTCTTTCTCTTTGTTATCGGAGGATATTTCCTTTGGCCCTATAGTCTTCAAAGGGATCCGAAATATCTGTTCTCAGATTCCACAGAAATAAGGCTAGCAAAGAGATCTACGAAACACAGATGTAACTCTGTGAGATAAATTCACAGAACAGTAAGCAGTTTCTCAGAAAGCTTCTTTCCAGATTTTTCTGAGGATATTTCCTTTTTCACCATAGCCCTCTATGGGCTTCCAAATATCACTTTGCCAATTCCACAAGAACTGTCTTAGCGAAAGGCTTCTAGAGGGGAAAGCTGTAACTCAGTGAGATGATTTCACAGAACACAAAGAAGTTTCTCAGAAAGCTTCTTTCTCTTTGTTATCGGAGGATATTTCCTTTGGCCCTATACTCTTCAAAGGGATCCGAAATATCTGTTCTCAGATTCCACAGAAATAAGGCTAGCAAAGAGATCTACGAAACACAGATGTAACTCTGTGAGAAGAATTCACAGAACACTAAGCAGTTTCTCAGAAAGCTTCTTTCCAGATATCATCTGAGGATATTTGCTATTTCACCATAGCCCTCTATGGGCTTCCAAATATCACTTTGCCAATTCCACAAGAACTGTCTTAGCGAAAGGCTTCTTGAGGGGAAAGCTGTAACTCTGTGAGATGATTTCACAGAACACAAAGAAGTTTCTCAGAAAGCTTCTTTCTCTTTGTTATCGAAGGATATTTCCTTTGGCCCTATACACTTCAAAGGGATCCGAAATATCTGTTCTCAGACTCCACAGAAATAAGGCTGGCAAAGAGATCTACGAAACACAGATGTAACTCGGTGAGATGAATTCACAGAACACTAAGCAGTTTCTCAGAAAGCTTCTTTCCAGATTTCATCTGAGGATATTTTCTTTTTCACCATAGCCCTGTATGGCGTTCCAAATATCACTTTGCCAATTCCACAAGAACTGTCTTAGCGAAAGGCTTCTTCAGGCGAAAGCTGTAACTCTGTGAGATGAAATCACAGAACACAAAGAAGTTTCTCAGAAAGCTTCTTTCTCTTTGTTATCGGAGGATATTTCCTTTGGCCCTATAGTCTTCAAAGGGATCCGAAATATCTGTTCTCAGATTCCACAGAAATAAGGCGAGCAAAGAGATCTACGAAACACAGATGTAACTCTGTGAGATGAATTCACAGAACACTAAGCAGTTTCTCAGAAAGCTTCTTTCCATATTTCATCTGAGGATATTTCCTTTTTCACCATAGCCCTCTATGGGCTTCCAAATATCACTTTGCCAATTCCACAAGAACTGTCTTAGCGAAACCCCTCGTGAGGGGAAAGCTGTAACTCTGTGAGATTATTTCACAGAACACAAAGAAGTTTATCACAAAGCTTCTTTCTCTTTGTTATCGAAGGATATTTCCTTTGGCCCTATAGTCTTCAAAGGGATCCGAATTATCTGTTCTCTGATTCGACAGAAATAAGGCTAGCAAAGAGAACTACGAAACACAGATGTAACTCTGTGAGATGAATTCACAGAACACTAAAAAGTTTCTCAGAAAGCTTCTTTCCAGATTTCATCTGAGGATATTTCCTTTTTCCCCATAGCTCTCTACGGGCTTCCAAATATCACTTTGCCGATTCCACAAGAACTGTCTTAGCGAAAGGCTTCTTGAAGGGAAAGCTGTATCTCTGTGAGATGATTTCACAGAACACAAAGAAGTTTCTCATAAAGCTTCTTTCTCTTTGTTATCGGAGGATATTTCCTTTGGCCCCAAAGTCTTCAAAGCGATCCGAAATATCTGTTCTCAGATTCCACAGAAATAAGGCTAGCAAAGAGATCCACGAAATACAGATGTGACTCTGTGAGTGGAAGTCACACATCACACAGGAGTTTCTCAGAAAGCTTCTTTTCAGATTTCATCTGAGGATATTTTCTATTTCACAATAGCCCTCCTTGGGCTTCCAAATATCACTTTGCCAATTCCACAAGAAATGTCTTAGCGAAAGGCTTCTGGAGGGGAAAGCTGTAAGTCTGTGAGATGATTTCACAGAACACAAAGAAGTTTCTCAGAAAGCTTCTTTCTCTTTGTTATCGGAGGATATTTCCTTTGGCCCTATAGTCTTCAAATGGATCTGAAATATCTGTACTCAGATTCCACAGAAATAAGGCTAGCAAAGAGATCTACGAAACACAGATGTAACTCAGTGAGATGAATTCACAGAACACTAAGCAGTTTCTCAGAAAGCTTCTTTCCAGATTTCATCTGAGGATATTTCCTTTTTCACCATACCCCTCTATGGGCTTCCAAATATCACTTTGCCAATTCCACAAGAACTGTCTTAGCGAAAGGCTTCTTGAGGGGAAAGCTGTAACTCTGTGAGATGATTTCACAGAACACAAAGAAGTTTCTCAGAAAGCTTCTTCCTCTTTGTTATCGGAGCAAATTTCCTTTGGCCCTATAGGCTTCAAAGGGATCCGAAATATCTGTTCTCAGATTCCACAGAAATAAGGCTAGCAAAGATATCTACGAAACACAGATGTAACTCTGTGAGATGAATTCACAGAACACTAAGCAGTTTCTCAGAAAGCTTCTTTCCAGATTTCATCTGAGGATATTTCCTTTTTCACCATAGCCCTCTATGGGCTTCCAAATATCACTTTGCCAATTCCACAAGAACTGTCTTAGCGAAAGGCTTCTTGAGGGGAAAGCTGTAACTCTGTGAGATGATTTCACAGAACACAAAGAAGTTTCTCAGAAAGCTTCTTTCTCTTTGTTATCGGAGGATATTTCCTTTGGCCCTATAGTCTTCAAAGGGATCCGAAATATCTGTTCTCAGATTCCACAGAAATAAGGCTAGCAAAGAGATCTACGAAACACAGATGTAACTCTGTGAGATGAATTCACAGAACACTAAGCAGTTTCTCAGAAAGCTTCTTTCCAGATTTCATCTGAGGATATTTCCTTTTTCACCATAGCCCTCCATGGGCGTCCAAATATCACTTTGCCAATTCCACAAGAACTGTCTTAGCGAAAGGCTTCTTGAGGGGAAAGCTGTAACTCTGTGAGATGAAATCACAGAACACAAAGAAGTTTCTCAGAAAGCTTCTTTCTCTTTGTTATCGGAGGATATTTCCTTTGGCCCTATAGTCTTCAAAGGGATCCGAAATATCTGTTCTCAGATTCCACAGAAATAAGGCTAGCAAAGAGATCTACGAAACACAGATGTAACTCTGTGAGATGAATTCACAGAACACTAAGCAGTTTCTCAGAAAGCTTCTTTCCAGATTTCATCTGAGGATATTTCCTTTTTCACCATAGCCCTCTATGGGCTTCCAAATATCACTTTGCCAATTCCACAAGAACTGTCTTAGCGAAAGGCTTCTTGAGGGGAAAGCTGTAACTCTGTGAGATGATTTCACAGAACACAAAGAAGTTTCTCAGAAAGCTTCTTTCTCTTTGTTATCGGAGGATATTTCCTTTGGCCCTATAGTCTTCAAAGGGATCCGAAATATCTGTTCTCAGATTCCACAGAAATAAGGCTAGCAAAGAGATCTACGAAACACAGATGTAACTCTGTGAGATGAATTCACGGAACACTAAGCAGTTTCTCAGAAAGCTTCTTTCCAGATTTCATCTGAGGATATTTCCTTTTTCACCATAGCCCTCTATGGGCTTCCAAATATCACTTTGCCAATTCCACAAGAACGTCGTAGCGAAAGGCTTTTTGAGGGGAAAGCTGTAACTCTGTGAGATGATTTCACAGAACACAAAGAAGTTTCTCAGAAAGCTTCTTTCTCTTTGTTATCGGAGGATATTTCCTTTGGCCCTATAGTCTTCAAAGGGATCCGAAATATCTGTTCTCAGATTCCACAGAAATAAGGCTAGCAAAGAGATCTACGAAACACAGATGTAACTCTGTGAGATAAATTCACAGAACAGTAAGCAGTTTCTCAGAAAGCTTCTTTCCAGATTTTTCTGAGGATATTTCCTTTTTCACCATAGCCCTCTATGGGCTTCCAAATATCACTTTGCCAATTCCACAAGAACTGTCTTAGCGAAAGGCTTCTAGAGGGGAAAGCTGTAACTCAGTGAGATGATTTCACAGAACACAAAGAAGTTTCTCAGAAAGCTTCTTTCTCTTTGTTATCGGAGGATATTTCCTTTGGCCCTATACTCTTCAAAGGGATCCGAAATATCTGTTCTCAGATTCCACAGAAATAAGGCTAGCAAAGAGATCTACGAAACACAGATGTAACTCTGTGAGAAGAATTCACAGAACACTAAGCAGTTTCTCAGAAAGCTTCTTTCCAGATATCATCTGAGGATATTTGCTATTTCACCATAGCCCTCTATGGGCTTCCAAATATCACTTTGCCAATTCCACAAGAACTGTCTTAGCGAAAGGCTTCTTGAGGGGAAAGCTGTAACTCTGTGAGATGATTTCACAGAACACAAAGAAGTTTCTCAGAAAGCTTCTTTCTCTTTGTTATCGAAGGATATTTCCTTTGGCCCTATACACTTCAAAGGGATCCGAAATATCTGTTCTCAGACTCCACAGAAATAAGGCTGGCAAAGAGATCTACGAAACACAGATGTAACTCGGTGAGATGAATTCACAGAACACTAAGCAGTTTCTCAGAAAGCTTCTTTCCAGATTTCATCTGAGGATATTTTCTTTTTCACCATAGCCCTGTATGGCGTTCCAAATATCACTTTGCCAATTCCACAAGAACTGTCTTAGCGAAAGGCTTCTTCAGGCGAAAGCTGTAACTCTGTGAGATGAAATCACAGAACACAAAGAAGTTTCTCAGAAAGCTTCTTTCTCTTTGTTATCGGAGGATATTTCCTTTGGCCCTATAGTCTTCAAAGGGATCCGAAATATCTGTTCTCAGATTCCACAGAAATAAGGCGAGCAAAGAGATCTACGAAACACAGATGTAACTCTGTGAGATGAATTCACAGAACACTAAGCAGTTTCTCAGAAAGCTTCTTTCCATATTTCATCTGAGGATATTTCCTTTTTCACCATAGCCCTCTATGGGCTTCCAAATATCACTTTGCCAATTCCACAAGAACTGTCTTAGCGAAACCCCTCGTGAGGGGAAAGCTGTAACTCTGTGAGATTATTTCACAGAACACAAAGAAGTTTATCACAAAGCTTCTTTCTCTTTGTTATCGAAGGATATTTCCTTTGGCCCTATAGTCTTCAAAGGGATCCGAATTATCTGTTCTCTGATTCGACAGAAATAAGGCTAGCAAAGAGAACTACGAAACACAGATGTAACTCTGTGAGATGAATTCACAGAACACTAAAAAGTTTCTCAGAAAGCTTCTTTCCAGATTTCATCTGAGGATATTTCCTTTTTCCCCATAGCTCTCTACGGGCTTCCAAATATCACTTTGCCGATTCCACAAGAACTGTCTTAGCGAAAGGCTTCTTGAAGGGAAAGCTGTATCTCTGTGAGATGATTTCACAGAACACAAAGAAGTTTCTCATAAAGCTTCTTTCTCTTTGTTATCGGAGGATATTTCCTTTGGCCCCAAAGTCTTCAAAGCGATCCGAAATATCTGTTCTCAGATTCCACAGAAATAAGGCTAGCAAAGAGATCCACGAAATACAGATGTGACTCTGTGAGTGGAAGTCACACATCACACAGGAGTTTCTCAGAAAGCTTCTTTTCAGATTTCATCTGAGGATATTTTCTATTTCACAATAGCCCTCCTTGGGCTTCCAAATATCACTTTGCCAATTCCACAAGAAATGTCTTAGCGAAAGGCTTCTGGAGGGGAAAGCTGTAAGTCTGTGAGATGATTTCACAGAACACAAAGAAGTTTCTCAGAAAGCTTCTTTCTCTTTGTTATCGGAGGATATTTCCTTTGGCCCTATAGTCTTCAAATGGATCTGAAATATCTGTACTCAGATTCCACAGAAATAAGGCTAGCAAAGAGATCTACGAAACACAGATGTAACTCTGTGAGATGAATTCACAGAACACTAAGCAGTTTCTCAGAAAGCTTCTTTCCAGATTTCATCTGAGGATATTTCCTTTTTCACCATAGCCCTCTATGGGCTTCCAAATATCACTTTGCCAATTCCACAAGAACTGTCTTAGCGAAAGGCTTCTTGAGGGGAAAGCTGTAACTCTGTGAGATGATTTCACAGAACACAAAGAAGTTTCTCAGAAAGCTTCTTTCTCTTTGTTATCGGAGGATATTTCCTTTGGCCCTATAGTCTTCAAAGGGATCCGAAATATCTGTTCTCAGATTCCACTGAAATAAGGCTAGCAAAGAGATCTACGAAACACAGATGTAACTCTGTGAGATGAATTCACGGAACACTAAGCAGTTTCTCAGAAAGCTTCTTTCCAGATTTCATCTGAGGATATTTCCTTTTTCACCATAGCCCTCTATGGGCTTCCAAATATCACTTTGCCAATTCCACAAGAACTGTCGTAGCGAAAGGCTTTTTGAGGGGAAAGCTGTAACTCTGTGAGATGATTTCACAGAACACAAAGAAGTTTCTCAGAAAGCTTGTTTCTCTTTGTTATCGGAGGATATTGCCTTTGGCCCTATAGTCTTCAAAGGGATCCGAAATATCTGTTCTGAGATTCCACAGAAATAAGGCTAGCAAAGAGATCTACGAAACACAGATGTAACTCTGTGAGATGAATTCGCAGAACACTAAGCAGTTTCTCAGAAAGCTTCTTTCAATATTTCATCTGAGGATATTTCCTTTTTCACCATAGCCCTCTATGGGCTTCCAAATATCACTTTGCCACTTCCACAAGAACTGTCTTAGCGAAAGGCTTCTTGAGGGGAAAGCTGTAACTCTATGAGATGATTTCACAGAACACAAAGAAGTTTCTGACAAAGCTTCTTTCTCTTTGTTATAGAAGGATATTTCCTTTGGCCCTATAGTCTTCAAAGGGATCCGAATTATCTGTTCTCTGATTCCACAGATATAAGGCTAGCAAAGAGATCTACGAAACACAGATGTAACTCTGTGAGATGACTTCACAGAACACTAAACAGTTTCTCAGAAAGCTTCTTTCCAGATTTCATCTGAGGATATTTCCTTTTTCCCCGTAGCCCTCTACGGGCTTCCAAATATCACTTTGCCAATTCCACAAGAACTGTCTTAGCGAAAGGCTTCTTCAGGGGAAAGCTGTAACTCTGTGAGATGATTTCACAGAACACAAAGAAGTTTCTCAGAAAGCTTCTTTCTCTTTGTTATCGAAGGATACTTCCTTTGGTCCTATAGTCTTCAAAGGGATCCGAAATATCTGTTCTCAGATTCCACAGAAATAAGGCTAGCAAAGAGATCTACGAAACTCAGATGTAACTCTGTGACATGAATTCACAGAACACTAAGCAGTTTCTCAGAAAGCTTCTTTCCAGATTTCATCTGAGGATACTTGCTTTTTCCCCATAGCCCTCTATGGGCTTCCAAATATCACTTTGCCAATTCCACAAGAACTGTCTTAGCGAAAGGCTTCTTGAGGGGAAAGCTGTAAGTCTGTGAGATGATTTCACAGAACACATAGAAGTTTCTCAGAAAGCTTCTTTCTCTTTGTTATCGAAGGATATTTCCTTTGGCCCTATAGTCTTCAAAGGGATCCGAAATATCTGTTCTCAGATTCCACAGAAATAAGGCTAGCAAAGAGATCTACGAAACTCAGATGTAACTCTGTGAGATGAATTCACAGAACACTAAGCAGTTTCTCAGAAAGCTTCTTTCCATATTTCATCTGAGGATATTTCCTTTTTCACCATAGCCCTCTATGGGCTTCCAAATATCACTTTGCCAATTCCACAAGAACTGTCTTAGCGAAAGGCCTCGTGAGGGGAAAGCTGTAACTCTGCGAGATTATTTCACAGAACACAGAGAAGTTTCTCACAAAGCTTCTTTCTCTTTGTTATCGAAGGATATTTCCTTTGGCCCTATAGTCTTCAAAGGGATCCGAATTATCTGTTCTCTGATTCCACAGAAATAAGGCTAGCAAAGAGATCTACGAAACACAGATGTAACTCTGTGAGATGAATTCACAGAACACTAAAAAGTTTCTCAGAAAGCTTCTTTGCAGATTTCATCTGAGGATATTTCCTTTTTCCCCATAGCCCTCTACGGGCTTCCAAATATCACTTTGCCAATTCCACAAGAACTGTCTTAGCGAAAGGCTTCTTCAGGGGAAAACTGTAACTCTGTGAGATAATTTCACAGAACACAAAGAAGTTTCTCAGAAAGCTTCTTTCTCTTTGTTATCGGAGGATATTTCCTTTGGCCCTAAAGTCTTCAAAGGGATCCGAAATATCTGTTCTCAGATTCCACAGAAATAAGGCTAGCAAAGAGATCTACTAAACACAGATGTAACTCTGTGAGATGAATTCACAGAACACTAAGCAGTTTCTCAGAAAGCTTCTTTCCAGATTTCATCTGAGGATATTTCCTTTTTCACCATAGCCCTCTATGGGCTTCCAAATATCACTTTGCCAATTCCACAAGAACTGTCTTAGCGAAAGGCTTCTTGAGGGGAAAGCTGTAACTCTGTGAGATGATTTCACAGAACACAAAGAAGTTTCTCAGAAAGCTTCTTTCTCTTTGTTATCGGAGGATATTTCCTTTGGCCCTATAGTCTTCAAAGGGATCAAAAATATCTGTTCTCAGATTCCACTGAAATAAGGCTAGCAAAGAGATCTACGAAACACAGATGTAACTCTGTGAGATGAATTCACGGAACACTAAGCAGTTTCTCAGAAAGCTTCTTTCCAGATTTCATCTGAGGATATTTCCTTTTTCACCATAGCCCTCTAAGGGCTTCCAAATATCACTTTGCCAATTCCACAAGAACTGTCGTAGCGAAAGGCTTTTTGAGGGGAAAGCTGTAACTCTGTGAGATGATTTCACAGAACACAAAGAAGTTTCTCAGAAAGCTTCTTTCTCTTTGTTATCGGAGGATATTTCCTTTGGCCCTATAGTCTTCAAAGGGATCCGAAATATCTGTTCTGAGATTCCACAGAAATAAGGCTAGCAAAGAGATCTACGAAACACAGATGTAACTCTCTGAGATGAATTCACAGGACACTAAGCAGTTTCTCAGAAAGCTTCTTTCAATATTTCATCTGAGGATATTTCCTTTTTCACCGTAGCCCTCTATGGGCTTCCAAATATCACTTTGCCAATTCCACAAGAACTGTCTTAGCGAAAGGCTTCTTGAGGGGAAAGCTGTAACTCTATGAGATGATTTCACAGAACACAAAGAAGTTTCTGACAAAGCTTCTTTCTCTTTGTTATAGAAGGATATTTCCTTTGGCCCTATAGTCTTCAAAGGGATCCGAATTATCTGTTCTCTGATTCCACAGAAATAAGGCTAGCAAAGAGATCTACGAAACACAGATGTAACTCTGTGAGATGACTTCACAGAACACTAAACAGTTTCTCAGAAAGCTTCTTTCCAGATTTCATCTGAGGATATTTCCTTTTTCCCCGTAGCCCTCTACGGGCTTCCAAATATCACTTTGCCAATTCCACAAGAACTGTCTTAGCGAAAGGCTTCTTCAGGGGAAAGCTGTAACTCTGTGAGATGATTTCACAGAACACAAAGTAGTTTCTCAGAAAGCTTCTTTCTCTTTGTTATCGGAGGATATTTCCTTTGGCCCTAAAGTCTTCAAAGGGATCCGAAATATCTGTTCTCAGATTCCACAGAAATAAGGCTAGCAAAGAGATCCACGAAATACAGATGTAACTCTGTGAGTGGAAGTCACACATCACAGAGGAGTTTCTCAGAAAGCTTCTTTCCAGATTTCATCTGAGGATATTTTCTATTTCACCATAGCCCTCCTTGGGCTTCCAAATATCACTTTGCCAATTCCACAAGAACTGTCTTAGCGAAAGGCTTCTGGAGGGGAAAGCTGTAAGTCTGTGAGATGATTTCACAGAACACAAAGAAGTTTCTCAGAAAGCTTCTTTCTCTTTGTTATCGGATTATATTTCCTTTGGCCCTATAGTCTTCAAAGGGATCCGAAATATCTGTTCTCAGATTACACTGAAATAAGGCTAGCAAAGAGATCTACGAAACACAGATGTAACTCTGTGAGATGAATTCACGGAACACTAAGCAGTTAATCAGAAAGCTTCTTTCCAGATTTCATCTGAGGATATTTGCTTTTTCACCATAGCCCTCTTTGGGCTTCCAAATATCACTTTGCCAATTCCACAAGAACTGTCTTAGCGAAAGGCTTCTTGAGGGGAAAGCTGTAACTCTGTGAGATGAAATCACAGAACACAAAGAAGTTTCTCAGAAAGCTTCTTTCTCTTTGTTATCGGAGGATATTTCCTTTGGCCCTATAGTCTTCAAAGGGATCCGAAATATCTATTCTCAGATTCCACAGAAATAAGGCTAGCAAAGAGATCTACGAAACACAGATGTATCTCTGGGAGATGAATTCAGAGAACACTAAGCAGTTTCTCAGAAATCTTCTTTCCAGATTTCATCTGAGGATATTTCCTTTTTCACCATAGCCCTCTATGGGCTTCCAAATATCACTTTGCCAATTCCACAAGAACTGTCTTAGCGAAAGGCTTCTTGAGGGGAAAGCTGTAAGTCTGTGAGATGATTTCACAGAACACAAAGAAGTTTCTCAGAAAGCTTCTTTCTCTTTGTTATCGAAGGATATTTCCTTTGGCCCTATAGTCTTCAAAGGGATCCGAAATATCTGTTCTCAGATTCCACAGAAATAAGGCTGGCAAAGAGATCTACGAAACACAGATGTAACTCTGTGAGATGAATTCACAGAACACTAGGCAGTTTCTCAGAAAGCTTCTTTCCAGATTTCATCTGAGGATATTTTCTATTTCACCATAGCCCTCTATGGGGTTACAAATATCACTTTGCCAATTCCACAAGAACTGTCTTAGCGAAAGGCTTCTTCAGGCGAAAGCTGTAACTCTGTGAGATGAAATCACAGAACACAAAGAAGTTTCTCAGAAAGCTTCTTTCTCTTTGTTATCGGAGGATATTTCCTTTGGCCCTATAGTCTTCAAAGGGATCCGAAATATCTGTTCTCAGATTCCACAGAAATAAGGCTAGCAAAGAGATCCACGAAATACATATGCAACTCTGTGAGTGGAAGTCACACATCACAGAGGAGTTTCTCAGAAAGCTTCTTTCCAGTTTTCATCTGAGGATATTTCCTTTTTCACCATAGCCCTCTATGGGCTTCCAAATATCACTTTGCCAATTCCACAAGAACTCCCTTAGCGAAAGGCTTCTTGAGGGGAAAGCTGTAACTCTGTGAGATGATTTCACAGAACACAAAGAAGTTTCTCAGAAAGCTTCTTTCTCTTTGTTATCGGAGGATATTTCCTTTGGCCCTATATTCTTCAAAGGGATCTGAAATATCTGTTCTCAGATTCCACAGAAATAAGGCTAGCAAAGAGATCTACGAAACACAGATGTAACTCTGTGAGATGAATTCACAGAACACTAAGCAGTTTCTCAGAAAGCTTCTTTCCAGATTTCATCTGAGGATATTTCCTTTTTCACCATAGCCCTCTATGGGCTTCCAAATATCACTTTGCCAATTCCACAAGAACTGTCTTAGCGAAAGGCTTCTTGAGGGGAAACCTGTAACTCTGTGAGATGATTTCACAGAACACAAAGAAGTTTCTCAGAAAGCTTCTTTCTCTTTGTTATCGGAGGATATATCCTTTGGCCCTATAGTCTTCAAAGGGATCCGAAATATATGTTCGCAGATTCCACAGAAATAAGGCTAGCAAATAGATCTCCGAAACACAGATGTAACTCTGTGAGATGAATTCACAGAACACTAAACAGTTTCTCAGAAAGCTTCTTTCCAGATTTCATCTGAGGATATTTCCTTTTTCACCATAGCCCTCTATGGGCTTCCAAATATCACTTTGCCAATTCCACAAGAACTGTCTTAGCGAAAGGCTTCTTCAGGGGAAAGCTGTAAGTCTGTGAGATGATTTCACAGAACACAAAGAAGTTTCTCAGAAAGCTTCTTTCTCTTTGTTATCGAAGGATATTTCCTTTGGCCCTATAGTCTTCAAAGGGATCCGAAATATCTGTTCTCAGATTCCACAGAAATAAGGCTGGCAAAGAGATCTACGAAACACAGATGTAACTCTGTGAGATGAATTCACAGAACACTAAGCAGTTTCTCAGAAAGCTTCTTTCCAGATTTCATCTGAGGATATTTTCTATTTCACCATAGCCCTCTATGGGGTTACAAATATCACTTTGCCAATTCCACAAGAACTGTCTTAGCGAAAGGCTTCTTCAGGCGAAAGCTGTAACTCTGTGAGATGAAATCACAGAACACAAAGAAGTTTCTCAGAAAGCTTCTTTCTCTTTGTTATCGGAGGATATTTCCTTTGGCCCTATAGTCTTCAAAGGGATCCGAAATATCTGTTCTCAGATTCCACAGAAATAAGGCTAGCAAAGAGATCCACGAAATACATATGCAACTCTGTGAGTGGAAGTCACACATCACAGAGGAGTTTCTCAGAAAGCTTCTTTCCAGTTTTCATCTGAGGATATTTCCTTTTTCACCATAGCCCTCTATGGGCTTCCAAATATCACTTTGCCAATTCCACAAGAACTCCCATAGCGAAAGGCTTCTTGAGGGGAAAGCTGTAACTCTGTGAGATGATTTCACAGAACACAAAGAAGTTTCTCAGAAAGCTTCTTTCTCTTTGTTATCGGAGGATATTTCCTTTGGCCCTATATTCTTCAAAGGGATCTGAAATATCTGTTCTCAGATTCCACAGAAATAAGGCAAGCAAAGAGATCTACGAAACACAGATGTAACTCTGTGAGATGAATTCACAGAACACTAAGCAGTTTCTCAGAAAGCTTCTTTCCAGATTTCATCTGAGGATATTTCCTTTTTCACCATAGCCCTCTATGGGCTTCCAAATATCACTTTGCCAATTCCACAAGAACTGTCTTAGCGAAAGGCTTCTTGAGGGGAAAGCTGTAACTCTGTGAGATGATTTCACAGAACACAAAGAAGTTTCTCAGAAAGCTTCTTTCTCTTTGTTATCGGAGGATATATCCTTTGGCCCTATAGTCTTCAAAGGGATCCGAAATATATGTTCGCAGATTCCACAGAAATAAGGCTAGCAAATAGATCTCCGAAACACAGATGTAACTCTGTGAGATGAATTCACAGAACACTAAACAGTTTCTCAGAAAGCTTCTTTCCAGATTTCATCTGAGGATATTTCCTTTTTCACCATAGCCCTCTATGGGCTTCCAAATATCACTTTGCCAATTCCACAAGAACTGTCTTAGCGAAAGGCTTCTTCAGGGGAAAGCTGTAAGTCTGTGAGATGATTTCACAGAACACAAAGAAGTTTCTCAGAAAGCTTCTTTCTCTTTGTTATCGGAGGATATTTCCTTTGGCCCTATAGTCTTCCAAGGGATCCGAAATATCTGTTCTCAGATTCCACAGAAATAAGGCTAGCAAAGAGATCCACGAAATAGAGACGTAACTCTGTGAGTGGAAGTCACACATCACAGAGCAGTTTCTCAGAAAGCTTCTTTCCAGATTTCATCTGAGGATATTTCCTTTTTCACCATAGCCCTCTATGGGCTTCCAAATATCACTTTGCCAATTCCACAAGAACTGTCTTAGCGAAAGGCTTCTTGAGGGGAAAGCTGTAACTCTGTGAGATGATTTCACAGAACACAAAGAAGTTTCTCAGAAAGCTTCTTTCTCCTTGTTATCGGAGGATATTTCCTTTGGCCCTATAGTCTTCAAAGGGATCCGAAATATCTGTTCTCAGATTCCACAGAAATAAGGCTAGCAAAGAGATCTACGAAACACATATGTAACTCTGAGTGATGAATTCACAGAACAATAAGCAGTTTCTCAGAAAGCTTCTTTCCAGATTTCATCTCAGGATATTTCCTTTTTCACCATAGCCCTCTAGGGTCTTCAAAATATCACTTTGCCAATTCCACAAGAACTGTCTTAGCGAAAGGCTTCTTGACGGGAAAGCTGTAACTCTGTGAGATGATTTCACAGAACACGAAGAAGTTTCTCAGAAAGCTTCTTTCTCTTTGTTATCGGAGGATATTTCCTTTGGCCCTATAGTCTTCAAAGGGATCCGAAATATCTGTTCTCAGATTCCACAGAAATAAGGCTACCAAAGAGATCCACGAAATAGAGATGTAACTCTGTGAGTGGAAGTCACGCATCACAGAGCAGTTTCTCAGAAAGCTTCTTTCCAGATTTCATCTGAGGATATTTCCTTTTTCACCATAGCCCTCTATGGGCTTCCAAATATCACTTTGCCAGTTCCACAAGAACTGTCTTAGCGAAAGGCTTCTTGAGGGGAAAGCTGTAACTCTGTGAGATGATTTCACAGAACACAAAGAAGTTTCTCAGAAAGCTTCTTTCTCTTTGTTATCGGAGGATATTTCCTTTGGCCCTATAGACTTCAAAGGGATCCGAAATATCTGTTCTCAGATTCCACAGAAATAAGGCTAGCAAAGAGATCTACGAAACTCAGATGTAACTCTCTGAGATGAATTCATAGAACACTACGCAGTTTCTCAGAAAGCTTCTTTCCAGATTTCATCTGAGGATATTTATTTTTTCACCATAGCCCTCTATGGGCTTCCAAATATCACTTTGCCAATTCCACAAGAACTGTCTTAGCGAAAGGCTTCTTGAGGGGAAAGCTGTAACTCTGTGAGATGATTTCACAGAACCCAAAGAAGTTTCTCATAAAGCTTCTTTCTCTTTGTTATCGGAGGATATTTCCTTTGGCCCTACAGTCTTCAAAGGGATCCGAAATATCTGTTCTGAGATTCCACAGAAATAAGGCTAGTAAAGAGATCTACGAAACACAGATGTAACCCTGTGAGATGAATTCACAGAACAGTAAGCAGTTTCTCAGAAAGCTTCTTTCCAGATTTCTTCTGAGGATATTTCCTTTTTCACCATAGCCCTCTATGGGCTTCCAAATATCACTTTGCCTGTTCCACAAGAACTGTCTTAGCGAAAGGCTTCTTGAGACGAAAGGTGTAACTATGTGAGATGATTTCACAGAACACAAAGAAGTTTCTCAGAAAGCTTCCTTCTCTTTGTTATCGGAGGATATTTCCTTTGGCCCTATAGTCTTCAAAGGGATCCGAAATATCTGTTCTCAGATTCCACAGAAATAAGGCTAGCAAAGATATCTACGAAACACAGATGTAACTCTGTGAGTGGAAATCACACATCACAGAGGAGTTTCTCAGAAAGCTTCTTTCCAGATTTCATCTGAGGATATTTCCTTTTTCACCATAGCCCTCTATGGGCTTCCAAATATCACTTTGCCAATTCCACAAGAACTGTCTTAGCGAAAGGCTTCTTGAAGGGAAAGCTGTAACTCTGTGAGATGATTTCACAGAACACAAAGAAGTTTCTCAGAAAGCTTCTTTCTCTTTGTTATCGGAGGATATTTCCTTTGGCCCTATAGTCTTCAAAGGGATCCGAAATATCTGTTCTCAGATTCCACAGAAATAAGGCTAGCAAAGAGATCTACGAAACACAGATGTAACCCTGTGAGATGAATTCACAGAACACTAAGCAGTTTCTCAGAAAGCTTCTTTCCAGATTTCATCTGAGGATATTTCCTTTTTCACCATAGCCCTCTATGGGCTTCCATATATCACTTTGCCAGTTCCACAAGAACTGTCTTAGCGAAAGGCTTCTTGAGGGGAAAGATGTAACTCTGTGAGATGATTTCACAGAACACAAAGAAGGTTCTCAGAAAGCTTCCTTCTCTTTGTTATCGGAGGATATTTCCTTTGGCCCTATAGTCTTCAAAGGGATCCGAAATATCTGTTCTCAGATTCCACAGAAATAAGGCTAGCAAAGATATCTACGAAACACAGATGTAACTCTGTGAGTGGAAATCACACATCACAGAGGAGTTTCTCAGAAAGCTTCTTTCCAGATTTCATCTGAGGATATTTCCTTTTTCACCATAGCCCTCTAAGGGCTTCCAAATATCACTTTTCCAATTCCGCAAGAACTGTTTTAGCGAAAGGCTTCTTGAGGGGAAAGCTGTAACTCTGTGAGATGATTTCACAGAGCACAAAGAAGTTTCTCAGAAAGCTTCTTTCTCTTTGTTATCGGAGGATATTTCCTTTGGCCCTATAGTCTTCAAAGGGATCCGAAATATCTGTTCTCAGATTCCACAGAAATAAGGCTAGCAAAGAGATCTACGAAACACAGATGTAACTCTGTGAGATGAATTCACAGAACACTAAGGAGTTTCTCAGAAAGCTTCTTTCCAGATTTCATCTGAGGATATTTCCTTTTTCACCATAGCCCTCTATGGGCTTTAAATATCACTTGGCCAGTTCCACAAGAACTGTCTTAGCGAAATGCTTCTTGAGACGAAAGGTGTAACTCTGTGAGATGATTTCACAGAACACAAAGAAGTTTCTCAGAAAGCTTCTTTCTCTTTGTTATCGGAGGATATTTCCTTTGGACCTATAGTCTTCAAAGGGATCCGAAATATCTGTTCTCAGATTCCACAGAAATAAGGCTAGCAAAGAGATCTACAAAACACAGATGTAACTCTGTGAGATGAATTCACAGAACACTAAGCAGTTTCTCAGAAATCTTCTTTCCAGATTTCATCTGAGGATATTTCCTTTTTCAACATAGCCCTCTATGGGCTTCCAAATATAACTTTGCCAATTCCACAAGGACTGTCTTAGCGAAAGGCTTCTTGAAGGGAAATCTGTAACTCTGTGAGATGATTTCACAGAACACAAAGAGTTTCTCAGAAAGCTTCTTTCTCTTTGTTATCGGAGGATATTTCCTTTGGCCCTATAGTCTTCAAAGGGATCCGAAATATCTGTTCTCAGATTCCACAGAAATAAGGCTAGCAAAGAGATCTACGAAACACAGATGTAACTCTGTGAGAGGAATTCACAGAACGCTAAGTAGTTTTTCAGAAAGCTTCTTTCCAGATTTCATCTGAGGATATTTCCTTTTTCACCATAGCCCTCTATGGGCTTCCAAATATCACTTTGCCAATTCCACAAGAACTGTCTTCGCGAAAGGCTTCTTGAGGGGAAAGCTGTAACTCTGTGAGATGATTTCACAGAACACAAAGAAGTTTCTCAGAAAGCTTCTTTCTCTTTGTTATCGGAGGATATTTCCTTTGGCCCTATTGTCTTCAAAGGGATCCGAAATATCTGTTCTCAGATTCCACAGAAATAAGGCTAGCAAAGAGATCTACGAAACACAGATGTAACTCTGTGAGATGAATTCACAGAACACTAAGCAGTTTCTCAGAAAGCTTCTTTCCAGATTTCATCTGAGGATATTTCCTTTTTCACCATAGCCCTCTATGGGCTTCCAAATATCACTTTGCCAATTCCACAAGAACTGTCTTAGCGAAAGGCTTCTTGAGGGAAAAGATGTAACTCTGTGAGATGATTTCACAGAACACAAAGAAGTTTCTCAGAAAGCTTCTTTCTCTTTGTTATCGGAGGATATTTCCTTTTTCCCTATAGTCTTCAAAGGCATCCGAAATATCTGTTCTCAGATTCCACAGAAATAAGGCTAGCAAAGAGATCTACGAAACACAGATGTAACTCTGTGAGATGAATTCACAGAACAGTAAGCAGTTTCTCAGAAAGCTTCTTTCCAGATTTCATCTGAGGATATTTCCTTTTTCACCATAGCCCTCTATGGGCTTCCTAATATCACTTTGCCAATTCCACAAGAACTGTCTTAGCGAAAGGCTTCTTCAGGGGAAAGCTGTAACTCTGTGAGATGATTTCACAGAACACAAAGAAGTTTCTCAGAAAGCTTCTTTCTCTTTGTTATCGGAGGATATTTCCTTTGGCCCTATAGTCATCAAAGGGATCCGAAATATCTGTTCGCAGATTCCACAGAAATAAAACTAGCAAAGAGATCTATGAAACACAGATGTAACTCTGTGAGATGAATTCACAGAACACGAAGTAGTTTCTCAGAAAGCTTCTTTCCAGATTTCATCTGAGGATATTTCCTTTTTCACCATAGCCCACTATGGGCTTCCAAATATCACTTTGCCAGTTCCACAAGAACTGTCTTAGCGAAAGGCTTCTTGAGGGGAAAGTTGTAACTCTGTGAGATGATTTCACAGAACACAAAGAAGTTTCTCAGAAAGCTTCTTTCTCTTTGTTATCGGAGGATATTTCCTTTGGCCCTATAGTCTTCAAAGGGATCCGAAATATCTGTTCTCAGATTCCACAGAAATAAGGCTAGCAAAGAGATCTACGAAACACAGATGTAACTCTGTGAGATGAATTCACAGAACACTAAGCAGTTTCTCAGAAAGCTTCTTTCCAGATTTCATCTGAGGATATTTCCTTTTTCACCATAGCCCTCTATGGGCTTCCAAATATCACTTTGCCAATTCCACAAGAACTGTCTTAGCGAAAGGCTTCTTGAGGGGAAAGCTGTAACTCTGTGAGATGATTTCACAGAACACAAAGAATTTTCTCAGAAAGCTTCTTTCTCTTTGTTATCGGAGGATATTTCCTTTGGCCCTATAGTCTTCAAAGGGATCCGAAATATCTGTTCTCAGATTCCACAGAAATAAGGCTAGCAAAGAGATCCACGAAATACAGATGTAACTCTGTGAGTGGAAGTCACACATCACAGAGGAGTTTCTCAGAAAGCTTCTTTCCAGATTTCATCTGAGGATATTTCCTTTTTCACCATAGCCCTCTATGGGCTTCCAAATATCACTTTGCCAATTCCACAAGAACTGTCTTAGCGAAAGGCTTCTTGAGGGGAAAGCTGTAACTCTGTGAGATGATTTCACAGAACACAAAGAAGTTTCTCAGAAAGCTTCTTTCTCTTTGTTATCGGAGGATATTTCCTTTGGCCCTATAGTCTTCAAAGGGATCCGAAATATCTGTTCTCAGATTCCACAGAAATAAGGCTAGCAAAGAGATCTACGAAACACAGATGTAACTCTGTGAGATGAATTCACAGAACACTAAGCAGTTTCTCAGAAAGCTTCTTTCCAGATTTCATCTGAGGATATTTCCTTTTTCACCATAGCCCTCTATGGGCTTCCAAATATCACTTTGCCAATTCCACAAGAACTGTCTTAGCGAAAGGCTTCTTCAGGGGAAAGCTGTCACTCTGTGAGATGATTTCACAGAACACCAAGAAGTTTCTCAGAAAGCTTCTTTCTCTTTGTTATCGGAGGATATTTCTTTTGGCCCTATAGTCTTCAAAGAGATCCGAAATATCTGTTCGCAGATTCCACTGAAATAAGGCTAGCAAAGAGATCTATGAAACAAAGATGTAACTCTGTGAGATGAATTCACAGAACACTAAGTAGTTTCTCAGAAAGCTTCTTTCCAGATTTCATCTGAGGATATTTCCTTTTTCACCATAGCCCTCTATGGGCTTCCAAATATCACTTTGCCAATTCCACAAGAACTGTCTTAGCGAAAGGCTTCTTCAGGCGAAAGCTGTAACTCTGTGAGATGATTTCACAGAACACAAAGAAGTTTCTCAGAAAGCTTCTTTCTCTTTGTTATCGGAGGATATTTCCTTTGGCCCTATAGACTTCAAAGGGATCCGAAATATCTGTTCTCAGATTCCACAGAAATAAGGCTAGCAAAGAGATCTACGAAACTCAGATGTAACTGTCTGAGATGAATTCATAGAACACTACGCAGTTTCTCAGAAAGCTTCTTTCCAGATTTCATCTGAGGATATTTCCTTTTTCACCATAGCCCTCTATGGGCTTCCAAATATCACTTTGCCAATTCCACAAGAACTGTCTTAGCGAAAGGCTTCTTGAGGGGAAAGCTGTAACTCTGTGAGATGATTTCACAGAACACAAAGAAGTTTCTCAGAAAGCTTCTTTCTCTTTGTTATCGGAGGATATTTCCTTTGGCCCTACAGTCTTTAAAGGGATCCGAAATATCTGTTCTGAGATTCCACAGAAATAAGGCTAGTAAAGAGATCTACGAAACACAGATGTAACTCTGTGAGATGAATTCACAGAACAGTAAGCAGTTTCTCAGAAAGCTTCTTTCCAGATTTCTTCTGAGGATATTTCCTTTTTCACCATAGCCCTCTATGGGCTTCCAAATATCACTTTGCCTGTTCCACAAGAACTGTCTTAGCGAAAGGCTTCTTGAGACGAAAGGTGTAACTATGTGAGATGATTTCACAGAACACAAAGAAGTTTCTCAGAAAGCTTCCTTCTCTTTGTTATCGGAGGATATTTCCTTTGGCCCTATAGTCTTCAAAGGGATCCGAAATATCTGTTCTCAGATTCCACAGAAATAAGGCTAGCAAAGATATCTACGAAACACAGATGTAACTCTGTGAGTGGAAATCACACATCACAGAGGAGTTTCTCAGAAAGCTTCTTTCCAGATTTCATCTGAGGATATTTCCTTTTTCACCATAGCCCTCTATGGGCTTCCAAATATCACTTTGCCAATTCCACAAGAACTGTCTTAGCGAAAGTCTTCTACAGGGGAAAGCTGTAACTCTGTGAGATGATTTCACAGAACACAAAGAAGTTTCTCAGAAAGTTTCTTTCTCTTTGTTATCGGAGGATATTTCCTTTGGCCCTATAGTCTTCAAAGGGATCCGAAATATCTCTTCTCAGATTCCACAGAAATAAGGCTAGCAAAGAGATCTACGAAACACAGATGTAACCCTGTGAGATGAATTCACAGAACACTAAGCAGTTTCTCAGAAAGCGTCTTTCCAGATTTCATCTGAGGATATTTCCTTTTTCACCACAGCCCTCTATGGGCTTCCAAATATCACTTTGCCAGTTCCACAAGAACTGTCTTAGCGAAAGGCTTCTTGAGGGGAAAGATGTAACTCAGTGAGATGATTTCACAGAATACAAAGAAGTTTCTCAGAAAGCTTCCTTCTGTTTGTTATCGGAGGATATTTCCTTTGGCCCTATAGTCTTCAAAGGGATCCGAAATATCTGTTCTCAGATTCCACAGAAATAAGGCTAGCAAAGTTATCTACGAAACACAGATGTAACTCTGTGAGTGGAAATCACACATCACAGAGGAGTTTCTCAGAAAGCTTCTTTCCAGATTTCATCTGAGGATATTTCCTTTTTCACCATAGCCCTCTAAGGGCTTCCAAATATCACTTTTCCAATTCCGCAAGAACTGTTTTAGCGAAAGGCTTCTTGAGGGGAAAGCTGTAACTCTGTGAGATGATTTCACAGAGCACAAAGAAGTTTCTCTGAAAGCTTCTTTCTCTTTGTTATCGGAGGATATTTCCTTTGGCCCTATAGTCTTCAAAGGGATCTGAAATATCTGTTCTCAGATTCCACAGAAATAAGGCTAGCAAAGAGATCTACGAAACACAGATGTAACTGTGTGAGAAGAATTAAAAGAACACTAAGCAGTTTCTCAGAAAACTTCTTTCCAGATTTCATCTGAGGATATTTCCTTTTTCACCATAGCCCTCTATGGGCTTCCAAATGTCACTTTCCCAATTTCACAAGAAATGTCTTAGCGAAAGGCTTCTTGAGGGGAAAGCTGTAACTCTTTGAGATGATTTAACAGAACGCAAAGAAGTTTCTCAGAAAGCTTCTTTCTCTTTGTTTTCGGAGGATATTTCCTTTGGCCCTATAGTCTTCAAAGGGATCCGAAATATCTGTTCTCAGATCCCACAGAAATAAGGTTAGCAAAGAGATCCACGAAATACAGATGTAACACTGTGGGTGGAAGTCACGCATCACAGAGGAGTTTCTCAGAAAGATTCTTTCCAGATTTCATCGAGGATATTTCCTTTTTCACCATAGCTCTCTATGGGCTTCCAAATATCACTTTGCCAATTCCACAAGAACTATCTTAGCGAAAGGCTTCTTGAGGGGAAAGCTGTAACTCTGTGAGATGATTTCACAGAACACAAAGAAGTTTATCAGAAACCTTCTTTCTCTTTGTTATCGGAGGATATTTCCTTTGGCTCTATAGTCTTCAAAGGGATCCGAAATATCTGTTCTCAGATTCCACAGAAATAAGGCTAGCAAAGAGATCTACGAAACACAGATGTAACTCTGTGAGATGAATTCACCGAACACTAAGCAGTTTCTCAGAAAGCTTCTTTCCAGATTTCATCTGAGGATATTTCCTTTTTCACCATAAACCTCTATGGGCTTCCAAATATCACTTTGCCAATTCCACAAGAACTGTCTTAGCGAAAGACTTCTTGAGGGGAAAGCTGTAACTCTGTGAGATGATTTCACACAACACAAAGAAGTTTGTCAGAAAGTTTCTTTCTCTTTGTTATCGGAGGATATTTCCTTTGGCCCTATAGTCTTAAAAGGGATCCGAAATATCTGTTCTCAGATTCCACAGAAATAAGGCTAGCAAAGAGATCCACGAAATACAGATGTAACTCTGTGGGATGAATTGACAGAAAACTAAGCACTTTCTCAGAAAGCTTCTTTCCAGATTTCATCTGAGGATATTTCCTTTTTCACCATAGCCCTCTATGGGCTTCCAAATATCACTTTGCCAATTCCACAAGAACTGTCTTAGCGAAAGGCTTCTTCAGGCGAAAGCTGTAACTCTGTGAGATGATTTCACAGAACACAAAGAAGTTTCTCAGAAAGCTTCTTTCTCTTTGTTATCGGAGGATATTTCCTTTGGCCCTATAGACTTCAAAGGGATCCGAAATATCTGTTCTCAGATTCCACAGAAATAAGGCTAGCAAAGAGATCTACGAAACTCAGATGTAACTCTCTGAGATGAATTCATACAACACTACGCAGTTTCTCAGAAAGCTTCTTTCCAGATTTCATCTGAGGATATTTCCTTTTTCACCATAGCCCTCTATGGGCTTCCAAATATCACTTTGCCAATTCCACAAGAACTGTCTTAGCGAAAGGCCTCGTGAGGGGAAAGCTGTAACTCTGTGAGATTATTTCACAGAACACAAAGAAGTTTCTCAGAAAGCTTCTTTCTCTTTGTTATCGAAGGATATTTCCTTTGGCCCTATAGTCTTCAAAGGGATCCGAATTATCTGTTCTCTGATTCCACAGAAATAAGGCTAGCAAAGAGATCTACGAAACACAGATGTAACTCTGTGAGATGAATTCACAGAACACTAAAAAGTTTCTCAGAAAGCTTCTTTCCAGATTTCATCTGAGGATATTTCCTTTTTCCCCATAGCCCTCTATGGGCTTCCAAATATCACTTTGCCAATTCCACAAGAACTGTCTTAGCGAAAGGCTTCTGGAGGGGAAAGCTGTAACTCTTTGAGATGATTTCACAGAACACAAAGAAGTTTCTCAGAAAGCTTCTTTCTCTTTGTTATCGGAGGATATTTCCTTTGGCCCTATAGTCTTCAAAGGGATCCGAAATATCTGTTCTCAGATTCCAGAGAAATAAGGCTTGCAAAGTGATCTACGAAACACAGATGTAACTCTGTGAGATGAATTCACAGAACACTAAGCAGTTTTTCAGAAAGCTTCTTTCCAGATTTCATCTGAAGATATTTCCTTTTTCAACATAGCCCTCTATAGGGTTAGAAATATCACTTAGTCAATTCCACAAGAACTGTCTTAGCGAAAGGCTTCTTGAGGGGAAAGCTGTAACTCTGTGAGATGATTTCACAGAACACAAAGAAGTTTATCAGAAACCTTCTTTCTCTTTGTTATCGGAGGATATTTCCTTTGGCCCTGTAGTCTTCAAAGGGATCCGAAATATCTGTTCTCAGATTCCACAGAAATAAGGCTAGCAAAGAGATCTACGAAACACAGATGTAACTCAGTGAGATGAATTCACAGAACACTAAGCAGTTTCTCAGAAAGCTTCTTTCCAGATTTCATCTGAGGATATTTCCTTTTTCACCATAGCCCTCTATGGGCTTCCAAATATCACTTTGCCAATTCCACAAGAACTGTCTTAGCGAAAGGCTTCTTGAGGGGAAAGCTGTAACTCTGTGAGATGATTTCACAGAACACAAAGAAGTTTCTCAGAAAGCTTCTTCCTCTTTGTTATCGGAGCAAATTTCCTTTGGCCCTATAGGCTTCAAAGGGATCCGAAATATCTGTTCTCAGATTCCACAGAAATAAGGCTAGCAAAGAGATCCACGAAATACATATGTAACTCTGTGAGTGGAAGTCACACATCACAGAGGAGTTTCTCAGAAAGCTTCTTTCCAGATTTCATCTGAGGATATTTCCTTTTTCACCATAGCCCTCTATGGGCTTCCAAATATCACTTTGCCAATTCCACAAGAAATGTCATAGCGAAAGGATTCTGGAGGGGAAAGCTGTAACTCTGTGAGATGATTTCACAGAACACAAAGAAGTTTCTCAGAAAGCTTCTTTCTCTTTGTTATCGGAGGATATTTCCTTTGGCCCTATAGTCTTCAAAGGGATCCGAAATATCTGTTCTCAGATTCCACAGAAATAAGGCTAGCAAAGAGATCTACGAAACACAGATTTAACTCTGTGAGATGAATTCACAGAACACTAAGCAGTTTCTCAGAAAGCTTCTTTCCAGATTTCATCTGAGGATATTTCCTTTTTCACCATAGCCCTCTATGGGCTTCCAAATATCACTGTGCCAATTCCACAAGAACTGTCGTAGCGAAAGGCTTTTTGAGGGGAAAGCTGTAACTCTGTGAGATGATTTCACAGAACACAAAGAAGTTTCTCAGAAAGCTTCTTTCTCTTTGTTATCGGAGGATATTTCCTTTGGCCCTATAGTCTTCAAAGGGATCCGAAATATCTGTTCTCAGATTCCACAGAAATAAGGCTAGCAAAGAGATCTACGAAACACAGATGTAACTCTGTGAGATGAATTCACGGAACACTAAGCAGTTTCTCAGAAAGCTTCTTTCCAGATTTCATCTGAGGATATTTCCTTTTTCACCATAGCCCTCTATGGGCTTCCAAATATCACTTTGCCAATTCCACAAGAACTGTCGTAGCGAAAGGCTTTTTGAGGGGAAAGCTGTAACTCTGTGAGATGATTTCACAGAACACAAAGAAGTTTCTCAGAAAGCTTCTTTCTCTTTGTTATCGGAGGATATTTCCTTTGGCCCTATACACTTCAAAGGGATCCGAAATATCTGTTCTCAGACTCCACAGAAATAAGGCTGGCAAAGAGATCTACGAAACACAGATGTAACTCTGTGAGATGAATTCACAGAACACTAAGCAGTTTCTCAGAAAGCTTCTTTCCAGATTTCATCTGAGGATATTTTCTTTTTCACCATAGCCCTCTATGGCGTTCCAAATATCACTTTGCCAATTCCACAAGAACTGTCTTAGCGAAAGGCTTCTTCAGGCGAAAGCTGTAACTCTGTGAGATGAAATCACAGAACACAAAGAAGTTTCTCAGAAAGCTTCTTTCTCTTTGTTATCGCAGGATATTTCCTTTGGCCCTATAGTCTTCAAAGGGATCCGAAATATCTGTTCTCAGATTCCACAGAAATAAGGCGAGCAAAGAGATCTACGAAACACAGATGTAACTCTGTGAGATGAATTCACAGAACACTAAGCAGTTTCTCAGAAAGCTTCTTTCCATATTTCATCTGAGGATATTTCCTTTTTCACCATAGCCCTCTTTGGGCTTCCAAATATCACTTTGCCAATTCCACAAGAACTGTCTTAGCGAAACCCCTCGTGAGGGGAAAGCTGTAACTCTGTGAGATTATTTCACAGAACACAAAGAAGTTTATCACAAAGCTTCTTTCTCTTTGTTATCGAAGGATATTTCCTTTGGCCCTATAGTCTTCAAAGGGATCCGAATTATCTGTTCTCTGATTCGACAGAAATAAGGCTAGCAAAGAGAACTACGAAACACAGATGTAACTCTGTGAGATGAATTCACAGAACACTAAAAAGTTTCTCAGAAAGCTTCTTTCCAGATTTCATCTGAGGATATTTCCTTTTTCCCCATAGCTCTCTACGGGCTTCCAAATATCACTTTGCCGATTCCAAAAGAACTGTCTTAGCGAAAGGCTTCTTGAAGGGAAAGCTGTAACTCTGTGAGATGATTTCACAGAACACAAAGAAGTTTCTCATAAAGCTTCTTTCTCTTTGTTATCGGAGGATATTTCCCTTGTCCCCAAAGTCTTCAATGCGATCCGAAATATCTGTTCTCAGATTCCACAGAAATAAGGCTAGCAAAGAGATCCACGAAATACAGATGTAACTCTGTGAGTGGAAGTCACACATCACACAGGAGTTTCTCAGAAAGCTTCTTTTCAGATTTCATCTGAGGATATTTTCTATTTCACAATAGCCCTCCTTGGGCTTCCAAATATCACTTTGCCAATTCCACAAGAAATGTCTTAGCGAAAGGCTTCTGGAGGGGAAAGCTGTAAGTCTGTGAGATGATTTCACAGAACACAAAGAAGTTTCTCAGAAAGCTTCTTTCTCTTTGTATCGGAGGATATTTCCTTTGGCCCTATAGTCTTCAAAGGGATCTGAAATATCTGTACTCAGATTCCACAGAAATAAGGCTAGCAAAGAGATCTACGAAACACAGATGTAACTCTGTGAGATGAATTCACAGAACACTAAGCAGTTTCTCAGAAAGCTTCTTTCCAGATTTCATCTGAGGATATTTCCTTTTTCATCATAGCCCTCTATGGGCTTCCAAATATCACTTTGCCAATTCCACAAGAACTGTCTTAGCGAAAGGCTTCTTGAGGGGAAAGCTGTAACTCTGTGAGATGATTTCACAGAACACAAAGAAGTTTCTCAGAAAGCTTCTTTCTCTTTGTTATCGGAGGATATTTCCTTTGGCCCTATAGTCTTCAAAGGGATCCGAAATATCTGTTCTCAGATTCCACAGAAATAAGGCTAGCAAAGAGATCTACGAAACACAGATGTAACTCTGTGAGATGAATTCACGGAACACTAAGCAGTTTCTCAGAAAGCTTCTTTCCAGATTTCATCTGAGGATATTTCCTTTTTCACCATAGCCCTCTATGGGCTTCCAAATATCACTTTGCCAATTCCACAAGAACTGTCGTAGCGAAAGGCTTTTTGAGGGGAAAGCTGTAACTCTGTGAGACGATTTCACAGAACACAAAGAAGTTTCTCAGAAAGCTTCTTTCTCTTTGTTATCGGAGGATATTTCCTTTGGCCCTATAGTCTTCAAAGGGATCCGAAATATCTGTTCTGAGATTCCACAGAAATAAGGCTAGCAAAGAGATCTACGAAACACAGATGTAACTCTGTGAGATGAATTCACAGAACACTAAGCAGTTTCTCAGAAAGCTTCTTTCAATATTTCATCTGAGGATATTTCCTTTTTCACCATAGCCCTCTATGGGCTTCCAAATATCACTTTGCCAATTCCACAAGAACTGTCTTAGCGAAAGGCTTCTTGAGGGGAAAGCTGTAACTCTATGAGATGATTTCACAGAACACAAAGAAGTTTCTGACAAAGCTTCTTTCTCTTTGTTATAGAAGGATATTTCCTTTGGCCCTATAGTCTTCAAAGGGATCCGAATTATCTGTTCTCTGATTCCACAGAAATAAGGCTAGCAAAGAGATCTACGAAACACAGATGTAACTCTGTGAGATGACTTCACAGAACACTAAACAGTTTCTCAGAAAGCTTCTTTCCAGATTTCATCTGAGGATATTTCCTTTTTCCCCGTAGCCCTCTACGGGCTTCCAAATATCACTTTGCCAATTCCACAAGAACTGTCTTAGCGAAAGGCTTCTTGAGGGGAAAGCTGTAACTCTGTGAGATGATTTCACAGAACACAAAGAAGTTTCTCAGAAAGCTTCTTTCTCTTTGTTATCGAAGGATACTTCCTTTGGTCCTATAGTCTTCAAAGGGATCCGAAATATCTGTTCTCAGATTCCACAGAAATAAGGCTAGCAAAGAGATCTACGAAACTCAGATGTAACTCTGTGACATGAATTCACAGAACACTAAGCAGTTTCTCAGAAAGCTTCTTTCCAGATTTCATCTGAGGATACTTGCTTTTTCCCCATAGCCTCTATGGGCTTCCAAATATCACTTTGCCAATTCCACAAGAACTGTCTTAGCGAAAGGCTTCTTGAGGGGAAAGCTGTAAGTCTGTGAGATGATTTCACAGAACACATAGAAGTTTCTCAGAAAGCTTCTTTCTCTTTGTTATCGAAGGATATTTCCTTTCGCCCTATAGTCTTCAAAGGGATCCGAAATATCTGTTCTCAGATTCCACAGAAATAAGGCTAGCAAAGAGATCTACGAAACTCAGATGTAACTCTGTGAGATGAATTCACAGAACACTAAGCAGTTTCTCAGAAAGCTTCTTTCCATATTTCATCTGAGGATATTTCCTTTTTCACCATAGCCCTCTATGGGCTTCCAAATATCACTTTACCAATTCCACAAGAACTGTCTTAGCGAAAGGCCTCGTGAGGGGAAAGCTGTAACTCTGTGAGATTATTTCACAGAACACAGAGAAGTTTCTCACAAAGCTTGTTTCTCTTTGTTATCGAAGGATATTTCCTTTGGCCCTATAGTCTTCAAAGGGATCCGAATTATCTGTTCTCTGATTCCACAGAAATAAGGCTAGCAAAGAGATCTACGAAACACAGATGTAACTCTGTGAGATGAATTCACAGAACACTAAAAAGTTTCTCAGAAAGCTTCTTTCCAGATTTCATCTGAGGATATTTCCTTTTTCCCCATAGCCCTCTACGGGCTTCCAAATATCACTTTGCCAATTCCACAAGAACTGTCTTAGCGAAAGGCTTCTTCAGGGGAAAACTGTAACTCTGTGAGATGATTTCACAGAACACAAAGAAGTTTCTCAGAAAGCTTCTTTCTCTTTGTTATCGGAGGATATTTCCTTTGGCCCTAAAGTCTTCAAAGGGATCCGAAATATCTGTTCTCAGATTCCACAGAAATAAGGCTAGCAAAGAGATCCACGAAATACATATGCAACTCTGTGAGTGGAAGTCACACATCACAGAGGAGTTTCTCAGAAAGCTTCTTTCCAGTTTTCATCTGAGGATATTTCCTTTTTCACCATAGCCCTCTATGGGCTTCCAAATATCACTTTGCCAATTCCACAAGAACTCCCTTAGCGAAAGGCTTCTTGAGGGGAAAGCTGTAACTCTGTGAGATGATTTCACAGAACACAAAGAAGTTTCTCAGAAAGCTTCTTTCTCTTTGTTATCGGAGGATATTTCCTTTGGCCCTATATTCTTCAAAGGGATCTGAAATATCTGTTCTCAGATTCCACAGAAATAAGGCTAGCAAAGAGATCTACGATACACAGATGTAACTCTGTGAGATGAATTCACAGAACACTAAGCAGTTTCTCAGAAAGCTTCTTTCCAGATTTCATCTGAGGATATTTCCTTTTTCACCATAGCCCTCTATGGGCTTCCAAATATCACTTTGCCAATTCCACAAGAACTGTCTTAGCGAAAGGCTTCTTGAGGGGAAAGCTGTAACTCTGTGAGATGATTTCACAGAACACAAAGAAGTTTCTCAGAAAGCTTCTTTCTCTTTGTTATCGGAGGCTATTTCCTTTGGCCCTATAGTCTTCAAAAGGATCTGAAATATCTGTTCTCAGATTCCACAGAAATAAGGCTAGCAAAGAGATCTACGAAACACAGATGTAACTCTGTGAGATGAATTCACAGAACACTAAGCAGTTTCTCAGAAAGCTTCTTTCCAGATTTCATCTCAGGATATTTCCTTTTTCACCATAGCCCTCTATGGGCTTCCAAATATCACTTTGCCAGTTCCACAAGAACTGTCTTAGCGAAAGGCTTCTTCAGGCGAAAGCTGTAACTCTGTGAGATGATTTCACAGAACACAAAGAAGTTTCTCAGAAAGATTCTTTCTCTTTGTTATCGGAGGATATTTCCTTTGACCCTGTAGTCTTCAAAGGGATCCGAAATATCTGTTCTCAGATTCCACAGAAATAAGGCTAGCAAAGAGATCTACGAAACACAGATGTAACACTGTGAGATGAATTCACAGAACACTAAGCAGTTTCTCAGAAAGCTTCTTTCCAGATTTCATCTGAGGATATTTCCTTTTTCACCATAGCCCTCTATGGGCTTCCAAATATCACTTTGCCAATTCCACAAGAACTGTCTTAGCGAAAGGCTTCTTGAGGGGAAAGCTGTAAGTCTGTGAGATGATTTCACAGAACACAGAGAAGTTTCTCAGAAAGCTTCTTTCTCTTTGTTATCGAAGAATATTTCTTTTGGCCCTATAGTCTTCAAAGGGATCCGAAATATCTGTTCTCAGATTCCACAGAAATAAGGCTGGCAAAGAGATCTACGAAACACAGATATAACACTGTGAGATGAATTCACAGAACACTAAGCAGTTTCTCCGAAAGCTTCTTTCCAGATTTCATCTGAGGATATTTCCTTTTTCACCATAGCCCTCTATGGGCTTCCAAATATCACTTTGCCAATTCCACAAGAACTGTCTTAGCGAAAGGCTTCTTGAGGGGAAAGCTGTAACTCTGTGAGATGATTTCACAGAACACAAAGAAGTTTCTCAGAAAGCTTCTTTCTCTTTGTTATCGGAGGATATTTCCTTTGGCCCTATAGTCTTCAAAGGGATCCGAAATATCTGTTCTCAGATTCCACAAAAATAAGGCTAGCAAAGAGATCCACGAAATAGAGATGTAACTCTGTGAGTGGAAGTCAGACATCACAGAGCAGTTTCTCAGAAAGCTTCTTTCCAGATTTCATCTGTGGATATTTCCTTTTTCACCATAGCCCTCTATGGGCTTCCAAATATTACTTTTGCAATTCCACAAGAACTGTCTTAGCGAAAGTCTTCTTGAGGGTAAAGCTCTAACTCTGTGAGATGATTTCACAGAACACAAAGAAGTTTCTCAGAAAGCTTCTTTCTCTTTGTTATCGGAGGATATTTCCTTTGGCCCTATAGTCTTCAAAGGGATCCGAAATATATGTTCGCAGATTCCACAGAAATAAGGCTAGCAAATAGATCTCCGAAACACAGATGTAACTCTGTGAGATGAATTCACAGAACACTAAACAGTTTCTCAGAAAGCTTCTTTCCAGATTTCATCTGAGGATATTTCCTTTTTCACCATAGCCCTCTATGGGCTTCCAAATATCACTTTGCCAATTCCACAAGAACTGTCTTAGCGAAAGGCTTCTTCAGGGGAAAGCTGTAAGTCTGTGAGATGATTTCACAGAACACAAAGAAGTTTCTCAGAAAGCTTCTTTCTCTTTGTTATCGGAGGATATTTCCTTTTGCGCTATAGTCTTCCAAGGGATCCGAAATATCTGTTCTCAGATTCCACAGAAATAAGGCTAGCAAAGAGATCTACGAAACACAGATGTAACTCTGAGAGATGAATTCACAGAACACTAAGCAGTTTCTCCGAAAGCTTCTTTCCAGATTTCATCTGAGGATATTTCCTTTTTCACCATAGCCCTCTAGGGGCTTCAAAATATCACTTTGCCAATTCCACAAGAACTGTCTTAGCGAAAGGCTTCTTGACGGGAAAGCTGTAACTCTGTGAGATGATTTCACAGAACACAGAGAAGTTTCTCAGAAAGCTTCTTTCTCTTTGTTATCGGAGGATATTTCCTTTGGCCCTATAGTCTTCAAAGGGATCCGAAATATCTGTTCTCAGATTCCACAGAAATAAGGCTACCAAAGAGATCCACGAAATAGAGATGTAACTCTGTGAGTGGAAGTCACACATCACAGAGCAGTTTCTCAGAAAGCTTCTTTCCAGATTTCATCTGAGGATATTTCCTTTTTCACCATAGCCCTCTATGGGCTTCCAAATATCACTTTGCCAATTCCACAAGAACTGTCTTAGCGAAAGGCTTCTTGAGGGGAAAGCTGTAACTCTGTGAGATGATTTCACAGAACACAAAGAAGTTTCTCAGAAAGCTTCTTTCTCCTTGTTATCGGAGGATATTTCCTTTGGCCCTATAGTCTTCAAAGGGATCCGAAATATCTGTTCTCAGATTCCACAGAAATAAGGCTAGCAAAGAGATCTACGAAACACATATGTAACTCTGAGTGATGAATTCACAGAACAATAAGCAGTTTCTCAGAAAGCTTCTTTCCAGATTTCATCTCAGGATATTTCCTTTTTCACCATAGCCCTCTAGGGTCTTCAAAATATCACTTTGCCAATTCCACAAGAACTGTCTTAGCGAAAGGCTTCTTGAGGGGAAAGCTGTAACTCTGTGAGATGATTTCACAGAACACGAAGAAGTTTCTCAGAAAGCTTCTTTCTCTTTGTTATCGGAGGATATTTCCTTTGGCCCTATAGTCTTCAAAGGGATCCGAAATATCTGTTCTCAGATTCCACAGAAATAAGGCTACCAAAGAGATCCACGAAATAGAGATGTAACTCTGTGAGTGGAAGTCACGCATCACAGAGCAGTTTCTCAGAAAGCTTCTTTCCAGATTTCATCTAAGGATATTTCCTTTTTCACCATAGCCCTCTAGGGGCTTCAAAATATCACTTTGCCAATTCCACAAGAACTGTCTTAGCGAAAGGCTTCTTTAGGGGAAAGCTGTAACTCTGTGAGATGATTTCACAGAACACAAAGAAGTTTCTCAGAAAGCTTCTTTCTCTTTGTTATCGGAGGATATTTCCTTTGGCCCTATAGTCTTCAAAGGGATCCGAAATATCTGTTCTCAGATTCCACAGAAATAAGGCTAGCAAAGAGATCTACGAAACACAGATGTAACTCTGTGAGATGAATTAACAGAACACTAAGCAGTTTCTCCGAAAGCTTCTTTCCAGATTTCATCTGAGGATATTTCCTTTTTCTCCATAGCCCTCTATGGGCTTCCAAATATCACTTTACCAATTCCACAAGTACTGTCTTAGCGAAAGGCTTCTTGAGGGGAAAGCTGTAACTCTGTGAGATGATTTCACGGAACACAAAGAAGTTTCTCAGAAAGCTTCTTTCTCTTTGTTATCGGAGGATATTTCCTTTGGCCCTATAGTCTTCAAAGGGATCCGAAATATCTGTTCTCAGATTCCACAGAAATAAGGCTAGCAAAGAGATCTACGAAACACAGATGTAACTCTGAGAGATGAATTCACAGAACACTAAGCAGTTTCTCAGAAAGCTTCTTTCCAGATTTCATCTCAGGATATTTCCTTTTTCACCATAGCCCTCTAGGGGCTTCAAAATATCACTTTGCCAATTCCACAAGAACTGTCATAGCGAAAGGCTTCTTGACGGGAAAGCTGTAACTCTGTGAGATGATTTCACAGAACACGAAGAAGTTTCTCAGAAAGCTTCTTTCTCTTTGTTATCGGAGGATATTTCCTTTGGCCCTATAGTCTTCAAAGGGATCCGAAATATCTGTTCTCAGATTCCACAGAAATAAGGCTAGCAAAGAGATCTACGAAACACAGATGTAACTCTGTGAGATGAATTCACAGAACACTAAGCAGTTTCTCAGAAAGCTTCTTTCCAGATTTCATCTGAGGATATTTCCTTTTTCACCGTAGCCCTCTAGGGGCTTTAAATATCACTTTGCCAGTTCCACAAGAACTGTCTAAGCGAAAGGCTTCTTGAGTGGAAAGCTGTAAACCTGTGAGATGATTTCACAGAACACAAAGAAGTTTCTCAGAAAGCTTCTTTCTCTTTGTTATCGGAGTATATTTCCTTTGGCCCTATAGTCTTCAAAGGGATCCGAAATATCTGTTCTCAGATTCCACAGAAATAAGGCTAGCAAAGAGATCTACGAAACACTGATGTAACTCTGTGAGATGAATTCACAGAACACTAAGCAGTTTCTCAGAAAGCTTCTTTCCAGATTTCATCTGAGGATATTTGCTTTTTCACCATAGCCCTCTATGGGCTTCCAAATATCACTTTGCCAATTCCACAAGAACTGTCTTAGCGAAAGGCTTCTTCAGGCGAAAGCTGTAACTCTGTGAGATGATTTCACAGAACACAAAGAAGTTTCTCAGAAAGCTTCTTTCTCTTTGTTATCGGAGGATATTTCCTTTGGCCCTATAGTCTTCAAAGGGATCCGAAATATCTGTTCTCAGATTCCACAGAAATAAGGCTAGCAAAGAGATCTACGAAACACAGATGTAACTCTGTGAGATGAATTCACAGAACACTAAGCAGTTTCTCAGAAAGCTTCTTTCCAGATTTCATCTGAGGATATTTCCTTTTTCACCATAGCCCTCTATGGGCTTCCAAATATCACTTTGCCAATTCCACAAGAACTGTCTTAGCGAAAGGCCTCGTGAGGGGAAAGCTGTAACTCTGTGAGATTATTTCACAGAACACAAAGAAGTTTCTCAGAAAGCTTCTTTCTCTTTGTTATCGAAGGATATTTCCTTTGGCCCTATAGTCTTCAAAGGGATCCGAAATATCTGTTCTCAGATTCCACAGAAATAAGGCTAGCAAAGAGATCTACGAAACACAGATGTAACTCTGTGAGATGAATTCACAGAACACTAAAAAGTTTCTCAGAAAGCTTCTTTCCATATTTCATCTGAGGATATTTCCTTTTTCCCCATAGCCCTCTATGGGCTTCCAAATATCACTTTGCCAATTCCACAAGAACTGTCTTAGCGAAAGGCCTCGTGAGGGGAAAGCTGTAACTCTGTGAGATTATTTCACAGAACACAAAGAAGTTTCTCACAAAGCTTCTTTCTCTTTGTTATCGAAGGATATTTCCTTTGGCCCTACAGTCTTCAAAGGGATCCGAATTATCTGTTCTCTGATTCCACAGAAATAAGGCTAGCAAAGAGATCTACGAAACACAGATGTAACTCTGTGAGATGAATTCACAGAACACTAAAAAGTTTCTCAGAAAGCTTCTTTCCAGATTTCATATGAGGATATTTCCTTTTTCCCCATAGCCCTCTACGGGCTTCCAAATATCACTTTGCCAATTCCACAAGAACTGTCTTAGCGAAAGGCTTCTTCAGGGGAAAACTGTAACTCTGTGAGATGATTTCACAGAACACAAAGAAGTTTCTCAGAAAGCTTCTTTCTCTTTGTTATCGGAGGATATTTCCTTTGGCCCTAAAGTCTCCAAAGGGATCCGAAATATCTGTTCTCAGATTCCACAGAAATAAGGCTAGCAAAGAGATCCACGAAATACAGATGTAACTCTGTGAGTGGAAGTCACACATCACAGAGGAGTTTCTCAGAAAGCTTCTTTCCAGATTTCATCTGAGGATATTTTCTATTTCACCATAGCCCTCCTTGGGCTTCCAAATATCACTTTGCCAATTCCACAAGAACTGTCTTAGCGAAAGGCTTCTGGAGGGGAAAGCTGTAAGTCGGTGAGATGATTTCACAGAACACAAAGAAGTTTCTCAGAAAGCTTCTTTCTCTTTGTTATCGGAGGATATTTCCTTTGGCCCTATAGTCTTCAAATGGATCTGAAATATGTGTTCTCAGATTCCACAGAAATAAGGCTAGCAAAGAGATCTACGAAACACAGATGTAACTCTGTGAGATGAATTCACAGAACACTAAGCAGTTTCTCAGAAAGCTTCTTTCCAGATTTCATCTGAGGATATTTCCTTTTTCACCATAGCCCTCTATGGGCTTCCAAATATCACTTTGCCAATTCCACAAGAACTGTCTTAGCGAAAGGCTTCTTGAGGGGAAAGCTGCAACTCTGTGAGATGATTTCACAGAACACAAAGAAGTTTCTCAGAAAGCTTCTTTCTCTTTGTTATCGGAGGATATTTCCTTTGGCCCTATAGTCTTCAAAGGGATCCGAAATATCTGTTCTCAGATTACACTGAAATAAGGCTAGCAAAGAGATCTACGAAACACAGATGTAACTCTGTGAGATGAATTCACGGAACACTAAGCAGTTTCTCAGAAAGCTTCTTTCCAGATTTCATCTGAGGATATTTCCTTTTTCACCATAGCCCTCTATGGGCTTCCAAATATCACTTTGCCAATCCCACAAGAACTGTCGTAGCGAGAGGCTTTTTGAGGGGAAAGCTGTAACTCTGTGAGATGATTTCACAGAACACAAAGAAGTTTCTCCGAAAGCTTCTTTCTCTTTGTTATCGGAGGATATTTCCTCTGGCCCGATAGTCTTCAAAGGGATCCGAAATATCTGTTCTCAGATTCCACAGAAAGAAGGCTAGCAAAGAGATCTACGAAACACAGATGTAACTCTGTGGGGAAGAGTTCACAGAACACAAAGCAGTTTCTCAGAAAGCTTCTTTCCAGATTTCATCTGAGGATATTTGCTATTTCACCATAGCCCTCTATGGGCTTCCAAATATCACTTTGCCAATTCCACAAGAACTGTCTTAGCGAAAGGCTTCTTGAGGGGAAAGCTGTAAGTCTGTGAGATGATTTCACAGAACACAAAGAAGTTTCTCAGAAAGCTTCTTTCTCTTTGTTATCGAAGGATATTTCCTTTGGCCCTATAGTCTTCAAAGGGATGCGAAATATCTGTTCTCAGTTTCCACAGAAAAAAGGCTGGCAAAGAGATCTACGAAACACAGATGTAACACTGTGAGATGAATTCACAGAACACTAAGCAGTTTCTCAGAACGCTTCTTTCCAGATTTCATCTGAGGATATTTGCTTTTTCACCATAGCCCTCTATGGGCTTCCAAATATCACTTTGCCAATTCCACAAGAACTGTCTTAGCGAAAGGCTTCTTCAGGCGAAAGCTGTAACTCTGTGAGATGAAATCACAGAACACAAAGAAGTTTCTCAGAAAGCTTCTTTCTCTTTGTTATCGGAGGATATTTCCTTTGGCCCTATAGTCTTCAAAGGGATCCGAAATATCTGTTTTCAGATTCCACAGAAATAAGGCTAGCAAAGAGATCTACGAAACACATTGTAACTCTGTGAGATGAATTCACAGAACACTAAGCAGTTTCTCATAAAGCTTCTTTCCAGATTTCATCTGAGGATATTTCCTTTTTCACCATAGCCCTCTATGGGCTTCCAAATATCACTTTGCCAATTCCACAAGAACTGTCTTAGCGAAAGGCTTCTTGAGGGGAAAGCTGTAACTCTGTGAGATGATTTCACAGAACACAAAGAAGTTTCTGACAAAGCTTCTTTCTCTTTGTTATCGAAGGATATTTCCTTTGGCCCTATAGTCTTAAAGGGATCCGAATTATCTGTTCTCTGATTCCACAGAAATAAGGCTAGCAAAGAGATCTACGAAACACAGATGTAACTCTGTGAGATGAATTCACAGAACACTAAGCAGTTTCTCAGAAAGCTTCTTTCCAGATTTCATCTGAGGATATTTGCTTTTTCACCATAGCCCTCTATGGGCTTCCAAATATCACTTTGCCAATTCCACAAGAACTGTCTTAGCGAAAGGCTTCTTCAGGGGAAAGCTGTAACTCTGTGAGATGAAATCACAGAACACAAAGAAGTTTCTCAGAAAGCTTCTTTCTCTTTGTTATCGGAGGATATTTCCTTTGGCCCTATAGTCTTCAAAGGTATCCGAAATATCTATTCTCAGATTCCACAGAAATAAGGCTAGCAAAGAGATCTACGAAACACAGATGTATCTCTGGGAGATGAATTCACAGAACACTAAGCAGTTTCTCAGAAATCTTCTTTCCAGATTTCATCTGAGGATATTTCCTTTTTCACCATAGCCCTCTATAGGCTTCCAAATATCACTTTGCCAATTCCACAAGAACTGTCTTAGCGAAAGGCTTCTTGAGGGGAAAGCTGTAACTCTGTGAGATGATTTCACAGAACACAAAGAAGTTTCTGACAAAGCTTCTTTCTCTTTGTTATCGAAGGATATTTCCTTTGGCCCTATAGTCTTCAAAGGGATCCGAAATATCTGTTCTCAGATTCCACAGAAATAAGGCTAGCAAAGAGATCTACGAAACACAGATGTAACTCTGTGAGAAGAATTCACAGAACACTAAGCAGTTTCTCAGAAATCTTCTTTCCAGATTTCATCTGAGGATATTTGCTATTTCACCATAGCCCTCTATGGGCTTCCAAATATCACTTTGCCAATTCCACAAGAACTGTCTTAGCGAAAGGCTTCTTGAGGGGAAAGCTGTAAGTCTGTGAGATGATTTCACAGAACACAAAGAAGTTTCTCAGAAAGCTTCTTTCTCTTTGTTATCGAAGGATATTTCCTTTGGCCCTATAGTCTTCAAAGGGATCCGAAATATCTGTTCTCAGATTCCACAGAAATAAGGCTAGCAAAGAGATCTACGAAACACAGATGTAACTCTGTGAGATGAATTCACAGAACACTAAGCAGTTTCTCAGAAAGCTTCTTTCCATATTTCATCTGAGGATATTTCCTTTTTCACCATAGCCCTCTATGGGCTTCCAAATATCACTTTGCCAATTCCACAAGAACTGTCTTAGCGAAAGGCCTCGTGAGGGGAAAGCTGTAACTCTGTGAGATTATTTCACAGAACACAAAGAAGTTTCTCACAAAGCTTCTTTCTCTTTGTTATCGAAGGATATTTCCTTTGGCCCTACAGTCTTCAAAGGGATCCGAATTATCTGTTCTCTGATTCCACAGAAATAAGGCTAGCAAAGAGATCTACGAAACACAGATGTAACTCTGTGAGATGAATTCACAGAACACTAAAAAGTTTCTCAGAAAGCTTCTTTCCAGATTTCATATGAGGATATTTCCTTTCTCCCCATAGCCCTGTACGGGCTTCCAAATATCACTTTGCCAATTCCACAAGAACTGTCTTAGCGAAAGGCTTCTTCAGGGGAAAACTGTAACTCTGTGAGATGATTTCACAGAACACAAAGAAGTTTCTCAGAAAGCTTCTTTCTCTTTGTTATCGGAGGATATTTCCTTTGGCCCTAAAGTCTCCAAAGGGATCCGAAATATCTGTTCTCAGATTCCACAGAAATAAGGCTAGCAAAGAGATCCACGAAATACAGATGTAACTCTGTGAGTGGAAGTCACACATCACAGAGGAATTTCTCTGAAAGCTTCTTTCCAGATTTCATCTGAGGATATTTTCTATTTCACCATAGCCCTCCTTGGGCTTCCAAATATCACTTTGCCAATTCCACAAGAACTGTCTTAGCGAAAGGCTTCTGGAGGGGAAAGCTGTAAGTCGGTGAGATGATTTCACAGAACACAAAGAAGTTTCTCAGAAAGCTTCTTTCTCTTTGTTATCGGAGGATATTTCCTTTGGCCCTATAGTCTTCAAATGGATCTGAAATATGTGTTCTCAGATTCCACAGAAATAAGGCTAGCAAAGAGATCTACGAAACACAGATGTAACTCTGTGAGATGAATTCACAGAACACTAAGCAGTTTCTCAGAAAGCTTCTTTCCAGATTTCATCTGAGGATATTTCCTTTTTCACCATAGCCCTCTATGGGCTTCCAAATATCACTTTGCCAATTCCACAAGAACTGTCTTAGCGAAAGGCTTCTTCAGGGGAAAGCTGTAACTCTGTGAGATGATTTCACAGAACACAAAGAAGTTTCTCAGAAAGCTTCTTTCTCTTTGTTATCGGAGGATATTTCCTTTGGCCCTATAGTCTTCAAAGGGATCCGAAATATCTGTTCTCAGATTACACTGAAATAAGGCTAGCAAAGAGATCTACGAAACACAGATGTAACTCTGTGAGATGAATTCACGGAACACTAAGCAGTTTCTCAGAAAGCTTCTTTCCAGATTTCATCTGAGGATATTTCCGTTTTCACCATAGCCCTCTAAGGGCTTCCAAATATCACTTTGCCAATCCCACAAGAACTGTCGTAGCGAGAGGCTTTTTGAGGGGAAAGCTGTAACTCTGTGAGATGATTTCACAGAACACAAAGAAGTTTCTCCGAAAGCTTCTTTCTCTTTGTTATCGGAGGATATTTCCTCTGGCCCGATAGTCTTCAAAGGGATCCGAAATATCTGTTCTCAGATTCCACAGAAAGAAGGCTAGCAAAGAGATCTACGAAACACAGATGTAACTCTGTGAGAAGAGTTCACAGAACACAAAGCAGTTTCTCAGAAAGCTTCTTTCCAGATTTCATCTGAGGATATTTGCTATTTCACCATAGCCCTCTATGGGCTTCCAAATATCACTTTGCCAATTCCACAAGAACTGTCTTAGCGAAAGGCTTCTTGAGGGGAAAGCTGTAAGTCTGTGAGATGATTTCACAGAACACAAAGAAGTTTCTCAGAAAGCTTCTTTCTCTTTGTTATCGAAGGATATTTCCTTTGGCCCTATAGTCTTCAAAGGGATGCGAAATATCTGTTCTCAGTTTCCACAGAAAAAAGGCTGGCAAAGAGATCTACGAAACACAGATGTAACACTATGAGATGAATTCACAGAACACTAAGCAGTTTCTCAGAAACTTCTTTCCAGATTTCATCTGAGGATATTTGCTTTTTCACCATAGCCCTCTATGGGCTTCCAAATATCACTTTGCCAATTCCACAAGAACTGTCTTAGCGAAAGGCTTCTTCAGGCGAAAGCTGTAACTCTGTGAGATGAAATCACAGAACACAAAGAAGTTTCTCAGAAAGCTTCTTTCTCTCTGTTATCGGAGGATATTTCCTTTGGCCCTATAGTCTTCAAAGGGATCCGAAATATCTGTTTTCAGATTCCACAGAAATAAGGCTAGCAAAGAGATCTACGAAACACAGATGTAACTCTCTGAGATGAATTCACAGAACACTAAGCAGTTTCTCAGAAAGCTTCTTTCCAGATTTCATCTGAGGATATTTCCTTTTTCACCATAGCCCTCTATGGGCTTCCAAATATCACTTTGCCAATTCCACAAGAACTGTCTTAGCGAAAGGCTTCTTGAGGGGAAAGCTGTTACTCTGTGAGATGATTTCACAGAACACAAAGAAGTTTCTGACAAAGCTTCTTTCTCTTTGTTATCGAAGGATATTTCCTTTGGCCCTATAGTCTTCAAAGGGATCCGAATTATCTGTTCTCTGATTCCACAGAAATAAGGCTAGCAAAGAGATCTACGAAACACAGATGTAACTCTATGAGATGAATTCACAGAACACTAAGCAGTTTCTCAGAAAGCTTCTTTCCAATTTTCATCTGAGGATATTTGCTTTTTCACCATAGCCCTCTATGGGCTTCCAAATATCACTTTGCCAATTCCACAAGAACTGTCTTAGCGAAAGGCTTCTTCAGGGGAAAGCTGTAACTCTGTGAGATGAAATCACAGAACACAAAGAAGTTTCTCAGAAAGCTTCTTTCTCTTTGTTATCGGAGGATATTTCCTTTGGCCCTATAGTCTTCAAAGGTATCCGAAATATCTATTCTCAGATTCCACAGAAATAAGGCTAGCAAAGAGATCTACGAAACACAGATGTATCTCTGAGAGATGAATTCACAGAACACTAAGCAGTTTCTCAGAAATCTTCTTTCCAGATTTCATCTGAGGATATTTCCTTTTTCACCATAGCCCTCTATGGGCTTCCAAATATCACTTTGCCAATTCCACAAGAACTGTCTTAGCGAAAGGCTTCTTGAGGGGAAAGCTGTAACTCTGTGAGATGATTTCACAGAACACAAAGAAGTTTCTGACAAAGCTTCTTTCTCTTTGTTATCGAAGGATATTTCCTTTGGCCCTATAGTCTTCAAAGGGATCCGAAATATCTGTTCTCAGATTCCACAGAAATAAGGCTAGCAAAGAGATCTACGAAACACAGATGTAACTCTGTGAGAAGAATTCACAGAACACTAAGCAGTTTCTCAGAAAGCTTCTTTCCAGATTTCATCTGAGGATATTTGCTATTTCACCATAGCCCTCTATGGGCTTCCAAATATCACTTTGCCAATTCCACAAGAACTGTCTTAGCGAAAGGCTTCTTGAGGGGAAAGCTGTAAGTCTGTGAGATGATTTCACAGAACACAAAGAAGTTTCTCAGAAAGCTTCTTTCTCTTTGTTATCGAAGGATATTTCCTTTGGCCCTATAGTCTTCAAACGGATCCGAAATATCTGTTCTCAGATTCCACAGAAATAAGGCTGGCAAAGAGATCTACGAAACACAGATGTAACTCTGTGAGATGAATTAACAGAACACTAAGCAGTTTCTCCGAAAGCTTCTTTCCAGATTTCATCTCAGGATATTTCCTTTTTCACCATAGCCCTCTATGGGCTTCCAAATATCACTTTGCCAATTCCACAAGAACTGTCTTAGCGAAAGGCTTCTTGAGGGGAAAGCTGTAACTCTGTGAGATGATTTCACAGAACACAAAGAAGTTTCTCAGAAAGCTTCTTTCTCTTTGTTATCGGAGCATATTTCCTTTGGCCCTATAGTCTTCAAAGGGATCCGAAATATCTGTTCTCAGATTCCACAGAAATAAGTCAAGCAAAGAGATCCACGAAATACAGATGTAACTCTGTGAGTGGAAGTCACACATCACAGAGGAGTTTCTCAGAAAGCTTCTTTCCAGATTTCATCTGAGGATATTTCCTTTTTCACCATAGACCTCTATGGGCTTCCAAATATCACTTTTCCAATTCCACAAGAACTGTCTTAGCGAAAGGCTTCTTGAAGGGAAAGCTGCAACTCTGTGAGATGATTTCACAGGACACAAAGAAGTTTCTCAGGAAGCTTCTTTCTCTTTGTTATCGAAGGATATTTCCTTTGGCCCTATAGTCTTCAAAGGGATGCGAAATATCTGTTCTCAGATTCCACAGAAAAAAGGCTGGCAAAGAGATCTACGAAACACAGATGTAACAGTGTGAGATGAATTCACAGAACACTAAGCAGTTTCTCAGAAAGCTTCTTTCCAGATTTCATCTGAGGATATTTGCTTTTTCACCATAGCCCTCTATGGGCTTCCAAATATCACTTTGCCAATTCCACAAGAACTGTCTTAGCGAAAGGCTTCTTCAGGCGAAAGCTGTAACTCTGTGAGATGAAATCACAGAACACAAAGAAGTTTCTCAGAAAGCTTCTTTCTCTTTGTTATCGGAGGATATTTCCTTTGGCCCTATAGTCTTCAAAGGGATCCGAAATATCTATTCTCAGATTCCACAGAAATAAGGCTAGCAAAGAGATCTAAGAAACACAGATGTATCTCTGTGAGATGAATTCACAGAACACTAAGCAGTTTCTCAGAAAGCTTCTTTCCATATTTCATCTGAGGATATTTCCTTTTTCACCATAGCCCTCTATGGGCTTCCAAATATCACTTTGCCAATTCCACAAGAACTGTCTTAGCGAAAGGCTTCTTCAGGCGAAAGCTGTAACTCTGTGAGATGAAATCACAGAACACAAAGAAGTTTCTCAGAAAGCTTCTTTCTCTTTGTTATCGGAGGATATTTCCTTTGGCCCTATAGTCTTCAAAGGGATCCGAAATATCTGTTTTCAGATTCCACAGAAATAAGGCTAGCAAAGAGATCTACGAAACACAGATGTAACTCTGTGAGATGAATTCACAGAACACTAAGCAGTTTCTCAGAAAGCTTCTTTCCAGATTTCATCTGAGGATATTTCCTTTTTCACCACAGCCCTCTATGGGCTTCCAAATATCACTTTGCCAATTCCACAAGAACTGTCTTAGCGAAAGGCTTCTTGAGGGGAAAGCTGTAACTCTGTGAGATGATTTCACAGAACACAAAGAAGTTTCTGACAAAGCTTCTTTCTCTTTGTTATCGAAGGATATTTCCTTTGGCCCTATAGTCTTCAAAGGGATCCGAATTATCTGTTCTCTGATTCCACAGAAATAAGGCTAGCAAAGAGATCTACGAAACACAGATGTAACTCTGTGAGATGAATTCACAGAACACTAAGCAGTTTCTCAGAAAGCTTCTTTCCAGATTTCATCTGAGGATATTTGCTTTTTCACCATAGCCCTCTATGGGCTTCCAAATATCACTTTGCCAATTCCACAAGAACTGTCTTAGCGAAAGGCTTCTTCAGGGGAAAGCTGTAACTCTGTGAGATGAAATCACAGAACACAAAGAAGTTTCTCAGAAAGCTTCTTTCTCTTTGTTATCGGAGGATATTTCCTTTGGCCCTATAGTCTTCAAAGGGATCCGAAATATCTATTCTCAGATTCCACAGAAATAAGGCTAGCAAAGAGATCTACGAAACACAGATGTATCTCTGGGAGATGAATTCACAGAACACTAAGCAGTTTCTCAGAAATCTTCTTTCCAGATTTCATCTGAGGATATTTCCTTTTTCACCATAGCCCTCTATAGGCTTCCAAATATCACTTTGCCAATTCCACAAGAACTGTCTTAGCGAAAGGCTTCTTGAGGGGAAAGCTGTAACTCTGTGAGATGATTTCACAGAACACAAAGAAGTTTCTGACAAAGCTTCTTTCTCTTTGTTACCGAAGGATATTTCCTTTGGCCCTATAGTCTTCAAAGGGATCCGAAATATCTGTTCTCAGATTCCACAGAAATAAGGCTAGCAAAGAGATCCACGAAATAGAGATGTAACTCTGTGAGTGGAAGTCACACATCACAGAGCAGTTTCTCAGAAAGCTTCTTTCCAGATTTCATCTGAGGATATTTCCTTTTTCACCATAGCCCTCTATGGGCTTCCAAATATCACTTTGCCAATTCCACAAGAACTGTCTTAGCGAAAGTCTTCTTGAGGGGAAAGCTGTAACTCTGTGAGATGATTTCACAGAACACAAAGAAGTTTCTCAGAAAGCTTCTTTCTCTTTGTTATCGGAGGATATTTCCTTTGGCCCTATAGTCTTCAAAGGGATCCGAAATATATGTTCGCAGATTCCACAGAAATAAGGCTAGCAAATAGATCTACGAAACACAGATGTAACTCTGTGAGATGAATTCACAGAACACTAAACAGTTTCTCAGAAAGCTTCTTTCCAGATTTCATCTGAGGATATTTCCTTTTTCACCATAGCCCTCTATGGGCTTCCAAATATCACTTTGCCAATTCCACAAGAACTGTCTTAGCGAAAGGCTTCTTGAGGGGAAAGCTGTAACTCTGTGATATGATTTCACAGAACACAAAGAAGTTTCTCAGAAAGCTTCTTTCTCTTTGTTATCGGAGGATATTTCCTTTGGCCCTAAAGTCTTCAAAGGGATCCGAAATATCTGTTCTCAGATTGCACAGAAATAAGGCTAGCAAAGAGATCCACGAAATAGAGATGTAACTCTGTGAGTGGAAGTCACACATCACAGAGCAGTTTCTCAGAAAGCTTCTTTCCAGATTTCATCTGAGGATATTTGCTTTTTCACCATAGCCCTCTATGGGCTTCCAAATATCACTTTGCCAATTCTACAAGAACTGTCTTAGCGAAAGGCTTCTTGAGGGGAAAGCTGTAAGTCTGTGAGATGATTTCAAGAACACAAAGAAGTTTCTCAGAAAGCTTCTTTCTCTTTGTTTTCGAAGGATATTTCCTTTGGCCCTAGAGTCTTCAACCGGATCCGAAATATCTGTTCTCAGATTCCAGAGAAATAAGGCTGGCAAAGAGATCTACGAAACACAGATGTAACTATGTGAGATGAATTCACAGAACACTAAGCAGTTTCTCAGAAAGCTTCTTTCCAGATTTCATCTGAGGATATTTCCTTTTTCACCATAGCCCTCTATGGGCTTCCAAATATCACGTTGCCAATTCCACAAGAACTGTCTTAGCGAAAGGCTTCTTGAGGGGAAAGCTGTAACTCTGTGAGGTGATTTCACAGAACACAAAGAAGTTTCTCAGAAAGCTTCTTTCTCTTTGTTATCGGAGCATATTTCCTTTGGCCCTATAGTCTTCAAAGGGATCCGAAATATCTGTTCTCAGATTCCACAGAAATAAGACTAGCAAAGAGATCCACGAAATACAGATGTAACTCTGTGAGTGGAAGTAAGACATCACAGAGGAGTTTCTCAGAAAGCTTCTTTCCAGATTTCATCTGAGGATATTTCCTTTTTCACCTTAGCCCTCTATGGGCTTCCAAATATCACTTTGCCAATTCCACAAGAACTGTCTTAGCGAAAGGCTTCTTCAGGGGAAAGCTGTAATTCTGTGAGATGATTTCACAGAACACAAAGAAGTTTCTCAGAAAGCTTCTTTCTCTTTGTTATCGGAGGATATTTCCTTTGGCCCTATAGTCTTCAAAGGGATCCGAAATATCTGTTCTCAGATTCCACAGAAATAAGGCTAGCAAAGAGATCTACGAAACACAGATGTAACTCTGTGAGATGAATTCACAGAACACTAAGCAGTTTCTCAGAAAGCTTCTTCCCAGATTTCATCTGAGGATATTTCCTTTTTCACCATAGCCCTCTATGGGCTTTAAATATCACTTTGCCAGTTCCACATAATCTGTCTTAGCGAAAGGCTTCTTGAGGGGAAAGCTGTAACTCTGTGAGATGATTTCACAGAACACAAAGAAGTTTCTCAGAAAGCTTCTTTCTCTTTGTTATCGGAGGATACTTCCTTTGGCCCTATACTCTTCAAAGGGATCCGAAATATCTGTTCTCAGATTCCACAGAAATGAGGCTAGCAAAGAGATCTACGAAACACAGATGTAACTCTGTGAGATGAATTCACAGAACACTAAGCAGTTTCTCAGAAAGCTTCTTTCCAGATTTCATCTCAGGATATTTCCTTTTTCACCATAGCCTTCTAGGGGCTTCAAAATATCACTCTGCCAATTCCACAAGAACTGTCTTAGCGAAAGTCTTCTTGAGTGGAAAGCTGTAATTCTGTGAGATGATTTCACAGAATACAAAGAAGTTTCTCAGAAAGCTTCTTTCTCTTTTTTATCAGAGGATATTTCCTTTGGCCCTATAGTCTTCAAAGGGATCCGAAATATCTGTTCTCAGATTCCACAGAAATAAGGCTAGCAAAGAGATCCACGAAATACAGATGTAACTCTGTGAGTGGAAGTAACACATCACAGAGGAGTTTCTCAGAAAGCTTCTTTCCAGATTTCATCTGAGGATATTTCCTTTTTCACCATAGCCCTCTATGGGCTTCCAAATATCACTTTGCCAATTCCACAAGAACTGTCTTAGCGAAAGGCTTCCTGAGGGAAAAGCTGTAACTCTGTGAGATGATTTCACAGAACACAAAGAAGTTTCTCAGAAAGCTTCTTTCTCTTTGTTATCGGAGGATATTTCCTTTGGCCCTATAGTCTTCAAAGGGATCCGAAATATCTGTTCTCAGATTCCACAGAAAGAAGGCTGGCAAAGAGATCTACGAAACACAGATGTAACTCTGTGAGATGAATTCACAGAACACTAAGCAGTTTCTCAGAAAGCTTCTTTCCAGATTTCATCTCAGGATATTTCCTTTTTCACCATAGCCCTCTATGGGCTTCCAAATATCACTTTGACAATTCCACAAGAACTGTCTTAGCGAAAGGCTTCTTGAGGGGAAAGCTGTAACTCTGTGATATGATTTCACAGAACACAAAGAAGTTTCTCAGAAAGCTTCTTTCTCTTTGTTATCGGAGGATATTTCCTTTGGCCCTAAAGTCTTCAAAGGGATCCGAAATATCTGTTCTCAGATTGCACAGAAATAAGGCTAGCAAAGAGATCCACGAAATAGAGATGTAACTCTGTGAGTGGAAGTCACACATCACAGAGCAGTTTCTCAGAAAGCTTCTTTCCAGATTTCATCTGAGGATATTTGCTTTTTCACCATAGCCCTCTATGGGCTTCCAAATATCACTTTGCCAATTCTACAAGAACTGTCTTAGCGAAAGGCTTCTTGAGGGGAAAGCTGTAAGTCTGTGAGATGATTTCAAGAACACAAAGAAGTTTCTCAGAAAGCTTCTTTCTCTTTGTTTTCGAAGGATATTTCCTTTGGCCCTATAGTCTTCAACCGGATCCGAAATATCTGTTCTCAGATTCCAGAGAAATAAGGCTGGCAAAGAGATCTACGAAACACAGATGTAACTATGTGAGATGAATTCACAGAACACTAAGCAGTTTCTCAGAAAGCTTCTTTCCAGATTTCATCTGAGGATATTTCCTTTTTCACCATAGCCCTCTATGGGCTTCCAAATATCACGTTGCCAATTCCACAAGAACTGTCTTAGCGAAAGGCTTCTTGAGGGGAAAGCTGTAACTCTGTGAGGTGATTTCACAGAACACAAAGAAGTTTCTCAGAAAGCTTCTTTCTCTTTGTTATCGGAGCATATTTCCTTTGGCCCTATAGTCTTCAAAGGGATCCGAAATATCTGTTCTCAGATTCCACAGAAATAAGACTAGCAAAGAGATCCACGAAATACAGATGTAACTCTGTGAGTGGAAGTAAGACATCACAGAGGAGTTTCTCAGAAAGCTTCTTTCCAGATTTCATCTGAGGATATTTCCTTTTTCACCTTAGCCCTCTATGGGCTTCCAAATATCACTTTGCCAATTCCACAAGAACTGTCTTAGCGAAAGGCTTCTTCAGAGGAAAGCTGTAATTCTGTGAGATGATTTCACAGAACACAAAGAAGTTTCTCAGAAAGCTTCTTTCTCTTTGTTATCGGAGGATATTTCCTTTGGCCCTATAGTCTTCAAAGGGATCCGAAATATCTGTTCTCAGATTCCACAGAAATAAGGCTAGCAAAGAGATCTACGAAACACAGATGTAACTCTGTGAGATGAATTCACAGAACACTAAGCAGTTTCTCAGAAAGCTTCTTCCCAGATTTCATCTGAGGATATTTCCTTTTTCACCATAGCCCTCTATGGGCTTTAAATATCACTTTGCCAGTTCCACATAATCTGTCTTAGCGAAAGGCTTCTTGAGGGGAAAGCTGTAACTCTGTGAGATGATTTCACAGAACACAAAGAAGTTTCTCAGAAAGCTTCTTTCTCTTTGTTATCGGAGGATACTTCCTTTGGCCCTATACTCTTCAAAGGGATCCGAAATATCTGTTCTCAGATTCCACAGAAATGAGGCTAGCAAAGAGATCTACGAAACACAGATGTAACTCTGTGAGATGAATTCACAGAACACTAAGCAGTTTCTCAGAAAGCTTCTTTCCAGATTTCATCTCAGGATATTTCCTTTTTCACCATAGCCCTCTATGGGCTTCCAAATATCACTTTGACAATTCCACAAAAACTGTCTTAGCGAAAGGCTTCTTGAGGGGAAAGCTGTAACTCTGTGAGATGATTTCACAGAATACAAAGAAGTTTCTCAGAAGGCTTCTTTCTCTTTGTTATCAGAGGATATTTCCTTTGGCCCTATAGTCTTCAAAGGGATCCGAAATATCTGTTCTCAGATTCCACAGAAATAAGGCTAGCAAAGAGATCCACGAAATACAGATGTAACTCTGTGAGTGGAAGTAACACATCACAGAGGAGTTTCTCAGAAAGCTTCTTTCCAGATTTCATCTGAGGATATTTCCTTTTTCACCATAGCCCTCTAAGGGTTTCCAAATATCACTTTGCCAGTTCCACAAGAACTGTCTTAGCGAAAGGCTTCTTGAGATGAAAGGTGTATCTCTGTGAGATGATTTCACAGAACACAAAGAAGTTTCTCAGAAAGCTTCTTTCTCTTTGTTATTGGAGGTTATTTCCTTTGGCCCTATAGTCTTCAAAGGGATCCGAAATATCTGTTCTCAGATTCCAAAGAAATGAGGCTAGCAAAGAGATCTACGAAACACAGATGTAACTATGTGAGATGAATTCACAGAACACTAAGCAGTTTCTCAGAAAGCTTCTTTCCAGATTTCATCTGAGGATATTTCCTTTTTCACCATAGCCCTCTATGGGCTTCCAAATATCACGTTGCCAATTCCACAAGAACTGTCTTAGCGAAAGGCTTCTTGAGGGGAAAGCTGTAACTCTGTGAGGTGATTTCACAGAACACAAAGAAGTTTCTCAGAAAGCTTCTTTCTCTTTGTTATCGGAGCATATTTCCTTTGGCCCTATAGTCTTCAAAGGGATCCGAAATATCTGTTCTCAGATTCCACAGAAATAAGACTAGCAAAGAGATCCACGAAATACAGATGTAACTCTGTGAGTGGAAGTAAGACATCACAGAGGAGTTTCTCAGAAAGCTTCTTTCCAGATTTCATCTGAGGATATTTCCTTTTTCACCTTAGCCCTCTATGGGCTTCCAAATATCACTTTGCCAATTCCACAAGAACTGTCTTAGCGAAAGGCTTCTTCAGGGGAAAGCTGTAATTCTGTGAGATGATTTCACAGAACACAAAGAAGTTTCTCAGAAAGCTTCTTTCTCTTTGTTATCGGAGGATATTTCCTTTGGCCCTATAGTCTTCAAAGGGATCTGAAATATCTGTTCTCAGATTCCACAGAAATAAGGCTAGCAAAGAGATCTACGAAACACAGATGTAACTCTGTGAGATGAATTCACAGAACACTAAGCAGTTTCTCAGAATGCTTCTTTCCAGATTTCATCTGAGGATATTTCCTTTTTCACCATAGCCCTCTATGGGCTTCCAAATATCACTTTGAAAAATTCCACAAGAACTGTCTTCGCGAAAGGCTTCTTGAGGGGAAAGCTGTAACTCTGTGAGATGATTTCACAGAACACAAAGAAGTTTCTCAGAAAGCTTCTTTCTCTTTGTTATCGGAGGATATTTCCTTTGGCCCTGTAGTCTTCAAAGGGATCCGAAATATCTGTCCTCAGATTCCACAGAAATAAGGCTAGCAAAGGGATCCACGAAATACAGATGTAACACTGTGAGATGGATTAACAGAACACTAAGCAGTTTCTCAGAAAACTTCTTTCCAGATTTCATCTGAGGATATTTCCTTTTTCACCATAGCCCTCTATGGGCTTCCAAATATAACTTTGCCAATTCCACAAGAACCGTCTTAGCGAAAGGCTTCTTGAGGGGAAAGCTGTAACTCTGTGAGACGATTTCACAGAACACAAAGAAGTTTCTCAGAAAGCTTCTTTCTCTTTGTTATCGGAGGATATTTCCTTGGGCCCTATAGTCTTCAAAGGGATCCGAAATATCTGTTCTCAGATTCCACAGAAATAAGGCTAGCAAAGAGATCTACGAAACACAGATGTAACTCTGTGAGATGAATTAACAGAACACTAAACAGTTTCTCCGAAAGCTTCTTTCCAGATTTCATCTGAGGATATTTCCTTTTTCTCCATAGCCCTCTATGGGCTTCCAAATATCACTTTGCCAATTCCACAAGTACTGTCTTAGCGAAAGGCTTCTTGAGGGGAAAGCTGTAACTCTGTGAGATGATTTCACGGAACACAAAGAAGTTTCTCAGAAAGCTTCTTTCTCTTTGTTATCGGAGGATATTTCCTTTGGCCCTATAGTCTTCAAAGGGATCCGAAATATCTGTTCTCAGATTCCACAGAAATAAGGCTAGCAAAGAGATCTACGAAACACAGATGTAACTCTGAGAGATGAATTCTCAGAACACTAAGCAGTTTCTCAGAAAGCTTCTTTCCAGATTTCATCTCAGGATATTTCCTTTTTCACCATAGCCCTCTAGGGGCTTCAAAATATCACTTTGCCAATTCCACAAGAACTGTCTTAGCGAAAGGCTTCTTGACGGGAAAGCTGTAACTCTGTGAGATGATTTCACAGAACACGAAGAAGTTTCTCAGAAAGCTTCTTTCTCTTTGTTATCGGAGGATATTTCCTTTGGCCCTATAGTCTTAAAAGGGATCCGAAATATCAGATCTCAGATTCCACAGAAATAAGGCTAGCAAAGAGATCAACGAAACACAGATGTAACTCTGTGAGATGAATTCACAGAACACTAAGCAGTTTCTCAGAAAGCTTCTTTCCAGAGTTCATCTGAGGATATTTCCTTTTTCACCATAGCCCTCTAGGGGCTTTAAATATCACTTTGCCAGTTCCACAAGAACTGTCTTAGCGAAAGGCTTCTTGAGGGGAAAGCTGTAACTCTGTGAGACGATTTCACAGAACACCAAGAAGTTTCTCAGAAAGCTTCTTTCTCTTTGTTATCGGAGGATATTTCCTGGGCCCTATAGTCTTCAAAGGGATCCGAAATATCTGTTCTCAGATTCCACAGAAATAAGGCTAGCAAAGAGATCTACGAAACACTGATGTAACTCTGTGAGATGAATTCACAGAACACTAAGCAGTTTCTCAGAAAGCTTCTTTCCAGATTTCATCTGAGGATGTTTGCTTTTTAACCATAGCCCTCTATGGGCTTCCAAATATCACTTTGCCAATTCCACAAGAACTGTCTTAGAGAAAGGCTTCCTGAGGGGAAAGCTGTAACTCTGTGAGATGATTTCACAGAACACAAAGAAGTTTCTCAGAAAGCTTCTTTCTCTTTGTTATCGGAGGATATTTCCTTTGGCCCTATAGTCTTCAAAGGGATCCGAAATATCTGTTCTCAGATTCCACAGAAATAAGGCTAGCAAAGAGATCTACGAAACACAGATGTAACTCTGTGAGATGAATTCACAGAACACTAAGCAGTTTCTCAGAAAGCTTCTTTCCAGATTTCATCTCAGGATATTTCCTTTTTCACCATAGCCCTCTAGGGGCTTCAAAATATCACTTTGCCAATTCCTCAGGAATTGTCTTAGCGAAAGGCTTCTTGAGGGGAAAGCTGTAACTCTGTGATATGATTTCACAGAACACAAAGAAGTTTCTCAGAAAGCTTCTTTCTCTTTGTTATCGGAGGATATTTCCTTTGGCCCTAAAGTCTTCAAAGGGATCCGAAATATCTGTTCTCAGATTGCACAGAAATAAGGCTAGCAAAGAGATCCACGAAATAGAGATGTAACTCTGTGAGTGGAAGTCACACATCACAGAGCAGTTTCTCAGAAAGCTTCTTTCCAGATTTCATCTGAGGATATTTGCTTTTTCACCATAGCCCTCTATGGGCTTCCAAATATCACTTTGCCAATTCTACAAGAACTGTCTTAGCGAAAGGCTTCTTGAGGGGAAAGCTGTAAGTCTGTGAGATGATTTCAAGAACACAAAGAAGTTTCTCAGAAAGCTTCTTTCTCTTTGTTTTCGAAGGATATTTCCTTTGGCCCTATAGTCTTCAACCGGATCCGAAATATCTGTTCTCAGATTCCAGAGAAATAAGGCTGGCAAAGAGATCTACGAAACACAGATGTAACTATGTGAGATGAATTCACAGAACACTAAGCAGTTTCTCAGAAAGCTTCTTTCCAGATTTCATCTGAGGATATTTCCTTTTTCACCATAGCCCTCTATGGGCTTCCAAATATCACGTTGCCAATTCCACAAGAACTGTCTTAGCGAAAGGCTTCTTGAGGGGAAAGCTGTAACTCTGTGAGGTGATTTCACAGAACACAAAGAAGTTTCTCAGAAAGCTTCTTTCTCTTTGTTATCGGAGCATATTTCCTTTGGCCCTATAGTCTTCAAAGGGATCCGAAATATCTGTTCTCAGATTCCACAGAAATAAGACTAGCAAAGAGATCCACGAAATACAGATGTAACTCTGTGAGTGGAAGTAAGACATCACAGAGGAGTTTCTCAGAAAGCTTCTTTCCAGATTTCATCTGAGGATATTTCCTTTTTCACCTTAGCCCTCTATGGGCTTCCAAATATCACTTTGCCAATTCCACAAGAACTGTCTTAGCGAAAGGCTTCTTCAGGGGAAAGCTGTAATTCTGTGAGATGATTTCACAGAACACAAAGAAGTTTCTCAGAAAGCTTCTTTCTCTTTGTTATCGGAGGATATTTCCTTTGGCCCTATAGTCTTCAAAGGGATCCGAAATATCTGTTCTCAGATTCCACAGAAATAAGGCTAGCAAAGAGATCTACGAAACACAGATGTAACTCTGTGAGATGAATTCACAGAACACTAAGCAGTTTCTCAGAAAGCTTCTTCCCAGATTTCATCTGAGGATATTTCCTTTTTCACCATAGCCCTCTATGGGCTTTAAATATCACTTTGCCAGTTCCACATAATCTGTCTTAGCGAAAGGCTTCTTGAGGGGAAAGCTGTAACTCTGTGAGATGATTTCACAGAACACAAAGAAGTTTCTCAGAAAGCTTCTTTCTCTTTGTTATCGGAGGATACTTCCTTTGGCCCTATACTCTTCAAAGGGATCCGAAATATCTGTTCTCAGATTCCACAGAAATGAGGCTAGCAAAGAGATCTACGAAACACAGATGTAACTCTGTGAGATGAATTCACAGAACACTAAGCAGTTGCTCAGAAAGCTTCTTTCCAGATTTCATCTCAGGATATTTCCTTTTTCACCATAGCCTTCTAGGGGCTTCAAAATATCACTTTGCCAATTCCACAAGAACTGTCTTAGCGAAAGTCTTCTTGAGTGGAAAGCTGTAATTCTGTGAGATGATTTCACAGAATACAAAGAAGTTTCTCAGAAAGCTTCTTTCTCTTTTTTATCAGAGGATATTTCCTTTGGCCCTATAGTCTTCAAAGGGATCCGAAATATCTGTTCTCAGATTCCACAGAAATAAGGCTAGCAAAGAGATCCACGAAATACAGATGTAACTCTGTGAGTGGAAGTAACACATCACAGAGGAGTTTCTCAGAAAGCTTCTTTCCAGATTTCATCTGAGGATATTTCCTTTTTCACCATAGCCCTCTATGGGCTTCCAAATATCACTTTGCCAATTCCACAAGAACTGTCTTAGCGAAAGGCTTCCTGAGGGAAAAGCTGTAACTCTGTGAGATGATTTCACAGAACACAAAGAAGTTTCTCAGAAAGCTTCTTTCTCTTTGTTATCGGAGGATATTTCCTTTGGCCCTATAGTCTTCAAAGGGATCCGAAATATCTGTTCTCAGATTCCACAGAAAGAAGGCTGGCAAAGAGATCTACGAAACACAGATGTAACTCTGTGAGATGAATTCACAGAACACTAAGCAGTTTCTCAGAAAGCTTCTTTCCAGATTTCATCTCAGGATATTTCCTTTTTCACCATAGCCCTCTATGGGCTTCCAAATATCACTTTGACAATTCCACAAAAACTGTCTTAGCGAAAGGCTTCTTGAGGGGAAAGCTGTAACTCTGTGAGATGATTTCACAGAATACAAAGAAGTTTCTCAGAAGGCTTCTTTCTCTTTGTTATCAGAGGATATTTCCTTTGGCCCTATAGTCTTCAAAGGGATCCGAAATATCTGTTCTCAGATTCCACAGAAATAAGGCTAGCAAAGAGATCCACGAAATACAGATGTAACTCTGTGAGTGGAAGTAACACATCACAGAGGAGTTTCTCAGAAAGCTTCTTTCCAGATTTCATCTCAGGATATTTCCTTTTTCACCATAGCCCTCTAAGGGTTTCCAAATATCACTTTGCCAGTTCCACAAGAACTGTCTTAGCGAAAGGCTTCTTGAGATGAAAGGTGTATCTCTGTGAGATGATTTCACAGAACACAAAGAAGTTTCTCAGAAAGCTTCTTTCTCTTTGTTATTGGAGGTTATTTCCTTTGGCCCTATAGTCTTCAAAGGGATCCGAAATATCTGTTCTCAGATTCCAAAGAAATGATGCTAGCAAAGAGATCTACGAAACACAGATGTAACTATGTGAGATGAATTCACAGAACACTAAGCAGTTTCTCAGAAAGCTTCTTTCCAGATTTCATCTGAGGATATTTCCTTTTTCACCATAGCCCTCTATGGGCTTCCAAATATCACGTTGCCAATTCCACAAGAACTGTCTTAGCGAAAGGCTTCTTGAGGGGAAAGCTGTAACTCTGTGAGGTGATTTCACAGAACACAAAGAAGTTTCTCAGAAAGCTTCTTTCTCTTTGTTATCGGAGCATATTTCCTTTGGCCCTATAGTCTTCAAAGGGATCCGAAATATCTGTTCTCAGATTCCACAGAAATAAGACTAGCAAAGAGATCCACGAAATACAGATGTAACTCTGTGAGTGGAAGTAAGACATCACAGAGGAGTTTCTCAGAAAGCTTCTTTCCAGATTTCATCTGAGGATATTTCCTTTTTCACCTTAGCCCTCTATGGGCTTCCAAATATCACTTTGCCAATTCCACAAGAACTGTCTTAGCGAAAGGCTTCTTCAGGGGAAAGCTGTAATTCTGTGAGATGATTTCACAGAACACAAAGAAGTTTCTCAGAAAGCTTCTTTCTCTTTGTTATCGGAGGATATTTCCTTTGGCCCTATAGTCTTCAAAGGGATCTGAAATATCTGTTCTCAGATTCCACAGAAATAAGGCTAGCAAAGAGATCTACGAAACACAGATGTAACTCTGTGAGATGAATTCACAGAACACTAAGCAGTTTCTCAGAATGCTTCTTTCCAGATTTCATCTGAGGATATTTCCTTTTTCACCATAGCCCTCTATGGGCTTCCAAATATCACTTTGAAAAATTCCACAAGAACTGTCTTCGCGAAAGGCTTCTTGAGGGGAAAGCTGTAACTCTGTGAGATGATTTCACAGAACACAAAGAAGTTTCTCAGAAAGCTTCTTTCTCTTTGTTATCGGAGGATATTTCCTTTGGCCCTGTAGTCTTCAAAGGGATCCGAAATATCTGTCCTCAGATTCCACAGAAATAAGGCTAGCAAAGGGATCCACGAAATACAGATGTAACACTGTGAGATGGATTAACAGAACACTAAGCAGTTTCTCAGAAAACTTCTTTCCAGATTTCATCTGAGGATATTTCCTTTTTCACCATAGCCCTCTATGGGCTTCCAAATATAACTTTGCCAATTCCACAAGAACCGTCTTAGCGAAAGGCTTCTTGAGGGGAAAGCTGTAACTCTGTGAGACGATTTCACAGAACACAAAGAAGTTTCTCAGAAAGCTTCTTTCTCTTTGTTATCGGAGGATATTTCCTTGGGCCCTATAGTCTTCAAAGGGATCCGAAATATCTGTTCTCAGATTCCACAGAAATAAGGCTAGCAAAGAGATCTACGAAACACAGATGTAACTCTGTGAGATGAATTAACAGAACACTAAGCAGTTTCTCCGAAAGCTTCTTTCCAGATTTCATCTGAGGATATTTCCTTTTTCTCCATAGCCCTCTATGGGCTTCCAAATATCACTTTGCCAATTCCACAAGTACTGTCTTAGCGAAAGGCTTCTTGAGGGGAAAGCTGTAACTCTGTGAGATGATTTCACGGAACACAAAGAAGTTTCTCAGAAAGCTTCTTTCTCTTTGTTATCGGAGGATATTTCCTTTGGCCCTATAGTCTTCAAAGGGATCCGAAATATCTGTTCTCAGATTCCACAGAAATAAGGCTAGCAAAGAGATCTACGAAACACAGATGTAACTCTGAGAGATGAATTCTCAGAACACTAAGCAGTTTCTCAGAAAGCTTCTTTCCAGATTTCATCTCAGGATATTTCCTTTTTCACCATAGCCCTCTAGGGGCTTCAAAATATCACTTTGCCAATTCCACAAGAACTGTCTTAGCGAAAGGCTTCTTGACGGGAAAGCTGTAACTCTGTGAGATGATTTCACAGAACACGAAGAAGTTTCTCAGAAAGCTTCTTTCTCTTTGTTATCGGAGGATATTTCCTTTGGCCCTATAGTCTTAAAAGGGATCCGAAATATCAGATCTCAGATTCCACAGAAATAAGGCTAGCAAAGAGATCAACGAAACACAGATGTAACTCTGTGAGATGAATTCACAGAACACTAAGCAGTTTCTCAGAAAGCTTCTTTCCAGAGTTCATCTGAGGATATTTCCTTTTTCACCATAGCCCTCTAGGGGCTTTAAATATCACTTTGCCAGTTCCACAAGAACTGTCTTAGCGAAAGGCTTCTTGAGGGGAAAGCTGTAACTCTGTGAGACGATTTCACAGAACACCAAGAAGTTTCTCAGAAAGCTTCTTTCTCTTTGTTATCGGAGGATATTTCCTGGGCCCTATAGTCTTCAAAGGGATCCGAAATATCTGTTCTCAGATTCCACAGAAATAAGGCTAGCAAAGAGATCTACGAAACACTGATGTAACTCTGTGAGATGAATTCACAGAACACTAAGCAGTTTCTCAGAAAGCTTCTTTCCAGATTTCATCTGAGGATGTTTGCTTTTTAACCATAGCCCTCTATGGGCTTCCAAATATCACTTTGCCAATTCCACAAGAACTGTCTTAGAGAAAGGCTTCCTGAGGGGAAAGCTGTAACTCTGTGAGATGATTTCACAGAACACAAAGAAGTTTCTCAGAAAGCTTCTTTCTCTTTGTTATCGGAGGATATTTCCTTTGGCCCTATAGTCTTCAAAGGGATCCGAAATATCTGTTCTCAGATTCCACAGAAATAAGGCTAGCAAAGAGATCTACGAAACACAGATGTAACTCTGTGAGATGAATTCACAGAACACTAAGCAGTTTCTCAGAAAGCTTCTTTCCAGATTTCATCTCAGGATATTTCCTTTTTCACCATAGCCCTCTAGGGGCTTCAAAATATCACTTTGCCAATTCCTCAGGAATTGTCTTAGCGAAAGGCTTCTTGAGGGGAAAGCTGTAACTCTGTGAGATGATTTCACTGAACACAAAGAAGTTTCTCAGAAAGCTTCTTTCTCTTTGTTATCGGAGGATATTTCCTTTGGCCTTATAGTCTTCAAAGGAATCCGAAATATCTGTTCTCAGATTCCACAGAAAGAAGGCTAGCAAAGAGATCTACGAAACACAGATGTAACTCTGTGAGATGAATTCACAGAACACTAAGCAGTTTCTCAGAAAGCTTCTTTCCAGATTTCATCTCAGGATATTTCCTTTTTCACCATAGCCCTCTAGGGGCTTCAAAATATCACTTTGCCAATTCCACAAGAACTGTCTTAGCGAAAGGCTTCTTGACGGGAAAGCTGTAACTCTGTGAGATGATTTCACAGAACACGAAGAAGTTTCTCAGAAAGCTTCTTTCTCTTTGTTATCGGAGGATATTTCCTTTGGCCCTATAGTCTTCAAAGGGATCCGAAATATCTGTTCTCAGATTCCACAGAAATAAGGCTAGCAAAGAGATCAACGAAACACAGATGTAACTCTGTGAGATGAATTCACAGAACACTAAGCAGTTTCTCAGAAAGCTTCTTTACAGATTTCATCTGAGGATATTTCCTTTTTCACCATAGCCCTCTAGGGGCTTTAAATATCACTTTGCCAGTTCCACAAGAACTGTCTTAGCGAAAGGCTTCTTGAGGGGATAGCTGTAACTCTGTGAGACGATTTCACAGAACACCAAGAAGTTTCTCAGAAAGCTTCTTTCTCTTTGTTATCGGAGGATATTTCCTTGGGCCCTATAGTCTTCAAAGGGATCCGAAATATCTGTTCTCAGATTCCACAGAAATAAGGCTAGCAAAGAGATCTACGAAACACTGATGTAACTCTGTGAGATGAATTCACAGAACACTAAGCAGTTTCTCAGAAAGCTTCTTTCCAGATTTCATCTCAGGATATTTGCTTTTTCACCATAGCCCTCTATGGGCTTCCAAATATCACTTTGCCAATTCCACAAGAACTGTCTTAGAGAAAGGCTTCCTGAGGGGAAAGCTGTAACTCTGTGAGATGATTTCACAGAACACAAAGAAGTTTCTCAGAAAGCTTCTTTCTCTTTGTTATCGGAGGATATTTCCTTTGGCCCTATAGTCTTCAAAGGGATCCGAAATATCTGTTCTCAGATTCCACAGAAATAAGGCTAGCAAAGAGATCTACGAAACACAGATGTAACTCTGTGAGATGAATTCACAGAACACTAAGCAGTTTCTCAGAAAGCTTCTTTCCAGATTTCATCTCAGGATATTTCCTTTTTCACCATAGCCCTCTAGGGGCTTCAAAATATCACTTTGCCAATTCCTCAGGAATTGTCTTAGCGAAAGGCTTCTTTAGGGGAAAGCTGTAACTCTGTGAGATGATTTCACAGAACACAAAGATGTTTCTCAGAAAGCTTCTTTCTCTTTGTTATCGGAGGATATTTCCTTTGGCCTTATAGTCTTCAAAGGGATCCGAAATATCTGTTCTCAGATTCCACAGAAAGAAGGCTAGCAAAGAGATCAACGAAACACAGATGTAACTCTGTGAGATGAATTCACAGAACACTAAGCAGTTTCTCAGAAAGCTTCTTTCCAGATTTCATCTGAGGATATTTCCTTTTTCACCATAGCCCTCTATGGGCTTTAAATATCACTTTGCCAGTTCCACATAAACTGCCTTAGCGAAAGGCTTCTGGAGACGAAAGGTGTAACTCTGTGAGATGATTTCACAGAACACAAAGAAGTTTCTCAGAAAGCTTCTTTCTCTTTGTTATCGGAGGATACTTCCTTTGGCCCTATACTCTTCAAAGGGATCCGAAATATCTGTTCTCAGATTCCACAGAAATGAGGCTAGCAAAGAGATCTACGAAACACAGATGTAACTCTGTGAGATGAATTCACAGAACACTAAGCAGTTTCTCAGAAAGCTTCTTTCAAGATTTCATCTGAGGATATTTCCTTTTTCACCATAGCCCTCTATGGGCTTGCAAATATCACTTTGCCAATTCCACAAGAACTATCTTAGCGAAAGTCTTCTTGAGGGGAAAGCTGTAATTCTGTGAGATGATTTCACAGAATACAAAGAAGTTTCTCAGAAAGCATCTTTCTCTTTTTTATCAGAGGATATTTCCTTTGGCCCTATAGTCTTCAAAGGGATCCGAAATATCTGTTCTCAGATTCCACAGAAATAAGGCTAGCAAAGAGATCCACGAAATACAGATGTAACTCTGTGAGTGGAAGTAACACATCACAGAGGAGTTTCTCAGAAAGCTTCTTTCCAGATTACATCTGAGGATATTTCCTTTTTCACCATAGCCCTCTATGGGCTTCCAAATATCACTTTGCCAATTCCACAAGAACTGTCTGAGCGAAAGGCTTCCTGAGGGGAAAGCTGTAACTCTGTGAGATGATTTCACAGAACACAAAGAAGTTTCTCAGAAAGCTTCTTTCTCTTTGTTATCGGAGGATATTTCCTTTGGCCCTATAGTCTTCAAAGGGATCCGAAATATCTGTTCTCAGATTCCACAGAAATAAGGCTGGCAAAGAGATCTACGAAACACAGATGTAACTCTGTGAGATGAATTAACAGAACACTAAGCAGTTTCTCAGAAAGCTTCTTTCCAGATTTCATCTGAGGATATTTCCTTTTTCACCATAGCCCTCTAAGGGTTTCCAAATATCACTTCGCCAGTTCCACAAGAACTGTCTTAGCGAAAGGCTTCTTGAGATGAACGGTGTAACTCTCTGAGATGATTTCACAGAACACAAAGAAGTTTCTCAGAAGGCTTCTTTCTCTTTGTTATCGGAGGATATTTCCTTTGGCCCTATAGTCTTCAAAGGGATCCGAAATATCTGTTCTCATATTCCACAGAAATGAGGCAAGCAAAGAGATCTAGGAAACACAGATGTAACTATGTGAGATGAATTCACAGAACACTAAGCAGTTTCTCAGAAAGCTTCTTTCCAGATTTCATCTGAGGATATTTCCTTTTTCACCATAGCCCTCTATGGGCTTCCAAATATCACTTTGCCAATTCCACAAGAACTGTCTTCGCGAAAGGCTTCTTGAGGGGAAAGCTGTAACTCTGTGAGATGATTTCACAGAACACAAAGAAGTTTCTCAGAAAGCTTCTTTCTCTTTGTTATTGGAGCATATTTCCTTTTGCGCTATAGTCTTCAAAGGGATCCGAAATATCTGTTCTCAGATTCCACGGAAATAAGGATAGCAAAGAGATCTACGAAACACAGATGTAAGTCTGTGAGATGAATTCACAGAACACTAAGCAGTTTCTCAGAAAGCTTCTTTCCAGATTTCATCTGAGGATAATTCCTTTTTCACCATAGCCCTCTATGGGCTTCCAAATATCACTTTGCCAATTCCACAAGAACTGTCTTAGCGAAAGGCTTCTTGAGGGGAAAGCTGTAACTCTGTGAGATGATTTCACAGAACACAAAGAAGTTTCTCAGAAAGCTTCTTTCTCTTTTTATCAGAGGATATTTCCTTTGGCCCTATAGTCTTCAAAGGGATTCGAAATATCTGTTCTCAGATTCCACAGAAATAAGGCTAGCAAAGAGATCCACGAAATACAGATGTAACTCTGTGAGTGGAAGTAAGACATCACAGAGGAGTTTCTCAGAAAGCTTCTTTCCAGATTTCATCTGAGGATATTTCCTTTTACACCATATCCCTCTATGGGCTTCCAAATATCACTTTGCCAATTCCACAAGAACTGTCTTCGCGAAAGGCTTCTTGAGGGGAAAGCTGTAACTCTGTGAGATGATTTCACAGAACACAAAGAAGTTTCTCAGAAAGCTTCTTTCTCTTTGTTATCGGAGGATATTTCCTTTGGCCCTATTGTCTTCAAAGGGATCTGAATTATCTGTTCTCAGATTCCACAGAAATAAGGCTAGCAAAGAAATCTACGAAATACAGATGTAACTCTGTGAGATGAATTCACAGAACAATAAGCAGTTTCTCAGAAAGCTTCTTTCCAGATTTCATCTGAGGATATTTCCTTTTTCATCATAGCCCTCTGTGGGCTTCAAAATATCACTTTGCCAATTCCACATGAACTGTCTTAGCGAAAGGCTTCTTCAGGGGAAAGCTGTAACTCTGTGAGATGATTTCACAGAACACAAAGAAGTTTCTCAGAAAGCTTCTTTCTCTTTGTTATCGGAGGATATTTCCTTTGGCCCTATAGTCTTCAAAGGGATCCGAAATATCGGTTCTCAGATTCCACAGAAATAATGCTAGCAAAGAGATCTACGAAACACAGATGTAACGCTGTGAGATGAATTCACAGAACACTAAGCAGTTTCTCAGAAAGCTTCTTTCCAGATTTCATCTGAGGATATTTCCTTTTTCACCATAGCCCTCTATGGGCTTCCAAATATCACTTTGCCAATTCCACAAGAACTGTCTTAGAGAAAGGCTTCTTGAGGGGAAAGCTGTAACTCTGTGAGATGATTTCACAGAACACAAAGAAGTTTCTCAGAAAGCTTCTTTCTCTTTGTTATCGGAGGATATTTCCTTTGGCCCTATAGTCTTCAAAGGGATCCGAAATATCTGTTCTCAGATTCCACAGAAATAAGGCTAGCAAAGAGATCCACGAAATACAGATGTAACTCTGTGAGTGGAAGTAACACATCACAGAGGAGTTTCTCAGAAAGCTTCTTTCCAGATTTCATCTGAGGATATTTCCTTTTTCACCATAGCCCTCTATGGGCTTCCAAATATCACTTTGCCAATTCCACAAGAACTGTCTTAGCGAAAGGCTTCCTGAGGGAAAAGCTGTAACTCTGTGAGATGATTTCACAGAACACAAAGAAGTTTCTCAGAAAGCTTCTTTCTCTTTGTTATCGGAGGATATTTCCTTTGGCCCTATAGTCTTCAAAGGGATCCGAAATATCTGTTCTCAGATTCCACAGAAAGAAGGCTGGCAAAGAGATCTACGAAACACAGATGTAACTCTGTGAGATGAATTCACAGAACACTAAGCAGTTTCTCAGAAAGCTTCTTTCCAGATTTCATCTCAGGATATTTCCTTTTTCACCATAGCCCTCTATGGGCTTCCAAATATCACTTTGACAATTCCACAAAAACTGTCTTAGCGAAAGGCTTCTTGAGGGGAAAGCTGTAACTCTGTGAGATGATTTCACAGAATACAAAGAAGTTTCTCAGAAGGCTTCTTTCTCTTTGTTATCAGAGGATATTTCCTTTGGCCCTATAGTCTTCAAAGGGATCCGAAATATCTGTTCTCAGATTCCACAGAAATAAGGCTAGCAAAGAGATCCACGAAATACAGATGTAACTCTGTGAGTGGAAGTAACACATCACAGAGGAGTTTCTCAGAAAGCTTCTTTCCAGATTTCATCTGAGGATATTTCCTTTTTCACCATAGCCCTCTAAGGGTTTCCAAATATCACTTTGCCAGTTCCACAAGAACTGTCTTAGCGAAAGGCTTCTTGAGATGAAAGGTGTATCTCTGTGAGATGATTTCACAGAACACAAAGAAGTTTCTCAGAAAGCTTCTTTCTCTTTGTTATTGGAGGTTATTTCCTTTGGCCCTATAGTCTTCAAAGGGATCCGAAATATCTGTTCTCAGATTCCAAAGAAACGAGGCTAGCAAAGAGATCTACGAAACACAGATGTAACTATGTGAGATGAATTCACAGAACACTAAGCAGTTTCTCAGAAAGCTTCTTTCCAGATTTCATCTGAGGATATTTCCTTTTTCACCATAGCCCTCTATGGGCTTCCAAATATCACGTTGCCAATTCCACAAGAACTGTCTTAGCGAAAGGCATCTTGAGGGGAAAGCTGTAACTCTGTGAGGTGATTTCACAGAACACAAAGAAGTTTCTCAGAAAGCTTCTTTCTCTTTGTTATCGGAGCATATTTCCTTTGGCCCTATAGTCTTCAAAGGGATCCGAAATATCTGTTCTCAGATTCCACAGAAATAAGACTAGCAAAGAGATCCACGAAATACAGATGTAACTCTGTGAGTGGAAGTAAGACATCACAGAGGAGTTTCTCAGAAAGCTTCTTTCCAGATTTCATCTGAGGATATTTCCTTTTTCACCTTAGCCCTCTATGGGCTTCCAAATATCACTTTGCCAATTCCACAAGAACTGTCTTAGCGAAAGGCTTCTTCAGGGGAAAGCTGTAATTCTGTGAGATGATTTCACAGAACACAAAGAAGTTTCTCAGAAAGCTTCTTTCTCTTTGTTATCGGAGGATATTTCCTTTGGCCCTATAGTCTTCAAAGGGATCTGAAATATCTGTTCTCAGATTCCACAGAAATAAGGCTAGCAAAGAGATCTACGAAACACAGATGTAACTCTGTGAGATGAATTCACAGAACACTAAGCAGTTTCTCAGAAAGCTTCTTTCCAGATTTCATCTGAGGATATTTCCTTTTTCACCATAGCCCTCTATGGGCTTCCAAATATCACTTTGAAAAATTCCACAAGAACTGTCTTCGCGAAAGGCTTCTTGAGGGGAAAGCTGTAACTCTGTGAGATGATTTCACAGAACACAAAGAAGTTTCTCAGAAAGCTTCTTTCTCTTTGTTATCGGAGGATATTTCCTTTGGCCCTGTAGTCTTCAAAGGGATCCGAAATATCTGTCCTCAGATTCCACAGAAATAAGGCTAGCAAAGGGATCCACGAAATACAGATGTAACACTGTGAGATGGATTAACAGAACACTAAGCAGTTTCTCAGAAAACTTCTTTCCAGATTTCATCTGAGGATATTTCCTTTTTCACCATAGCCCTCTATGGGCTTCCAAATATAACTTTGCCAATTCCACAAGAACCGTCTTAGCGAAAGGCTTCTTGAGGGGAAAGCTGTAACTCTGTGAGACGATTTCACAGAACACAAAGAAGTTTCTCAGAAAGCTTCTTTCTCTTTGTTATCGGAGGATATTTCCTTGGGCCCTATAGTCTTCAAAGGGATCCGAAATATCTGTTCTCAGATTCCACAGAAATAAGGCTAGCAAAGAGATCTACGAAACACAGATGTAACTCTGTGAGATGAATTAACAGAACACTAAGCAGTTTCTCCGAAAGCTTCTTTCCAGATTTCATCTGAGGATATTTCCTTTTTCTCCATAGCCCACTATGGGCTTCCAAATATCACTTTGCCAATTCCACAAGTACTGTCTTAGCGAAAGGCTTCTTGAGGGGAAAGCTGTAACTCTGTGAGATGATTTCACGGAACACAAAGAAGTTTCTCAGAAAGCTTCTTTCTCTTTGTTATCGGAGGATATTTCCTTTGGCCCTATAGTCTTCAAAGGGATCCGAAATATCTGTTCTCAGATTCCACAGAAATAAGGCTAGCAAAGAGATCTACGAAACACAGATGTAACTCTGAGAGATGAATTCTCAGAACACTAAGCAGTTTCTCAGAAAGCTTCTTTCCAGATTTCATCTCAGGATATTTCCTTTTTCACCATAGCCCTCTAGGGGCTTCAAAATATCACTTTGCCAATTCCACAAGAACTGTCTTAGCGAAAGGCTTCTTGACGGGAAAGCTGTAACTCTGTGAGATGATTTCACAGAACACGAAGAAGTTTCTCAGAAAGCTTCTTTCTCTTTGTTATCGGAGGATATTTCCTTTGGCCCTATAGTCTTAAAAGGGATCCGAAATATCAGATCTCAGATTCCACAGAAATAAGGCTAGCAAAGAGATCAACGAAACACAGATGTAACTCTGTGAGATGAATTCACAGAACACTAAGCAGTTTCTCAGAAAGCTTCTTTCCAGAGTTCATCTGAGGATATTTCCTTTTTCACCATAGCCCTCTAGGGGCTTTAAATATCACTTTGCCAGTTCCACAAGAACTGTCTTAGCGAAAGGCTTCTTGAGGGGAAAGCTGTAACTCTGTGAGACGATTTCACAGAACACCAAGAAGTTTCTCAGAAAGCTTCTTTCTCTTTGTTATCGGAGGATATTTCCTGGGCCCTATAGTCTTCAAAGGGATCCGAAATATCTGTTCTCAGATTCCACAGAAATAAGGCTAGCAAAGAGATCTACGAAACACTGATGTAACTCTGTGAGATGAATTCACAGAACACTAAGCAGTTTCTCAGAAAGCTTCTTTCCAGATTTCATCTGAGGATGTTTGCTTTTTAACCATAGCCCTCTATGGGCTTCCAAATATCACTTTGCCAATTCCACAAGAACTGTCTTAGAGAAAGGGTTCCTGAGGGGAAAGCTGTAACTCTGTGAGATGATTTCACAGAACACAAAGAAGTTTCTCAGAAAGCTTCTTTCTCTTTGTTATCGGAGGATATTTCCTTTGGCCCTATAGTCTTCAAAGGGATCCGAAATATCTGTTCTCAGATTCCACAGAAATAAGGCTAGCAAAGAGATCTACGAAACACAGATGTAACTCTGTGAGATGAATTCACAGAACACTAAGCAGTTTCTCAGAAAGCTTCTTTCCAGATTTCATCTCAGGATATTTCCTTTTTCACCATAGCCCTCTAGGGGCTTCAAAATATCACTTTGCCAATTCCTCAGGAATTGTCTTAGCGAAAGGCTTCTTGAGGGGAAAGCTGTAACTCTGTGAGATGATTTCACTGAACACAAAGAAGTTTCTCAGAAAGCTTCTTTCTCTTTGTTATCGTAGGATATTTCCTTTGGCCTTATAGTCTTCAAAGGAATCCGAAATATCTGTTCTCAGATTCCACAGAAAGAAGGCTAGCAAAGAGATCTACGAAACACAGATGTAACTCTGTGAGATGAATTCACAGAACACTAAGCAGTTTCTCAGAAAGCTTCTTTCCAGATTTCATCTCAGGATATTTCCTTTTTCACCATAGCCCTCTAGGGGCTTCAAAATATCACTTTGCCAATTCCACAGGAACTGTCTTAGCGAAAGGCTTCTTGACGGGAAAGCTGTAACTCTGTGAGATGATTTCACAGAACACGAAGAAGTTTCTCAGAAAGCTTCTTTCTCTTTGTTATCGGAGGATATTTCCTTTGGCCCTATAGTCTTCAAAGGGATCCGAAATATCTGTTCTCAGATTCCACAGAAATAAGGCTATCAAAGAGATCAACGAAACACAGATGTAACTCTGTGAGATGAATTCACAGAACACTAAGCAGTTTCTCAGAAAGCTTCTTTACAGATTTCATCTGAGGATATTTCCTTTTTCACCATAGCCCTCTAGGGGCTTTAAATATCACTTTGCCAGTTCCACAAGAACTGTCTTAGCGAAAGGCTTCTTGAGGGGAAAGCTGTAACTCTGTGAGACGATTTCACAGAACACCAAGAAGTTTCTCAGAAAGCTTCTTTCTCTTTGTTATCGGAGGATATTTCCTTTGGCCCTATAGTCTTCAAAGGGATCCGAAATATCTGTTCTCAGATTCCACAGAAATAAGGCTAGCAAAGAGATCTACGAAACACTGATGTAACTCTGTGAGATGAATTCACAGAACACTAAGCAGTTTCTCAGAAAGCTTCTTTCCAGATTTCATCTCAGGATATTTGCTTTTTCACCATAGCCCTCTATGGGCTTCCAAATATCACTTTGCCAATTCCACAAGAACTGTCTTAGAGAAAGGCTTCCTGAGGGGAAAGCTGTAACTCTGTGAGATGATTTCACAGAACACAAAGAAGTTTCTCAGAAAGCTTCTTTCTCTTTGTTCTCGGAGGATACTTCCTTTGGCCCTATACTCTTCAAAGGGATCCGAAATATCTGTTCTCAGATTCCACAGAAATGAGGCTAGCAAAGAGATCTACGAAACACAGATGTAACTCTGTGAGATGAATTCACAGAACACTAAGCAGTTTCTCAGAAAGCTTCTTTCAAGATTTCATCTGAGGATATTTCCTTTTTCACCATAGCCCTCTATGGGCTTGCAAATATCACTTTGCCAATTCCACAAGAACTATCTTAGCGAAAGTCTTCTTGAGGGGAAAGCTGTAATTCTGTGAGATGATTTCACAGAATACAAAGAAGTTTCTCAGAAAGCATCTTTCTCTTTTTTATCAGAGGATATTTCCTTTGGCCCTATAGTCTTCAAAGGGATCCGAAATATCTGTTCTCAGATTCCACAGAAATAAGGCTAGCAAAGAGATCCACGAAATACAGATGTAACTCTGTGAGTGGAAGTAACACATCACAGAGGAGTTTCTCAGAAAGCTTCTTTCCAGATTACATCTGAGGATATTTCCTTTTTCAACATAGCCCTCTATGGGCTTCCAAATATCACTTTGCCAATTCCACAAGAACTGTCTTAGCGAAAGGCTTCCTGAGGGGAAAGCTGTAACTCTGTGAGATGATTTCACAGAACACAAAGAAGTTTCTCAGAAAGCTTCTTTCTCTTTGTTATCGGAGGATATTTCCTTTGGCCCTATAGTCTTCAAAGGGATCCGAAATATCTGTTCTCAGATTCCACAGAAATAAGGCTGGCAAAGAGATCTACGAAACACAGATGTAACTCTGTGAGATGAATTCACAGAACACTAAGCAGTTTCTCAGAAAGCTTCTTTCCAGATTTCATCTCAGGATATTTCCTTTTTCACCATAGCCCTCTAGGAGCTTCCAAATATCACTTTGACAATTCCACAAAAACTGTCTTAGCGAAAGGCTTCTTGAGGGGAAAGCTGTAACTCTGTGAGATGATTTCACAGAATACAAAGAAGTTTCTCAGAAGGCTTCTTTCTCTTTGTTATCAGAGGATATTTCCTTTGGCCCTATAGTCTTCAAAGGGATCCGAACTATCTGTTCTCAGATTCCACAGAAATAAGGCTAGCAAAGAGATCCACGAAATACAGATGTAACTCTGTGAGTGGAAGTAAGACATCACAGAGGAGTTTCTCAGAAAGCTTCTTTCGAGATTTCATCTGAGGATATTTCCTTTTTCACCTTAGCCCTCTATGGGCTTCCAAATATCACTTTGCCAATTCCACAAGAACTGTCTTAGCGAAAGGCTTCTTCAGGGGAAAGCTGTAACTCTGTGAGATGATTTCACAGAACACAAAGAAGTTTCTCAGAAAGCTTCTTTCTCTTTGTTATCGGAGGATATTTCCTTTGGCCCTATAGTCTTCAAAGGGATCCGAAATATCTGTTCTCAGATTCCACAGAAATAAGGCTAGCAAAGAGATCTACGAAACACAGATGTAACTCTGTTAGATGAATTAACAGAACACTAAGCAGTTTCTCAGAAAGCTTCTTTCCAGATTTCATCTGAGGATACTTCCTTTTTCACCATAGCCCTCTAAGGGCTTCCAAATATCACTTTGCCAATTCCACAGGAACTGTCTTAGCGAAAGGCTTCTTGAGGGGAAAGCTGTAACTCTGTGAGATGATTTCACAGAATAAAAAGAAGTTTCTCAGAAAGCTTCTTTCTCTTTGTTATCGGAGGATATTTCCTTTGGCCCTGTAGTCTTCAAAGGGATCCGAAATATCTGTCCTCAGATTCCACAGAAATAAGGCTAGCAAAGGGATCCACGAAATACAGATGTAACACTGTGAGATGGATTAACAGAACACTAAGCAGTTTCTCAGAAAACTTCTTTCCAGATTTCATCTGAGGATATTTCCTTTTTCACCATAGCCCTCTATGGGCTTCCGAATATAACTTTGCCAATTCCACAAGAACCGTCTTAGCGAAAGGCTTCTTGAGGGGAAAGCTGTAACTCTGTGAGACGATTTCACAGAACACAAAGAAGTTTCTCAGAAAGCCTCTTTCTCTTTGTTATCGGAGGATATTTCCTTGGGCCCTATAGTCTTCAAAGGGATCCGAAATATCTGTTCTCAGATTCCACAGAAATAAGGCTAGCAAAGAGATCTACGAAACACAGATGTAACTCTGTGAGATGAATTAACAGAACACTAAGCAGTTTCTCCGAAAGCTTCTTTCCAGATTTCATCTGAGGATATTTCCTTTTTCTCCATAGCCCTCTATGGGCTTCCAAATATCACTTTGCCAATTCCACAAGTACTGTCTTAGCGAAAGGCTTCTTGAGGGGAAAGCTGTAACTCTGTGAGATGATTTCACGGAACACAAAGAAGTTTCTCAGAAAGCTTCTTTCTCTTTGTTATCGGAGGATATTTCCTTTGGCCCTATAGTCTTCAAAGGGATCCGAAATATCTGTTCTCAGATTCCACAGAAATAAGGCTAGCAAAGAGATCTACGAAACACAGATGTAACTCTGTGAGATGAATTCTCAGAACACTAAGCAGTTTCTCAGAAAGCTTCTTTCCAGATTTCATCTCAGGATATTTCCTTTTTCACCATAGCCCTCTAGGGGCTTCAAAATATCACTTTGCCAATTCCACAAGAACTGTCTTAGCGAAAGGCTTCTTGACGGGAAAGCTGTAACTCTGTGAGATGATTTCACAGAACACGAAGAAGTTTCTCAGAAAGCTTCTTTCTCTTTGTTATCGGACGATATTTCCTTTGGCCCTATAGTCTTAAAAGGGATCCGAAATATCAGTTCTCAGATTCCACAGAAATAAGGCTAGCAAAGAGATCAACGAAACACAGATGTAACTCTGTGAGATGAATTCACAGAACACTAAGCAGTTTCTCAGAAAGCTTCTTTCCAGAGTTCATCTGAGGATATTTCCTTTTTCACCATAGCCCTCTAGGGGCTTTAAATATCACTTTGCCAGTTCCACAAGAACTGTCTTAGCGAAAGGCTTCTTGAGGGGAAAGCTGTAACTCTGTGAGACGATTTCACAGAACACCAAGAAGTTTCTCAGAAAGCTTCTTTCTCTTTGTTATCGGAGGATATTTCCTGGGCCCTATAGTCTTCAAAGGGATCCGAAATATCTGTTCTCAGATTCCACAGAAATAAGGCTAGCAAAGAGATCTACGAAACACTGATGTAACTCTGTGAGATGAATTCACAGAACACTAAGCAGTTTCTCAGAAAGCTTCTTTCCAGATTTCATCTGAGGATGTTTGCTTTTTAACCATAGCCCTCTATGGGCTTCCAAATATCACTTTGCCAATTCCACAAGAACTGTCTTAGAGAAAGGGTTCCTGAGGGGAAAGCTGTAACTCTGTGAGATGATTTCACAGAACACAAAGAAGTTTCTCAGAAAGCTTCTTTCTCTTTGTTATCGGAGGATATTTCCTTTGGCCCTATAGTCTTCAAAGGGATCCGAAATATCTGTTCTCAGATTCCACAGAAATAAGGCTAGCAAAGAGATCTACGAAACACAGATGTAACTCTGTGAGATGAATTCACAGAACACTAAGCAGTTTCTCAGAAAGCTTCTTTCCAGATTTCATCTCAGGATATTTCCTTTTTCACCATAGCCCTCTAGGGGCTTCAAAATATCACTTTCCCAATTCCTCAGGAATTGTCTTAGCGAAAGGCTTCTTGAGGGGAAAGCTGTAACTCTGTGAGATGATTTCACTGAACACAAAGAAGTTTCTCAGAAAGCTTCTTTCTCTTTGTTATCGGAGGATATTTCCTTTGGCCTTAGACTCTTCAAAGGAATCCGAAATATCTGTTCTCAGATTCCACAGAAAGAAGGCTAGCAAAGAGATCTACGAAACACAGATGTAACTCTGTGAGATGAATTCACAGAACACTAAGCAGTTTCTCAGAAAGCTTCTTTCCAGATTTCATCTCAGGATATTTCCTTTTTCACCATTGCCCTCTAGGGGCTTCAAAATATCACTTTGCCAATTCCACAAGAACTGTCTTAGCGAAAGGCTTCTTGACGGGAAAGCTGTAACTCTGTGAGATGATTTCACAGAACACGAAGAAGTTTCTCAGAAAGCTTCTTTCTCTTTGTTATCGGAGGATATTTCCTTTGGCCCTATAGTCTTCAAAGGGATCCGAAATATCTGTTCTCAGATTCCACAGAAATAAGGCTATCAAAGAGATCAACGAAACACAGATGTAACTCTGTGAGATGAATTCACAGAACACTAAGCAGTTTCTCAGAAAGCTTCTTTACAGATTTCATCTGAGGATATTTCCTTTTTCACCATAGCCCTCTAGGGGCTTTAAATATCACTTTGCCAGTTCCACAAGAACTGTCTTAGCGAAAGGCTTCTTGAGGGGAAAGCTGTAACTCTGTGAGACGATTTCACAGAACACCAAGAAGTTTCTCAGAAAGCTTCTTTCTCTTTGTTATCGGAGGATATTTCCTTTGGCCCTATAGTCTTCAAAGGGATCCGAAATATCTGTTCTCAGATTCCACAGAAATAAGGCTAGCAAAGAGATCTACGAAACACTGATGTAACTCTGTGAGATGAATTCACAGAACACTAAGCAGTTTCTCAGAAAGCTTCTTTCCAGATTTCATCTCAGGATATTTGCTTTTTCACCATAGCCCTCTATGGGCTTCCAAATATCACTTTGCCAATTCCACAAGAACTGTCTTAGAGAAAGGCTTCCTGAGGGGAAAGCTGTAACTCTGTGAGATGATTTCACAGAACATAAAGAAGTTTCTCAGAAAGCTTCTTTCTCTTTGTTATCGGAGGATATTTCCTTTGGCCCTATAGTCTTCAAAGGGATCCGAAATATCTGTTCTCAGATTCCACAGAAATAAGGCTAGCAAAGAGATCTACGAAACACAGATGTAACTCTGTGAGATGAATTCACAGAACACTAAGCAGTTTCTCAGAAAGCTTCTTTCCAGATTTCATCTCAGGATATTTCCTTTTTCACCATAGCCCTCTAGGGGCTTCAAAATATCACTTTGCCAATTCCTCAGGAATTGTCTTAGCGAAAGGCTTCTTTAGGGGAAAGCTGTAACTCTGTGAGATGATTTCACAGAACACAAAGAAGTTTCTCAGAAAGCTTCTTTCTCTTTGTTATCGGAGGATATTTCCTTTGGCCTTATAGTCTTCAAAGGGATCCGAAATATCTGTTCTCAGATTCCACAGAAAGAAGGCTAGCAAAGACATCTACGAAACACAGATGTAACTCTGTGAGATGAATTCACAGAACACTAAGCAGTTTCTCAGAAAGCTTCTTTCCAGATTTCATCTGAGGATATTTCCTTTTTCACCATAGCCCTCTATGGGCTTTAAATATCACTTTGCCAGTTCCACATAAACTGTCTTAGCGAAAGGCTTCTGGAGACGAAAGGTGTAACTCTGTGAGATGATTTCACAGAACACAAAGAAGTTTCTCAGAAAGCATCTTTCTCTTTGTTATCGGAGGATATTTCCTTTGGCCTTATAGTCTTCAAAGGGATCCGAAATATCTGTTCTCAGATTCCACAGAAAGAAGGCTAGCAAAGACATCTACGAAACACAGATGTAACTCTGTGAGATGAATTCACAGAACACTAAGCAGTTTCTCAGAAAGCTTCTTTCAAGATTTCATCTGAGGATATTTCCTTTTTCACCATAGCCCTCTATGGGCTTGCAAATATCACTTTGCCAATTCCACAAGAACTATCTTAGCGAAAGTCTTCTTGAGGGGAAAGCTGTAATTCTGTGAGATGATTTCACAGAATACAAAGAAGTTTCTCAGAAAGCATCTTTCTCTTTTTTATCAGAGGATATTTCCTTTGGCCCTATAGTCTTCAAAGGGATCCGAAATATCTGTTCTCAGATTCCACAGAAATAAGGCTAGCAAAGAGATCCACGAAATACAGATGTAACTCTGTGAGTGGAAGTAACACATCACAGAGGAGTTTCTCAGAAAGCTTCTTTCCAGATTACATCTGAGGATATTTCCTTTTTCACCATAGCCCTCTATGGGCTTCCAAATATCACTTTGCCAATTCCACAAGAACTGTCTTAGCGAAAGGCTTCCTGAGGGGAAAGCTGTAACTCTGTGAGATGATTTCACAGAACACAAAGAAGTTTCTCAGAAAGCTTCTTTCTCTTTGTTATCGGAGGATATTTCCTTTGGCCCTATAGTCTTCAAAGGGATCCGAAATATCTGTTCTCAGATTCCACAGAAATCAGGCTGGCAAAGAGATCTACGAAACACAGATGTAACTCTGTGAGATGAATTCACAGAACACTAAGCAGTTTCTCAGAAAGCTTCTTTCCAGATTTCATCTCAGGATATTTCCTTTTTCACCATAGCCCTCTATGAGCTTCCAAATATCACTTTGACAATTCCACAAAAACTGTCTTAGCGAAAGGCTTCTTGAGGGGAAAGCTGTAACTCTGTGAGATGATTTCACAGAATACAAAGAAGTTTCTCAGAAGGCTTCTTTCTCTTTGTTATCAGAGGATATTTCCTTTGGCCCTATAGTCTTCAAAGGGATCCGAACTATCTGTTCTCAGATTCCACAGAAATAAGGCTAGCAAAGAGATCCACGAAATACAGATGTAACTCTGTGAGTGGAAGTAAGACATCACAGAGGAGTTTCTCAGAAAGCTTCTTTCGAGATTTCATCTGAGGATATTTCCTTTTTCACCTTAGCCCTCTATGGGCTTCCAAATATCACTTTGCCAATTCCACAAGAACTGTCTTAGCGAAAGGCTTCTTCAGGGGAAAGCTGTAACTCTGTGAGATGATTTCACAGAACACAAAGAAGTTTCTCAGAAAGCTTCTTTCTCTTTGTTATCGGAGGATATTTCCTTTGGCCCTATAGTCTTCAAAGGGATCCGAAATATCTGTTCTCAGATTCCACAGAAATAAGGCTAGCAAAGAGATCTACGAAACACAGATGTAACTCTGTTAGATGAATTAACAGAACACTAAGCAGTTTCTCAGAAAGCTTCTTTCCAGATTTCATCTGAGGATACTTCCTTTTTCACCATAGCCCTCTAAGGGCTTCCAAATATCACTTTGCCAATTCCACAGGAACTGTCTTAGCGAAAGGCTTCTTGAGGGGAAAGCTGTAACTCTGTGAGATGATTTCACAGAATAAAAAGAAGTTTCTCAGAAAGCTTCTTTCTCTTTGTTATCGGAGGATATTTCCTTTGGCCCTATAGTCTTCAAAGGGATCCGAAATATCTGTTCTCAGATTCCACAGAAATAAGGCTAGCCAAGAGATCTACGAAACACAGATGTAACTCTGTGAGATGAATTAACAGAACACTAAGCAGTTTCTCAGAAAGCTTCTTTCCAGATTTCATCTGAGGATATTTCCTTTTTCACCATAGCCCTCTAAGGGTTTCCAAATATCACTTTGCCAGTTCCACAAGAACTGTCTTAGCGAAAGGCTTCTTGAGATGAACGGTGTAACTCTCTGAGATGATTTCACAGAACACAAAGAAGATTCTCAGAAAGCTTCTTTGTCTTTGTTATCGGAGGATATTTCCTTTGGCCCTATAGTCTTCAAAGGGATCCGAAATATCTGTTCTCAGATTCCACAGAAATGAGGCAAGCAAAGAGATCTAGGAAACACAGATGTAACTATGTGAGATGAATTCACAGAACACTAAGCAGTTTCTCAGAAAGCTTCTTTCCAGATTTCATCTGAGGATATTTCCTTTTTCACCATAGCCCTCTATGGGCTTCCAAATATCACTTTGCCAATTCCACAAGAACTGTCTTCGTGAAAGGCTTCTTGAGGGGAAAGCTGTAACTCTGTGAGATGATTTCACAGAACACAAAGAAGTTTCTCAGAAAGCTTCTTTCTCTTTGTTATTGGAGCATATTTCCTTTTGCGCTATAGTCTTCAAAGGGATCCGAAATATCTGTTCTCAGATTCCACGGAAATAAGGATAGCAAAGAGATCTACGAAACACAGATGTAAGTCTGTGAGATGAATTCACAGAACACTAAGCAGTTTCTCAGAAAGCTTCTTTCCAGATTTCATCTGAGGATAATTCCTTTTTCACCATAGCCCTCTATGGGCTTCCAAATATCACTTTGCCAATTCCACAAGAACTGTCTTAGCGAAAGGCTTCTTGAGGGGAAAGCTGTAACTCTGTGAGATGATTTCACAGAACACAAAGAAGTTTCTCAGAAAGCTTCTTTCTCTTTTTATCAGAGGATATTTCCTTTGGCCCTATAGTCTTCAAAGGGATTCGAAATATCTGTTCTCAGATTCCACAGAAATAAGGCTAGCAAAGAGATCCACGAAATACAGATGTAACTCTGTGAGTGGAAGTAAGACATCACAGAGGAGTTTCTCAGAAAGCTTCTTTCCAGATTTCATCTGAGGATATTTCCTTTTACACCATATCCCTCTATGGGCTTCCAAATATCACTTTGCCAATTCCACAAGAACTGTCTTCGCGAAAGGCTTCTTGAGGGGAAAGCTGTAACTCTGTGAGATGATTTCACAGAACACAAAGAAGTTTCTCAGAAAGCTTCTTTCTCTTTGTTATCGGAGGATATTTCCTTTGGCCCTCTGGTCTTCAAAGGGATCTGAATTATCTGTTCTCAGATTCCACAGAAATAAGGCTAGCAAAGAAATCTACGAAATACAGATGTAACTCTGTGAGATGAATTCACAGAACAATAAGCAGTTTCTCAGAAAGCTTCTTTCCAGATTTCATCTGAGGATATTTCCTTTTTCATCATAGCCCTCTGAGGGCTTCAAAATATCACTTTGCCAATTCCACATGAACTGTCTTAGCGAAAGGCTTCTTCAGGGGAAAGCTGTAACTCTGTGAGATGATTTCACAGAACACAAAGAAGTTTCTCAGAAAGCTTCTTTCTCTTTGTTATCGAAGGATATTTCCTTTGGCCCTATAGTCTTCAAAGGGATCCGAAATATCGGTTCTCAGATTCCACAGAAATAATGCTAGCAAAGAGATCTACTAAACACAGATGTAACTCTGTGAGATGAATTCACAGAACACTAAGCAGTTTCTCAGAAAGCTTCTTTCCAGATTTCATCTGAGGATATTTCCTTTTTCACCTTAGCCCTCTATGGGCTTCCAAATATCACTTTGCCAATTCCACAAGAACTGTCTTAGAGAAAGGCTTCTTGAGGGGAAAGCTGTAACTCTGTGAGATGATTTCACAGAACACAAAGAAGTTTCTCAGAAAGCTTCTTTCTCTTTGTTATCGGAGGATATTTCCTTTGGCCCTATAGTCTTCAAAGGGATCCGAAATATCTGTTCTCAGATTCCACAGAACTAAGGCTAGCAAAGAGATCTACGAAACACAGATGTAACTCTGTGAGATGAATTCACAGAACACTAAGCAGTTTCTCAGAAAGCTTCTTTCCAGATTTCATCTGAGGATATTTCCTTTTTCACCATAGCCCTCTATGTTCTTCCAAATATCACTTTGCCAGTTCCACAAGAATTGACTTAGCGAAAGGCTTCTTGAGACGAAAGGTGTAACTCTGTGAGCTGATTTCACAGAACACAAAGAAGTTTCTCAGAAAGCTTCTTTCTCTTTGTTATCGGAGGATATTTCCTTTGGCCTTATACTCTTCAAAGGGATCCGAAATATCTGTTCTCAGATTCCACAGAAATAAGGCTAGCAAAGAGATCTACGAAACACAGATGTAACTCTGTGAGATGAATTCACAGAACACTAAGCAGTTTCTCAGAAAGCTTCTTTCCAGATTTCATCTGAGGATATTTCCTTTTTCAACATAGCCCTCTATGGGCTTCCAAATATCACTTTGCCAATTCCAGAAGAACTGTCTTAGCGAAAGGCTTCTTGAGAGGAAAGCTGTAACTCTGTGAGATGATTTCACAGAACACAAAGAAGTTTCTCAGAAAGCTTCTTTCTCTTTGTTATCGGAGGATATTTCCTTTGGCCCTATAGTCTTCTAAGGGATCCGAAATATCTGTTCTCAGATTCCACAGAAAGAAGGCTAGCAAAGAGATCTACGAAACACAGATGTAACTCTGTGAGATGAATTCACAGAACACTAAGCAGTTTCTCTGAAAGCTTTTTTCCAGATTTCATCTGAGGATATTTCCTTTTTCACCATAGCCCTCTATGGGCTTCCAAATATCACTTTGCCAATTCCACAAGAACTGTCTTAGAGAAAGGCTTCTTGAGGGGAAAGCTGTAACTCTGTGAGATGATTTCACAGAACACAAAGAAGTTTCTCAGAAAGCTTCTTTCTCTTTGTTATCGGAGGATATTTCCTTTGGCCCTATAGTCTTCAAAGGGAACCGAAATATCTGTTCTCAGATTCCACAGAAATAAGGCTAGCAAAGAGATCTACGAAACACAGATGTAACTCTGTGAGATGAATTCACAGAACACTAAGCAGTTTCTCAGAAAGCTTCTTTCCAGATTTCATCTGAGGATATTTCCTTTTTCACCATAGCCCTCTATGGGCTTCCAAATATCACTTTGCCAGTTCCACAAGAATTGACTTAGCGAAAGGCTTCTTGAGACGAAAGGTGTAACTCTGTGAGCTGATTTCACAGAACACAAAGAAGTTTCTCAGAAAGCTTCTTTCTCTTTGTTATCGGAGGATATTTCCTTTGGCCCTATACTCTTCAAAGGGATCCGAAATATCTGTTCTCAGATTCCACAGAAATAAGGCTAGCAAAGAGATCTACGAAACACAGATGTAACTCTGTGAGATGAATTCACAGAACACTAAGCAGTTTCTCAGAAAGCTTCTTTCCAGATTTCATCTGAGGATATTTCCTTTTTCAACATAGCCCTCTATGGGCTTCCAAATATCACTTTGCCAATTCCAGAAGAACTGTCTTAGCGAAAGGCTTCTTGAGAGGAAAGCTGTAACTCTGTGAGATGATTTCACAGAACACAAAGAAGTTTCTCAGAAAGCTTCTTTCTCTTTGTTATCGGAGGATATTTCCTTTGGCCCTATAGTCTTCTAAGGGATCCGAAATATCTGTTCTCAGATTCCACAGAAAGAAGGCTAGCAAAGAGATCTACGAAACACAGATGTAACTCTGTGAGGTGAATTCACAGAACACTAAGCAGTTTCTCTGAAAGCTTTTTTCCAGATTTCATCTGAGGATATTTCCTTTTTCACCATAGCCCTCTATGGGCTTCCAAATATCACTTTGCCAATTCCACAAGAACTGTCTTAGCGAAAGGCTTCTTCAGGGGAAAGCTGTAACTCTGTGAGATGATTTCACAGAACACAAAGAAGTTTCTCAGAAAGCTTCTTTCTCTTTGTTATCGGAGGATATTTCCTTTGGCCCTATAGACTTCAAAGGGATCCGAAATATCTGTTCTCAGATTCCACAGAAAGAAGGCTGGCAAAGAGATCTACGAAACACAGATGTAACTCTGTGAGATGAATTCACAGAACACTAAGCAGTTTCTCAGAAAGCTTCTTTCCAGATTTCATCTGAGGATGTTTGCTTTTTAACCATAGCCCTCTATGGGCTTCCAAATATCACTTTGCCAATTCCACAAGAACTGTCTTAGAGAAAGGCTTCCTGAGGGGAAAGCTGTAACTCTGTGAGATGATTTCACAGAACACAAAGAAGTTTCTCAGAAAGCTTCTTTCTCTTTGTTATCGGAGGATATTTCCTTTGGCCCTATAGTCTTCAAAGGGATCCGAAATATCTGTTCTCAGATTCCACAGAAATAAGGCTAGCAAAGAGATCTACGAAACACAGATGTAACTCTGTGAGATGAATTCACAGAACACTAAGCAGTTTCTCAGAAAGCTTCTTTCCAGATTTCATCTCAGGATATTTCCTTTTTCACCATAGCCCTCTAGGGGATTCAAAATATCACTTTGCCAATTCCTCAGGAATTGTCTTAGCGAAAGGCTTCTTGAGGGGAAAGCTGTAACTCTGTGAGATGATTTCACTGAACACAAAGAAGTTTCTCAGAAAGCTTCTTTCTCTTTGTTATCTGAGGATATTTCCTTTGGCCTTATAGTCTTCAAAGGAATCCGAAATATCTGTTCTCAGATTCCACAGAAAGAAGGCTAGCAAAGAGATCTACGAAACACAGATGTAACTCTGTGAGATGAATTCACAGAACACTAAGCAGTTTCTCAGAAAGCTTCTTTCCAGATTTCATCTCAGGATATTTCCTTTTTCACCATAGCCCTCTAGGGGCTTCAAAATATCACTTTGCCAATTCCACAAGAACTGTCTTAGCGAAAGGCTTCTTGACGGGAAAGCTGTAACTCTGTGAGATGATTTCACAGAACACGAAGAAGTTTCTCAGAAAGCTTCTTTCTCTTTGTTATCGGAGGATATTTCCTTTGGCCCTATAGTCTTCAAAGGGATCCGAAATATCTGTTCTCAGATTCCACAGAAATAAGGCTATCAAAGAGATCAACGAAACACAGATGTAACTCTGTGAGATGAATTCACAGAACACTAAGCAGTTTCTCAGAAAGCTTCTTTACAGATTTCATCTGAGGATATTTCCTTTTTCACCATAGCCCTCTAGGGGCTTTAAATATCACTTTGCCAGTTCCACAAGAACTGTCTTAGCGAAAGGCTTCTTGAGGGGAAAGCTGTAACTCTGTGAGACGATTTCACAGAACACCAAGAAGTTTCTCAGAAAGCTTCTTTCTCTTTGTTATCGGAGGATATTTCCTTGGGCCCCATAGTCTTCAAAGGGATCCGAAATATCTGTTCTCAGATTCCACAGAAATAAGGCTAGCAAAGAGATCTACGAAACACTGATGTACCTCTGTGAGATGAATTCACAGAACACTAAGCAGTTTCTCAGAAAGCTTCTTTCCAGATTTCATCTGAGGATATTTGCTTTTTCACCATAGCCCTCTATGGGCTTCCAAATATCACTTTGCCAATTCCACAGGAACTGTCTTAGCGAAAGGCTTCCTGAGGGGAAAGCTGTAACTCTGTGAGATGATTTCACAGAACACAAAGAAGTTTCTCAGAAAGCTTCTTTCTCTTTGTTATCGGAGGATATTTCCTTTGGCCCTATAGTCTTCAAAGGGATCCGAAATATCTGTTCTCAGATTCCACCGAAATAAGGCTGGCAAAGAGATCTACGAAACACAGATGTAACTCTGTGAGATGAATTCACAGAACACTAAGCAGTTTCTCAGAAAGCTTCTTTCCAGATTTCATCTCAGGATATTTCCTTTTTCACCATAGCCCTCTATGAGCTTCCAAATATCACTTTGAAAATTCCACAAAAACTGTCTTAGCGAAAGGCTTCTTGAGGGGAAAGCTGTAACTCTGTGAGATGATTTCACAGAACACAAAGAAGTTTCTCAGAAGGCTTCTTTCTCTTTGTTATCAGAGGATATTTCCTTTGGCCCTATAGTCTTCAAAGGGATCCGAACTATCTGTTCTCAGATTCCACAGAAATAAGGCTAGCAAAGAGATCCACGAAATACAGATGTAACTCTGTGAGTGGAAGTAAGACATCACAGAGGAGTTTCTCAGAAAGCTTCTTTCGAGATTTCATCTGAGGATATTTCCTTTTTCACCTTAGCCCTCTATGGGCTTCCAAATATCACTTTGCCAATTCCACAAGAACTGTCTTAGCGAAAGGCTTCTTCAGGGGAAAGCTGTAACTCTGTGAGATGATTTCACAGAACACAAAGAAGTTTCTCAGAAAGCTTCTTTCTCTTTGTTATTGGAGCATATTTCCTTTTGCGCTATAGTCTTCAAAGGGATCCGAAATATCTGTTCTCAGATTCCACGGAAATAAGGATAGCAAAGAGATCTACGAAACACAGATGTAAGTCTGTGAGATGAATTCACAGAACACTAAGCAGTTTCTCAGAAAGCTTCTTTCCAGATTTCATCTGAGGATAATTCCTTTTTCACCGTAGCCCTCTATGGGCTTCCAAATATCACTTTGCCAATTCCACAAGAACTGTCTTAGCGAAAGGCTTCTTGAGGGGAAAGCTGTAACTCTGTGAGATGATTTCACAGAACACAAAGAAGTTTCTCAGAAAGCTTCTTTCTCTTTTTATCAGAGGATATTTCCTTTGGCCCTATAGTCTTCAAAGGGATTCGAAATATCTGTTCTCAGATTCCACAGAAATAAGGCTAGCAAAGAGATCCACGAAATACAGATGTAACTCTGTGAGTGGAAGTAAGACATCACAGAGGAGTTTCTCAGAAAGCTACTTTCCAGATTTCATCTGAGGATATTTCCTTTTACACCATATCCCTCTATGGGCTTCCAAATATCACTTTGCCAATTCCACAAGAACTGTCTTCGCGAAAGGCTTCTTGAGGGGAAAGCTGTAACTCTGTGAGATGATTTCACAGAACACAAAGAAGTTTCTCAGAAAGCTTCTTTCTCTTTGTTATCGGAGGATATTTCCTTTGGCCCTCTGGTCTTCAAAGGGATCTGAATTATCTGTTCTCAGATTCCACAGAAATAAGGCTAGCAAAGAAATCTACGAAATACAGATGTAACTCTGTGAGATGAATTCACAGAACAATAAGCAGTTTCTCAGAAAGCTTCTTTCCAGATTTCATCTGAGGATATTTCCTTTTTCATCATAGCCCTCTGAGGGCTTCAAAATATCACTTTGCCAATTCCACATGAACTGTCTTAGCGAAAGGCTTCTTCAGGGGAAAGCTGTAACTCTGTGAGATGATTTCACAGAACACAAAGAAGTTTCTCAGAAAGCTTCTTTCTCTTTGTTATCGAAGGATATTTCCTTTGGCCCTATAGTCTTCAAAGGGATCCGAAATATCGGTTCTCAGATTCCACAGAAATAATGCTAGCAAAGAGATCTACTAAACACAGATGTAACTCTGTGAGATGAATTCACAGAACACTAAGCAGTTTCTCAGAAAGCTTCTTTCCAGATTTCATCTGAGGATATTTCCTTTTTCACCTTAGCCCTCTATGGGCTTCCAAATATCACTTTGCCAATTCCACAAGAAGTGTCTTAGAGAAAGGCTTCTTGAGGGGAAAGCTGTAACTCTGTGAGATGATTTCACAGAACACAAAGAAGTTTCTCAGAAAGCTTCTTTCTCTTTGTTATCGGAGGATATTTCCTTTGGCCCTATAGTCTTCAAAGGGATCCGAAATATCTGTTCTCAGATTCCACAGAACTAAGGCTAGCAAAGAGATCTACGAAACACAGATGTAACTCTGTGAGATGAATTCACAGAACACTAAGCAGTTTCTCAGAAAGCTTCTTTCCAGATTTCATCTGAGGATATTTCCTTTTTCACCATAGCCCTCTATGTTCTTCCAAATATCACTTTGCCAGTTCCACAAGAATTGACTTAGCGAAAGGCTTCTTGAGACGAAAGGTGTAACTCTGTGAGCTGATTTCACAGAACACAAAGAAGTTTCTCAGAAAGCTTCTTTCTCTTTGTTATCGGAGGATATTTCCTTTGGCCTTATACTCTTCAAAGGGATCCGAAATATCTGTTCTCAGATTCCACAGAAATAAGGCTAGCAAAGAGATCTACGAAACACAGATGTAACTCTGTGAGATGAATTCACAGAACACTAAGCAGTTTCTCAGAAAGCTTCTTTCCAGATTTCATCTGAGGATATTTCCTTTTTCAACATAGCCCTCTATGGGCTTCCAAATATCACTTTGCCAATTCCAGAAGAACTGTCTTAGCGAAAGGCTTCTTGAGAGGAAAGCTGTAACTCTGTGAGATGATTTCACAGAACACAAAGAAGTTTCTCAGAAAGCTTCTTTCTCTTTGTTATCGGAGGATATTTCCTTTGGCCCTATAGTCTTCTAAGGGATCCGAAATATCTGTTCTCAGATTCCACAGAAAGAAGGCTAGCAAAGAGATCTACGAAACACAGATGTAACTCTGTGAGATGAATTCACAGAACACTAAGCAGTTTCTCTGAAAGCTTTTTTCCAGATTTCATCTGAGGATATTTCCTTTTTCACCATAGCCCTCTATGGGCTTCCAAATATCACTTTGCCAATTCCACAAGAACTGTCTTAGAGAAAGGCTTCTTGAGGGGAAAGCTGTAACTCTGTGAGATGATTTCACAGAACACAAAGAAGTTTCTCAGAAAGCTTCTTTCTCTTTGTTATCGGAGGATATTTCCTTTGGCCCTATAGTCTTCAAAGGGAACCGAAATATCTGTTCTCAGATTCCACAGAAATAAGGCTAGCAAAGAGATCTACGAAACACAGATGTAACTCTGTGAGATGAATTCACAGAACACTAAGCAGTTTCTCAGAAAGCTTCTTTCCAGATTTCATCTGAGGATATTTCCTTTTTCACCATAGCCCTCTATGGGCTTCCAAATATCACTTTGCCAGTTCCACAAGAATTGACTTAGCGAAAGGCTTCTTGAGACGAAAGGTGTAACTCTGTGAGCTGATTTCACAGAACACAAAGAAGTTTCTCAGAAAGCTTCTTTCTCTTTGTTATCGGAGGATATTTCCTTTGGCCCTATACTCTTCAAAGGGATCCGAAATATCTGTTCTCAGATTCCACAGAAATAAGGCTAGCAAAGAGATCTACGAAACACAGATGTAACTCTGTGAGATGAATTCACAGAACACTAAGCAGTTTCTCAGAAAGCTTCTTTCCAGATTTCATCTGAGGATATTTCCTTTTTCAACATAGCCCTCTATGGGCTTCCAAATATCACTTTGCCAATTCCAGAAGAACTGTCTTAGCGAAAGGCTTCTTGAGAGGAAAGCTGTAACTCTGTGAGATGATTTCACAGAACACAAAGAAGTTTCTCAGAAAGCTTCTTTCTCTTTGTTATCGGAGGATATTTCCTTTGGCCCTATAGTCTTCTAAGGGATCCGAAATATCTGTTCTCAGATTCCACAGAAAGAAGGCTAGCAAAGAGATCTACGAAACACAGATGTAACTCTGTGAGGTGAATTCACAGAACACTAAGCAGTTTCTCTGAAAGCTTTTTTCCAGATTTCATCTGAGGATATTTCCTTTTTCACCATAGCCCTCTATGGGCTTCCAAATATCACTTTGCCAATTCCACAAGAACTGTCTTAGCGAAAGGCTTCTTCAGGGGAAAGCTGTAACTCTGTGAGATGATTTCACAGAACACAAAGAAGTTTCTCAGAAAGCTTCTTTCTCTTTGTTATCGGAGGATATTTCCTTTGGCCCTATAGACTTCAAAGGGATCCGAAATATCTGTTCTCAGATTCCACAGAAAGAAGGCTGGCAAAGAGATCTACGAAACACAGATGTAACTCTGTGAGATGAATTCACAGAACACTAAGCAGTTTCTCAGAAAGCTTCTTTCCAGATTTCATCTGAGGATGTTTGCTTTTTAACCATAGCCCTCTATGGGCTTCCAAATATCACTTTGCCAATTCCACAAGAACTGTCTTAGAGAAAGGCTTCCTGAGGGGAAAGCTGTAACTCTGTGAGATGATTTCACAGAACACAAAGAAGTTTCTCAGAAAGCTTCTTTCTCTTTGTTATCGGAGGATATTTCCTTTGGCCCTATAGTCTTCAAAGGGATCCGAAATATCTGTTCTCAGATTCCACAGAAATAAGGCTAGCAAAGAGATCTACGAAACACAGATGTAACTCTGTGAGATGAATTCACAGAACACTAAGCAGTTTCTCAGAAAGCTTCTTTCCAGATTTCATCTCAGGATATTTCCTTTTTCACCATAGCCCTCTAGGGGATTCAAAATATCACTTTGCCAATTCCTCAGGAATTGTCTTAGCGAAAGGCTTCTTGAGGGGAAAGCTGTAACTCTGTGAGATGATTTCACTGAACACAAAGAAGTTTCTCAGAAAGCTTCTTTCTCTTTGTTATCTGAGGATATTTCCTTTGGCCTTATAGTCTTCAAAGGAATCCGAAATATCTGTTCTCAGATTCCACAGAAAGAAGGCTAGCAAAGAGATCTACGAAACACAGATGTAACTCTGTGAGATGAATTCACAGAACACTAAGCAGTTTCTCAGAAAGCTTCTTTCCAGATTTCATCTCAGGATATTTCCTTTTTCACCATAGCCCTCTAGGGGCTTCAAAATATCACTTTGCCAATTCCACAAGAACTGTCTTAGCGAAAGGCTTCTTGACGGGAAAGCTGTAACTCTGTGAGATGATTTCACAGAACACGAAGAAGTTTCTCAGAAAGCTTCTTTCTCTTTGTTATCGGAGGATATTTCCTTTGGCCCTATAGTCTTCAAAGGGATCCGAAATATCTGTTCTCAGATTCCACAGAAATAAGGCTATCAAAGAGATCAACGAAACACAGATGTAACTCTGTGAGATGAATTCACAGAACACTAAGCAGTTTCTCAGAAAGCTTCTTTACAGATTTCATCTGAGGATATTTCCTTTTTCACCATAGCCCTCTAGGGGCTTTAAATATCACTTTGCCAGTTCCACAAGAACTGTCTTAGCGAAAGGCTTCTTGAGGGGAAAGCTGTAACTCTGTGAGACGATTTCACAGAACACCAAGAAGTTTCTCAGAAAGCTTCTTTCTCTTTGTTATCGGAGGATATTTCCTTGGGCCCCATAGTCTTCAAAGGGATCCGAAATATCTGTTCTCAGATTCCACAGAAATAAGGCTAGCAAAGAGATCTACGAAACACTGATGTACCTCTGTGAGATGAATTCACAGAACACTAAGCAGTTTCTCAGAAAGCTTCTTTCCAGATTTCATCTGAGGATATTTGCTTTTTCACCATAGCCCTCTATGGGCTTCCAAATATCACTTTGCCAATTCCACAGGAACTGTCTTAGCGAAAGGCTTCCTGAGGGGAAAGCTGTAACTCTGTGAGATGATTTCACAGAACACAAAGAAGTTTCTCAGAAAGCTTCTTTCTCTTTGTTATCGGAGGATATTTCCTTTGGCCCTATAGTCTTCAAAGGGATCCGAAATATCTGTTCTCAGATTCCACCGAAATAAGGCTGGCAAAGAGATCTACGAAACACAGATGTAACTCTGTGAGATGAATTCACAGAACACTAAGCAGTTTCTCAGAAAGCTTCTTTCCAGATTTCATCTCAGGATATTTCCTTTTTCACCATAGCCCTCTATGAGCTTCCAAATATCACTTTGAAAATTCCACAAAAACTGTCTTAGCGAAAGGCTTCTTGAGGGGAAAGCTGTAACTCTGTGAGATGATTTCACAGAACACAAAGAAGTTTCTCAGAAGGCTTCTTTCTCTTTGTTATCAGAGGATATTTCCTTTGGCCCTATAGTCTTCAAAGGGATCCGAACTATCTGTTCTCAGATTCCACAGAAATAAGGCTAGCAAAGAGATCCACGAAATACAGATGTAACTCTGTGAGTGGAAGTAAGACATCACAGAGGAGTTTCTCAGAAAGCTTCTTTCGAGATTTCATCTGAGGATATTTCCTTTTTCACCTTAGCCCTCTATGGGCTTCCAAATATCACTTTGCCAATTCCACAAGAACTGTCTTAGCGAAAGGCTTCTTCAGGGGAAAGCTGTAACTCTGTGAGATGATTTCACAGAACACAAAGAAGTTTCTCAGAAAGCTTCTTTCTCTTTGTTATCGGAGGATATTTCCTTTGGCCCTATAGTCTTCAAAGGGATCCGAAATATCTGTTCTCAGATTCCACAGAAATAAGGCTAGCAAAGAGATCTACGAAACACAGATGTAACTCTGTTAGATGAATTAACAGAACACTAAGCAGTTTCTCAGAAAGCTTCTTTCCAGATTTCATCTGAGGATACTTCCTTTTTCACCATAGCCCTCTATGGGCTTCCAAATATCACTTTGCCAATTCCACAGGAACTGTCTTAGCGAAAGGCTTCTTGAGGGGAAAGCTGTAACTCTGTGAGATGATTTCACAGAATAAAAAGAAGTTTCTCAGAAAGCTTCTTTCTCTTTGTTATCGGAGGATATTTCCTTTGGCCCTATAGTCTTCAAAGGGATCCGAAATATCTGTTCTCAGATTCCACAGAAATAAGGCTAGCAAAGAGATCTACGAAACACAGATGTAACTCTGTGAGATGAATTAACAGAACACTAAGCAGTTTCTCAGAAAGCTTCTTTCCAGATTTCATCTGAGGATATTTCCTTTTTCACCATAGCCCTCTAAGGGTTTCCAAATATCACTTTGCCAGTTCCACAAGAACTGTCTTAGCGAAAGGCTTCTTGAGATGAACGGTGTAACTCTCTGAGATGATTTCACAGAACACAAAGAAGATTCTCAGAAAGCTTCTTTGTCTTTGTTATCGGAGGATATTTCCTTTGGCCCTATAGTCTTCAAAGGGATCCGAAATATCTGTTCTCAGATTCCACAGAAATGAGGCAAGCAAAGAGATCTAGGAAACACAGATGTAACTATGTGAGATGAATTCACAGAACACTAAGCAGTTTCTCAGAAAGCTTCTTTCCAGATTTCATCTGAGGATATTTCCTTTTTCACCATAGCCCTCTATGGGCTTCCAAATATCACTTTGCCAATTCCACAAGAACTGTCTTCGCGAAAGGCTTCTTGAGGGGAAAGCTGTAACTCTGTGAGATGATTTCACAGAACACAAAGAAGTTTCTCAGAAAGCTTCTTTCTCTTTGTTATTGGAGCATATTTCCTTTTGCGCTATAGTCTTCAAAGGGATCCGAAATATCTGTTCTCAGATTCCACGGAAATAAGGATAGCAAAGAGATCTACGAAACACAGATGTAAGTCTGTGAGATGAATTCACAGAACACTAAGCAGTTTCTCAGAAAGCTTCTTTCCAGATTTCATCTGAGGATAATTCCTTTTTCACCATAGCCCTCTATGGGCTTCCAAATATCACTTTGCCAATTCCACAAGAACTGTCTTAGCGAAAGGCTTCTTGAGGGGAAAGCTGTAACTCTGTGAGATGATTTCACAGAACACAAAGAAGTTTCTCAGAAAGCTTCTTTCTCTTTTTATCAGAGGATATTTCCTTTGGCCCTATAGTCTTCAAAGGGATTCGAAATATCTGTTCTCAGATTCCACAGAAATAAGGCTAGCAAAGAGATCCACGAAATACAGATGTAACTCTGTGAGTGGAAGTAAGACATCACAGAGGAGTTTCTCAGAAAGCTTCTTTCCAGATTTCATCTGAGGATATTTCCTTTTACACCATATCCCTCTATGGGCTTCCAAATATCACTTTGCCAATTCCACAAGAACTGTCTTCGCGAAAGGCTTCTTGAGGGGAAAGCTGTAACTCTGTGAGATGATTTCACAGAACACAAAGAAGTTTCTCAGAAAGCTTCTTTCTCTTTGTTATCGGAGGATATTTCCTTTGGCCCTATAGTCTTCAAAGGGATCTGAATTATCTGTTCTCAGATTCCACAGAAATAAGGCTAGCAAAGAAATCTACGAAACACAGATGTAACTCTGTGAGATGAATTCACAGAACAATAAGCAGTTTCTCAGAAAGCTTCTTTCCAGATTTCATCTGAGGATATTTCCTTTTTCATCATAGCCCTCTGTGGGCTTCAAAATATCACTTTGCCAATTCCACATGAACTGTATTAGCGAAAGGCTTCTTCAGGGGAAAGCTGTAACTCTGTGAGATGATTTCACAGAACACAAAGAAGTTTCTCAGAAAGCTTCTTTCTCTTTGTTATCGGAGGATATTTCCTTTGGCCCTATAGTCTTCAAAGGGATCCGAAATATCGGTTCTCAGATTCCACAGAAATAATGCTAGCAAAGAGATCTACGAAACACAGATGTAACTCTGTGAGATGAATTCACAGAACACTAAGCAGTTTCTCAGAAAGCTTCTTTCCAGATTTCATCTGAGGATATTTCCTTTTTCACCATAGCCCTCTATGGGCTTCCAAATATCACTTTGCCAATTCCACAAGAACTGTCTTAGAGAAAGGCTTCTTGAGGGGAAAGCTGTAACTCTGTGAGATGATTTCACAGAACACAAAGAAGTTTCTCAGAAAGCTTCTTTCTCTTTGTTATCGGAGGATATTTCCTTTGGCCTTATACTCTTCAAAGGGATCCGAAATATCTGTTCTCAGATTCCACAGAAATAAGGCTAGCAAAGAGATCTACGAAACACAGATGTAACTCTGTGAGATGAATTCACAGAACACTAAGCAGTTTCTCTGAAAGCTTTTTTCCAGATTTCATCTGAGGATATTTCCTTTTTCACCATAGCCCTCTATGGGCTTCCAAATATCACTTTGCCAATTCCACAAGAACTGTCTTCACGAAAGGCTTCTTGAGGGGAAAGCTGTAACTCTGTGAGATGATTTCACAGAACACAAAGAAGTTTCTCAGAAAGCTTCTTTCTCTTTTTTATCAGAATATATTTTCTTTGGCCTTATAGTCTTCAAAGGGATCCGAAATATCTGTTCCTAGATTCCACAGAAATAAGGCTAGCAAAGAGATCTACGAAACACAGATGTAACTCTGTGAGATGAATTCAAAGAACACTAAGCAGTTTCTCAGAAAGCTTCTTTCCAGATTTCATCTGAGGATATTTCCTTTTTCACCATAGCCCTCTATGGGCTTCAAAATATCACTTTGCCAGTTCCACAAGAACTGTCTTAACGAAAGGCTTCTTGAGACGAAAGGTGTAACTCTGTGAGCTGATTTCACAGAACAAAAAGAAGTTTCTCAGAAAGCTTCTTTCTCTTTGTTATCGGAGGATATTTCCTTTGGCCCTATACTCTTCAAAGGGATCCGAAATATCTGTTCTCAGATTGCACAGAAATAAGGCTAGCAAAGAGATCTACGAAACACAGATGTAACTCTGTGAGATGAATTGACAGAACACTAAGCAGTTTCTCAGAAAGCTTCTTGCCAGATTTCATCTGAGGATATTTCCTTTTTCACCATAGTCCTCTAAGGGCTTCCAAATATCACTTTGCCAATTCCACAAGAACTGTCTTAGCGAAAGGCTTCTTGAGGGGAAAGCTGTAACCCTGTGAGATGATTTCACAGAACACAAAGAATTTTCTCAGAAAGCTTCTTTCTCTTTGTTATCGGAGGATATTTCCTTTGGCCCTATAGTCTTCAAAGGGATCCGAAATATCTGTTCTCAGATTCCACAGAAATAAGGCTAGCAAAGAGATCTACGAAACACAGATGTAACTCTGGGAGATGAATTCACAGAACACTAAGCAGTTTCTCAGAAAGCTTCTTTCCAGATTTCATCTGAGGATATATCCTTTTTCACCATAGCCCTCCATGGGCTTCAAAATATCACTTTGCCAATTCCACAAGAACTGTCTTCGCGAAAGGCTTCTTCAGGGGAAAGCTGTAACTCTGTGAGATGATTTCACAGAACACAAAGAAGTTTCTCAGAAAGCTTCTTTCTCTTTGTTATCGGAGGATATTTCCTTTGGCCCTATAGTCTTCAAAGGGATCTGAATTATCTGTTCTCAGATTCCACAGAAATAAGGCTCACAAAGAGATCTACGAAATACAGATGTAACTCTGTGAGATGAATTCACAGAACACTAAGCAGTTTCTCAGAAAGCTTCTTTCCAGATTTCATCTGAGGATATTTCCTTTTTCACCATAGCCCTCTATGGGCTTCCAAATATCACTTTGCCAATTCCACAAGAACTGTCTTAGCGAAAGGCTTCTTCAGGGGAAAGCTGTAACTCTGTGAGATGATTTCACAGAACACAAAGAAGTCTCTCAGAAAGCTTCTTTCTCTTTGTTATCGGAGGATATTTCCTTTGGCCCCATAGTCTTCAAAGGGATCCGAAATATCTGTTCTCAGATTCCACAGAAATAAGGCTAGCAAAGAGATCTACGAAACACAGATGTAACTCTGTGACATGAATTCACAGAACACTAAGCAGTTTCTCAGAAAGCTTCTTTCCAGATTTCATCTGAGGATATTTCCTTTTTCACTGTAGCCCTCTATGGGCTTCTAAATATCACTTTGCCAATTCCACAAGAACTGTCTTAGCGAAAGGCTTCTTAAGAGGAAAGCTGTAACTCTGTGAGATGATTTCACAGAACACAAAGAAGTTTCTCAGAAAGCTTCTTTCTCTTTGTTATCGGAGGATATTTCCTTTGGCCCTATAGTCTTCAAAGGGATCCGAAATATCTGTTCTCAGATTCCACAGAAATAAGGCTAGCAAAGAGATCTACGAAACACAGATGTGACTCTGTGAGATGAATTCACAGAACACTAAGCAGTTTCTCAGAAAGCGTCTTTCCAGATTTCATCTGAGGATATTTCCTTTTTCACCATAGCCCTCTACGGGCTTCCAAATATCACTTTGCCAATTCCACAAGAACTGTCTTAGCGAAAGGCTTCTTCAGGGGAAAGCTGTAACTCTGTGAGATGATTTCACAGAACACAAAGAAGTTTCTCAGAAAGCTTCTTTCTCTTTGTTATCGGAGGATATTTCCTTTGGCCGTATAGACTTCAAAGGGATCCGAAATATCTGTTCTCAGATTCCACAGAAATAAGGCTAGCAAAGAGATCTACGAAACACAGATGTAACTCTGTGAGATGAATTCACAGAACACTAAGCAGTTTCTCAGAAAGCTTCTTTCCAGATTTCATCTGAGGATATTTCCTTTTTCACCATAGTCCTCTATGGGCTTCCAAATATCACTTTGCCAGTTCCACAAGAACTGTCTTAGCGAAAGGCTTCTTGAGACGAAAGGTGTAACTCTGTGAGATGATTTCACAGAACACAAAGAAGTTTCTCAGAAAGCTTCTTTCTCTTTGTTATCGGAGCATATTTCCTTTGGCCCTATACTTTTCAAAGGGATCCGAAATATCTGTTCTCAGATTCCACAGAAATAAGTCTAGCAAGGAGATCTACGAAATACAGATGTAACTCTGTGAGATGAATTCACAGAACACTAAGCAGTTTCTCAGAAAGCTTCTTTCCAGATTTCATCTGAGGATATTTCCTTTTTCACCATAGCCCTCTATGGGCTACCAAATATCACTTTGCCAATTCCACAATAACTGTCTTAGCGAAAGGCTTCTTCAGGGGAAAGCTGTAACTCTGTGAGATGATTTCACAGAACACAAAGAAGTTTCTCAGAAAGCTTCTTTCTCTTTGATATCGGAGGATATTTCCTTTGGCCCTATAGTCTTCAAAGGGATCCGAAATATCTGTTCTCAGATTCCACAGAAATAAGGCTAGCAAAGAGATCTACGAAACACAGATGTACCTCTGTGAGATGAATTCACAGAACACTAAGGAGTTTCTCAGAAAGCTTCTTTCCAGACTTCATCTGAGGATATTTCCTTTTTCACCATAGCCCTCTATGGGCTTCCAATTATCACTTTGCCAATTCCACAAGAACTGTCTTCGCGAAAGGCTTCTTGAGGGGAAAGCTGTAACTCCGTGAGATGATTTCACAGAACACAAAGAAGTTTCTCAGAAAGATTCTTTCTCTTTGTTATCGGAGGATATTTCCTTGGGCCCTATAGCCTTCAAAGGGATCCGAAATATCTGTTCTCAGATTCCACAGAAATAAGGCTACCAAAGACATCTAGGAAACACAGATGTAACTCTCTGAGATGAATTCAGAGAACACTAAGCAGTTTCTCAGAAAGCTACTTTCCAGATTTCATCTGAGGATATTTCCTTTTTCACCATAGCCCTCTATGGGCTTCCAAATATCACTTTGCCAATTCCAAACAACTGTCTTAGCGAAAGGCTTCTTCAGGGGAAAGCTGTAACTCTGTGAGATGATTTCACAGAACACAAAGAAGTTTCTCAGAAAGCTTCTTTCTCTTTGTTATCGGAGGATATTTCCTTTGGCCCTATAGTCTTCAAAGGGATCCGAAATATCGTTTCTCAGATTCCACAGAAATAATGCTAGCAAAGAGATCTACGAAACACAGATGTAACTCTGTGAGATGAATTCACAGAACACTAAGCAGTTTCTCAGAAAGCTTCTTTCCAGATTTCATCTGAGGATATTTCCTTTTTCACCATAGCCCTCTATGGGCTTCCAAATATCACTTTGCCAATTCCACAAGAACTGTCTTAGAGAAAGGCTTCTTGAGGGGAAAGCTGTAACTCTGTGAGATGATTTCACAGAACACAAAGAAGTTTCTCAGAAAGCTTCTTTCTCTTTGTTATCGGAGGATATTTCCTTTGGCCCTATAGTCTTCAAAGGGTTCCGAAATATCTGTTCTCAGATTCCACAGAAATAAGGCTAGCAAAGAGATCTACGAAACACAGATGTAACTCTGTGAGATGAATTCACAGAACACTAAGCAGTTTCTCAGAAAGCTTCTTTCCAGATTTCATCTGAGGATATTTCCTTTTTCACCATAGCCCTCTATGGGCTTCCAAATATCACTTTGCCAGTTCCACAAGAATTGACTTAGCGAAAGGCTTCTTGAGACGAAAGGTGTAACTCTGTGAGCTGATTTCACAGAACACAAAGAAGTTTCTCAGAAAGCTTCTTTCTCTTTGTTATCGGAGGATATTTCCTTTGGCCCTATACTCTTCAAAGGGATCCGAAATATCTGTTCTCAGATTCCACAGAAATAAGGCTAGCAAAGAGATCTACGAAACACAGATGTAACTCTGTGAGATGAATTCACAGAACACTAAGCAGTTTCTCAGAAAGCTTCTTTCCAGATTTCATCTGAGGATATTTCCTTTTTCAACATAGCCCTCTATGGGCTTCCAAATATCACTTTGCCAATTCCAGAAGAACTGTCTTAGCGAAAGGCTTCTTGAGAGGAAAGCTGTAACTCTGTGAGATGATTTCACAGAACACAAAGAAGTTTCTCAGAAAGCTTCTTTCTCTTTGTTATCGGAGGATATTTCCTTTGGCCCTATAGTCTTCTAAGGGATCCGAAATATCTGTTCTCAGATTCCACAGAAAGAAGGCTAGCAAAGAGATCTACGAAACACAGATGTAACTCTGTGAGGTGAATTCACAGAACACTAAGCAGTTTCTCTGAAAGCTTTTTTCCAGATTTCATCTGAGGATATTTCCTTTTTCACCATAGCCCTCTATGGGCTTCCAAATATCACTTTGCCAATTCCACAAGAACTGTCTTCACGAAAGGCTTCTTGAGGGGAAAGCTGTAACTCTGTGAGATGATTTCACAGAAAACAAAGAAGTTTCTCAGAAAGCTTCTTTCTCTTTTTTATCAGAATATATTTTCTTTGGCCTTATAGTCTTCAAAGGGATCCGAAATATCTGTTCCTAGATTCCACAGAAATAAGGCTACCAAAGAGATCTACGAAACACAGATGTAACTCTGTGAGATGAATTCAAAGAACACTAAGCAGTTTGTCAGAAAGCTTCTTTCCAGATTTCATCTGAGGATATTTCCTTTTTCACCATAGCCCTCTATGGGCTTCAAAATATCACTTTGCCAGTTCCACAAGAACTGTCTTAACGAAAGGCTTCTTGAGACGAAAGGTGTAACTCTGTGAGCTGATTTCACAGAACGAAAAGAAGTTTCTCAGAAAGCTTCTTTCTCTTTGTTATAGGAGGATATTTCCTTTGGCCCTATACTCTTCAAAGGGATCCGAAATATCTGTTCTCAGATTCCACAGAAATAAGGCTAGCAAAGAGATCTACGAAACACAGATGTAACTCTGTGAGATGAATTGACAGAACACTAAGCAGTTTCTCAGAAAGCTTCTTGCCAGATTTCATCTGAGGATATTTCCTTTTTCACCATAGCCCCCTAAGGGCTTCCAAATATCACTTTGCCAATTCCACAAGAACTGTCTTCGCGAAAGGCTTCTTCAGGGGAAAGTTGTAACTCTGTTAGATGATTTCACAGAACACAAAGAAGTTTCTCAGAAAGCTTCTTTCTCTTTGTTATCGGAGGATATTTCCTTTGCCCCTATAGTCTTCAAAGGGATCTGAATTATCTGTTCTCAGATTCCACAGAAATAAGGCTCACAAAGAGATCTACGAAATACAGATGTAACTCTGTGAGATGAATTCACAGAACACTAAGCAGTTTCTCAGAAAGCTTCTTTCCAGATTTCATCTGAGGATATTTCCTTTTTCACCATAGCCCTCTATGGGCTTCCAAATATCACTTTGCCAATTCCACAAGAACTGTCTTAGCGAAAGGCTTCTTCAGGGGAAAGCTGTAACTCTGTGAGATGATTTCACAGAACACAAAGAAGTTTCTCAGAAAGCTTCTTTCTCTTTGTTATCGGAGGATATTTCCTTTGGCCCTATAGTCTTCAAAGGGATCCGAAATATCTGTTCTCAGATTCCACAGAAATAAGGCTAGCAAAGAGATCTACGAAACACAGATGTAACTCTGTGACATGAATTCACAGAACACTAAGCAGTTTCTCAGAAAGCTTCTTTCCAGATTTCATCTGAGGATATTTCCTTTTTCACTGTAGCCCTCTATGGGCTTCTAAATATCATTTTGCCAATTCCACAAGAACTGTCTTAGCGAAAGGCTTCTTGAGAGGAAAGCTGTAACTCTGTGAGATGATTTTACAGAACACAAAGAAGTTTCTCAGAAAGCTTCTTTCTATTTGTTATCGGAGGATATTTCCTTTGGCCCTATAGTCTTCAAAGGGATCCGAAATTTCTGTTCTCAGATTCCACAGAAATAAGGCTAGCAAAGAGATCTACGAAACACAGATGTAACTCTGTGAGATGAATTCAAAGAACACTAAGCAGTTTCTCAGAAAGCTTCTTTCCAGATTTCATCTGAGGATATTTCCTTTTTCACCATAGCCCTCTATGGGCTTCCAAATATCACTTTGCCATTTCCAAACAACTGTCTTAGCGAAAGGCTTCTTCAGGGGAAAGCTGTAACTCTGTGAGATGATTTCACAGAACACAAAGAAGTTTCTCAGAAAGCTACTTTCTCTTTGATATCGGAGGATATTTCCTTTGGCCCTATAGTCTCCAAAGGGATCCGAAATATCTGTTCTCAGATTCCACAGAAATAAGGCTAGCAAAGAGATCTACGAAACACAGATGTAACTCTGTGAGATGAATTCACAGAACACTAAGGAGTTTCTCAGAAAGCTTCTTTCCAGATTTCATCTGAGGATATTTCCTTTTTCACCATAGCCCTCTATGGGCTTCCAAATATCACTTTGCCAATTCCACAAGAACTGTCTTCGCGAAAGGCTTCTTGAGGGGAAAGCTGTAACTCTGTGAGATGATTTCACAGAACACAAAGAAGTTTCTCAGAAAGCTTCTTTCTCTTTGTTATCGGAGGATATTTCCTTTTTCCCTATAGTCTTCAAAGGGATCCGAAATATCTGTTCTCAGATTCCACAGAAAAAAGGCTAGCAAAGAGATCTACGAAACACAGATGTAACTCTGTGAGATGAATTCACAGAACACTAAGCAGTTTCTCAGAAAGCTTCTTTCCAGATTTCATCTGAGGATATTTCCTTTTTCAACATAGCCCTCTATGGGCTTCCAAATATCACTTTGCCAATTCCAGAAGAACTGTCTTAGCGAAAGGCTTCTTGAGAGGAAAGCTGTAACTCTGTGAGATGATTTCACAGAACACAAAGAAGTTTCTCAGAAAGCTTCTTTCTCTTTGTTATCGGAGGATATTTCCTTTGGCCCTATAGTCTTCTAAGGGATCCGAAATATCTGTTCTCAGATTCCACAGAAAGAAGGCTAGCAAAGAGATCTACGAAACACAGATGTAACTCTGTGAGGTGAATTCACAGAACACTAAGCACTTTCTCTGAAAGCTTTTTTCCAGATTTCATCTGAGGATATTTCCTTTTTCACCATAGCCCTCTATGGGCTTCCAAATATCACTTTGCCAATTCCACAAGAACTGTCTTCACGAAAGGCTTCTTGAGGGGAAAGCTGTAACTCTGTGAGATGATTTCACAGAAAACAAAGAAGTTTCTCAGAAAGCTTCTTTCTCTTTTTTATCAGAATATATTTTCTTTGGCCTTATAGTCTTCAAAGGGATCCGAAATATCTGTTCCTAGATTCCACAGAAATAAGGCTAGCGAAGAGATCTACGAAACACAGATGTAACTCTGTGAGATGAATTCAAAGAACACTAAGCAGTTTCTCAGAAAGCTTCTTTCCAGATTTCATCTGAGGATATTTCCTTTTTCACCATATCCCTCTATGGGCTTCAAAATATCACTTTGCCAGTTCCACAAGAACTGTCTTAACGAAAGGCTTTTTGAGACGAAAGGTGTAACTCTGTGAGCTGATTTCACAGAACAAAAAGAAGTTTCTCAGAAAGCTTCTTTCTCTTTGTTATCGGAGGATATTTCCTTTGGCCCTATACTCTTCAAAGGGATCCGAAATATCTGTTCTCAGATTCCACAGAAATAAGGCTAGCAAAGAGATCTACGAAACACAGATGTAACTCTGTGAGATGAATTGACAGAACACTAAGCAGTTTCTCAGAAAGCTTCTTGCCAGATTTCATCTGAGGATATTTCCTTTTTCACCATAGCCCTCTAAGGGCTTCCAAATATCACTTTGCCAATTCCACAAGAACTGTCTTCGCGAAAGGCTTCTTCAGGGGAAAGCTGTAACTCTGTTAGATGATTTCACAGAACACAAAGAAGTTTCTCAGAAAGCTTCTTTCTCTTTGTTATCGGAGGATATTTCCTTTGGCCCTGTAGTCTTCAAAGGGATCTGAATTATCTGTTCTCAGATTCCACAGAAATAAGGCTCACAAAGACATCTACGAAATACAGATGTAACTCTGTGAGATGAATTCACAGAACACTAAGCAGTTTCTCAGAAAGCTTCTTTCCAGATTTCATCTGAGATTTTTCCTTTTTCACCATAGCCCTCTATGGGCTTCCAAATATCACTTTGCCAATTCCACAAGAACTGTCTTAGCGAAAGGCTTCTTCAGGGGAAAGCTGTAACTCTGTGAGATGATTTCACAGAACACAAAGAAGTTTCTCAGAAAGCTTCTTTCTCTTTGTTATCGGAGGATATTTCCTTTGGCCCTATAGTCTTCAAAGGGATCCGAAATATCTGTTCTCAGATTCCACAGAAATAAGGCTAGCAAAGAGATCTACGAAACACAGATGTAACTCTGTGACATGAATTCACATAACACTAAGCAGTTTCTCAGAAAGCTTCTTTCCAGATTTCATCTGAGGATATTTCCTTTTTCACTGTAGCCCTCTATGGGCTTCTAAATATCACTTTGCCAATTCCACAAGAACTGTCTTAGCGAAAGGCTTCTTGAGAGGAAAGCTGTAACTCTGTGAGATGATTTTACAGAACACAAAGAAGTTTCTCAGAAAGCTTCTTTCTATTTGTTATCGGAGGATATTTCCTTTGGCCCTATAGTCTTCAAAGGGATCCGAAATTTCTGTTCTCAGATTCCACAGAAATAAGGCTAGCAAAGAGATCTACGAAACCCAGATGTAACTCTGTGAGATGAATTCAAAGAACACTAAGCAGTTTCTCAGAAAGCTTCTTTCCAGTTTTCATCTGAGGATATTTCCTTTTTCACCATAGCCCTCTATGGGCTTCCAAATATCAATTTGCCAATTCCACAAGAACTGTCTTCGTGAAAGGATTCTCGAGGGGAAAGCTGTAACTCTGTGAGATGATTTCACAGAACACAAAGAAGTTTCTCAGAAAGCTTCTTTCTCTTTGTTATCGGAGGATACTTCCTTTGGCCCTATAGTCTTCAAAAGGATCCGAAATATCTGTTCTCAGATTCCACAGAAATAAGGCTAGCAAAGAGATCTACGAAACACAGATGTAACTCTGTGAGATGAATTCACAGAACACTAAGCAGTTTCTCAGAAAGCGTCTTTCCAGATTTCATCTGAGGATATTTCCTTTTTCACCATAGCCCTCTACGGGCTTCCAAATATCACTTTGCCAATTCCACAAGAACTGTCTTAGCGAAAGGCTTCTTCAGGGGAAAGCTGTAACTCTGTGAGATGATTTCACAGAACACAAAGAAGTTTCTCAGAAAGCTTCTTTCTCTTTGTTATCGGAGGATATTTCCTTGGGCCCTATAGACTTCAAAGGGATCCGAAATATCTGTTCTCAGATTCCACAGAAATAAGGCTAGCAAAGAGATCTACGAAACACAGATGTAACTATGTGAGATGAATTCACAGAACACTAAGCAGTTTCTCAGAAAGCTTCTTTCCAGATTTCATCTGAGGATATTTCCTTTTTCACCATAGTCCTCTATGGGCTTCCAAATATCACTTTGCCAGTTCCACAAGAACTGTCTTAGCGAAAGGCTTCTTGAGACGAAAGGTGTAACTCTGTGAGATGATTTCACAGAACACAAAGAAGTTTCGCAGAAAGCTTCTTTCTCTTTGTTATCGGAGGATATTTCCTTTGGCCCTATACTTTTCAAAGGGATCCGAAATATCTGTTCTCAGATTCCACAGAAATAAGGCTAGCAAAGAGATCTACGAAATACAGATGTAACTCTGTGAGATGAATTCACAGAACACTAAGCAGTTTCTCAGAAAGCTTCTTTCCAGATTTCATCTGAGGATATTTTCTTTTTCACCATAGCCCTCTATGGGCTACCAAATATCACTTTGCCAATTCCACAACAACTGTCTTAGCGAAAGGCTTCTTCAGGGGAAAGCTGTAACTCTGTGAGATGATTTCACAGAACACAAAGAAGTTTCTCAGAAAGCTACTTTCTCTTTGATATCGGAGGATATTTCCTTTGGCCCTATAGTCTTCAAAGGGATCCGAAATATCTGTTCTCAGATTCCACAGAAATAAGGCTAGCAAAGAGATCTACGAAACACAGATGTAACTCTGTGAGATGAATTCACAGAACACTAAGGAGTTTCTCAGAAAGCTTCTTTCCAGACTTCATCTGAGGATATTTCCTTTTTCACCGTAGCCCTCTATGGGCTTCCAATTATCACTTTGCCAATTCCACAAGAACTGTCTTCGCGAAAGGCTTCTTGAGGGGAAAGCTGTAACTCCGTGAGATGATTTCACAGAACACAAAGAAGTTTCTCAGAAAGCTTCTTTCTCTTTGTTATCGGAGGATATTTCCTTGGGCCCTATAGTCTTCAAAGGGATCCGAAATATCTGTTCTCAGATTCCACAGAAATAAGGCTACCAAAGACATCTAGGAAACACAGATGTAACTCTCTGAGATGAATTCAGAGAACACTAAGCAGTTTCTCAGAAAGCTACTTTCCAGATTTCATCTGAGGATATTTCCTTTTTCACCATAGCCCTCTATGTGCTTCCAAATATCACTTTGCCATTTCCAAACAACTGTCTTAGCGAAAGGCTTCTTCAGGGGAAAGCTGTAACTCTGTGAGATGATTTCACAGAACACAAAGAAGTTTCTCAGAAAGCTACTTTCTCTTTGATATCGGAGGATATTTCCTTTGGCCCTATAGTCTCCAAAGGGATCCGAAATATCTGTTCTCAGATTCCACAGAAATAAGGCTAGCAAAGAGATCTACGAAACACAGATGTAACTCTGTGAGATGAATTCACAGAACACTAAGGAGTTTCTCGGAAAGCTTCTTTCCAGATTTCATCTGAGGATATTTCCTTTTTCACCATAGCCCTCTATGGGCTTCCAAATATCACTTTGCCAATTCCACAAGAACTGTCTTCGCGAAAGGCTTCTTGAGGGGAAAGCTGTAACTCTGTGAGATGATTTCACAGAACACAAAGAAGTTTCTCACAAAGCTTCTTTCTCTTTGTTATCGGAGGATATTTCCTTTTTCCCTATACTCTTCAAAGGGATCCGAAATATCTGTTCTCAGATTCCACAGAAAAAAGGCTAGCAAAGAGATCTACGAAACACAGATGTAACTATGTGAGATGAATTCACAGAACACTAAGCAGTTTCTCAGAAAGCTTCTTTCCAGATTTCATCTGAGGATATTTCCTTTTTCACCATAGCCCTCTATGGGATTCCAAATATCACTTTGCCAATTCCATAAGAACTGTCTTCGCGAAAGGCTTCTTGAGGGGAAAGCTGTAACTCTGTGAGATGATTTCACAGAACACAAGGAAGTTTCTCAGAAAGCTTCTTTCTCTTTGTTATCGGAGGATATTTCCTTTGGCCCTATAGTCTTCAAAGGGATCCGAAATATCTGTTCTCAGATTCCACAGAAATAAGGCTAGCAAAGAGATCTACGAAACACAGATGTAACTCTGTGAGATGAATTCACAGAACACTAAGCAGTTTCTCAGAAAGCTTCTTTCCAGATTTCATCTGAGGATATTTCCTTTTTCACCATAGCCCTCTATGGGCTTCCAAATATCACTTTGCCAATTCCACAAGAACTGTCTTAGCTAAAACCTTCTTGAGGGGAAAGCTGTAACTCTGTGAGATGATTTCACAGAACACAAAGAAGTTTCTCAGAAAGCTTCTTTCTCTTTGTTATCGGAGCATATTTCCTTTGGCCCTAAAGTCTTCAAAGGGATCCGAAATATCTGTTCTCAGATTCCACAGAAATAAGGCTAGCAAAGAGATCCACGAAATACAGACGTAACTCTGTGAGAGGAAGTCACATATCACAGAGGAGTTTCTCAGAAAGCTTCTTTCCAGATTTCATCTGAGGATATTTCCTTTTTCACCATAGCCCTCTATGGGCTTCCAAATATCACTTTGCCAATTCCACAAGAACTGTCTTAACGAAAGGCTTCTTGAGGGGAAAGCTGTAACTCTGTGAGATGATTTCACAGAACACAAAGAAGTTTCTCAGAAAGCTTCTCTCTCTTTGTTATCGGAGGATATTTCCTTTGGCCCTATAGTCTTCAAAGGGATCCGAAATATCTGTTCTCAAATTCCACAGAAATAAGGCTAGCAAAGAGATCTACGAAACACAGATGTAACTCTGTGAGATGAATTCACAGAACACTAAGCAGTTTCTCAGAAAGCTTCTTTCCAGATTTCATCTGAGGATATTTCCTTTTTCACCCTAGCCCTCTATGGGCTTCCAAATATCACTTTGCCAGTTCCACAAGAACTGTCTTAGCGAAAGGCTTCTTCGGGGAAAGCTGTAACTCTGTGAGATGATTTCACAGAACACAAAGAAGTTTCTCAGAAAGCATCTTTCTCTTTGTTATCGGAGGATATTTCCTTTGGCCCTATAGTCTTCAAAGGGATCCGAAATATCTGTTCTCAGATTCCACAGAAATAAGGCTAGTAAAGAGATCTACGAAACACAGATGTAACTCTGTGAGATGAATTCACAGAACACTAAGCAGTTTCTCAGAAAGCTTCTTTCCAGATTTCATCTGAGGATATTTCCTTTTTCACCATAGCCCTCTATGGGCTTCCAAATATCACATTGCCAATTCCACAAGAACTGCCTTCGCGAAAGGCTTCTTGAGGGGAAAGCTGTAACTCTGTGAGATGATTTCACAGAACACAAAGAAGTTTCTCAGAAAGATTCTTTCTCTTTGTTATCGGAGGATATTTCCTTTGGCCTTGTAGTCTTCAAAGGGAACCGAAATATCTGTTCTCAGATTCCACGGAAATAAGGCTAGCAAAGAGATCTACGAAACACAGATGTAACTCTGTGAGATGAATTAACAGAACACTAAGTATTTTCTCAGAAAGCTTCTTTCCAGATTTCATCTGAGGATATTTCCTTTTTCACCATAGCCCTCTATGGGCTTCCAAATATCACTTTGCCAATTCCACAAGAACCGTCTTCGCGAAAGGCTTCTTGAGGGGAAAGCTGTAACTCTGTGAGATGATTTCACAGAACACAAAGAAGTTTCTCAGAAAGCTTCTTTCTCTTTGTTATCGGAGGATATTTCCTTTGGCCCTATAGTCTTCAATGGGATCTGAAATATCTGTTCTCAGATTCCACAGAAATAAAGCTAGCAAAGAGATCTACGAAACACAGATATAACTCTGTGAGATGAATTCACAGAACACTAAGCAGTTTCTCAGAAAGCTTCTTTCCAGATTTCATCTGAGGATATTTCCTTTTTCACCATAGCCCTCTATGGGCTTCCAAATATCACTTTGCCAATTCCACAAGAACTGTCTTAGCGAAAGCCTTCTTGCAGGGAATGCTGTAACTCTGTGAGATGATTTCACAGAACAAAAAGAAGTTTCTCAGAAAGCTTCTTTCTCTTTGTTATCGGAGGATATTTCCTTTGGCCCTATAGTCTTCAAAGGGATCCGAAATATCTGTTCTCAGATTCCACAGAAATAAGGCTAGCAAAGAGATCTACGAAACACAGATGTAATTCTGTGAGATGAATTCACAGAACACTAAGCAGTTTCTCAGAAAGCTTCTTTCCAGATTTCATCTGAGGATATTTCCTTTTTCACCATAGCCCTCTAAGGGCTACCAAATATCACTTTGCCAATTCCACAACAACTGTCTTAGCGAAAGGCTTCTTCAGGGGAAAGCTGTAACTCTGTGAGATGATTTCACAGAACACAAAGAAGTTTCTCAGAACGCTACTTTCTCTTTGATATCGGAGGATATTTCCTTTGGCCCTATAGTCTTCAAAGGGATCCGAAATATCTGTTCTCAGATTCCACAGAAATAAGGCTAGCAAAGAGATCTACGAAACACAGATGTAACTCTGTGAGATGAATTCACAGAACACTAAGGAGTTTCTCAGAAAGCTTCTTTCCAGATTTCATCTGAGGATATTTCCTTTTTCACCATAGCCCTATGGGCTTCCAATTATCACTTTGCCAATTCCGCAAGAACTGTCTTCGCGAAAGGCTTCTTGAGGGGAAAGCTGTAACTGTGTGAGATGATTTCACAGAACACAAAGAAGTTTCTCAGAAAGCTTCTTTCTCTTTGTTATCGGAGGATATTTCCTTGGGCCCTATAGTCTTCAAAGGGATCCGAAATATCTGTTCTCAGATTCCACAGAAATAAGGCTAGCAAAGACATCTAGGAAACACAGATGTAACTCTCTGAGATGAATTCACAGAACACTAAGCAGTTTCTCAGAAAGCTACTTTCCATATTTCATCTGAGGATATTTCCTTTTTCACCATAGCCCTCTATGGGCTTCCAAATATCACTTTGCCAATTCCAAACAACTGTCTTAGCGAAAGGCTTCTTCAGGGGAAAGCTGTAACTCTGTGAGATGATTTCACAGAACACAAAGAAGTTTCTCAGAAAGCTACTTTCTCTTTGATATCGGAGGATATTTCCTTTGGCCCTATAGTCTCCAAAGGGATCCGAAATATCTGTTCTCAGATTCCACAGAAATAAGGCTAGCAAAGAGATCTACGAAACACAGATGTAACTCTGTGAGATGAATTCACAGAACACTAAGGAGTTTCTCAGAAAGCTTCTTTCCAGATTTCATCTGAGGATATTTCCTTTTTCACCATAGCCCTCTATGGGCTTCCAAATATCACTTTGCCAATTCCACAAGAACTGTCTTCGCGAAAGGCTTCTTGAGGGGAAAGCTGTAACTCTGTGAGATGATTTCACAGAACACAAGGAAGTTTCTCAGAAAGCTTCTTTCTCTTTGTTATCGGAGGATATTTCCTTGGGCCCTATAGTCTTCAAATGGATCCGAAATATCTGTTCTCAGATTCCACAGAAATAAGGCTAGCAAAGAGATCTACGAAACACAGATGTAACTCTGTGAGATGAATTCACAGAACACTAAGCAGTTTCTCAGAAAGCTTCTTTCCAGATTTCATCTGAGGATATTTCCTTTTTCACCATAGCCCTCTATGGGCTTCCAAATATCACTTTGCCAATTCCACAAGAACTGTCTTAGCGAAAAGCTTCTTGAGGGGAAACCTGTAACTATGTGAGATGATTTCACAGAACACAAAGAAGTTTCTCAGAAAGCTTCTTTCTCTTTGTTATCGGAGCATATTTCCTTTGGCCCTAAAGTCTTCAAAGGGATCCGAAATATCTGTTCTCAGATTCCACAGAAATAAGGCTAGCAAAGAGATCCACGAAATACAGATGTAACTCTGTGAGAGGAAGTCACACATCACAGAGGAGTTTCTCTGAAAGCTTCTTTCCAGATTTCATCTGAGGATATTTCCTTTTTCACCATAGCCCTCTATGGGCTTCCAAATATCACTTTGCCAGTTCCACAAGAACTGTCTTAGCGAAAGGCTTCTTCGGGGAAAGCTGTAACTCTGTGAGATGATTTCACAGAACACAAAGAAGTTTCTCAGAAAGCTTCTTTCTCTTTATTATCGGAGGATATTTCCTTTGGCCCTATAGTCTTCAAAGGGATCCGAAATATCTGTTCTCAGATTCCACAGAAATAAGGCTAGCAAAGAGATCTACGAAACACAGATGTAACTCTGTGAGATGAATTCACAGAACACTAAGCAGTTTCTCAGAAAGCTTCTTTCCAGATTTCATCTGAGGATATTTCCTTTTTCACCATAGCCCTCTATGGGCTTCCAAATATCACTTTGCCAATTCCACAAGAACTGTCTTAGCGAAAAGCTTCTTGAGGGGAAAGCTGTAACTCTGTGAGATGATTTCACAGAACACAAAGAAGTTTCTCAGAAAGCTTCTTTCTCTTTGTTATCGGAGCATATTTCCTTTGGCCCTAAAGTCTTCAAAGGGATCCGAAATATCTGTTCTCAGATTCCACAGAAATAAGGCTAGCAAAGAGATCCACGAAATACAGATGTAACACTGTGAGAGGAAGTCACACATCACAGAGGAGTTTCTCTGAAAGCTTCTTTCCAGATTTCATCTGAGGATATTTCCTTTTTCACCCTAGCCCTGTATGGGCTTCCAAATATCACTTTGCCAGTTCCACAAGAACTGTCTTAGCGAAAGGCTTCTTCGGGGAAAGCTGTAACTCTGTGAGATGATTTCACAGAACACAAAGAAGTTTCTCAGAAAGCTTCTTTCTCTTTATTATCGGAGGATATTTCCTTTGGCCCTATAGTCTTCAAAGGGATCCGAAATATCTGTTCTCAGATTCCACAGAAATAAGGCTAGCAAAGAGATCTACGAAACACAGATGTAACTCTGTGAGATGAATTCACAGAACACTAAGCAGTTTCTCAGAAAGCTACTTTCCAGATTTCATCTGAGGATATTTCCTTTTTCACCATAGCCCTCTATGGGCTTCCAAATATCACTTTGCCAATTCCAAACAACTGTCTTAGCGAAAGGCTTCTTCAGGGGAAAGCTGTAACTCTGTGAGATGATTTCACAGAACACAAAGAAGTTTCTCAGAAAGCTACTTTCTCTTTGATATCGGAGGATATTTCCTTTGGCCCTATAGTCTCCAAAGGGATCCGAAATATCTGTTCTCAGATTCCACAGAAATAAGGCTAGCAAAGAGATCTACGAAACACAGATGTAACTCTGTGAGATGAATTCACAGAACACTAAGGAGTTTCTCAGAAAGCTTCTTTCCAGATTTCATCTGAGGATATTTCCTTTTTCACCATAGCCCTCTATGGGCTTCCAAATATCACTTTGCCAATTCCACAAGAACTGTCTTCGCGAAAGGCTTCTTGAGGGGAAAGCTGTAACTCTGTGAGATGATTTCACAGAAAACAAAGAAGTTTCTCAGAAAGCTTCTTTCTCTTTGTTATCGGAGGATATTTCCTTTTTCCCTATAGTCTTCAAAGGGATCCGAAATATCTGTCCTCAGATTCCACAGAAAAAAGGCTAGCAAAGAGATCTAGAAACACAGATGTAACTCTGTGAGATGAATTCACAGAACACTAAGCAGTTTCTCAGAAAGCTTCTTTCCAGATTTCATCTGAGGATATTTCCTTTTTCACCATAGCCCTCTATGGGATTCCAAATATCACTTTGCCAATTCCATAAGAACTGTCTTCGCGAAAGGCTTCTTGAGGGGAAAGCTGTAACTCTGTGAGATGATTTCACAGAACACAAGGAAGTTTCTCAGAAAGCTTCTTTCTCTTTGTTATCGGAGGATATTTCCTTGGGCCCTATAGTCTTCAAAGGGATCCGAAATATCTGTTCTCAGATTCCACAGAAATAAGGCCAGCAAAGAGATCTACGAAACACAGATGTAACTCTGTGAGATGAATTCACAGAACACTAAGCAGTTTCTCAGAAAGCTTCTTTCCAGATTTCATCTGAGGATATTTCCTTTTTCACCATAGCCCTCTATGTGCTTCCAAATATCACTTTGCCAATTCCACAAGAACTGTCTTAGCGAAAAGCTTCTTGAGGGGAAAGCTGTAACTCTGTGAGATGATTTCACAGAACACAAAGAAGTTTCTCAGAAAGCTTATTTCTCTTTGTTATCGGAGCATATTTCCTTTGGCCCTAAAGTCTTCAAAGGGATCCGAAATATCTGTTCTCAGATTCCACAGAAATAAGGCTAGCAAAGAGATCCACGAAATACAGATGTAACTCTGTGAGAGGAAGTCACACATCACAGAGGAGTTTCTCTGAAACCTTCTTTCCAGATTTCATCTGAGGATATTTCCTTTTTCACCATAGCCCTCTATGGGCTTCCAAATATCACTTTGCCAATTCCACAAGAACTGTCTTAGCGAAAGGCTTCTTGAGGGGAAAGCTGTAACTCTGTGAGATGATTTCACAGAACACAAAGAAGTTTCTCAGAACGCTTCTCTCTCTTTGTTATCGGAGGATATTTCCTTTGGCCCTATAGTCTTCAAAGGGATCCGAAATATCTGTTCTCAGATTCCACAGAAATAAGGCTAGCAAAGAGATCTACGAAACACAGATGTAACTCTGTGAGATGAATGCACAGAACACTAAGCAGTTTCTCAGAAAGCTTCTTTCCAGATTTCATCTGAGGATATTTCCTTTTTCACCCTAGCCCTCTATGGGCTTCCAAATATCACTTTGCCAGTTCCACAAGAACTGACTTAGCGAAAGGCTTCTTCGGGGAAAGCTGTAACTCTGTGAGATGATTTCACAGAACACAAAGAAGTTTCTCAGAAAGCTTCTTTCTCTTTATTATCGGAGGATATTTCCTTTGGCCCTATAGTCTTCAAAGGGATCCGAAATATCTGTTCTCAGATTCCACAGAAATAAGGCTAGTAAAGAGATCTACGAAACACAGATGTAACTCTGTGAGATGAATTCACAGAACACTAAGCAGTTTCTCAGAAAGCTTCTTTCCAGATTTCATCTGAGGATATTTCCTTTTTCACCATAGCCCTCTATGGGCTTCCAAATATCACTTTGCCAATTCCACAAGAACTGCCTTCGCGAAAGGCTTCTTGAGAGGAAAGCTGTAACTCTGTGAGACGATTTCACAGAACACAAAGAAGTTTCTCAGAAAGCTTCTTTCTCTTCGTTATCGGAGCATATTTCCTTTGGCCCTATAGTCTTCAAGGGATCCGAAATATCTGTTCTCAGATTCCACAGAAATAAGGCTAGCAAAGAGATCTACGAAACACAGATGTAACTCTGTGAGATGAATTCACAGAACACTAAGCAGTTTCTCAGAAAGCTTCTTTCCAGATTTCATCTGAGGATATTTCCTTTTTCACCGTAGCTCTCTATGGGCTTCCAAATATCACTTTGCCAGTTCCACATGAACTGTCTTAGCGAAAGGCTTCTTGAGGGGAAAGCTGTAACTCTGTGGTATGATTTCACAGAACACAAAGAAGTTTCTCAGAAAGCTTCTTTCTCTTTGTTATAGGAGCATATTTCCTTTGGCCCTATACTCTTCAAAGGGATCCGAAATATCTGTTCACAGATTCCACAGAAATAAGGCTAGCAAAGAGATCTACGAAACACAGATGTAACTCTGTGAGATGAATTCACAGAACACTAAGCAGTTTCACAGAAAGCGTCTTTCCAGATTTCATCTGAGGATATTTCCTTTTTCACCATAGCCCTCTATGGGCTCCCAAATATCACTTTGCCAATTACAAAAGAACTGTCTCAGGGAAAAGCTTATTGAGGGGGAAGCTGTAACTCTGTGAGATGATTTCACAGAACACAAAGAAGTTTCTCAGAAAGCTTCTTTCTCTTTGTTATCGGAGGATATTTCCTTTGGCCCTATAGTCTTGAAGGGGATCCGAAATATCTCTTCTCAGATTCCACAGAAATAAGGCTAGCAAAGAGATCTACGAAACACAGATGTAACTCTGTGAGATGAATTCACAGAACACTAAGCAGTTTCTCAGAAAGCTTCTTTCCAGATTTCATCAGAGGATATTTCCTTTTTCACCATAGCCCTCTATGGGCTTCCAAATATCACTTTGCCAATTCCACAAGAACTGTCTTAGCGAAAGGCTTCTTGAGGGGAAAGCTGTAACTCTGTGAGATGATTTCACAGAACACAAAGAAGTTTCTCAGAAAGCTTCTTTCTCTTTGTTATCGGAGGATATTTCCTTTGGCCCTATAGTCTTCAAAGGGATCCGAAATATCTGTTCTCAGATTCCACAGAAATAAGGCTAGCAAAGAGATCTACGAAACACAGATGTAACTCTGTCAGATGAATTCACAGAACACTAAGCAGTTTCTCAGAAAGCTTCTTTCCAGATTTCATCTGAGGATATTTCCTTTTTCCCCGAAGCCCTCTATGGGCTTCCAAATATCACTTTGCCAGTTCCACAAGAACTGTCTTAGCGAAAGGCTTCTTGAAACGAAAGGTGTAACTCTGTGAGATGATTTCACAGAACACAAAAAGTTTCTCAGGAAGCTTCTTTCTCTTTGTTATCGGAGGATATTTCCTTTGGCCCTATACTCTTCAAAGAGATCCGAAATATCTGTTCTCAGATTCCACAGAAATAAGGCTAGCAAAGAGATCTACGAAACAGAGATGTAACTCTGTGAGATGAATTCACAGAACACTAAGCAGTTTCACAGAAAGCGTCTTTCCAGATTTCATCTGAGGATATTTCCTTTTTCACCATAGCCCTGTATGGGCTTCCAAATATCACTTTGCGAATTCCAAAAGAATTGTCTCAGCGAAAAGCTTCTTGAGGGGAATGCTGTAACTCTGTGAGATGATTTCACAGAACACAAAGAAGTTTCTCAGAAAGCTTCTTTCTCTTTATTATAGGCGCAAATTTCCTTTGGTGCTGTAGTCTTCAAAGGGATCCGAAATATCTGTTCTCACATTCCACAGAAATAAGGCTAGCAAAGAGATCTACGAAACACAGATGTAACTCTGTGAGGTGAATTCACAGAACACTAAGCAGTTTCTCAGAAAGCTTCTTTCCAGATTTCATCTGAGGATATTTCCTTTTTCACCATAGCCGTCTATGGGCTTCCAAATATCACTTTGCCAATTCCACAAGAACTGTCTTCGCGAAAGGCTTCTTGAGGGGAAAGCTGTAACTCTGTGAGATGATTTCACAGAACACAAAGAAGTTTCTCAGAAAGCTTCTTTCTCTTTGTTATCGGAGGATATTTCCTTTGGCCCTATAGTCTTCAAAGGGATCCGAAATATCTGTTCTCAGATTCCACAGAAATAAGGCTAGCAAAGAGATCTACGAAACACAGATGTAACTCTGTGAGATGAATTCACAGAATACTAAGCAGTTTCACAGAAAGCTTCTATCCAGATTTCATCTGAGGATATTTCCTTTTTCACCATAGCCCTCTATGGGCTTCCAAATATCACTTTGCCAATTCAAAAAGAAGTGTCTTAGCGAAAAGCTTCTTGAGGTGAAAGCTGGAGCTCTGTGAGATGATTTCACAGAACACAAAGAAGTTTCTCAGAAAGCTTCTTTCTCTTTGTTATAGGAGCATATTTCCTTTGGTCCTATAGTCTTCAAAGGGATCCGAAATATCTGTTCTCAGATTCCACAGAAATAAGGCTAGCAAAGAGATCTACGAAACCCAGATGTAACTCTGTGAGATGAATTCACAGAACACTAAGCAGTTTCTCAGAAAGCTTCTTTCCAAATTTCATCTGAGCATATTTCCTTTTTCACCATAGCCCTCTATGGGCTTCCAAATATCACTTTGCCAATTCCGCAAGAACTGTCTTCGCGAAAGGCTTCTTGAGGGGAAAGCTGTAACTCTGTGAGATGATTTCACAGAACACAAAGAAGTTTCTCAGAAAGCTTCTTTCTCTTTGTTATCGGAGGATATTTCCTTTGGACCTATAGTCTTCAAAGGGATCCGAAATATCTGTTCTCAGATTCCACAGAAATAAGGCTAGCAAAGAGATCTACGAAACACAGATGTAACTCTGTGAGATGAATTCACAGAACACTAAGCAGTTTCTCAGAAAGCTTCTTTCCAGATTTCATCTGAGGATATTTGCTTTTTCACCATAGCCCTCTAGGGGCTTCCAAATATCACTTTGCCAATTCCACAAGAACTGTCTTCCCGAAAGGCTTCTTGAGGGGAAAGCTGTAACTCTGTGGGATGATTTCACAGAACACAAAGAAGTTTCTCAGAAAGTTCTTTCTCTTTGTTATCGGAGGATATTTCCTTTGGCCCTATAGTCTTCAAAGGGATCCGAAATATCTGTTCTCAGATTCCACAGAAATAAGGCTAGCAAAGAGATCTATGAAACACAGATGTAACTCTTTGAGATGAATTCACAGAACACTAAGCAGTTTCTCAGAAAGCTTCTTTCCAGATTTCATCTGAGGATATTTCCTTTTTCACCATAGCCCTCTATGGGATTCCAAATATCACTTTGCCAATTCCACAAGAACTGTCTTCGCGAAAGGCTTCTTCAGGGGAAAGCTGTAACTCTATGGGATGATTTCACAGAACACAAAGAAGTTTCTCAGAAAGCTTCTTTCTCTTTGTTATCGGAGGATATTTCCTTTGGCCCTATAGTCTTTCAAGGGATCCGAAATATCTGTTCTCAGATTCCACAGAAAGAAGGCTAGCAAAGAGACCTACGAAACACAGATGTAACTCTGTGAGATGAATTCACAGAACACTAAGCAGTTTCTCAGAAAGCTTCTTTCCAGATTTCATCTGAGGATATTTCCTTTTTCACCATAGCCCTCTATGGGCGTCCAAATATCACTTTGCCAGTTCCACAAGAACTGTCTTAGCGAAAGGCTTCTTGAGGGGAAAGCTGTAACTCTGTGAGATGATTTCACAGAACACAAAGAAGTTTCTCAGAAAGCTTCTTTCTCTTTGTTATCGGAGGATATTTCCTTTGGCCCTATAGTCTTCAAAGGGATCCGAAATATCTGTTTTCAGATTCCACAGAAATAAGGCTAGCAAAGAGATCTACGAAACACAGATGTAACTCTGTGAGATGAATTCACAGAACACTAAGCAGTTTCTCAGAAAGCTTCTTTCCAGATTTCATCTGAGGATATTTCCTTTTTAACCATAGCCCTCTATGGGCTTCCAAATATCACTTTGCCAATTCCGCAAGAACTGTCTTCGCGAAAGGCTTCTTGAGGGGAAAGCTGTAACTCTGTGAGATGATTTCACAGAACACAAAGAAGTTTCTCAGAAAGCTTCTTTCTCTTTGTTATCGGAGAATATTTCCTTTGGCCCTATAGTCTTCAAAGGGATCCGAAATATCTGTTCTCAGATTCCACAGAAATAAGGCTAGCAAAGAGATCTACGAAACACAGATGTAACTCTGTGAGATGAATTGACAGAACACTAAGCAGTTTCTCAGAAAGCTTCTTTCCAGATTTCATCTGAGGATATTTCCTTTTTCACCTTAGCCCTCTATGGGCTTCCAAATATCACTTTGCCAATTCCGCAAGAACTGTCTTCGCGAAAGGCTTCTTGAGGGGAAAGCTGTAACTCTGTGAGATGATTTCACAGAACACAAAGAAGTTTCTCAGAAAGCTTCTTTCTCTTTGTTATCGGAGGATATTTCCTTGGGCCCTATAGTCTTCAAAGGGATCCGAAATATCTGTTCTCAGATTCCACAGAAATAAGGCAAGCAAAGAGATCAACGAAACACACATGTAACTCTTTAAGATGAATTCACAGAACACTAAGCAGTTTCTCAGAAAGCTTCTTTCCAGATTTCATCTGAGGATATTTCCTTTTTCCCATAGCCCTCTAAGGGCTTCCAAATATCACTTTGCCAGTTCCACAAGAACTGTCTTAGCGAAAGGCTTCTTCAGGGGAAAGCTGTAACTCTGTGAGATGATTTCACAGAACTCAAAGTAGTTTCTCAGAAAGCTTCTTTCTCTTTGTTATCGGAGGATATTTCCTTTGGCCCTGTAGTCTTCAAAGGGATCCGAAATATCTGTTCTCAGATTCCACAGAAATAAGGCTAGCAAAGAAATCTACGAAACACAGATGTAACTCTCTGAGATGAATTCACAGAACACTAAGCAGTTTCTCAGAAAGCTTCTTTAAAGGTTTCATCTGAGGATATTTGCTTTTTCACCATACCCCTCTATGGGCTTCCAAATATCACTTTGCCAATTCCACAAGAACTGTCTTTGCGAAAGGCTTCTTCAGGGGAAAGCTGTAACTCTGTGAGATGATTTCACAGAACACAAAGAAGTTTCTCAGAAAGCTTCTTTCTCTTCGTTATCGGAGGATATTTCCTTTGGCCCTATAGTGTTCAAAGGGATCCGAAATATCTGTTCTCAGATTCCACAGAAATAAGGCTAGCAAAGAGATCTACGAAACACAGATGTAACTCTGTGAGATGAATTCACAGAACACTAAGCAGTTTCTCAGAAAGCTTCTTTCCAGATTTCATCTGAGGATATTTCCTTTTTCACCGTAGCTCTCTATGGGCTTCCAAATATCACTTTGCCAGTTCCACATGAACTGTCTTAGCGAAAGGCTTCTTGAGACGAAAGGTGTACCTCTGTGAGATGATTTCACAGAACACAAAGAAGTTTCTCAGAAAGCTTCTTTCTCTTTGTTATCGGAGGATATTTCCTTTGGCCCTATAGTCTTGAAGGGAATCCGAAATATCTGTTCTCAGATTCCACAGAAATAAGGCTAGCAAAGAGATCTACGAAACACAGATGTAACTCTGTGAGATGAATTCAGAGAACACTAAGCAGTTTCTCAGAAAGCTTCTTTCCAGATTTCATCTGGGGATATTTCCTTTTTCACCATAGCCCTCTATGGGCTTCCAAATATCACTTTGCCAATTCCACAAGAACTGTCTTCGCGAAAGGCTTCTTGAGGGGAAAGCTGTAACTCTGTGAGATGATTTCACAGAACACAAAGAAGTTTCTCAGAAAGCATCTTTCTCTTTGTTGTCGGAGGATATTTCCTTGGGCCCTATAGTCTTCAAAGGGATCCGAAATATCTGTTCTCAGATTCCACAGAAATAAGGCTAGCAAAGAGAACTACGAAACACAGATGTAACTCTGTGAGATGAATTCACAGAACACTAAGCAGTTTCTCAGAAAGCTTCTTTCCAGATTTCATCTGAGGATATTTCCTTTTTCACCATAGCCCTCTATGGGCTTCCAAATATCACTTTGCCAATTCCATAAGAACTGTCTTCGCGAAAGGCTTCTTCAGGGGAAAGCTGTAACTCCGTGAGATGATTTCACAGAACACAAAGAAGTTTCTCAGAAAGCTTCTTTCTCTTTGTTATAGGAGGATATTTCCTTTGGCCCTATAGTCTTCAAAGGGATCCGAAATATCTGTTCTCAGATTCCACAGAAATAAGGCTAGCAAAGAGATCTACGAAACACAGATGTAACTCTGTGAGATGAATTCACAGAACACTAAGCAGTTTCTCAGAAAGCTTCTTTCCAGATTTCATCTGAGGATATTTCCTTTTTCTCCATAGCCCTCTATGGGCTTCCAAATATCACTTTGCCAATTCCACAAGAACTGTCTTAGCGAAAGGCTTCTTGAGGAGAAAGCTGTAACTCTGTGAGATGATTTCACAGAACACAAAGAAGTTTCTCAGAAAGCTTCTTTCTCTTTGTTATCGGAGGATATTTCCTTTGGCCCTATAGTCTTCAAAGGGATCCGAAATATCTGTTCTCAGATTCCACAGAAATAAGGCTAGCAAAGAGATCTACGAAACACAGATGTAACTCTGTGAGATGAATTCACAGAACACTAAGGAGTTTCTCAGAAAGCTTCTTTCCAGATTTCATCTGAGGATATTTCCTTTTTCACCATAGCCCTCTATGGGCTTCCAATTATCACTTTGCCAATTCCGCAAGAACTGTCTTCGCGAAAGGCTTCTTGAGGGGAAAGCTGTAACTGTGTGAGATGATTTCACAGAACACAAAGAAGTTTCTCAGAAAGCTTCTTTCTCTTTGTTATCGGAGGATATTTCCTTGGGCCCTATAGTCTTCAAAGGGATCCGAAATATCTGTTCTCAGATTCCACAGAAATAAGGCTAGCAAAGACTCTAGGAAACACAGATGTAACTCTCTGAGATTAATTCACAGAACACTAAGCAGTTTCTCAGAAAGCTACTTTCCAGATTTCATCTGAGGATATTTCCTTTTTCACCATAGCCCTCTATGGGCTTCCAAATATCACTTTGCCAATTCCAAACAACTGTCTTAGCGAAAGGCTTCTTCAGCGGAAAGCTGTAACTCTGTGAGATGATTTCACAGAACACAAAGAAGTTTCTCAGAAAGCTACTTTCTCTTTGATATCGGAGGATATTTCCTTTGGCCCTATAGTCTCCAAAGGGATCCGAAATATCTGTTCTCAGATTCCACAGAAATAAGGCTAGCAAAGAGATCTACGAAACACAGATGTAACTCTGTGAGATGAATTCACAGAACACTAAGGAGTTTCTCAGAAAGCTTCTTTCCAGATTTCATCTGAGGGTATTTCCTTTTTCACCATAGCCCTCTATGGGCTTCCAAATATCACTTTGCCAATTCCACAAGAACTGTCTTCGCGAAAGGCTTCTTGAGGGGAAACCTGTAACTCTGTGAGATGATTTCACAGAACACAAAGAAGTTTCTCAGAAAGCTTCTTTCTCTTTGTTATCGGAGGATATTTCCTTTTTCCCTATAGTCTTCAAAGGGATCCGAAATATCTGTCCTCAGATTCCACAGAAAAAATGCTAGCAAAGAGATCTAGAAACACAGATGTAACTCTGTGAGATGAATTCACAGAACACTAAGCAGTTTCTCAGAAAGCTTCTTTCCAGATTTCATCTGAGGATATTTCCTTTTTCACCATAGCCCTCTATGGGATTCCAAATATCACTTTGCCAATTCCATAAGAACTGTCTTCGCGAAAGGCTTCTTGAGGGGAAAGCTGTAACTCTGTGAGATGATTTCACAGAACACAAGGAAGTTTCTCAGAAAGCTTCTTTCTCTTTGTTATCGGAGGATATTTCCTTGGGCCCTATAGTCTTCAAAGGGATCCGAAATATCTGTTCTCAGATTCCACAGAAATAAGGCTAGCAAAGAGATCTACGAAACACAGATGTAACTCTGTGAGATGAATTCACAGAACACTAAGCAGTTTCTCAGAAAGCTTCTTTCCAGATTTCATCTGAGGATATTTCCTTTTTCACCATAGCCCTCTATGGGCTTCCAAATATCACTTTGCCAATTCCACAAGAACTGTCTTAGCGAAAAGCTTCTTGAGGGGAAAGCTGTAACTCTGTGAGATGATTTCACAGAACACAAAGAAGTTTCTCAGAAAGCTTATTTCTCTTTGTTATCGGAGCATATTTCCTTTGGCCCTAAAGTCTTCAAAGGGATCCGAAATATCTGTTCTCAGATTCCACAGAAATAAGGCTAGCAAAGAGATCCACGAAATACAGATGTAACTCTGTGAGAGGAAGTCACACATCACAGAGGAGTTTCTCTGAAAGCTTCTTTCCAGATTTCATCTGAGGATATTTCCTTTTTCACCATAGCCCTCTATGGGCTTCCAAATATCACTTTGCCAATTCCACAAGAACTGTCTTAGCGAAAGGCTTCTTGAGGGGAAAGCTGTAACTCTGTGAGATGATTTCACAGAACACAAAGAAGTTTCTCAGAAAGCTTCTCTCTCTTTGTTATCGGAGGATATTTCCTTTGGCCCTATAGTCTTCAAAGGGATCCGAAATATCTGTTCTCAGATTCCACAGAAATAAGGCTAGCAAAGAGATCTACGAAACACAGATGTAACTCTGTGAGATGAATGCACAGAACACTAAGCAGTTTCTCAGAAACCTTCTTTCCAGATTTCATCTGAGGATATTTCCTTTTTCACCCTAGCCCTCTATGGGCTTCCAAATATCACTTTGCCAGTTCCACAAGAACTGTCTTAGCGAAAGGCTTCTTCGGGGAAAGCTGTAACTCTGTGAGATGATTTCACAGAACACAAAGAAGTTTCTCAGAAAGCTTCTTTCTCTTTATTATCGGAGGATATTTCCTTTGGCCCTATAGTCTTCAAAGGGATCCGAAATATCTGTTCTCAGATTCCACAGAAATAAGGCTAGTAAAGAGATCTACGAAACACAGATGTAACTCTGTGAGATGAATTCACAGAACACTAAGCAGTTTCTCAGAAAGCTTCTTTCCAGATTTCATCTGAGGATATTTCCTTTTTCACCATAGCCCTCTATGGGCTTCCAAATATCACTTTGCCAATTCCACAAGAACTGCCTTCGCGAAAGGCTTCTTGAGAGGAAAGCTGTAACTCTGTGAGACGATTTCACAGAACACAAAGAAGTTTCTCAGAAAGCTTCTTTCTCTTCGTTATCGGAGCATATTTCCTTTGGCCCTATAGTCTTCAAGGGATCCGAAATATCTGTTCTCAGATTCCACAGAAATAAGGCTAGCAAAGAGATCTACGAAACACAGATGTAACTCTGTGAGATGAATTCACAGAACACTAAGCAGTTTCTCAGAAAGCTTCTTTCCAGATTTCATCTGAGGATATTTCCTTTTTCACCGTAGCTCTCTATGGGCTTCCAAATATCACTTTGCCAGTTCCACATGAACTGTCTTAGCGAAAGGCTTCTTGAGGGGAAAGCTGTAACTCTGTGGGATGATTTCACAGAACACAAAGAAGTTTCTCAGAAAGCTTCTTTCTCTTTGTTATAGGAGCATATTTCCTTTGGCCCTATACTCTTCAAAGGGATCCGAAATATCTGTTCACAGATTCCACAGAAATAAGCCTAGCAAAGAGATCTACGAAACACAGATGTAACTCTGTGAGATGAATTCACAGAACACTAAGCAGTTTCACAGAAAGCGTCTTTCCAGATTTCATCTGAGGATATTTCCTTTTTCACCATAGCCCTCTATGGGCTCCCAAATATCACTTTGCCAATTACAAAAGAACTGTCTCAGGGAAAAGCTTATTGAGGGGGAAGCTGTAACTCTGTGAGATGATTTCACAGAACACAAAGAAGTTTCTCAGAAAGCTTCTTTCTCTTTGTTATCGGAGGATATTTCCTTTGGCCCTATAGTCTTGAAGGGGATCCGAAATATCTCTTCTCAGATTCCACAGAAATAAGGCTAGCAAAGAGATCTACGAAACACAGATGTAACTCTGTGAGATGAATTCACAGAACACTAAGCAGTTTCTCAGAAAGCTTCTTTCCAGATTTCATCAGAGGATATTTCCTTTTTCACCATAGCCCTCTATGGGCTTCCAAATATCACTTTGCCAATTCCACAAGAACTGTCTTAGCGAAAGGCTTCTTGAGGGGAAAGCTGTAACTCTGTGAGATGATTTCACAGAACACAAAGAAGTTTCTCAGAAAGCTTCTTTCTCTTTGTTATCGGAGGATATTTCCTTTGGCCCTATAGTCTTCAAAGGGATCCGAAATATCTGTTCTCAGATTCCACAGAAATAAGGCTAGCAAAGAGATCTACGAAACACAGATGTAACCCTGTCAGATGAATTCACAGAACACTAAGCAGTTTCTCAGAAAGCTTCTTTCCAGATTTCATCTGAGGATATTTCCTTTTTCCCCAAAGCCCTCTATGGGCTTCCAAATATCACTTTGCCAGTTCCACAAGAACTGTCTTAGCGAAAGGCTTCTTGAAACGAAAGGTGTAACTCTGTGAGATGATTTCACAGAACACAAAAAGTTTCTCAGAAAGCTTCTTTCTCTTTGTTATCGGAGGATATTTCCTTTGGCCCTATACTCTTCAAAGAGATCCGAAATATCTGTTCTCAGATTCCACAGAAATAAGGCTAGCAAAGAGATCTACGAAACAGAGATGTAACTCTGTGAGATGAATTCACAGAACACTAAGCAGTTTCACAGAAAGCGTCTTTCCAGATTTCATCTGAGGATATTTCCTTTTTCACCATAGCCCTGTATGGGCTTCCAAATATCACTTTGCGAATTCCAAAAGAATTGTCTCAGCGAAAAGCTTCTTGAGGGGAATGCTGTAACTCTGTGAGATGATTTCACAGAACACAAAGAAGTTTCTCAGAAAGCTTCTTTCTCTTTATTATAGGCGCAAATTTCCTTTGGTGCTGTAGTCTTCAAAGGGATCCGAAATATCTGTTCTCACATTCCACAGAAATAAGGCTAGCAAAGAGATCTACGAAACACAGATGTAACTCTGTGAGGTGAATTCACAGAACACTAAGCAGTTTCTCAGAAAGCTTCTTTCCAGATTTCATCTGAGGATATTTCCTTTTTCACCATAGCCGTCTATGGGCTTCCAAATATCACTTTGCCAATTCCACAAGAACTGTCTTCGCGAAAGGCTTCTTGAGGGGAAAGCTGTAACTCTGTGAGATGATTTCACAGAACAAAAAGAAGTTTCTCAGAAAGCTTCTTTCTCTTTGTTATCGGAGGATATTTCCTTTGGCCCTATAGTCTTCAAAGGGATCCGAAATATCTGTTCTCAGATTCCACAGAAATAAGGCTAGCAAAGAGATCTACGAAACACAGATGTAACTCTGTGAGATGAATTCACAGAATACTAAGCAGTTTCACAGAAAGCTTCTTTCCAGATTTCATCTGAGGATATTTCCTTTTTCACCATAGCCCTCTATGGGCTTCCAAATATCACTTTGCCAATTCAAAAAGAAGTGTCTTAGCGAAAAGCTTCTTGAGGTGAAAGCTGTAACTCTGTGAGATGATTTCACAGAACACAAAGAAGTTTCTCAGAAAGCTTCTTTCTCTTTGTTATAGGAGCATATTTCCTTTGGTCCTATAGTCTTCAAAGGGATCCGAAATATCTGTTCTCAGATTCCACAGAAATAAGGCTAGCAAAGAAATCTACGAAACCCAGATGTAACTCTGTGAGATGAATTCACAGAACACTAAGCAGTTTCTCAGAAAGCTTCTTTCCAAATTTCATCTGAGGATATTTCCTTTTTCACCATAGCCCTCTATGGGCTTCCAAATATCACTTTGCCAATTCCGCAAGAACTGTCTTCGCGAAAGGCTTCTTGAGGGGAAAGCTGTAACTCTGTGAGATGATTTCACAGAACACAAAGAAGTTTCTCAGAAAGCTTCTTTCTCTTTGTTATCGGAGGATATTTCCTTTGGACCTATAGTCTTCAAAGGGATCCGAAATATCTGTTCTCAGATTCCACAGAAATAAGGCTAGCAAAGAGATCTACGAAACACAGATGTAACTCTGTGAGATGAATTCACAGAACACTAAGCAGTTTCTCAGAAAGCTTCTTTCCAGATTTCATCTGAGGATATTTGCTTTTTCACCATAGCCCTCTAGGGGCTTCCAAATATCACTTTGCCAATTCCACAAGAACTGTCTTCGCGAAAGGCTTCTTGAGGGGAAAGCTGTAACTCTGTGGGATGATTTCACAGAACACAAAGAAGTTTCTCAGAAAGTTCTTTCTCTTTGTTATCGGAGAATATTTCCTTTGGCCCTATAGTCTTCAAAGGGATCCGAAATATCTGTTCTCAGATTCCACAGAAATAAGGCTAGCAAAGAGATCTACGAAACACAGATGTAACTCTGTGAGATGAATTGACAGAACACTAAGCAGTTTCTCAGAAAGCTTCTTTCCAGATTTCATCTGAGGATATTTCCTTTTTCACCATAGCCCTCTATGGGCTTCCAAATATCACTTTGCCAATTCCGCAAGAACTGTCTTCGCGAAAGGCTTCTTGAGGGGAAAGCTGTAACTCTGTGAGATGATTTCACAGAACACAAAGAAGTTTCTCAGAAAGCTTCTTTCTCTTTGTTATCGGAGGATATTTCCTTGGGCCCTATAGTCTTCAAAGGGATCCGAAATATCTGTTCTCAGATTCCACAGAAATAAGGCAAGCAAAGAGATCAACGAAACACACATGTAACTCTGTAAGATGAATTCACAGAACACTAAGCAGTTTCTCAGAAAGCTTCTTTCCAGATTTCATCTGAGGATATTTCCTTTTTCCCATAGCCCTCTAAGGGCTTCCAAATATCACTTTGCCAGTTCCACAAGAACTGTCTTAGCGAAAGGCTTCTTCAGGGGAAAGCTGTAACTCTGTGAGATGATTTCACAGAACACAAAGTAGTTTCTCAGAAAGCTTCTTTCTCTTTGTTATCGGAGGATATTTCCTTTGGCCCTGTAGTCTTCAAAGGGATCCGAAATATCTGTTCTCAGATTCCACAGAAATAAGGCTAGCAAAGAAATCTACGAAACACAGATGTAACTCTCTGAGATGAATTCACAGAACACTAAGCAGTTTCTCAGAAAGCTTCTTTAAAGGTTTCATCTGAGGATATTTCCTTTTTCACCATACCCCTCTATGGGCTTCCAAATATCACTTTGCCAATTCCACAAGAACTGTCTTTGCGAAAGGCTTCTTCAGGGGAAAGCTGTAACTCTGTGAGATGATTTCACAGAACACAAAGAAGTTTCTCAGAAAGCTTCTTTCTCTTCGTTATCGGAGGATATTTCCTTTGGCCCTATAGTGTTCAAAGGGATCCGAAATATCTGTTCTCAGATTCCACAGAAATAAGGCTAGCAAAGAGATCTACGAAACACAGATGTAACTCTGTGAGATGAATTCACAGAACACTAAGCAGTTTCTCAGAAAGCTTCTTTCCAGATTTCATCTGAGGATATTTCCTTTTTCACCGTAGCTCTCTATGGGCTTCCAAATATCACTTTGCCAGTTCCACATGAACTGTCTTAGCGAAAGGCTTCTTGAGACGAAAGGTGTACCTCTGTGAGATGATTTTACAGAACACAAAGAAGTTTCTCAGAAAGCTTCTTTCTCTTTGTTATCGGAGGATATTTCCTTTGGCCCTATACTCTTCAAAGAGATCCGAAATATCTGTTCTCAGATTCCACAGAAATAAGGCTAGCAAAGAGATCTACGAAACAGAGATGTAACTCTGTGAGATGAATTCACAGAACACTAAGCAGTTTCACAGAAAGCGTCTTTCCAGATTTCATCTGAGGATATTTCCTTTTTCACCATAGCCCTGTATGGGCTTCCAAATATCACTTTGCGAATTCCAAAAGAATTGTCTCAGCGAAAAGCTTCTTGAGGGGAATGCTGTAACTCTGTGAGATGATTTCACAGAACACAAAGAAGTTTCTCAGAAAGCTTCTTTCTCTTTATTATAGGCGCAAATTTCCTTTGGTGCTGTAGTCTTCAAAGGGATCCGAAATATCTGTTCTCACATTCCACAGAAATAAGGCTAGCAAAGAGATCTACGAAACACAGATGTAACTCTGTGAGGTGAATTCACAGAACACTAAGCAGTTTCTCAGAAAGCTTCTTTCCAGATTTCATCTGAGGATATTTCCTTTTTCACCATAGCCGTCTATGGGCTTCCAAATATCACTTTGCCAATTCCACAAGAACTGTCTTCGCGAAAGGCTTCTTGAGGGGAAAGCTGTAACTCTGTGAGATGATTTCACAGAACACAAAGAAGTTTCTCAGAAAGCTTCTTTCTCTTTGTTATCGGAGGATATTTCCTTTGGCCCTATAGTCTTCAAAGGGATCCGAAATATCTGTTCTCAGATTCCACAGAAATAAGGCTAGCAAAGAGATCTACGAAACACAGATGTAACTCTGTGAGATGAATTCACAGAATACTAAGCAGTTTCACAGAAAGCTTCTTTCCAGATTTCATCTGAGGATATTTCCTTTTTCACCATAGCCCTCTATGGGCTTCCAAATATCACTTTGCCAATTCAAAAAGAAGTGTCTTAGCGAAAAGCTTCTTGAGGTGAAAGCTGTAACTCTGTGAGATGATTTCACAGAACACAAAGAAGTTTCTCAGAAAGCTTCTTTCTCTTTGTTATAGGAGCATATTTCCTTTGGTCCTATAGTCTTCAAAGGGATCCGAAATATCTGTTCTCAGATTCCACAGAAATAAGGCTAGCAAAGAGATCTACGAAACCCAGATGTAACTCTGTGAGATGAATTCACAGAACACTAAGCAGTTTCTCAGAAAGCTTCTTTCCAAATTTCATCTGAGGATATTTCCTTTTTCACCATAGCCCTCTATGGGCTTCCAAATATCACTTTGCCAATTCCGCAAGAACTGTCTTCGCGAAAGGCTTCTTGAGGGGAAAGCTGTAACTCTGTGAGATGATTTCACAGAACACAAAGAAGTTTCTCAGAAAGCTTCTTTCTCTTTGTTATCGGAGGATATTTCCTTTGGACCTATAGTCTTCAAAGGGATCCGAAATATCTGTTCTCAGATTCCACAGAAATAAGGCTAGCAAAGAGATCTACGAAACACAGATGTAACTCTGTGAGATGAATTCACAGAACACTAAGCAGTTTCTCAGAAAGCTTCTTTCCAGATTTCATCTGAGGATATTTGCTTTTTCACCATAGCCCTCTAGGGGCTTCCAAATATCACTTTGCCAATTCCACAAGAACTGTCTTCGCGAAAGGCTTCTTGAGGGGAAAGCTGTAACTCTGTGGGATGATTTCACAGAACACAAAGAAGTTTCTCAGAAAGTTCTTTCTCTTTGTTATCGGAGAATATTTCCTTTGGCCCTATAGTCTTCAAAGGGATCCGAAATATCTGTTCTCAGATTCCACAGAAATAAGGCTAGCAAAGAGATCTACGAAACACAGATGTAACTCTGTGAGATGAATTGACAGAACACTAAGCAGTTTCTCAGAAAGCTTCTTTCCAGATTTCATCTGAGGATATTTCCTTTTTCACCATAGCCCTCTATGGGCTTCCAAATATCACTTTGCCAATTCCGCAAGAACTGTCTTCGCGAAAGGCTTCTTGAGGGGAAAGCTGTAACTCTGTGAGATGATTTCACAGAACACAAAGAAGTTTCTCAGAAAGCTTCTTTCTCTTTGTTATCGGAGGATATTTCCTTGGGCCCTATAGTCTTCAAAGGGATCCGAAATATCTGTTCTCAGATTCCACAGAAATAAGGCAAGCAAAGAGATCAACGAAACACACATGTAACTCTGTAAGATGAATTCACAGAACACTAAGCAGTTTCTCAGAAAGCTTCTTTCCAGATTTCATCTGAGGATATTTCCTATTTCCCATAGCCCTCTAAGGGCTTCCAAATATCACTTTGCCAGTTCCACAAGAACTGTCTTAGCGAAAGGCTTCTTCAGGGGAAAGCTGTAACTCTGTGAGATGATTTCACAGAACACAAAGTAGTTTCTCAGAAAGCTTCTTTCTCTTTGTTATCGGAGGATATTTCCTTTGGCCCTGTAGTCTTCAAAGGGATCAGAAATATCTGTTCTCAGATTCCACAGAAATAAGGCTAGCAAAGAAATCTACGAAACACAGATGTAACTCTCTGAGATGAATTCACAGAACACTAAGCAGTTTCTCAGAAAGCTTCTTTAAAGGTTTCATCTGAGGATATTTGCTTTTTCACCATACCCCTCTATGGGCTTCCAAATATCACTTTGCCAATTCCACAAGAACTGTCTTTGCGAAAGGCTTCTTCAGGGGAAAGCTGTAACTCTGTGAGATGATTTCACAGAACACAAAGAAGTTTCTCAGAAAGCTTCTTTCTCTTCGTTATCGGAGGATATTTCCTTTGGCCCTATAGTGTTCAAAGGGATCCGAAATATCTGTTCTCAGATTCCACAGAAATAAGGCTAGCAAAGAGATCTACGAAACACAGATGTAACTCTGTGAGATGAATTCACAGAACACTAAGCAGTTTCTCAGAAAGCTTCTTTCCAGATTTCATCTGAGGATATTTCCTTTTTCACCGTAGCTCTCTATGGGCTTCCAAATATCACTTTGCCAGTTCCACATGAACTGTCTTAGCGAAAGGCTTCTTGAGACGAAAGGTGTACCTCTGTGAGATGATTTCACAGAACACAAAGAAGTTTCTCAGAAAGCTTCTTTCTCTTTGTTATAGGAGCATATTTCCTTTGGCCCTATAGTCTTCAAAGGGATCCGAAATATCTGTTCTCAGATTCCACAGAAATAAGGCTAGCAAAGAGATCTACGAAACACAGATGTAACTCTGTGAGATCAACTCACAGAACACTAAGCAGTTTCACAGAAAGCGTCTTTCCAGATTTCATCTGAGGATATTTCCTTTTTCACCATAGCCCTCTATGGGCTTCCAAATATCACTTTGCCAATTCCAAAAGAACTGTCTCAGTGAAAAGCTTATTGAGGGGGAAGCTGTAACTCTGTGAGATGAATTCACAGAACACAAAGAAGTTTCTCAGAAAGCTTCTTTCTCTTTGTTATCGGAGGATATTTCCTTTGGCCCTATAGTCTTGAAGGGAATCCGAAATATCTGTTCTCAGATTCCACAGAAATAAGGCTAGCAAAGAGATCTACGAAACACAGATGTAACTCTGTGAGATGAATTCAGAGAACACTAAGCAGTTTCTCAGAAAGCTTCTTTCCAGATTTCATCTGGGGATATTTCCTTTTTCACCATAGCCCTCTATGGGCTTCCAAATATCACTTTGCCAATTCCACAAGAACTGTCTTCGCGAAAGGCTTCTTGAGGGGAAAGCTGTAACTCTGTGAGATGTTTTCACAGAACACAAAGAAGTTTCTCAGAAAGCATCTTTCTCTTTGTTGTCGGAGGATATTTCCTTGGGCCCTATAGTCTTCAAAGGGATCCGAAATATCTGTTCTCAGATTCCACAGAAATAAGGCTAGCAAAGAGAACTACGAAACACAGATGTAACTCTGTGAGATGAATTCACAGAACACTAAGCAGTTTCTCAGAAAGCTTCTTTCCAGATTTCATCTGAGGATATTTCCTTTTTCACCATAGCCCTCTATGGGCTTCCAAATATCACTTTGCCAATTCCACAAGAACTGTCTTCGCGAAAGGCTTCTTCAGGGGAAAGCTGTAACTCCGTGAGATGATTTCACAGAACACAAAGAAGTTTCTCAGAAAGCTTCTTTCTCTTTGTTATCGGAGGATATTTCCTTTGGCCCTATACTCTTCAAAGGGATCCGAAATATCTGTTCTCAGATTCCACAGAAATAAGGCTAGCAAAGAGATCTACGAAACAGAGATGTAACTCTGTGAGATGAATTCACAGAACACTAAGCAGTTTCACAGAAAGCGTCTTTCCAGATTTCATCTGAGGATATTTCCCTTTTCACCATAGCCCTTTATGGGCTTCCAAATATCACTTTGCGAATTCCAAAAGAATTGTCTTAGCGAAAAGCTTCTTGAGGGGAAAGCTGTAACTCTGTGAGATGATTTCACAGAACACAAAGAAGTTTCTCAGAAAGCTTCTTTCTCTTTGTTATAGGAGCATATTTCCTTTGGTCCTATAGTCTTCAAAGGGATCCGAAATATCTGTTCTCAGATTCCACAGAAATAAGGCTAGCAAAGAGATCTACGACACACAGATGTAACTCTGTGAGATGAATTCACAGAACACTAAGCAGTTTCTCAGAAAGCTTCTTTCCAGATTTCATCTGAGGATATGTCCTTTTTCACCATAGCCCTCTATGGGCTTCCTAATATCACTTTGCCAATTCCACAAGAACTGTCTTCGCGAAAGGCTTCTTGAGGGGAAAGCTGTAACTGTGTGAGATGATTTCACAGAACACAAAGAAGTTTCTCAGAAAGCTTCTTTCTCTTTGTTATCGGAGGATATTTCCTTTGGCCCTATAGTCTTCAAAGGGATCCGAAATATCTGTTCTCAGATTCCACAGAAATAAGGCTAGCAAAGACTCTAGGAAACACAGATGTAACTCTCTGAGATGAATTCACAGAACACTAAGCAGTTTCTCAGAAAGCTACTTTCCAGATTTCATCTGAGGATATTTCCTTTTTCACCATAGCCCTCTATGGGCTTCCAAATATCACTTTGCCAATTCCAAACAACTGTCTTAGCGAAAGGCTTCTTCAGGGGAAAGCTGTAACTCTGTGAGATGATTTCACAGAACACAAAGAAGTTTCTCAGAAAGCTACTTTCTCTTTGATATCGGAGGATATTTCCTTTGGCCCTATAGTCTCCAAAGGGATCCGAAATATCTGTTCTCAGATTCCACAGAAATAAGGCTAGCAAAGAGATCTACGAAACACAGATGTAACTCTGTGAGATGAATTCACAGAACACTAAGGAGTTTCTCAGAAAGCTTCTTTCCAGATTTCATCTGAGGATATTTCCTTTTTCACCATAGCCCTCTATGGGCTTCCAAATATCACTTTGCCAATTCCACAAGAACTGTCTTCGCGAAAGGCTTCTTGAGGGGAAAGCTGTAACTCTGTGAGATGATTTCACAGAACACAAAGAAGTTTCTCAGAAAGCTTCTTTCTCTTTGTTATCGGAGGATATTTCCTTTTTCCCTATAGTCTTCAAAGGGATCCGAAATATCTGTCCTCAGATTCCACAGAAAAAAGGCTAGCAAAGAGATCTAGAAACACAGATGTAACTCTGTGAGATGAATTCACAGAACACTAAGCAGTTTCTCAGAAAGCTTCTTTCCAGATTTCATCTGAGGATATTTCCTTTTTCACCATAGCCCTCTATGGGATTCCAAATATCACTTTGCCAATTCCATAAGAACTGTCTTCGCGAAAGGCTTCTTGAGGGGAAAGCTGTAACTCTGTGAGATGATTTCACAGAACACAAGGAAGTTTCTCAGAAAGCTTCTTTCTCTTTGTTATCGGAGGATATTTCCTTGGGCCCTATAGTCTTCAAAGGGATCCGAAATATCTGTTCTCAGATTCCACAGAAATAAGGCTAGCAAAGAGATCTACGAAACAGAGATGTAACTCTGTGAGATGAATTCACAGAACACTAAGCAGTTTCTCAGAAAGCTTCTTTCCAGATTTCATCTGAGGATATTTCCTTTTTCACCATAGCCCTCTATGGGCTTCCAAATATCACTTTGCCAATTCCACAAGAACTGTCTTAGCGAAAAGCTTCTTGAGGGGAAAGCTGTAACTCTGTGAGATGATTTCACAGAACACAAAGAAGTTTCTCAGAAAGCTTATTTCTCTTTGTTATCGGAGCATATTTCCTTTGGCCCTAAAGTCTTCAAAGGGATCCGAAATATCTGTTCTCAGATTCCACAGAAATAAGGCTAGCAAAGAGATCCACGAAATACAGATGTAACTCTGTGAGAGGAAGTCACACATCACAGAGGAGTTTCTCTGAAAGCTTCTTTCCAGATTTCATCTGAGGATATTTCCTTTTTCACCATAGCCCTCTATGGGCTTCCAAATATCACTTTGCCAATTCCACAAGAACTGTCTTAGCGAAAGGCTTCTTGAGGGGAAAGCTGTAACTCTGTGAGATGATTTCACAGAACACAAAGAAGTTTCTCAGAAAGCTTCTCTCTCTTTGTTATCGGAGGATATTTCCTTTGGCCCTATAGTCTTCAAAGGGATCCGAAATATCTGTTCTCAGATTCCACAGAAATAAGGCTAGCAAAGAGATCTACGAAACACAGATGTAACTCTGTGAGATGAATGCACAGAACACTAAGCAGTTTCTCAGAAAGCTTCTTTCCAGATTTCATCTGAGGATATTTCCTTTTTCACCCTAGCCCTCTAGGGGCTTCCAAATATCACTTTGCCAGTTCCACAAGAACTGCCTTCGCGAAAGGCTTCTTCGGGGAAAGCTGTAACTCTGTGAGATGATTTCACAGAACACAAAGAAGTTTCTCAGAAAGCTTCTTTCTCTTCGTTATCGGAGCATATTTCCTTTGGCCCTATAGTCTTCAAGGGATCCGAAATATCTGTTTTCAGATTCCACAGAAATAAGGCTAGCAAAGAGATCTACGAAACACAGATGTAACTCTGTCAGATGAATTCACAGAACACTAAGCAGTTTCTCAGAAAGCTTCTTTCCAGATTTCATCTGAGGATATTTCCTTTTTCACCGTAGCTCTCTATGGGCTTCCAAATATCACTTTGCCAGTTCCACATGAACTGTCTTAGCGAAAGGCTTCTTGAGACGAAAGGTTTACCTCTGTGAGATGATTTCACAGAACACAAAGAAGTTTCTCAGAAAGCTTCTTTCTCTTTGTTATAGGAGCATATTTCCTTTGGCCCTATACTCTTCAAAGGGATCCGAAATATCTGTTCACAGATTCCACAGAAATAAGGCTAGCAAAGAGATCTACGAAACACAGATGTAACTCTGTGAGATGAATTCACAGAACACTAAGCAGTTTCACAGAAAGCGTCTTTCCAGATTTCATCTGAGGATATTTCCTTTTTCACCATAGCCCTCTATGGGCTCCCAAATATCACTTTGCCAATTCCACAAGAACTGTCTTCGCGAAAGGCTTCTTGAGAGGAAAGCTGTAACTCTGTGAGATGATTTCACAGAACACAAAGAAGCTTCTCAGAAAGCTTCTTTCTCTTTGTTATCGGAGGATATTTCCTTTTTCCCTATAGACTTCAAAGGGATCCGAAATATCTGTTCTCAGATTCCACAGAAAAAAGGCTAGCAAAGAGATCTAGAAACACAGATGTAACTCTGTGAGATGAATTCACAGAACACTAAGCAGTTTCTCAGAAAGCTTCTTTCCAGATTTCATCTGAGGATATTTCCTTTTTCACCATAGCCCTCTATGGGATTCCAAATATCACTTTGCCAATTCCATAAGAACTGTCTTCGCGAAAGGCTTCTTGAGGGCAAAGCTGTAACTCTGTGAGATGATTTCACAGAACACAAGGAAGTTTCTCAGAAAGCTTCTTTCTCTTTGTTATCGGAGGATATTTCCTTGGGCCCTATAGTCTTCAAAGGGATCCGAAATATCTGTTCTCAGATTCCACAGAAATAAGGCTCGCAAAGAGATCTACGAAACACAGATGTAAGTCTGTGAGATGAATGCACAGAACACTAAGCAGTTTCTCAGAAAGCTTCTTTCCAGTTTTCATCTGAGGATATTTCCTTTTTCACCCTAGCCCTCTATGGGCTTCCAAATATCACTTTGCCAGTTCCACAAGAACTGTCTTAGCGAAAGGCTTCTTGAGGGGAAAGCTGTAACTCTGTGGGATGATTTCACAGAACACAAAGAAGTTTCTCAGAAAGCTTCTTTCTCTTTGTTATAGGAGCATATTTCCTTTGGCCCTATACTCTTCAAAGGGATCCGAAATATCTGTTCTCAGATTCCACAGAAATAAGGCTAGCAAAGAGATCTACGAAACACAGATGTAACTCTGTCAGATGAATTCACAGAACACTAAGCAGTTTCTCAGAAAGCTTCTTTCCAGATTTCATCTGAGGATATTTCCTTTTTCCCCAAAGCCCTCTATGGGCTTCCAAATATCACTTTGCCAGTTCCACAAGAACTGTCTTAGCGAAAGGCTTCTTGAAACGAAAGGTGTAACTCTGTGAGATGATTTCACAGAACACAAAAAGTTTCTCAGAAAGCTTCTTTCTCTTTGTTATCGGAGGATATTTCCTTTGGCCCTATACTCTTCAAAGAGATCCGAAATATCTGTTCTCAGATTCCACAGAAATAAGGCTAGCAAAGAGATCTACGAAACAGAGATGTAACTCTGTGAGATGAATTCACAGAACACTAAGCAGTTTCACAGAAAGCGTCTTTCCAGATTTCATCTGAGGATATTTCCTTTTTCACCATAGCCCTGTATGGGCTTCCAAATATCACTTTGCGAATTCCAAAAGAATTGTCTCAGCGAAAAGCTTCTTGAGGGGAATGCTGTAACTCTGTGAGATGATTTCACAGAACACAAAGAAGTTTCTCAGAAAGCTTCTTTCTCTTTATTATAGGCGCAAATTTCCTTTGGTGCTGTAGTCTTCAAAGGGATCCGAAATATCTGTTCTCACATTCCACAGAAATAAGGCTAGCAAAGAGATCTACGAAACACAGATGTAACTCTGTGAGGTGAATTCACAGAACACTAAGCAGTTTCTCAGAAAGCTTCTTTCCAGATTTCATCTGAGGATATTTCCTTTTTCACCATAGCCGTCTATGGGCTTCCAAATATCACTTTGCCAATTCCACAAGAACTGTCTTCGCGAAAGGCTTCTTGAGGGGAAAGCTGTAACTCTGTGAGATGATTTCACAGAACACAAAGAAGTTTCTCAGAAAGCTTCTTTCTCTTTGTTATCGGAGGATATTTCCTTTGGCCCTATAGTCTTCAAAGGGATCCGAAATATCTGTTCTCAGATTCCACAGAAATAAGGCTAGCAAAGAGATCTACGAAACACAGATGTAACTCTGTGAGATGAATTCACAGAATACTAAGCAGTTTCACAGAAAGCTTCTTTCCAGATTTCATCTGAGGATATTTCCTTTTTCACCATAGCCCTCTATGGGCTTCCAAATATCACTTTGCCAATTCAAAAAGAAGTGTCTTAGCGAAAAGCTTCTTGAGGTGAAAGCTGTAACTCTGTGAGATGATTTCACAGAACACAAAGAAGTTTCTCAGAAAGCTTCTTTCTCTTTGTTATAGGAGCATATTTCCTTTGGTCCTATAGTCTTCAAAGGGATCCGAAATATCTGTTCTCAGATTCCACAGAAATAAGGCTAGCAAAGAGATCTACGAAACCCAGATGTAACTCTGTGAGATGAATTCACAGAACACTAAGCAGTTTCTCAGAAAGCTTCTTTCCAAATTTCATCTGAGGATATTTCCTTTTTCACCATAGCCCTCTATGGGCTTCCAAATATCACTTTGCCAATTCCGCAAGAACTGTCTTCGCGAAAGGCTTCTTGAGGGGAAAGCTGTAACTCTGTGAGATGATTTCACAGAACACAAAGAAGTTTCTCAGAAAGCTTCTTTCTCTTTGTTATCGGAGGATATTTCCTTTGGACCTATAGTCTTCAAAGGGATCCGAAATATCTGTTCTCAGATTCCACAGAAATAAGGCTAGCAAAGAGATCTACGAAACACAGATGTAACTCTGTGAGATGAATTCACAGAACACTAAGCAGTTTCTCAGAAAGCTTCTTTCCAGATTTCATCTGAGGATATTTGCTTTTTCACCATAGCCCTCTAGGGGCTTCCAAATATCACTTTGCCAATTCCACAAGAACTGTCTTCGCGAAAGGCTTCTTGAGGGGAAAGCTGTAACTCTGTGGGATGATTTCACAGAACACAAAGAAGTTTCTCAGAAAGTTCTTTCTCTTTGTTATCGGAGGATATTTCCTTTGGCCCTATAGTCTTCAAAGGGATCCGAAATATCTGTTCTCAGATTCCACAGAAATAAGGCTAGCAAAGAGATCTATGAAACACAGATGTAACTCTGTGAGATGAATTCACAGAACACTAAGCAGTTTCTCAGAAAGCTTCTTTCCAGATTTCATCTGAGGATATTTCCTTTTTCACCATAGCCCTCTATGGGATTCCAAATATCACTTTGCCAATTCCACAAGAACTGTCTTCGCGAAAGGCTTCTTCAGGGGAAAGCTGTAACTCTATGGGATGATTTCACAGAACACAAAGAAGTTTCTCAGAAAGCTTCTTTCTCTTTGTTATCGGAGGATATTTCCTTTGGCCCTATAGTCTTTCAAGGGATCCGAAATATCTGTTCTCAGATTCCACAGAAAGAAGGCTAGCAAAGAGACCTACGAAACACAGATGTAACTCTGTGAGATGAATTCACAGAACACTAAGCAGTTTCTCAGAAAGCTTCTTTCCAGATTTCATCTGAGGATATTTCCTTTTTCACCATAGCCCTCTATGGGCGTCGAAATATCACTTTGCCAGTTCCACAAGAACTGTCTTAGCGAAAGGCTTCTTGAGGGGAAAGCTGTAACTCTGTGAGATGATTTCACAGAACACAAAGAAGTTTCTCAGAAAGCTTCTTTCTCTTTGTTATCGGAGGATATTTCCTTTGGCCCTATAGTCTTCAAAGGGATCCGAAATATCTGTTTTCAGATTCCACAGAAATAAGGCTAGCAAAGAGATCTACGAAACACAGATGTAACTCTGTGAGATGAATTCACAGAACACTAAGCAGTTTCTCAGAAAGCTTCTTTCCAGATTTCATCTGAGGAGATTTCCTTTTTAACCATAGCCCTCTATGGGCTTCCAAATATCACTTTGCCAATTCCGCAAGAACTGTCTTCGCGAAAGGCTTCTTGAGGGGAAAGGTGTAACTCTGTGAGATGATTTCACAGAACACAAAGAAGTTTCTCAGAAAGCTTCTTTCTCTTTGTTATCGGAGAATATTTCCTTTGGCCCTATAGTCTTCAAAGGGATCCGAAATATCTGTTCTCAGATTCCACAGAAATAAGGCTAGCAAAGAGATCTACGAAACACAGATGTAACTCTGTGAGATGAATTGACAGAACACTAAGCAGTTTCTCAGAAAGCTTCTTTCCAGATTTCATCTGAGGATATTTCCTTTTTCACCATAGCCCTCTATGGGCTTCCAAATATCACTTTGCCAATTCCGCAAGAACTGTCTTCGCGAAAGGCTTCTTGAGGGGAAAGCTGTAACTCTGTGAGATGATTTCACAGAACACAAAGAAGTTTCTCAGAAAGCTTCTTTCTCTTTGTTATCGGAGGATATTTCCTTGGGCCCTATAGTCTTCAAAGGGATCCGAAATATCTGTTCTCAGATTCCACAGAAATAAGGCAAGCAAAGAGATCAACGAAACACACATGTAACTCTGTAAGATGAATTCACAGAACACTAAGCAGTTTCTCAGAAAGCTTCTTTCCAGATTTCATCTGAGGATATTTCCTTTTTCCCATAGCCCTCTAAGGGCTTCCAAATATCACTTTGCCAGTTCCACAAGAACTGTCTTAGCGAAAGGCTTCTTCAGGGGAAGCTGTAACTCTGTGAGATGATTTCACAGAACACAAAGTAGTTTCTCAGAAAGCTTCTTTCTCTTTGTTATCGGAGGATATTTCCTTTGGCCCTGTAGTCTTCAAAGGGATCCGAAATATCTGTTCTCAGATTCCACAGAAATAAGGCTAGCAAAGAAATCTACGAAACACAGATGTAACTCTCTGAGATGAATTCACAGAACACTAAGCAGTTTCTCAGAAAGCTTCTTTAAAGGTTTCATCTGAGGATATTTGCTTTTTCACCATACCCCTCTATGGGCTTCCAAATATCACTTTGCCAATTCCACAAGAACTGTCTTTGCGAAAGGCTTCTTCAGGGGAAAGCTGTAACTCTGTGAGATGATTTCACAGAACACAAAGAAGTTTCTCAGAAAGCTTCTTTCTCTTCGTTATCGGAGGATATTTCCTTTGGCCCTATAGTCTTCAAAGGGATCCGAAATATCTGTTCTCAGATTCCACAGAAATAAGGCTAGCAAAGAGATCTACGAAACACAGATGTAACTCTGTCAGATGAATTCACAGAACACTAAGCAGTTTCTCAGAAAGCTTCTTTCCAGATTTCATCTGAGGATATTTCCTTTTTCACCGTAGCTCTCTATGGGCTTCCAAATATCACTTTTCCAGTTCCACATGAACTGTCTTAGCGAAAGGCTTCTTGAGACGAAAGGTGTACCTCTGTGAGATGATTTCACAGAACACAAAGAAGTTTCTCAGAAAGCTTCTTTCTCTTTGTTATAGGAGCATATTTCCTTTGGCCCTATAGTCTTCAAAGGGATCCGAAATATCTGTTCTCAGATTCCACAGAAATAAGGCTAGCAAAGAGATCTACGAAACAGAGATGTAACTCTGTGAGATCAACTCACAGAACACTAAGCAGTTTCACAGAAAGCGTCTTTCCAGATTTCATCTGAGGATATTTCCTTTTTCACCATAGCCCTCTATGGGCTTCCAAATATCACTTTGCCAATTCCAAAAGAACTGTCTCAGTGAAAAGCTTATTGAGGGGGAAGCTGTAACTCTGTGAGATGATTTCACAGAACACAAAGAAGTTTCTCAGAAAGCTTCTTTCTCTTTGTTATCGGAGGATATTTCCTTTGGCCCTATAGTCTTGAAGGGAATCCGAAATATCTGTTCTCAGATTCCACAGAAATAAGGCTAGCAAAGAGATATACGAAACACAGATGTAACTCTGTGAGATGAATTCAGAGAACACTAAGCAGTTTCTCAGAAAGCTTCTTTCCAGATTTCATCTGGGGATATTTCCTTTTTCACCATAGCCCTCTATGGGCTTCCAAATATCACTTTGCCAATTCCACAAGAACTGTCTTCGCGAAAGGCTTCTTGAGGGGAAAGCTGTAACTCTGTGAGATGATTTCACAGAACACAAAGAAGTTTCTCAGAAAGCATCTTTCTCTTTGTTGTCGGAGGATATTTCCTTGGGCCCTATAGTCTTCAAAGGGATCCGAAATATCTGTTCTCAGATTCCACAGAAATAAGGCTAGCAAAGAGAACTACGAAACACAGATGTAACTCTGTGAGATGAATTCACAGAACACTAAGCAGTTTCTCAGAAAGCTTCTTTCCAGATTTCATCTGAGGATATTTCCTTTTTCACCATAGCCCTCTATGGGCTTCCAAATATCACTTTGCCAATTCCACAAGAACTGTCTTCGCGAAAGGCTTCTTCAGGGGAAAGCTGTAACTCCGTGAGATGATTTCACAGAACACAAAGAAGTTTCTCAGAAAGCTTCTTTCTCTTTGTTATCGGAGGATATTTCCTTTGGCCCTATAGTCTTCCAAGGGATCCGAAATATCTGTTCTCAGATTCCACAGAAATAAGGCTAGCAAAGAGATCTACGAAACACAGATGTAACTCTGTGAGATGAATTCACAGAACACTAAGCAGTTTCTCAGAAAGCTTCTTTCCAGATTTCATCTGAGGATATTTCCTTTTTCTCCATAGCCCTCTATGGGCTTCCAAATATCACTTTGCCAATTCCACAAGAACTGTCTTAGCGAAAGGCTTCTTGAGGTGAAAGCTGTAACTCTGTGAGATGATTTCACAGAACACAAAGAAGTTTCTCAGAAAGCTTCTTTCTCTTTGTTATGGGAGGATATTTCCTTTGGCCCTATAGTCTTCAAAGGGATCCGAAATATCTGTTCTCAGATTCCACAGAAATAAGGCTAGCAAAGAGATCTACGAAACACAGATGTAACTCTGTGAGATGAATTCACAGAACACTAAGCAGTTTCTCAGAAAGCTTCTTTCCAGATTTCATCTGAGGATATTTCCTTTTTCCCCATAGCCCTCTATGGGCTTCCAAATATCACTTTGCCAGTTCCACAAGAACTGTCTTAGCGAAAGGCTTCTTGAAACGAAAGGTGTAACTCTGTGAGTCGATTTCACAGAACACAAAAAGTTTCTCAGAAAGCTTCTTTCTCTTTGTTATCGGAGGATATTTCCTTTGGCCCTATACTCTTCAAAGGGATCCGAAATATCTGTTCTCAGATTCCACAGAAATAAGGCTAGCAAAGAGATCTACGAAACAGAGATGTAACTCTGTGGGATGAATTCACAGAACACTAAGCAGTTTCACAGAAAGCGTCTTTCCAGATTTCATCTGAGGATATTTCCCTTTTCACCATAGCCCTATATGGGCTTCCAAATATCACTTTGCGAATTCCAAAAGAATTGTCTTAGCGAAAAGCTTCTTGAGGGGAAAGCTGTAACTCTGTGAGATGATTTCACAGAACACAAAGAAGTTTCTCAGAAAGCTTCTTTCTCTTTGTTATAGGAGCATATTTCCTTTGGTCCTATAGTCTTCAAAGGGATCCGAAATATCTGTTCTCAGATTCCACAGAAATAAGGCTAGCAAAGAGATCTACGACACACAGATGTAACTCTGTGAGATGAATTCACAGAACACTAAGCAGTTTCTCAGAAAGCTTCTTTCCAGATTTCATCTGAGGATATTTCCTTTTTCACCATAGCCCTCTATGGGCTTCCAAATATCACTTTGCCAATTCCACAAGAACTGTCTTCGCGAAAGGATTCTTGAGGGGAAAGCTGTAACTCTGTGAGATGATTTCACAGAACACAAAGAAGTTTCTCAGAAAGCTTCTTTCTCTTTGTTATCGGAGGATATTTCCTTTGGCCCTATAGTCTTCAAAGGGATCCGAAATATCTGGTCTCAGATTCCACAGAAATAAGGCTAGCAAAGAGATCTACGAAACACAGATGTATCTCCCTGAGATGAATTCACAGAACACTAAGCAGTTTCTCAGAAAGCTTCTTTCCAGATTTCATCTGAGGATATTTCCTTTTTCCCCATAGCCCTCTATGGGCTTCCAAATATCACTTTGCCAGTTCCACAAGAACTGTCTTAGCGAATGGCTTCTTGAAACGAAAGGTGTAACTCTGTGAGACGATTTCACAGAACACAAAAAGTTTCTCAGAAAGCTTCTTTCTCTTTGTTATCGGAGGATATTTCCTTTGGCCCTATACTCTTCAAAGGGATCCGAAATATCTGTTCTCAGATTCCACAGAAATAAGGCTAGCAAAGAGATCTACGAAACAGAGATGTGACTCTGTGAGATGAATTCACAGAACACTAAGCAGTTTCAGAGAAACGTCTTTCCAGATTTCATCTGAGGATATTTCCCTTTTCACCATAGCCCTTTATGGGCTTCCAAATATCACTTTGCGAATTCCAAAAGAATTGTCTTAGCGAAAAGCTTCTTGAGGGGAAAGCTGTAACTCTGTGAGATGATTTCACAGAACACAAAGAAGTTTCTCAGAAAGCTTCTTTCTCTTTGTTATAGGAGCATATTTCCTTTGGTCCTATAGTCTTCAAAGGGATCCGAAATATCTGTTCTCAGATTCCACAGAAATAAGGCTAGCAAAGAGATCTACGAAACACAGATGTAACTCTGTGAGATGAATTCACAGAACACTAAGCAGTTTCTCAGAAAGCTTCTTTCCAGATTTCATCTGAGGATATTTCCTTTTTCACCATAGCCCTCTATGGGCTTCCAAATGTCACTTTGCCAATTCCGCAAGAACTGTCTTCGCGAAAGGCTTCTTGAGGCGAAAGCTGTAACTCTGTGAGATGATTTCACAGAACACAAAGAAGTTTCTCAGAAAGCTTCTTTCTCTTTGTTATCGGAGGATATTTCCTTTGGCCCTATAGTCTTCAAAGGGATCCGAAATATCTGTTCTCAGATTCCACAGAAATAAGGCTAGCAAAGAGATATACGAAACACAGATGTAACTCTGTGAGATGAATTCACAGAACACTAAGCAGTTTCTCAGAAAACTTCTTTCCAGATTTCATCTGAGGATATTTCCTTTTTCACCATAGCCCTCTATGGGCTTCCAAATATCACTTTGCCTATTCCACAAGAACTGTCTTTGCGAAAGGCTTCTTTAGGGGAAAGCTGTAACTCTGTGAGATGATTTCACAGAACACAAAGAAGTTTCTCAGAAAGCTTCTTTCTCTTTGTTATCGGAGGATATTTCCTTTGGCCCTATAGTCTTCAAAGGGATCCGAAATATCTGTTCTCAGATTCCACAGAAATAAGGCTAGCAAAGAGATCTACGAAACACAGATGTAACTCTGTGAGATGAATTCACAGAACACTAAGCAGTTTCTCAGAAAGCTTCTTTCCAGATTTCATCTGAGGATATTTGCTTTTTAACCATAGCCCTCTATGGGCTTCCAAATATCACTTTGCCAATTCCACAAGAAATGTCTTCGCAAAAGGCTTCTTGAGGGGAAAGCTGTAACTCTGTGGGATGATTTCAAAGAACACAAAGAAGTTTCTCAGAAAGCTTCTTTCTTTTTGTTATCGGAGGATATTTCCTTTGGCCCTATAGTCTTCCAAGGGATCCGAAATATCTGTTCTCAGATTCCACAGAAATAAGGCTAGCAAAGAGATCTACGAAACACAGATATAACTCTGTGAGATGAATTCACAGAACACTAAGCAGTTTCTCAGAAAGCTTCTTTCCAGATTTCATCTGAGGATATTTCCTTTTTAACCATAGCCCTCTATGGGCTTCCAAATATCACTTTGCCAATTCCGCAAGAACTGTCTTCGCGAAAGGCTTCTTGAGGGGAAAGGTGTAACTCTGTGAGATGATTTCACAGAACACAAAGAAGTTTCTCAGAAAGCTTCTTTCTCTTTGTTATCGGAGAATATTTCCTTTGGCCCTATAGTCTTCAAAGGGATCCGAAATATCTGTTCTCAGATTCCACAGAAATAAGGCTAGCAAAGAGATCTACGAAACACAGATGTAACTCTGTGAGATGAATTGACAGAACACTAAGCAGTTTCTCAGAAAGCTTCTTTCCAGATTTCATCTGAGGATATTTCCTTTTTCACCATAGCCCTCTATGGGCTTCCAAATATCACTTTGCCAATTCCGCAAGAACTGTCTTCGCGAAAGGCTTCTTGAGGGGAAAGCTGTAACTCTGTGAGATGATTTCACAGAACACAAAGAAGTTTCTCAGAAAGCTTCCTTCTCTTTGTTATCGGAGGATATTTCCTTGGGCCCTATAGTCTTCAAAGGGATCCGAAATATCTGTTCTCAGATTCCACAGAAATAAGGCAAGCAAAGAGATCAACGAAACACACATGTAACTCTGTAAGATGAATTCACAGAACACTAAGCAGTTTCTCAGAAAGCTTCTTTCCAGATTTCATCTGAGGATATTTCCTTTTTCCCATAGCCCTCTAAGGGCTTCCAAATATCACTTTGCCAGTTCCACAAGAACTGTCTTAGCGAAAGGCTTCTTCAGGGGAAAGCTGTAACTCTGTGAGATGATTTCACAGAACACAAAGTAGTTTCTCAGAAAGCTTCTTTCTCTTTGTTATCGGAGGATATTTCCTTTGGCCCTGTAGTCTTCAAAGGGATCCGAAATATCTGTTCTCAGATTCCACAGAAATAAGGCTAGCAAAGAAATCTACGAAACACAGATGTAACTCTCTGAGATGAATTCACAGAACACTAAGCAGTTTCTCAGAAAGCTTCTTTAAAGGTTTCATCTGAGGATATTTCCTTTTTCACCATAGCCCTCTATGGGATTCCAAATATCACTTTGCCAATTCCACAAGAACTGTCTTCGCGAAAGGCTTCTTCAGGGGAAAGCTGTAACTCTATGGGATGATTTCACAGAACACAAAGAAGTTTCTCAGAAAGCTTCTTTCTCTTTGTTATCGGAGGATATTTCCTTTGGCCCTATAGTCTTCCAAGGGATCCGAAATATCTGTTCTCAGATTCCACAGAAAGAAGGCTAGCAAAGAGATCTACGAAACACAGATGTAACTCTGTGAGATGAATTCACAGAACACTAAGCAGTTTCTCAGAAAGCTTCTTTCCAGATTTCATCTGAGGATATTTCCTTTTTCACCATAGCCCTCTATGGGCTTCCAAATATCACTTTGCCAGTTCCACAAGAACTGTCTTAGCGAAAGGCTTCTTGAGGGGAAAGCTGTAACTCTGTGAGATGATTTCACAGAACACAAAGAAGTTTCTCAGAAAGCTTCTTTCTCTTTGTTATCGGAGCATATTTCCTTTGGCCCTATAGTCTTCAAAGGGATCCGAAATATCTGTTCTCAGATTCCACAGAAATAAGGCTAGCAAAGAGATCTACGAAACACAGATGTAGCTCTGTGAGATGAATTCACAGAACACTAAGCAGTTTCTCAGAAAGCTTCTTTCCAGATTTCATCTGAGGATATTTCCTTTTTCACCATAGCCCTCTATGGGCTTCCAAATATCACTTTGCCAATTCCGCAAGAACTGTCTTCGCGAAAGGCTTCATGAGGGGAAAGCTGTAACTCTGTGAGATGATTTCACAGAACACAAAGAAGTTTCTCAGAAAGCTTCTTTCTCTTTGTTATAGGAGGATATTTCCTTTGGCCCTATACTCTTCAAAGGGATCCGAAATATCTGTTCTCAGATTCCACAGAAATAAGGCTAGCAAAGAGATCTACGAAACAGAGATGTGACTCTGTGAGATGAATTCACAGAACACTAAGCAGTTTCACAGAAACGTCTTTCCAGATTTCATCTGAGGATATTTCCCTTTTCACCATAGCCCTTTATGGGCTTCCAAATATCACTTTGCGAATTCCAAAAGAATTGTCTTAGCGAAAAGCTTCTTGAGGGGAAAGCTGTAACTCTGTGAGATGATTTCACAGAACACAAAGAAGTTTCTCAGAAAGCTTCTTTCTCTTTGTTATAGGAGCATATTTCCTTTGTCCTATAGTCTTCAAAGAGATCCGAAATATCTGTTCTCAGATTCCACAGAAATAAGGCTAGCAAAGAGATCTACGAAACACAGATGTAACTCTGTGAGATGAATTCACAGAACACTAAGCAGTTTCTCAGAAAGCTTCTTTCCAGATTTCATCTGAGGATATTTCCTTTTTCACCATAGCCCTCTATGGGCTTCCAAATGTCACTTTGCCAATTCCGCAAGAACTGTCTTCGCGAAAGGCTTCTTGAGGCGAAAGCTGTAACTCTGTGAGATGATTTCACAGAACACAAAGAAGTTTCTCAGAAAGCTTCTTTCTCTTTGTTATCGGAGGATATTTCCTTTGGCCCTATAGTCTTCAAAGAGATCCGAAATATCTGTTGTCAGATTCCACAGAAATAAGGCTAGCAAAGAGATATACGAAACACAGATGTAACTCTGTGAGATGAATTCACAGAACACTAAGCAGTTTCTCAGAAAGCTTCTTTCCAGATTTCATCTGAGGATATTTCCTTTTTCACCATAGCCCTCTATGGGCTTCCAAATATCACTTTGCCTATTCCACAAGAACTGTCTTTGCGAAAGGCTTCTTTAGGGGAAAGCTGTAACTCTGTGAGATGATTTCACAGAACACAAAGAAGTTTCTCAGAAAGCTTCTTTCTCTTTGTTATCGGAGGATATTTCCTTTGGCCCTATAGTCTTCAAAGGGATCCGAAATATCTGTTCTCAGATTCCACAGAAATAAGGCTAGCAAAGAGATCTACGAAACACAGATGTAACTCTGTGAGATGAATTCACAGAACACTAAGCAGTTTCTCAGAAAGCTTCTTTCCAGATTTCATCTGAGGATATTTGCTTTTTAACCATAGCCCTCTATGGGCTTCCAAATATCACTTTGCCAATTCCACAAGAAATGTCTTCGCGAAAGGCTTCTTCAGGGGAAAGCTGTAACTCTGTGGGATGATTTCACAGAACACAAAGAAGTTTCTCAGAAAGCTTCTTTCTCTTTGTTATCGGAGGATATTTCCTTTGGCCCTATAGTCTTCCAAGGGATCCGAAATATCTGTTATCAGATTCCACAGAAATAAGGCTAGCAAAGAGATCTACGAAACACAGATGTAACTCTGTGAGAAGAATTCACAGAACACTAAGCAGTTTCTCAGAAAGCTTCTTCCAGATTTCATCTGAGGATATTTCCTTTTTCACCATAGCCCTCTATGGGCTTCCAAATGTCACTTTGCCAATTCCGCAAGAACTGTCTTCGCGAAAGGCTTCTTGAGGCGAAAGCTGTAACTCTGTGAGATGATTTCACAGAACACAAAGAAGTTTCTCAGAAAGCTTCTATCTCTTTGTAATCGGAGGATATTTCCTTTGGCCCTATAGTCTTCAAAGGGATCCGAAATATCTGTTCTCAGATTCCACAGAAATAAGGCTAGCAAAGAGATCTACGAAACACAGATGTAACTCTGTGAGATGAATTCACAGAACACTAAGCAGTTTCTCAGAAAGCTTCTTTCCAGATTTCATCTGAGGATATTTCCTTTTTCACCATAGCCCTCTATGGGCTTCCAAATATCACTTTGCCTATTCCACAAGAACTGTCTTTGCGAAAGGCTTCTTGAGGGGAAAGCTGTAACTCTGTGAGATGATTTCACAGAACACAAAGAAGTTTCTCAGAAAGCTTCTTTCTCTTTGTTATCGGAGGATATTTCCTTTGGCCCTATAGTCTTCAAAGGGATCCGAAATATCTGTTCTCAGATTCCACAGAAATAAGGCTAGCAAAGAGATCTACGAAACACAGATGTAACTCTGTGAGATGAATTCACAGAACACTAAGCAGTTTCTCAGAAAGCTTCTTTCCAGATTTCATCTGAGGATATTTGCTTTTTCAGCATAGCCCTCTATGGGCTTCCAAATATCACTTTGCCAATTCCACAAGAACTGTCTTCGCGAAAGGCTTCTTGAGGGGAAAGCTGTAACTCTGTGGGATGATTTCAAAGAACACAAAGAAGTTTCTCAGAAAGCTTCTTTCTTTTTGTTATCGGAGGATATTTCCTTTGGCCCTATAGTCTTACAAGGGATCCGAAATATCTGTTCTCAGATTCCACAGAAATAAGGCTAGCAAAGAGATCTACGAAACACAGATATAACTCTGTGAGATGAATTCACAGGACACTAAGCAGTTTCTCAGAAAGCTTCTTTCCAGATTTCATCTGAGGATATTTCCTTTTTCACCATAGCCCTCTATGGGATTCCAAATATCACTTTGCCAATTCCACAAGAAATGTCTTCGCGAAAGGCTTCTTCAGGGGAAAGCTGTAACTCTGTGGGATGATTTCACAGAACACAAAGAAGTTTCTCAGAAAGCTTCTTTCTCTTTGTTATCGGAGGATATTTCCTTTGGCCCTATAGTCTTCCAAGGGATCCGAAATATCTGTTATCAGATTCCACAGAAAGAAGGCTAGCAAAGAGATCTACGAAACACAGATGTAACTCTGTGAGATGAATTCACAGAACACTAAGCAGTTTCTCAGAAAGCTTCTTTCCAGATTTCATCTGAGGATATTTCCTTTTTCACCATAGCCCTCTATGGGCTTCCAAATATCACTTTGCCAGTTCCACAAGAACTGTCTTAGCGAAAGGCTTCTTGAGGGGAAAGCTGTAACTCTGTGAGATGATTTCACAGAACACAAAGAAGTTTCTCAGAAAGCTTCTTTCTCTTTGTTATCGGAGGATATTTCCTTTGGCCCTATAGTCTTCAAAGGGATCCGAAATATCTGTTCTCAGATTCCACAGAAATAAGGCTAGCAAAGAAATCTACGAAACACAGATGTAAGTCTGTGAGATGAATTTACAGAACACTAAGCAGTTTCTCAGAAAGCTTCTTTCCGGATTTCATCTGAGGATATTTGCTTTTTCACCATAGCCCTCTATGGGCTTCCAAATATCACTTTGCCAATTCCACAAGAACTGTCTTTGCGAAAGGCTTCTTCAGGGGAAAGCTGTAACTCTGTGAGATGATTTCACAGAACACAAAGAAGTTTCTCAGAAAGCTTCTTTCTCTTTGTTATCGGAGGATATTTCCTTGGGCCCTATAGTCTTCAAAGGGATCCGAAATATCTGTTCTCAGATTCCACAGAAATAAGGCTAGCAAAGAGATCTACGAAACACAGATGTAACTCTGTGAGATGAATTCACAGAACACTAAGTAGTTTCTCAGAAAGCTTCTCTCCAGATTTCATCTGAGGATATTTCCTTTTTCACCATAGCCCTCTATGGGCTTCCAAATATCACATTGCCAGTTCCACAAGAATTGTGTTACCGAAAGGCTTCTTGAGGGGAAAGCTGTAACTCTGTGAGATGATTTCACAGAACACAAAGAAGTTTCTCAGAAAGCTTCTTTCTCTTTGTTATCGGAGGATATTTCCTTTGGCCCTATACTCTTCAAAGGGATCCGAAATATCTGTTCTCAGATTCCACAGAAATAAGGCTAGCAAAGAAATCTACGAAACACAGATGTAACTCTGTGAGATGAATTCACAGAACACTAAGCAGTTTCTCAGAAAGCTTCTTTCCAGATTTCATCTGAGGATATTTGCTTTTTCACCATAGCCCTCTATGGGCTTCCAAATATCACTTTGCCAATTCCACAAGAACTGTCTTTGCGAAAGTCTTCTTCAGGGGAAAGCTGTAACTCTGTGAGATGATTTCACAGAACACAAAGAAGTTTCTCAGAAAGCTTCTTTCTCTTTGTTATAGGAGCATATTTCCTTTGCCCCTATAGTCTTCAAAGAGATCCGAAATATCTGTTCTCAGATTCCACAGAAATAAGGCTAGCAAAGAGATCTACGAAACACAGATGTAACTCTCTGAGATTAATTCACAGAACACTAAGCAGTTTCTCAGAAAGCTTCTTTCCAGATTTCATCTGAGGATATTTCCTTTTTCACCATAGCCCTCTATGGGCTTCCAAATATCACTTTGCCAATTCCAGAAGAACTGTCTTCGCGAAAGGCTTCTTGAGGGGAAAGCTGTAACTCTGTGAGATGATTTCACAGAACACAAAGAAGTTTCTCAGAAAGCTTCTTTCTCTTTGTTATCGGAGGATATTTCCTTTGGCCCTATAGTCTTCAAAGGGATCCGAAATATCTGTTCTCAGATTCCACAGAAATAAGTCTAGCAAAGAGATCTATGAAACACAGATGTAACTCTGTGAGATGAATTCACAGAACACTAAGCAGTTTCTCAGAAAGCTTCTTTCCAGATTTCATCTGAGGATATTTCCTTTTTCACCATAGCCCTCTATGGGCTTCCAAATATCACTTTGCCAATTCCACAAGAACTGTCTTCGCGAAAGGCTTCTTGAGGGGAAAGCTGTAACTCTGTGGGATGATTTCAAAGAACACAAAGAAGTTTCTCAGAAAGCTTCTTTCTCTTTGTTATCGGAGGATATTTCCTTGGGCCCTATAGTCCTCAAAGGGAACCGAAATATCTGTTCTCAGATTCCACAGAAATAAGGCTAGCAAAGAGATCTACGAAACACAGATGTAACTCTGTTAGATGAATTCACAGAACACTAAGTAGTTTCTCAGAAAGCTTCTTTCCAGATTTCATCTGAGGATATTTCCTTTTTCACCATAGCCCTCTATGGGATTCCAAATATCACTTTGCCTATTCCACAAGAACTGTCTTTGCGAAAGGCTTCTTGAGGGGAAAGCTGTAACTCTGTGAGATGATTTCACAGAACACAAAGAAGTTTCTCAGAAAGCTTCTTTCTCTTTGTTATCGGAGGATATTTCCTTGGGCCCTATAGTCTTCAAAGGGATCCGAAATATCTGTTCTCAGATTCCACAGAAATAAGGCTAGCAAAGAGATCTACGAAACACAGATGTAACTCTGTGAGATGAATTCACAGAACACTAAGCAGTTTCTCAGAAAGCTTCTTTCCAGATTTCATCTGAGGATATTTCCTTTTTCACCGTAGCCCTCTATGGGATTCCAAATATCACTTTGCCAATTCCACAAGAAATGTCTTCGCGAAAGGCTTCTTCAGGGGAAAGCTGTAACTCTGTGGGATGATTTCACGGAACACAAAGAAGTTTCTCAGAAAGCTTCTTTCTCTTTGTTATCGGAGGATATTTCCTTTGGCCCTATAGTCTTCCAAGGGATCCGAAATATCTGTTATCAGATTCCACAGAAAGAAGGCTAGCAAAGAGATCTACGAAACACAGATGTAACTCTGTGAGATGAATTCACAGAACACTAAGCAGTTTCTCAGAAAGCTTCTTTCCAGATTTCATCTGAGGATATTTCCTTTTTCACCATAGCCCTCTATGGGCTTCCAAATATCACTTTGCCAGTTCCACAAGAACTGTCTTAGCGAAAGGCTTCTTGAGGGGAAAGCTGTAACTCTTTGAGATGATTTCACAGAACACAAAGAAGTTTCTCAGAAAGCTTCTTTCTCTTTGTTATCGGAGGATATTTCCTTTGGCCCTATAGTCTTCAAAGGGATCCGAAATATCTGTTCTCAGATTCCACAGAAATAAGGCTAGCAAAGAAATCTACGAAACACAGATGTAAGTCTGTGAGATGAATTCACAGAACACTAAGCAGTTTCTCAGAAAGCTTCTTTCCAGATTTCATCTGAGGATATTTGCTTTTTCACCATAGCCCTCTATGGGCTTCCAAATATCACTTTGCCAATTCCACAAGAACTGTGTTTGCGAAAGGCTTCTTCAGGGGAAAGCTGTAACTCTGTGAGATGATTTCACAGAACACAAAGAAGTTTCTCAGAAAGCTTCTTTCTCTTTGTTATCGGAGGATATTTCCTTGGGCCCTATAGTCTTCAAAGGGATCCGAAATATCTGTTCTCAGATTCCACAGAAATAAGGCTAGCAAAGAGATCTAGGAAACACAGATGTAACTCTGTGAGATGAATTCACAGAACACTAAGCATTTTCTCAGAAAGCTTCTTTCCAGATTTCATCTGAGGATATTTCCTTTTTCACCATAGCCCTGTATGGGATTCCAAATATCACTTTGCCAATTCCACAAGAAATGTCTTTGCGAAGGGCTTCTTCAGGGGAAAGCTGTAACTCTGTGAGATGATTTCACAGAACTCAAAGAAGTTTCTCAGAAAGCTTCTTTCTCTTTGTTATCGGAGGATATTTCCTTGGGCCCTATAGTCTTCAAAGGGATCCGAAATATCTGTTCTCAGATTCCACAGAAATAAGGCTAGCAAAGAGATCTACGAAACACAGATGTAACTCTGTGAGATGAATTCACAGAACACTAAGTAGTTTCTCAGAAAGCTTCTTTCCAGATTTCATCTGAGGATATTTCCTTTTTCACCATAGCCCTCTATGGGCTTCCAAATATCACTTTGCCAGTTCCACAAGAATTGTGTTACCGAAAGGCTTCTTGAGGGGAAAGCTGTAACTCTGTGAGATGATTTCACAGAACACAAAGAAGTTTCTCAGAAAGCTTCTTTCTCTTTGTTATCGGAGGATATTTCCTTTGGCCCTATACTCTTCAAAGGGATCCGAAATATCTGTTCTCAGATTCCACAGAAATAAGGCTAGCAAAGAAATCTACGAAACACAGATGTAACTCTGTGAGATGAATTCACAGAACACTAAGCAGTTTCTCAGAAAGCTTCTTTCCAGATTTCATCTGAGGATATTTGCTTTTTCACCATAGCCCTCTATGGGCTTCCAAATATCACTTTGCCAATTCCACAAGAACTGTCTTTGCGAAAGTCTTCTTCAGGGGAAAGCTGTAACTCTGTGAGATGATTTCACAGAACACAAAGAAGTTTCTCAGAAAGCTTCTTTCTCTTTGTTATAGGAGCATATTTCCTTTGGCCCTATAGTCTTCAAAGAGATCCGAAATATCTGTTCTCAGATTTCACAGAAATAAGGCTAGCAAAGAGATCTACGAAACACAGATGTAACTCTCTGAGATGAATTCACAGAACACTAAGCAGTTTCTCAGAAAGCTTCTTTCCAGATTTCATCTGAGGATATTTCCTTTTTCACCATAGCCCTCTATGGGCTTCCAAATATCACTTTGCCAATTCCAGAAGAACTGTCTTCGCGAAAGGCTTCTTCAGGGGAAAGCTGTAACTCTGTGAGATGATTTCACAGAACACAAAGAAGTTTCTCAGAAAGCTTCTTTCTCTTTGTTATCGGAGGATATTTCCTTTGGCCCTATAGTCTTCAAAGGGATCCGAAATATCTGTTCTCAGATTCCACAGAAATAAGGCTAGCAAAGAGATCTACGAAACACAGATGTAACTCTGTGAGATGAATTCACAGAACACTAAGCAGTTTCTCAGAAAGCTTCTTTCCAGATTTCATCTGAGGATATTTCCTTTTTCACCATAGCCCTCTATGGGCTTCCAAATATCACTTTGCCAATTCCACAAGAACTGTCTTCGCGAAAGGCTTCTTGAGGGGAAAGCTGTAACTCTGTGGGATGATTTCAAAGAACACAAAGAAGTTTCTCAGAAAGCTTCTTTCTCTTTGTTATCGGAGGATATTTCCTTGGGCCCTATAGTCCTCAAAGGGATCCGAAATATCTGTTCTCAGATTCCACAGAAATAAGGCTAGCAAAGAGATCTACGAAACACAGATGTAACTCTGTTAGATGAATTCACAGAACACTAAGTAGTTTCTCAGAAAGCTTCTTTCCAGATTTCATCTGAGGATATTTCCTTTTTCACCATAGCCCTCTATGGGCTTCCAAATATCACTTTGCCTATTCAACAAGAACTGTCTTTGCGAAAGGCTTCTTGAGGGGAAAGCTGTAACTCTGTGAGAGGATTTCACAGAACACAAAGAAGTTTCTCAGAAAGCTTCTTTCTCTTTGTTATCGGAGGATATTTCCTTGGGCCCTATAGTCTTCAAAGGGATCCGAAATATCTGTTCTCAGATTCCACAGAAATAAGGCTAGCAAAGAGATGTACGACACACAGATGTAACTCTGTGAGTGGAAGTCACACATCACAGAGCAGTTTCTCAGAAAGCTTCTTTCCAGATTTCATCTGAGGATATTTGCTTTTTCACCATAGCCCTCTATGGGCTTCCAAATATCACTTTGCCAATTCCACAAGAACTGTCTTCGCGAAAGACTTCTTGAGGGGAAAGCTGTAACTCTGTGGGATGATTTCAAAGAACACAAAGAAGTTTCTCAGAAAGCTTCTTTCTCTTTGTTATCGGGGGATATTTCCTTTGGCCCTATAGTCTTCAAAGGGATCCGAAATATCTGTTCTCAGATTCCACAGAAATAAGGCTAGCAAAGAGATCTACGAAACACAGATGTAACTCTCTGAGATGAATTCACAGAACACTAAGCAGTTTCTCAGAAAGCTTCTTTCCAGATTTCATCTGAGGATATTTCCTTTTTCACCGTAGCCCTCTATGGGATTCCAAATATCACTTTGCCAATTCCACAAGAAATGTCTTCGCGAAAGGCTTCTTCAGGGGAAAGCTGTAACTCTGTGGGATGATTTCACGGAACACAAAGAAGTTTCACAGAAAGCTTCTTTCTCTTTGTTATCGGAGGATATTTCCTTTGGCCCTATAGTCTTCCAAGGGATCCGAAATATCTGTTATCAGATACCACAGAAAGAAGGCTAGCAAAGAGATCTACGAAACACAGATGTAACTCTGTGAGATGAATTCACAGAACACTAAGCAGTTTCTCAGAAAGCTTCTTTCCTGATTTCATCTGAGGATATTTCCTTTTTCACCATAGCCCTCTATGGGCTTCCAAATATCACTTTGCCAGTTCCACAAGAACTGTCTTAGCGAAAGGCGTCTTGAGGGGAAAGCTGTAACTCTGTGAGATGATTTCACAGAACACAAAGAAGTTTCTCAGAAAGCTTCTTTCTCTTTGTTATCGGAGGATATTTCCTTTGGCCCTATAGTCTTCAAAGGGATCCGAAATATCTGTTCTCAGATTCCACAGAAATAAGGCTAGCAAAGAAATCTACGAAACACAGATGTAAGTCTGTGAGATGAATTCACAGAACACTAAGCAGTTTCTCAGAAAGCTTCTTTCCAAATTTCATCTGAGGATATTTGCTTTTTCACCATAGCCCTCTATGGGCTTCCAAATATCACTTTGCCAATTCCACAAGAACTGTGTTTGCGAAAGGCTTCTTCAGGGGAAAGCTGTAACTCTGTGAGATGATTTCACAGAACACAAAGAAGTTTCTCAGAAAGCTTCTTTCTCTTTGTTATCGGAGGATATTTCCTTGGGCCCTATAGTCTTCAAAGGGATCCGAAATATCTGTTCTCAGATTCCACAGAAATAAGGCTAGCAAAGAGATCTAGGAAACACAAATGTAACTCTGTGAGATGAATTCACAGAACACTAAGTAGTTTCTCAGAAAGCTTCTTTCCAGATTTCATCTGAGGATATTTCCTTTTTCACCATAGCCCTCTATGGGCTTCCAAATATCACTTTGCCTATTCCACAAGAACTGTCTTTGCGAAAGGCTTCTTGAGGGGAAAGCTGTAACTCTGTGAGATGATTTCACAGAACACAAAGAAGTTTCTCAGAAAGCTTCTTTCTCTTTGTTATCGGAGGATATTTCCTTTGGCCCTATAGTCTTCAAAGGGATCCGAAATATCTGTTCTCAGATTCCACAGAAATAAGTCGAGCAAAGAGATCTACGAAACACAGATGTAACTCTGTGAGATGAATTCACAGAACACTAAGCAGTTTCTCAGAAAGCTTCTTTCCAGATTTCATCTGAGGATATTTGCTTTTTCACCATAGCCCTCTATGGGCTTCCAAATATCACTTTGCCAATTCCACAAGAACTGTCTTCGCGAAAGGCTTCTTGAGGGGAAAGCTGTAACTCTGTGGGATGATTTCAAAGAACACAAAGAAGTTTCTCAGAAAGCTTCTTTCTCTTTGTTATCGGAGGATATTTCCTTTGGCCCTATAGTCTTCCAAGGGATCCGAAATATCTGTTCTCAGATTCCACAGAAATAAGGCTAGCAAAGAGATCTACGAAACACAGATGTAACTCTGTGAGATGAATTCACAGAACACTAAGCATTTTCTCAGAAAGCTTCTTTCCAGATTTCATCTGAGGATATTTCCTTTTTCACCATAGCCCTCTATGGGCTTCCAAATATCACTTTGCCAATTCCACAAGAAATGTCTTCGCGAAAGGCTTCTTCAGGGGAAAGCTGTAACTCTGTGGGATGATTTCACAGAACACAAAGAAGTTTCTCAGAAAGCTTCTTTCTCTTTGTTATCGCAGGATATTTCCTTTGGCCCTATAGTCTTCAAAGGGATCCGAAATATCTGTTCTCAGATTCCACAGAAATAAGGCTAGCAAAGAAATCTATGAAACACAGATGTAACTCTGTGAGATGAATTCACAGAACACTAAGCAGTTTCTCAGAAAGCTTCTTCCCAGATTTCATCTGAGGATATTTGCTTTTTCACGATAGCCCTCTATGGGCTTCCAAATATCACTTTGCCAATTCCACAAGAACTGTCTTTGCGAAAGTCTTCTTCCGGGGAAAGCTGTAACTCTGTGAGATGATTTCACAGAACACAAAGAAGTTTCTCAGAAAGCTTCTTTCTCTTTGTTATAGGAGCATATTTCCTTTGGCCCTATAGTCTTCAAAGAGATCCGAAATATCTGTTCTCAGATTCCACAGAAATAAGGCTAGCAAAGAGATCTACGAAACACAGATGTAACTCTCTGAGATGAATTCACAGAACACTAAGCAGTTTCTCAGAAAGCTTCGTTCCAGATTTCATCTGAGGATATTTCCTTTTTCACCATAGCCCTCTATGGGCTTCCAAATATCACTTTGCCAATTCCACAAGAACTGTCTTAGCGAAAGGCTTCTTGAGGGGAAAGCTGTAACTCTGTGAGATGATTTCACAGAACACAAAGAAGTTTCTCAGAAAGCTTCTTTCTCTTTGTTATCGGAGGATATTTCATTTGGCCCTATAGTCTTCAAAGGGATCCGAAATATCTGTTCTCAGATTCCACAGAAATAAGGCTAGCAAAGAGATCTACGAAACACAGATGTAACTCTGTGAGATGAATTGACAGAACACTAAGCAGTTTCTCAGAAAGCTTCTTTCCAGATTTCATCTGAGGATATTTCCTTTTTCACCATAGCCCTCTATGGGCTTCCTAATATCACTTTGCCAATTCCACAAGAACTGTCTTTGCGAAAGGCTTCTTGAGGGGAAAGCTGTAACTCTGTGAGATGATTTCACAGAACACAAAGAAGTTTCTCAGAAAGCTTCTTTCTCTTTGTTATCTGAGGATATTTCCTTGGGCCCTATAGTCTTCAAAGGGATCCGAAATATCTGTTCTCAGATTCCACAGAAATAAGGCTAGCAAAGAGATCGACGAAACACAGATGTAACTCTGTTAGATGAATTCACAGAACACTAAGTAGTTTCTCAGAAAGCCTCTTTCCAGATTTCATCTGAGGATATTTCCTTTTTCACCATAGCCCTCTATGGGCTTCCAAATACCACTTTGCTAGTTCCACAAGAATTGTGTTAGCGAAAGGCTTCTTGAGGGGAAAGCTGTAACTCTGTGAGAAGATTTCACAGAACACAAAGAAGTTTCTCAGAAAGCTTCTTTCTCTTTGTTATCGGAGGATATTTCCTTGGGCCCTATAGTCTTCAAAGGGATCCGAAATATCTGTTCTCAGATTCCACAGAAATAAGGCTAGCAAAGAGATCTACGAAACACAGATGTAACTCTGTGAGTTGAATTCACAGAACACTAAGCAGTTTCTCAGAAAGCTTCTTTCCAGATTTCATCTGAGGATATTTGCTTTTTCACCATAGCCCCTATGGGCTTCCAAATATCACTTTGCCAATTCCACAAGAACTGTCTTTGCGAAAGTCTTCTTCAGGGGAAAGCTGTAACTCTGTGAGATGATTTCACAGAACACAAAGAAGTTTCTCAGAAAGCTTCTTTCTCTTTGTTATAGGAGGATATTTCCTTTGGCCCTATAGTCTTCAAAGACATCCGAAATATCTGTTCTCAGATTCCACAGAAATAAGGCTAGCAAAGAGATCTAAGAAACACAGATGTAACTCTCTGAGATGAATTCACAGAACACTAAGCAGTTTCTCAGAAAGCTTCTTTCCAGATTTCATCTGAGGATATTTCCTTTTTCACCATAGTCCTCTATGGGCTTCCAAATATCACTTTGCCAATTCCTCAAGAACTGTCTTCGCGAAAGGCTTCTTGAGGGGAAAGCTGTAACTCTGTGAGATGATTTCACAGAACACAAAGAAGTTTCTCAGAAAGCTTCTTTCTCTTTGTTATTGGAGGATATTTCCTTTGGCCCTATAGTCTTCAAAGGGATCCGAAATATCTGTTCTCAGATTCCACAGAAATAAGGCTAGCAAAGAGATCTACGAAACACAGATGTAACTCTGTGAGATGAATTCACAGAACACTAAGCAGTTTCTCAGAAAGCTTCTTTCCAGATTTCATCTGAGGATATTTCCTTTTTCACCATTGCCCTCTATGGGCTTCCAAATATCACTTTGCCAATTCCACAAGAAGTGTCTTAGCGAAAGTCTTCTTCAGGGGAAAGCTGTAACTCTGTGAGATGATTTCACAGAACACAAAGAAGTTTCTCAGAAAGCTTCTTTCTCTTTGTTATCGGAGGATATTTCCTTTGGCCCTATAGTCTTCAAAGGGATCCGAAATATCTGTTCTCAGATTCCACAGAAATAAGGCTAGCAAAGAGATCTACGAAACACAGATGTAACTCTGTGTGATGAATTCACAGAACACTAAGCAGTTTCTCAGAAAGCTTCTTTCCAGATTTCATCTGAGGATATTTCCTTTTTCACCATAGCCCTCTATGGGCTTCCAAATATAACTTTGCCAATTCCGCAAGAACTGTCTTCGCGAAAGGCTTCTTGAGGGGAAAGCTGTAACTCTGTGAGATGATTTCACAGAACACAAAGAAGTTTCTCAGAAAGCTTCTTTCTCTTTGTTATCGGAGGATATTTCCTTTGGCCCTATAGTCTTCAAAGGGATCCGAAATATCTGTTCTCAGATTCCACAGAAAGAAGGCTAGCAAAGAGATCTACGAAACACAGATGTAACTCTGTGAGATGAATTCACAGAACACTAAGCAGTTTCTCAGAAAGCTTCTTTCCAGATTTCATCTGAGGATATTTCCTTTTTCACCATAGCCCTCTATGGGCTTCCAAATATCACTTTGCCTATTCCACAAGAACTGTCTTTGCGAAAGGCTTCTTGAGGGGAAAGCTGTAACTCTGTGAGATGATTTCACAGAACACAAAGAAGTTTCTCAGAAAGCTTCTTTCTCTTTGTTATCGGAGGATATTTCCTTTGGCCCTATAGTCTTCAAAGGGATCCGAAATATCTGTTCTCAGATTCCACAGAAATAAGGCTAGCAAAGAGATCTACGAAACACAGATGTAACTCTGTGAGATGAATTGACAGAACACTAAGCAGTTTCTCAGAAAGCTTCTTTCCAGATTTCATCTGAGGATATTTCCTTTTTCACCATAGCCCTCTATGGGCTTCCAAATATCACTTTGCCAATTCCACAAGAACTGTCTTCGCGAAAGGCTTCTTGAGGGGAAAGCTGTAACTCTGTGGGATGATTTCAAAGAACACAAAGAAGTTTCTCAGAAAGCTTCTTTCTCTTTGTTATCGGAGGATATTTCCTTTGGCCCTATAGTCTTCCAAGGGATCCGAAATATCTGTTCTCAGATTCCACAGAAATAAGGCTAGCAAAGAGATCTACGAAACACAGATGTAACTCTGTGAGATGAATTCACAGAACACTAAGCAGTTTCTCAGAAAGCTTCTTTCCAGATTTCATCTGAGGATATTTCCTTTTTCACCATAGCCCTCTATGGGATTCCAAATATCACTTTGCCAATTCCACAAGAAATGTCTTCGCGAAAGGCTTCTTCAGGGGAAAGCTGTAACTCTGTGGGATGATTTCACAGAACACAAAGAAGTTTCTCAGAAAGCTTCTATCTCTTTGTTATCGGAGGATATTTCCTTTGGCCCTATAGTCTTCCAAGGGATCCGAAATATCTGTTATCAGATTCCACAGAAAGAAGGCTAGCAAAGAGATCTACGAAACACAGATGTAACTCTGTGAGATGAATTCACAGAACACTAAGCAGTTTCTCAGAAAGCTTCTTTTCAGATTTCATCTGAGGATATTTCCTTTTTCACCAGGGCCCTCTATGGGCTTCCAAATATCACTTTGCCAGTTCCACAAGAACTGTCTTAGCGAAAGGCTTCTTGAGGGGAAAGCTGTAACTCTGTGAGATGATTTCACAGAACACAAAGAAGTTTCTCAGAAAGCTTCTTTCTCTTTGTTATCGGAGGATATTTCCTTGGGCCCTATAGTCTTCAAAGGGATCCGAAATATCTGGTCTAAGATTCCACAGAAATAAGGCTAGCAAAGAGATCTACGAAACACAAATGTAACTCTGTGAGATGAATTCACAGAACACTAAGTAGTTTCTCAGAAAGCTTCTTTCCAGATTTCATCTGAGGAAATTTCCTTTTTCACCATAGCCCACTATGGGCTTCCAAATATCACTTTGCCAGTTCCACAAGAATTGTGTTAGCGAAAGGCTTCTTGAGGGGAAAGCTGAAACTCTGTGAGATGATTTCACAGAACACAAAGAAGTTTCTGATAAAGCTTCTTTCTCTTTGTTATCGGAGGATATTTCCTTTGGCCCTATAGTCTTCAAAGTGATCCGAAATATCTGTTCTCAGATTCCACAGAAATAAGGCTAGCAAAGAAATCTACGAAACACAGATGTAACTCTGTGAGATGAATTCACAGAACACTAAGCAGTTTCTCAGAAAGCTTCTTTCCAGATTTCATCTGAGGATATTTGCTTTTTCACCATAGCCCTCTATGGGCTTCCAAATATCACTTTGCCAATTCCACAAGAACTGTCTTTGCGAAAGTCTTCTTCAGGGGAAAGCTGTAACTCTGTGAGATGATTTCACAGAACACAAAGAAGTTTCTCAGAAAGCTTCTTTCTCTTTGTTATAGGAGCATATTTCCTTTGGCCCTATAGTCTTCAAAGAGATCCGAAATATCTGTTCTCAGATTCCACAGAAATAAGGCTAGCAAAGAGATCTACGAAACACAGATGTAACTCTCTAAGATGAATTCACAGAACACTAAGCAGTTTCTCAGAAAGCTTCTTTCCAGATTTCATCTGAGGATATTTCCTTTTTCACCATAGCCCTCTATGGGCTTCCAAATATCACTTTGCCAATTCCACAAGAACTGTCTTCGCGAAAGGCTTCTTGATGGGAAAGCTGTAACTCTGTGAGATGATTTCACAGAACACAAAGAAGTTTCTCAGAAAGCTTCTTTCTCTTTGTTATCGGAGGATATTTCCTTTGGCCCTATAGTCTTCAAAGGGATCCGAAATATCTGTTCTCAGATTCCACAGAAATAAGGCTAGCAAAGAGATCTACGAAACACAGATGTAACTGTGTGAGATGAATTCACAGAACACTAAGCAGTTTCTCAGAAAGCTTCTTTCCAGATTTCATCTGAGGATATTTCCTTTTTCACCATAGCCCTCTATGGGCTTCCAAATATCACTTTGCCAATTCCACAAGAACTGTCTTCGCGATAGGCTTCTTGAGGGGAAAGCTGTAACTCTGTGAGATGATTTCACAGAACACAAAGAAGTTTCTCAGAAAGCTTCTTTCTCTTTGTTATCGGAGGATATTTCCTTTGGCCCTATAGTCTTCGAAGGGATCCGAAATATCTGTTCTCAGATTCCACAGAAATAAGGCTAGCAAAGAGATCTACGAAACACAGATGTAACTGTGTGAGATGAATTCACAGAACACTAAGCAGTTTCTCAGAAAGCTTCTTTCCAGATTTCATCTGAGGATATTTCCTTTTTCACCATAGCCCTCTATGGGCTTCCAAATATCACTTTGCCAATTCCACAAGAACTGTCTTCGCGATAGGCTTCTTGAGGGGAAAGCTGTAACTCTGTGAGATGATTTCACAGAACACAAAGAAGTTTCTCAGAAAGCTTCTTTCTCTTTGTTATCGGAGGATATTTCCTTTGGCCCTATAGTCTTCGAAGGGATCCGAAATATCTGTTCTCAGATTCCACAGAAATAAGGCTAGCAAAGAGATCTACGAAACACAGATATAACTCTGTGAGATGAATTCACAGAACACTAAGCAGTTTCTCAGAAAGCTTCTTTCCAGATTTCATCTGAGGATATTTCCTTTTTCACCATAGCCCTCTATGGGCTTCCAAATATCTCTTTGCCAATTCCACAAGAACTGTCTTTGCGAAAGGCTTCTTCAGGGGAAAGCTGTAACTCTGTGAGATGATTTCACAGAACACAAAGAAGTTTCTCAGAAAGCTTCTTTCTCTTTGTTATCGGAGGATATTTCCTTGGGCCCTATAGTCTTCAAAGGGATCCGAAATATCTGTTCTCAGATTCCACAGAAATAAGGCTAGCAAAGAGATCTACGAAACACAGATGTAACTCTGTGAGATGAATTCACAGAACACTAAGTAGTTTCTCAGAAAGCTTCTCTCCAGATTTCATCTGAGGATATTTCCTTTTTCACCATAGCCCTCTATGGGCTTCCAAATATCACATTGCCAGTTCCACAAGAATTGTGTTACCGAAAGGCTTCTTGAGGGGAAAGCTGTAACTCTGTGAGATGATTTCACAGAACACAAAGAAGTTTCTCAGAAAGCTTCTTTCTCTTTGTTATCGGAGGATATTTCCTTTGGCCCTATACTCTTCAAAGGGATCCGAAATATCTGTTCTCAGATTCCACAGAAATAAGGCTAGCAAAGAAATCTACGAAACACAGATGTAACTCTGTGAGATGAATTCACAGAACACTAAGCAGTTTCTCAGAAAGCTTCTTTCCAGATTTCATCTGAGGATATTTGCTTTTTCACCATAGCCCTCTATGGGCTTCCAAATATCACTTTGCCAATTCCACAAGAACTGTCTTTGCGAAAGTCTTCTTCAGGGGAAAGCTGTAACTCTGTGAGATGATTTCACAGAACACAAAGAAGTTTCTCAGAAAGCTTCTTTCTCTTTGTTATAGGAGCATATTTCCTTTGCCCCTATAGTCTTCAAAGAGATCCGAAATATCTGTTCTCAGATTCCACAGAAATAAGGCTAGCAAAGAGATCTACGAAACACAGATGTAACTCTCTGAGATTAATTCACAGAACACTAAGCAGTTTCTCAGAAAGCTTCTTTCCAGATTTCATCTGAGGATATTTCCTTTTTCACCATAGCCCTCTATGGGCTTCCAAATATCACTTTGCCAATTCCAGAAGAACTGTCTTCGCGAAAGGCTTCTTGAGGGGAAAGCTGTAACTCTGTGAGATGATTTCACAGAACACAAAGAAGTTTCTCAGAAAGCTTCTTTCTCTTTGTTATCGGAGGATATTTCCTTTGGCCCTATAGTCTTCAAAGGGATCCGAAATATCTGTTCTCAGATTCCACAGAAATAAGTCTAGCAAAGAGATCTATGAAACACAGATGTAACTCTGTGAGATGAATTCACAGAACACTAAGCAGTTTCTCAGAAAGCTTCTTTCCAGATTTCATCTGAGGATATTTCCTTTTTCACCATAGCCCTCTATGGGCTTCCAAATATCACTTTGCCAATTCCACAAGAACTGTCTTCGCGAAAGGCTTCTTGAGGGGAAAGCTGTAACTCTGTGGGATGATTTCAAAGAACACAAAGAAGTTTCTCAGAAAGCTTCTTTCTCTTTGTTATCGGAGGATATTTCCTTGGGCCCTATAGTCCTCAAAGGGAACCGAAATATCTGTTCTCAGATTCCACAGAAATAAGGCTAGCAAAGAGATCTACGAAACACAGATGTAACTCTGTTAGATGAATTCACAGAACACTAAGTAGTTTCTCAGAAAGCTTCTTTCCAGATTTCATCTGAGGATATTTCCTTTTTCACCATAGCCCTCTATGGGATTCCAAATATCACTTTGCCTATTCCACAAGAACTGTCTTTGCGAAAGGCTTCTTGAGGGGAAAGCTGTAACTCTGTGAGATGATTTCACAGAACACAAAGAAGTTTCTCAGAAAGCTTCTTTCTCTTTGTTATCGGAGGATATTTCCTTGGGCCCTATAGTCTTCAAAGGGATCCGAAATATCTGTTCTCAGATTCCACAGAAATAAGGCTAGCAAAGAGATCTACGAAACACAGATGTAACTCTGTGAGATGAATTCACAGAACACTAAGCAGTTTCTCAGAAAGCTTCTTTCCAGATTTCATCTGAGGATATTTCCTTTTTCACCGTAGCCCTCTATGGGATTCCAAATATCACTTTGCCAATTCCACAAGAAATGTCTTCGCGAAAGGCTTCTTCAGGGGAAAGCTGTAACTCTGTGGGATGATTTCACGGAACACAAAGAAGTTTCTCAGAAAGCTTCTTTCTCTTTGTTATCGGAGGATATTTCCTTTGGCCCTATAGTCTTCCAAGGGATCCGAAATATCTGTTATCAGATTCCACAGAAAGAAGGCTAGCAAAGAGATCTACGAAACACAGATGTAACTCTGTGAGATGAATTCACAGAACACTAAGCAGTTTCTCAGAAAGCTTCTTTCCAGATTTCATCTGAGGATATTTCCTTTTTCACCATAGCCCTCTATGGGCTTCCAAATATCACTTTGCCAATTCCACAAGAACTGTCTTAGCGAAAGGCTTCTTGAGGGGAAAGCTGTAACTCTTTGAGATGATTTCACAGAACACAAAGAAGTTTCTCAGAAAGCTTCTTTCTCTTTGTTATCGGAGGATATTTCCTTTGGCCCTATAGTCTTCAAAGGGATCCGAAATATCTGTTCTCAGATTCCACAGAAATAAGGCTAGCAAAGAAATCTACGAAACACAGATGTAAGTCTGTGAGATGAATTCACAGAACACTAAGCAGTTTCTCAGAAAGCTTCTTTCCAGATTTCATCTGAGGATATTTGCTTTTTCACCATAGCCCTCTATGGGCTTCCAAATATCACTTTGCCAATTCCACAAGAACTGTGTTTGCGAAAGGCTTCTTCAGGGGAAAGCTGTAACTCTGTGAGATGATTTCACAGAACACAAAGAAGTTTCTCAGAAAGCTTCTTTCTCTTTGTTATCGGAGGATATTTCCTTGGGCCCTATAGTCTTCAAAGGGATCCGAAATATCTGTTCTCAGATTCCACAGAAATAAGGCTAGCAAAGAGATCTAGGAAACACAGATGTAACTCTGTGAGATGAATTCACAGAACACTAAGCATTTTCTCAGAAAGCTTCTTTCCAGATTTCATCTGAGGATATTTCCTTTTTCACCATAGCCCTGTATGGGATTCCAAATATCACTTTGCCAATTCCACAAGAAATGTCTTTGCGAAGGGCTTCTTCAGGGGAAAGCTGTAACTCTGTGAGATGATTTCACAGAACTCAAAGAAGTTTCTCAGAAAGCTTCTTTCTCTTTGTTATCGGAGGATATTTCCTTGGGCCCTATAGTCTTCAAAGGGATCCGAAATATCTGTTCTCAGATTCCACAGAAATAAGGCTAGCAAAGAGATCTACGAAACACAGATGTAACTCTGTGAGATGAATTCACAGAACACTAAGTAGTTTCTCAGAAAGCTTCTTTCCAGATTTCATCTGAGGATATTTCCTTTTTCACCATAGCCCTCTATGGGCTTCCAAATATCACTTTGCCAGTTCCACAAGAATTGTGTTACCGAAAGGCTTCTTGAGGGGAAAGCTGTAACTCTGTGAGATGATTTCACAGAACACAAAGAAGTTTCTCAGAAAGCTTCTTTCTCTTTGTTATCGGAGGATATTTCCTTTGGCCCTATACTCTTCAAAGGGATCCGAAATATCTGTTCTCAGATTCCACAGAAATAAGGCTAGCAAAGAAATCTACGAAACACAGATGTAACTCTGTGAGATGAATTCACAGAACACTAAGCAGTTTCTCAGAAAGCTTCTTTCCAGATTTCATCTGAGGATATTTGCTTTTTCACCATAGCCCTCTATGGGCTTCCAAATATCACTTTGCCAATTCCACAAGAACTGTCTTTGCGAAAGTCTTCTTCAGGGGAAAGCTGTAACTCTGTGAGATGATTTCACAGAACACAAAGAAGTTTCTCAGAAAGCTTCTTTCTCTTTGTTATAGGAGCATATTTCCTTTGGCCCTATAGTCTTCAAAGAGATCCGAAATATCTGTTCTCAGATTTCACAGAAATAAGGCTAGCAAAGAGATCTACGAAACACAGATGTAACTCTCTGAGATGAATTCACAGAACACTAAGCAGTTTCTCAGAAAGCTTCTTTCCAGATTTCATCTGAGGATATTTCCTTTTTCACCATAGCCCTCTATGGGCTTCCAAATATCACTTTGCCAATTCCAGAAGAACTGTCTTCGCGAAAGGCTTCTTCAGGGGAAAGCTGTAACTCTGTGAGATGATTTCACAGAACACAAAGAAGTTTCTCAGAAAGCTTCTTTCTCTTTGTTATCGGAGGATATTTCCTTTGGCCCTATAGTCTTCAAAGGGATCCGAAATATCTGTTCTCAGATTCCACAGAAATAAGGCTAGCAAAGAGATCTACGAAACACAGATGTAACTCTGTGAGATGAATTCACAGAACACTAAGCAGTTTCTCAGAAAGCTTCTTTCCAGATTTCATCTGAGGATATTTCCTTTTTCACCATAGCCCTCTATGGGCTTCCAAATATCACTTTGCCAATTCCACAAGAACTGTCTTCGCGAAAGGCTTCTTGAGGGGAAAGCTGTAACTCTGTGGGATGATTTCAAAGAACACAAAGAAGTTTCTCAGAAAGCTTCTTTCTCTTTGTTATCGGAGGATATTTCCTTGGGCCCTATAGTCCTCAAAGGGATCCGAAATATCTGTTCTCAGATTCCACAGAAATAAGGCTAGCAAAGAGATCTACGAAACACAGATGTAACTCTGTTAGATGAATTCACAGAACACTAAGTAGTTTCTCAGAAAGCTTCTTTCCAGATTTCATCTGAGGATATTTCCTTTTTCACCATAGCCCTCTATGGGCTTCCAAATATCACTTTGCCTATTCAACAAGAACTGTCTTTGCGAAAGGCTTCTTGAGGGGAAAGCTGTAACTCTGTGAGAGGATTTCACAGAACACAAAGAAGTTTCTCAGAAAGCTTCTTTCTCTTTGTTATCGGAGGATATTTCCTTGGGCCCTATAGTCTTCAAAGGGATCCGAAATATCTGTTCTCAGATTCCACAGAAATAAGGCTAGCAAAGAGATGTACGACACACAGATGTAACTCTGTGAGTGGAAGTCACACATCACAGAGCAGTTTCTCAGAAAGCTTCTTTCCAGATTTCATCTGAGGATATTTGCTTTTTCACCATAGCCCTCTATGGGCTTCCAAATATCACTTTGCCAATTCCACAAGAACTGTCTTCGCGAAAGACTTCTTGAGGGGAAAGCTGTAACTCTGTGGGATGATTTCAAAGAACACAAAGAAGTTTCTCAGAAAGCTTCTTTCTCTTTGTTATCGGGGGATATTTCCTTTGGCCCTATAGTCTTCAAAGGGATCCGAAATATCTGTTCTCAGATTCCACAGAAATAAGGCTAGCAAAGAGATCTACGAAACACAGATGTAACTCTCTGAGATGAATTCACAGAACACTAAGCAGTTTCTCAGAAAGCTTCTTTCCAGATTTCATCTGAGGATATTTCCTTTTTCACCGTAGCCCTCTATGGGATTCCAAATATCACTTTGCCAATTCCACAAGAAATGTCTTCGCGAAAGGCTTCTTCAGGGGAAAGCTGTAACTCTGTGGGATGATTTCACGGAACACAAAGAAGTTTCACAGAAAGCTTCTTTCTCTTTGTTATCGGAGGATATTTCCTTTGGCCCTATAGTCTTCCAAGGGATCCGAAATATCTGTTATCAGATACCACAGAAAGAAGGCTAGCAAAGAGATCTACGAAACACAGATGTAACTCTGTGAGATGAATTCACAGAACACTAAGCAGTTTCTCAGAAAGCTTCTTTCCTGATTTCATCTGAGGATATTTCCTTTTTCACCATAGCCCTCTATGGGCTTCCAAATATCACTTTGCCAGTTCCACAAGAACTGTCTTAGCGAAAGGCGTCTTGAGGGGAAAGCTGTAACTCTGTGAGATGATTTCACAGAACACAAAGAAGTTTCTCAGAAAGCTTCTTTCTCTTTGTTATCGGAGGATATTTCCTTTGGCCCTATAGTCTTCAAAGGGATCCGAAATATCTGTTCTCAGATTCCACAGAAATAAGGCTAGCAAAGAAATCTACGAAACACAGATGTAAGTCTGTGAGATGAATTCACAGAACACTAAGCAGTTTCTCAGAAAGCTTCTTTCCAAATTTCATCTGAGGATATTTGCTTTTTCACCATAGCCCTCTATGGGCTTCCAAATATCACTTTGCCAATTCCACAAGAACTGTGTTTGCGAAAGGCTTCTTCAGGGGAAAGCTGTAACTCTGTGAGATGATTTCACAGAACACAAAGAAGTTTCTCAGAAAGCTTCTTTCTCTTTGTTATCGGAGGATATTTCCTTGGGCCCTATAGTCTTCAAAGGGATCCGAAATATCTGTTCTCAGATTCCACAGAAATAAGGCTAGCAAAGAGATCTAGGAAACACAAATGTAACTCTGTGAGATGAATTCACAGAACACTAAGTAGTTTCTCAGAAAGCTTCTTTCCAGATTTCATCTGAGGATATTTCCTTTTTCACCATAGCCCTCTATGGGCTTCCAAATATCACTTTGCCTATTCCACAAGAACTGTCTTTGCGAAAGGCTTCTTGAGGGGAAAGCTGTAACTCTGTGAGATGATTTCACAGAACACAAAGAAGTTTCTCAGAAAGCTTCTTTCTCTTTGTTATCGGAGGATATTTCCTTTGGCCCTATAGTCTTCAAAGGGATCCGAAATATCTGTTCTCAGATTCCACAGAAATAAGTCGAGCAAAGAGATCTACGAAACACAGATGTAACTCTGTGAGATGAATTCACAGAACACTAAGCAGTTTCTCAGAAAGCTTCTTTCCAGATTTCATCTGAGGATATTTGCTTTTTCACCATAGCCCTCTATGGGCTTCCAAATATCACTTTGCCAATTCCACAAGAACTGTCTTCGCGAAAGGCTTCTTGAGGGGAAAGCTGTAACTCTGTGGGATGATTTCAAAGAACACAAAGAAGTTTCTCAGAAAGCTTCTTTCTCTTTGTTATCGGAGGATATTTCCTTTGGCCCTATAGTCTTCCAAGGGATCCGAAATATCTGTTCTCAGATTCCACAGAAATAAGGCTAGCAAAGAGATCTACGAAACACAGATGTAACTCTGTGAGATGAATTCACAGAACACTAAGCATTTTCTCAGAAAGCTTCTTTCCAGATTTCATCTGAGGATATTTCCTTTTTCACCATAGCCCTCTATGGGCTTCCAAATATCACTTTGCCAATTCCACAAGAAATGTCTTCGCGAAAGGCTTCTTCAGGGGAAAGCTGTAACTCTGTGGGATGATTTCACAGAACACAAAGAAGTTTCTCAGAAAGCTTCTTTCTCTTTGTTATCGCAGGATATTTCCTTTGGCCCTATAGTCTTCAAAGGGATCCGAAATATCTGTTCTCAGATTCCACAGAAATAAGGCTAGCAAAGAAATCTATGAAACACAGATGTAACTCTGTGAGATGAATTCACAGAACACTAAGCAGTTTCTCAGAAAGCTTCTTCCCAGATTTCATCTGAGGATATTTGCTTTTTCACGATAGCCCTCTATGGGCTTCCAAATATCACTTTGCCAATTCCACAAGAACTGTCTTTGCGAAAGTCTTCTTCCGGGGAAAGCTGTAACTCTGTGAGATGATTTCACAGAACACAAAGAAGTTTCTCAGAAAGCTTCTTTCTCTTTGTTATAGGAGCATATTTCCTTTGGCCCTATAGTCTTCAAAGAGATCCGAAATATCTGTTCTCAGATTCCACAGAAATAAGGCTAGCAAAGAGATCTACGAAACACAGATGTAACTCTCTGAGATGAATTCACAGAACACTAAGCAGTTTCTCAGAAAGCTTCGTTCCAGATTTCATCTGAGGATATTTCCTTTTTCACCATAGCCCTCTATGGGCTTCCAAATATCACTTTGCCAATTCCACAAGAACTGTCTTAGCGAAAGGCTTCTTGAGGGGAAAGCTGTAACTCTGTGAGATGATTTCACAGAACACAAAGAAGTTTCTCAGAAAGCTTCTTTCTCTTTGTTATCGGAGGATATTTCATTTGGCCCTATAGTCTTCAAAGGGATCCGAAATATCTGTTCTCAGATTCCACAGAAATAAGGCTAGCAAAGAGATCTACGAAACACAGATGTAACTCTGTGAGATGAATTGACAGAACACTAAGCAGTTTCTCAGAAAGCTTCTTTCCAGATTTCATCTGAGGATATTTCCTTTTTCACCATAGCCCTCTATGGGCTTCCTAATATCACTTTGCCAATTCCACAAGAACTGTCTTTGCGAAAGGCTTCTTGAGGGGAAAGCTGTAACTCTGTGAGATGATTTCACAGAACACAAAGAAGTTTCTCAGAAAGCTTCTTTCTCTTTGTTATCTGAGGATATTTCCTTGGGCCCTATAGTCTTCAAAGGGATCCGAAATATCTGTTCTCAGATTCCACAGAAATAAGGCTAGCAAAGAGATCGACGAAACACAGATGTAACTCTGTTAGATGAATTCACAGAACACTAAGTAGTTTCTCAGAAAGCCTCTTTCCAGATTTCATCTGAGGATATTTCCTTTTTCACCATAGCCCTCTATGGGCTTCCAAATACCACTTTGCTAGTTCCACAAGAATTGTGTTAGCGAAAGGCTTCTTGAGGGGAAAGCTGTAACTCTGTGAGAAGATTTCACAGAACACAAAGAAGTTTCTCAGAAAGCTTCTTTCTCTTTGTTATCGGAGGATATTTCCTTGGGCCCTATAGTCTTCAAAGGGATCCGAAATATCTGTTCTCAGATTCCACAGAAATAAGGCTAGCAAAGAGATCTACGAAACACAGATGTAACTCTGTGAGTTGAATTCACAGAACACTAAGCAGTTTCTCAGAAAGCTTCTTTCCAGATTTCATCTGAGGATATTTGCTTTTTCACCATAGCCCCTATGGGCTTCCAAATATCACTTTGCCAATTCCACAAGAACTGTCTTTGCGAAAGTCTTCTTCAGGGGAAAGCTGTAACTCTGTGAGATGATTTCACAGAACACAAAGAAGTTTCTCAGAAAGCTTCTTTCTCTTTGTTATAGGAGGATATTTCCTTTGGCCCTATAGTCTTCAAAGACATCCGAAATATCTGTTCTCAGATTCCACAGAAATAAGGCTAGCAAAGAGATCTAAGAAACACAGATGTAACTCTCTGAGATGAATTCACAGAACACTAAGCAGTTTCTCAGAAAGCTTCTTTCCAGATTTCATCTGAGGATATTTCCTTTTTCACCATAGTCCTCTATGGGCTTCCAAATATCACTTTGCCAATTCCTCAAGAACTGTCTTCGCGAAAGGCTTCTTGAGGGGAAAGCTGTAACTCTGTGAGATGATTTCACAGAACACAAAGAAGTTTCTCAGAAAGCTTCTTTCTCTTTGTTATTGGAGGATATTTCCTTTGGCCCTATAGTCTTCAAAGGGATCCGAAATATCTGTTCTCAGATTCCACAGAAATAAGGCTAGCAAAGAGATCTACGAAACACAGATGTAACTCTGTGAGATGAATTCACAGAACACTAAGCAGTTTCTCAGAAAGCTTCTTTCCAGATTTCATCTGAGGATATTTCCTTTTTCACCATTGCCCTCTATGGGCTTCCAAATATCACTTTGCCAATTCCACAAGAAGTGTCTTAGCGAAAGTCTTCTTCAGGGGAAAGCTGTAACTCTGTGAGATGATTTCACAGAACACAAAGAAGTTTCTCAGAAAGCTTCTTTCTCTTTGTTATCGGAGGATATTTCCTTTGGCCCTATAGTCTTCAAAGGGATCCGAAATATCTGTTCTCAGATTCCACAGAAATAAGGCTAGCAAAGAGATCTACGAAACACAGATGTAACTCTGTGTGATGAATTCACAGAACACTAAGCAGTTTCTCAGAAAGCTTCTTTCCAGATTTCATCTGAGGATATTTCCTTTTTCACCATAGCCCTCTATGGGCTTCCAAATATAACTTTGCCAATTCCGCAAGAACTGTCTTCGCGAAAGGCTTCTTGAGGGGAAAGCTGTAACTCTGTGAGATGATTTCACAGAACACAAAGAAGTTTCTCAGAAAGCTTCTTTCTCTTTGTTATCGGAGGATATTTCCTTTGGCCCTATAGTCTTCAAAGGGATCCGAAATATCTGTTCTCAGATTCCACAGAAAGAAGGCTAGCAAAGAGATCTACGAAACACAGATGTAACTCTGTGAGATGAATTCACAGAACACTAAGCAGTTTCTCAGAAAGCTTCTTTCCAGATTTCATCTGAGGATATTTCCTTTTTCACCATAGCCCTCTATGGGCTTCCAAATATCACTTTGCCTATTCCACAAGAACTGTCTTTGCGAAAGGCTTCTTGAGGGGAAAGCTGTAACTCTGTGAGATGATTTCACAGAACACAAAGAAGTTTCTCAGAAAGCTTCTTTCTCTTTGTTATCGGAGGATATTTCCTTTGGCCCTATAGTCTTCAAAGGGATCCGAAATATCTGTTCTCAGATTCCACAGAAATAAGGCTAGCAAAGAGATCTACGAAACACAGATGTAACTCTGTGAGATGAATTGACAGAACACTAAGCAGTTTCTCAGAAAGCTTCTTTCCAGATTTCATCTGAGGATATTTCCTTTTTCACCATAGCCCTCTATGGGCTTCCAAATATCACTTTGCCAATTCCACAAGAACTGTCTTCGCGAAAGGCTTCTTGAGGGGAAAGCTGTAACTCTGTGGGATGATTTCAAAGAACACAAAGAAGTTTCTCAGAAAGCTTCTTTCTCTTTGTTATCGGAGGATATTTCCTTTGGCCCTATAGTCTTCCAAGGGATCCGAAATATCTGTTCTCAGATTCCACAGAAATAAGGCTAGCAAAGAGATCTACGAAACACAGATGTAACTCTGTGAGATGAATTCACAGAACACTAAGCAGTTTCTCAGAAAGCTTCTTTCCAGATTTCATCTGAGGATATTTCCTTTTTCACCATAGCCCTCTATGGGATTCCAAATATCACTTTGCCAATTCCACAAGAAATGTCTTCGCGAAAGGCTTCTTCAGGGGAAAGCTGTAACTCTGTGGGATGATTTCACAGAACACAAAGAAGTTTCTCAGAAAGCTTCTATCTCTTTGTTATCGGAGGATATTTCCTTTGGCCCTATAGTCTTCCAAGGGATCCGAAATATCTGTTATCAGATTCCACAGAAAGAAGGCTAGCAAAGAGATCTACGAAACACAGATGTAACTCTGTGAGATGAATTCACAGAACACTAAGCAGTTTCTCAGAAAGCTTCTTTTCAGATTTCATCTGAGGATATTTCCTTTTTCACCAGGGCCCTCTATGGGCTTCCAAATATCACTTTGCCAGTTCCACAAGAACTGTCTTAGCGAAAGGCTTCTTGAGGGGAAAGCTGTAACTCTGTGAGATGATTTCACAGAACACAAAGAAGTTTCTCAGAAAGCTTCTTTCTCTTTGTTATCGGAGGATATTTCCTTGGGCCCTATAGTCTTCAAAGGGATCCGAAATATCTGGTCTAAGATTCCACAGAAATAAGGCTAGCAAAGAGATCTACGAAACACAAATGTAACTCTGTGAGATGAATTCACAGAACACTAAGTAGTTTCTCAGAAAGCTTCTTTCCAGATTTCATCTGAGGAAATTTCCTTTTTCACCATAGCCCACTATGGGCTTCCAAATATCACTTTGCCAGTTCCACAAGAATTGTGTTAGCGAAAGGCTTCTTGAGGGGAAAGCTGAAACTCTGTGAGATGATTTCACAGAACACAAAGAAGTTTCTGATAAAGCTTCTTTCTCTTTGTTATCGGAGGATATTTCCTTTGGCCCTATAGTCTTCAAAGTGATCCGAAATATCTGTTCTCAGATTCCACAGAAATAAGGCTAGCAAAGAAATCTACGAAACACAGATGTAACTCTGTGAGATGAATTCACAGAACACTAAGCAGTTTCTCAGAAAGCTTCTTTCCAGATTTCATCTGAGGATATTTGCTTTTTCACCATAGCCCTCTATGGGCTTCCAAATATCACTTTGCCAATTCCACAAGAACTGTCTTTGCGAAAGTCTTCTTCAGGGGAAAGCTGTAACTCTGTGAGATGATTTCACAGAACACAAAGAAGTTTCTCAGAAAGCTTCTTTCTCTTTGTTATAGGAGCATATTTCCTTTGGCCCTATAGTCTTCAAAGAGATCCGAAATATCTGTTCTCAGATTCCACAGAAATAAGGCTAGCAAAGAGATCTACGAAACACAGATGTAACTCTCTAAGATGAATTCACAGAACACTAAGCAGTTTCTCAGAAAGCTTCTTTCCAGATTTCATCTGAGGATATTTCCTTTTTCACCATAGCCCTCTATGGGCTTCCAAATATCACTTTGCCAATTCCACAAGAACTGTCTTCGCGAAAGGCTTCTTGATGGGAAAGCTGTAACTCTGTGAGATGATTTCACAGAACACAAAGAAGTTTCTCAGAAAGCTTCTTTCTCTTTGTTATCGGAGGATATTTCCTTTGGCCCTATAGTCTTCAAAGGGATCCGAAATATCTGTTCTCAGATTCCACAGAAATAAGGCTAGCAAAGAGATCTACGAAACACAGATGTAACTGTGTGAGATGAATTCACAGAACACTAAGCAGTTTCTCAGAAAGCTTCTTTCCAGATTTCATCTGAGGATATTTCCTTTTTCACCATAGCCCTCTATGGGCTTCCAAATATCACTTTGCCAATTCCACAAGAACTGTCTTCGCGATAGGCTTCTTGAGGGGAAAGCTGTAACTCTGTGAGATGATTTCACAGAACACAAAGAAGTTTCTCAGAAAGCTTCTTTCTCTTTGTTATCGGAGGATATTTCCTTTGGCCCTATAGTCTTCGAAGGGATCCGAAATATCTGTTCTCAGATTCCACAGAAATAAGGCTAGCAAAGAGATCTACGAAACACAGATATAACTCTGTGAGATGAATTCACAGAACACTAAGCAGTTTCTCAGAAAGCTTCTTTCCAGATTTCATCTGAGGATATTTCCTTTTTCACCATAGCCCTCTATGGGCTTCCAAATATCTCTTTGCCAATTCCACAAGAACTGTCTTCGCGAAAGGCTTCTTGAGGGGAAAGCTGTAACTCTGTGAGATGATTTCACAGAACACAAAGAAGTTTCTCAGAAAGCTTCTTTCTCTTTGTTATCGGAGGATATTTCCTTGGGCCCTATAGTCTTCAAAGGGATCCGAAATATCTGTTCTCAGATTCCACAGAAATAAGGCTAGCAAAGAGATCTACGAAACACAGATGTAACTCTCTGAGATGAATTCACAGAACACTAAGTAGTTTCTCAGAAAGCTTCTTTCCAGATTTCATCTGAGGATATTTCCTTTTTCACCATAGCCCTCTATGGGCTTCCAAATATCACTTTGCCAGTTCCACAAGAATTGTGTTAGCGAAAGTCTTCTTGTGGGGAAAGCTGTAACTCTGTGAGATGATTTCACAGAAAACAAAGAAGTTTCTCAGAAAGCTTCTTTCTCTTTGTTATCGCAGGATATTTCCTTTGGCCCTATAGTCTTCAAAGGGATCCGAAATATCTGTTCTCACATTCCACAGAAATAAGGCTAGCAAAGAAATCTACGAAACACAGATGTAACTCTGTGAGATGAATTCACAGAACACTAAGCAGTTTCTCAGAAAGCTTCTTTCCAGATTTCATCTGAGGATATTTGCTTTTTCACCATAGCCCTCTATGGGCTTCCAAATATCACTTTGCCAATTCCACAAGAACTGTCTTTGCGAAAGTCTTCTTCAGGGGAAAGCTGTAACTCTGTGAGATGATTTCACAGAACATAAAGAAGTTTCTCAGAAAGCTTCTTTCTCTTTGTTATAGGAGCATATATCCTTTGGCCCTATAGTCTTGAAAGAGATCCGAAATATCTGTTCTCAGATTCCACAGAAATAAGGCTAGCAAAGAGATCTACGAAACACAGATGTAACTCTCTGAGATGAATTCACAGAACACTAAGCAGTTTCTCAGAAAGCTTCTTTCCAGATTTCATCTGAGGATATTTGCTTTTTCACCATAGCCCTCTATGGGCTTCCAAATATCACTTTGCCAATTCCACAAGAACTGTCTTCGCGAAAGGCTTCTTGAGGGGAAAGCTGTAACTCTGTGAGATGATTTCACAGAACACAAAGAAGTTTCTCAGAAAGCTTCTTTCTCTTTGTTATCGGAGGATATTTCCTTTGGCCCTATAGTCTTCAAAGGGATCCGAAATATCTGTTCTCAGATTCCACAGAAATAAGGCTAGCAAAGTGATCTACGAAACACAGATGTAACTCTGTGAGATGAATTCACAGAACACTAAGCAGTTTCTCAGAAAGCTTCTTTCCAGATTTCATCTGAGGATATTTCCTTTTTCACCATAGCCCTCTATGGGCTTCCAAATATCACTTTGCCAATTCCACAAGAACTGTCTTAGCGAAAGGCTTCTTCAGGGGAAAGCTGTAACTCTGTGAGATGATTTCACAGAACACAAAGAAGTTTCTCAGAAAGCTTCTTTCTCTTTGTTATCGGAGGATATTTCCTTTGGCCCTATAGAGTTCAAAGGGATCCGAAATATCTGTTCTCAGATTCCACAGAAATAAGGCTAGCAAAGAGATCTACTAAACACAGATGTAACTCTCTGAGATGAATTCACAGAACACTAAGCAGTTTCTCAGAAAGCTTCTTTCCAGATTTCATCTGAGGATATTTCCTTTTTCACCATAGCCCTCTATGGGCTTCCAAATATCACTTTGCCAATTCCACAAGAATTGTCTTAGCGAAAAGCTTCTTGAGGGGAAAGCTGTAACTCTGTGAGATGATTTCACAGAACACAAAGAAGTTTCTCAGAAAGATTCTTTCTCTTTGTTATCGGAGCTTATTTCCTTTGGCCCTATAGTCTTCAAAGGGATCCGAAATATCTGTTCTCAGATTCCACAGAAATAAGGCTAGCAAAGAGATCTACGAAACACAGATGTAACTCTGTGAGTGGAAGTCACACATCACAGAGGAGTTTCTCAGAAAGCTTCTTTCCAGATTTCATCTGAGGATAATTCCTTTTTCACCATAGCCCTCTATGGGCTTCCAAATATCACTTTGCCAATTCCACAAGAACTGTCTTAGCGAAAGGCTTCTTGAGGGGAAAGCTGTAACTCTGTGAGATGATTTCACAGAACACAAAGAAGTTTCTCAGAAAGCTTCTTTCTCTTTGTTATCGGAGCATATTTCCTTTGGCCCTGTAGTCTTCAAAGGGATCCGAAATATCTGTTCTCAGATTCCACAGAAATAAGGCTAGGAAAGACATCTACGAAACACAGATGTAACTCTGTGAGATGAATTCACAGAACACTAAGCAGTTTCTCAGAAAGCTTCTTTCCAGATTTCATCTGAGGATATTTCCTTTTTCACCATAGCCTTCTATGGGCTTCCAAATATCACTTTGCCAATTCCACAAGAACTGTCTTAGCGAAAGGCTTCTTGAGGGGAAAGCTGTAACTCTGTGAGATGATTTCACAGAACACAAAGAAGTTTCTCAGAAAGCTTCTTTCTCTTTGTTATCGGAGGATAATTCCTTTGCCGCTATAGTCGTCAAAGGGATCCGTAATATCTGTTCTCAGATTCCACAGAAAGAAGGCTAGCAAAGAGATCTACGAAACACAGATGTAACTCTGTGAGATGAATTCACAGAACACTAAGCAGTTTCTCAGAAAGCTTCTTTCCAGATTTCATCTGAGGATATTTCCTTTTTCACCATAGCCCTCTATGGGCTTCCAAATATCACTTTGCCAATTCCACAACAACTGTCTTAGCGAAAGGCTTCTTGAGAGGAAAGCTGTAACTCTGTGAGATGATTTCACAGAACACAAAGAAGTTTCTCAGAAAGCTTCTTTCTCTTTGTTATCGGAGGATATTTCCTTTGGCCCTATACTCTTCAAAGGGATCCGAAATATCTGTTCTCAGATTCCACAGAAATAAGGCTAGCAAAGAGATCTACGAAACACAGATGTAACTCTGTGAGATGAATTCACAGAACACTAACCAGTTTCTCAGAAAGCTTCTTTCCAGATTTCATCTGAGGATATTTCCTTTTTCACCATAGCCTTCTATGGGCTTCCAAATATCACTTTGCCAATTCCACAAGAACTGTCTTAGGGAAAAGCTTCTTGAGGGGAAAGCTGTAACTCTGTGAGATGATTTCACAGAACACAAAGAAGTTTCTCAGAAAGCTTCTTTCTCTTTGTTATCGGAGCATATTTCCTTTGGCCCTATACTCTTCAAAGGGATCCGAAATATCTGTTCTCAGATTCCACAGAAATAAGGCTAGCAAAGAGATCCACGAAATACAGATATAACTCTGTGAGTAGAAGTCACACATAATACAGGAGTTTCTCAGAAAGCTTCTTTCCAGATTTCATCTGAGGATATTTCCTTTTTCACCATAGCCCTCTATGGGCTTCCAAATATCACTTTGCCAATTCCACAAGAACTGTCTTAGCGATAGGCTTCTTCAGGGGAAAGCTGTAACTCTGTGAGATGATTTCACAGAACACAAAGAAGTTTCTCAGAAAGCTTCTTTCTCTTTGATATCGGAGGATATTTCCTTTGGCCCTGTAGTCTTCAAAGGGATCCGAAATATCTGTTCTCAGATTCCACAGAAATAAGGCTAGCAGAGACATCTACGAAACAAAGATGTAACTCTGTGAGATGAATTCAGAGAACACTAAGCAGTTTCTCAGAAAGCTTCTTTCCAGATTTCATCTGAGGATATTTCCTTTTTCACCATAGCCCTCTATGGGCTTCCAAATATCACTTTGCCAATTCCACAAGAACTGTCTTAGCGAAAGGCTTCTTCGGGGAAAGCTGTAACTCTGTGAGATGATTTCACAGAACACAAAGAAGTTTCTCAGAAAGATTCTTTCTCTTTGTTATCGGAGGATAATTCCTTTGACTCTATAGTCTTCAAAGGGATCCGTAATATCTGTTCTCAGATTCCACAGAAATAAGGCTACCAAAGAGATCTACGAAACACAGATGTAACTCTGTGAGATGAATTCACAGAACACTAAGCAGTTTCTCAGAAAGATTCTTTCCAGTTTTCATCTGAGGACATTTCCTTTTTCACCATAGCCCTCTATGGGCTTCCAAATATCACTTTGCCAATTTCACAACAACTGTCTTAGAGAAAGGATTCTTGAGGGGAAAGCTGTATAACTCTGTGAGATGATTTCACAGAATACAAAGAAGCTTCTCAGAAAGCTTCTTTCTCTTTGTTATCGGAGCATATTTCCTTTGGCCCTATAGTCTTCAAAGGGATCCGAAATATCTGTTCTCAGATTCCACAGAAATAAGGCTAGCAAAGAGATCTACGAAACACAGATGTAACTCTGTGAGATGAATTCACAGAACACTAAGCAGTTTCTCAGAAAGCTTCTTTCCAGATTTCATCTGAGGATATTTCCTTTTTCACCATAGCCCTCTAGGGGCTTCCAAATATCACTTTGCCAGTTCCACAAGAATTGTCTTAGCGAAAAGCTTCTTGAGGGGAAAGCTGTAACTCTGTGAGTTGATTTCACAGAACACAAAGAAGTTTCTCAGAAAGCTTCTTTCTCTTTTTTATCGCAGCTTATTTCCTTTGGCCCTATAGTCTTCAAAGGGATCCGAAATATCTGTTCTCAGATTCCACAGAAATAAGGCTAGCAAAGAGATCTACGAAACACAGATGTAACTCTGTGAGTGGAAGTCACACATCACAGAGGAGTTTCTCAGAAAGCTTCTTTCCAGATTTCATCTGAGGATATTTCCTTTTTCACCATAGCCCTCTATGGGCTTCCAAATATCACTTTGCAAATTCCACAAGAACTGTCTTTGCGAAAGGCTTCTTTAGGGGAAAGCTGTAACTCTGTGAGATGATTTCACAGAACACAAAGAAGTTTCTCAGAAAGCTTCTTTCTCTTTGTTACCGGAGGATATTTCCTTTGGCCCTATAGTCTTCAAAGGGATCCGAAATATCTGTTCGCAGATTCCACAGAAATAAGGCTAGCAAAGAGATCTACGAAACACAGATGTAACTCTGTGAAATGAATTCACAGAACACTAAGCAGTTTCTCAGAAAGCTTCTTTCCAGATTTCATCTGAGGATATTTCCTTTTTCACCATAGCCCTCTATGGGGTTCCAAATATCACTTTGCCAGTTTCACAACAACTGTCTTAAAGAAAGGCTTCTTGAGGGGAAAGCTGTATAACTCTGTGAGATGATTTCACAGAACAAAAAGAAGTTTCTCAGAAAGCTTCTTTCTCTTTGTTATCGGAGGATATTTCCTTTGGCCCTATAGTCTTCAAAGAGATCCGAAATATCTGTTCTCAGATTCCACAGAAATAAGGCTAGCAAAGAGATCTACGAAACACAGATGTAACTCTCTGAGATGAATTCACAGAACACTAAGCAGTTTCTCTGAAAGCTTCTTTCCAGATTTCATCTGAGGATATTTCCTTTTTCACCATAGCCCTCTATGGGCTTCCAAATATCACTTTGCCAATTCCACAAGAACTGTCTTAGCGAAAGGCTTCTTGAGGGGAAAGCTGTAACTCTGTGAGATGATTTCACAGAACACAAAGAAGTTTCTCAGAAAGCTTCTTTCTCTTTGTTATCGGAGGATATTTCCTTTGGCCCTATAGTCTTCAAAGGGATCCGAAATATCTGTTCTCAGATTCCACAGAAATAAGGCTAGCAAAGAGATCTACGAAACACAGATGTAACTCTGTGAGATGAATTGACAGAACACTAAGCAGTTTCTCAGAAAGCTTCTTTCCAGATTTCATCTGAGGATATTTCCTTTTTCACCATAGCCCTCTATGGGCTTCCAAATATCACTTTGCCAATTCCACAAGAACTGTCTTCGCGAAAGGCTTCTTGAGGGGAAAGCTGTAACTCTGTGAGATGATTTCACAGAACACAAAGAAGTTTCTCAGAAAGCTTCTTTCTCTTTGTTATCGGAGGATATTTCCTTGGGCCCTATAGTCTTCAAAGGGATCCGAAATATCTGTTCTCAGATTCCACAGAAAGAAGGCTAGCAAAGAGATCTACGAAACACAGATGTAACTCTGTTAGATGAATTCACAGAACACTAAGTAGTTTCTCAGAAAGCTTCTTTCCAGATTTCATCTGAGGATATTTCCTTTTTCACCATAGCCCTCTATGGGCTTCCAAATATCACTTTGCCAATTCCACAAGAACTGTCTTCGCGAAAGGCTTCTTGAGGGGAAAGCTGTAACTCTGTGAGATGATTTCACAGAACACAAAGAAGTTTCTCAGAAAGCTTCTTTCTCTTTGTTATCGGAGGATATTTCCTTTGGCCCTATAGTCTTCAAAGGGATCCGAAATATCTGTTCTCAGATTCCACAGAAATAAGGCTAGCAAAGAGATCTACGAAACACAGATGTAACTCTGTGAGATGAATTCACAGAACACTAAGCAGTTTCTCAGAAAGCTTCTTTCCAGATTTCATCTGAGGATATTTGCTTTTTCACCATAGCCCTCTATGGGCTTCCAAATATCACTTTGCCAATTCCACAAGAACTGTCTTTGCGAAAGTCTTCTTCAGGGGAAAGCTGTAACTCTGTGAGATGATTTCACAGAACACAAAGAAGTTTCTCAGAAAGCTTCTTTCTCTTTGTTATAGGAGCATATTTCCTTTGGCCCTATAGTCTTCAAAGAGATCCGAAATATCTGTTCTCAGATTCCACAGAAATAAGGCTAGCAAAGAGATCTACGAAACACAGATGTAACTCTCTGAGATGAATTCACAGAACACTAAGCAGTTTCTCAGAAAGCTTCTTTCCCGATTTCATCTGAGGATATTTCCTTTTTCAACATAGCCCTCTCTGGGCTTCCAAATATCACTTTGCCAATTTCACAAGAACTGTCTTCGCAAAAGGCTTCTTGAGGGGAAAGCTGTAACTCTGTGAGATGATTTCACAGAACACAAAGAAGTTTCTCAGAAAGCTTCTTTCTCTTTGTTATCGGAGGATATTTCCTTTGGCCCTATAGTATTCAAAGGGATCCGAAATATCTGTTCTCAGATTCCACAGAAATAAGGCTAGCAAAGAGATCTACGAAACACAGATGTAACTCTGTGAGTGGAAGTCACACATCACAGAGGAGTTTCTCAGAAAGCTTCTTTCCAGATTTCATCTGAGGATATTTCCTTTTTCACCATAGCCCTCTATGGGCTTCCAAATATCACTTTGCCAATTCCACAAGAACTGTCTTAGCGAAAGGCTTCTTGAGGGGAAAGCTGTAACTCTGTGAGATGATTTCACAGAACACAAAGAAGTTTCTCAGAAAGCTTCTTTCTCTTTGTTATCGGAGGATATTTCCTTTGGCCCTGTAGTCTTCAAAGGGATCCGAAATAACTGTTCGCAGATTCCACAGAAATAAGGCTAGCAAGAGATCTACGAAACACAGATGTAACTCTGTGAGATGAATTCACAGAACACTAAGCAGTTTCTCAGAAAGCTTCTTTCCAGATTTCATCTGAGGATATTTCCTTTTTCACCATAGCCCTCTAAGGGCTTCCAAATATCACTTTGCCAATTCCACAAGAACTGTCTTAGCGAAAGGCTTCTTCAGGGAAAGCTGTAACTCGGTGAGATGATTTCACAGAACACAAAGAAGTTTCTCAGAACGCTTCTTTCTCTTTGTTATCGGAGGATATTTCCTTTGGCCCTATAGTCTTCAAAGGGATCCGAAATATCTGTTCTCAGATTCCACAGAAATAAGGCTAGCAAAGAGATCTACGAACCACAGATGTAACTCTGTGAGATGAATTCACAGAACACTAAGCAGTTTCTCAGAAAGCTTCTTTCCAGATTTCATCTGAGGATATTTCCTTTTACACCATAGCCCTCTATGGGCTTCCAAATATCACTTTGCCAATTCCAGAAGAACTGTCTTCGTGAAAGGCTTCTTGAGGGGAAAGCTGTAACTCTGTGAGATGATTTCACAGAACACAAAGAAGTTTCTCAGAAAGCTTCTTTCTCTTTATTATCGGAGGATATTTCCTTTGGCCCTATAGTCTTCAAAGGGATCCGAAATATCTGTTCTCAGATTCCACAGAAATAAGTCTAGCAAAGAGATCTACGAAACACAGATGTAACTCTGTGAGTGGAATTCACATATCACAGAGGAGTTTCTCAGAAAGCTTCTTTCCAGATTTCATCTGAGGATATTTCCTTTTTCACCATAGCCCTCTATGGGCTTCCAAATATCACTTTGCCAATTCCACAAGAACTGTCTTAGCGAAAGGCTTCTTGAGGGGAAAGCTGTAACTCTGTGAGATGATTTCACAGAACACAAAGATGTTTCTCAGAAAGCTTCTTTCTCTTTGTCATCGCAGGATATTTCCTTTGGTCCTGTAGTCTTCAAAGGGATCCGAAATAACTGCTCGCAGATTCCACAGAAATAAGGCTAGCAAAGAGATCTACGAAACACAGATGTAACTCTGTGAGATGAATTCACAGAACACTAAGCAGTATCTCAGAAAGCTTCTTTCCAGATTTCATCTGAGGATATTTCGTTTTCACCATAGCCCTCTATGGGCTTCCAAATATCACTTTGCCATTTCCACAAGAACTGTCTTAGCGAAAGGCTTCTTCGGGGAAAGCTGTAACTCTGTGAGATGATTTCACAGAACACAAAGAAGTTTCTCAGAAAGCTTCTTTCTCTTTGTTATCGTAGGATGTTTCCTTTGGCCCTATAGTCTTCAAAGGGATGCGAAATTTCTGTTCTCAGATTCCACAGAAATAAGGCTAGCAAAGAGAACAACGAAACACAGATGTAACTCTGTGAGATGAATTTACAGAACACTAAGGAGTTTCTCAGAAAGCTTCTTTCCAGATTTCATCTGAGGATATTTCCTTTTTCACCATAGCCCTCTATGGGCTTCCAAATATCACTTTGCCAATTCCACAAGAACTGTCTTCGCGAAAGCCTTCTTCAGGGGAAAGCTGTAACTCTGTGAGATGATTTCACAGAACACAAAGAAGTTTCTCAGAAAGCTTCTTTCTCTTTGTTATCGGAGGATATTTCCTTTGGCCCTATAGTCTTCAAAGGGATCCGAAATATCTGTTCTCAGATTTCACAGAAATAAGGCTAGCAAAGAGATCTACGAAACACAGATGTAACTCTGTGAGATGAATTCACAGAACACTAAGCAGTTTCTCAGAAAGCTTCTTTCCAGATTTCATCTGAGGATATTTCCTTTTTCACCATAGCCCTCTATGGGCTTCCAAATATCACTTTGCCAATTCCACAAGAACTATCTTAGCGAAAGTCTTCTTCAGTGGAAAGCTGTAACTCTGTGAGATGATTTCACAGAACACAAAGAAGTTTCCCAGAAAGCTTCTTTCTCTTTGTTATTGGAGCATATTTCCTTTGGCCCTACAGTCTTCAAAGGGATCCGAAATATCTGTTCTCAGATTCCACAGAAATAAGGCTAGCAAAGAGATCTACGAAACACAGATGTAACGCTGTGAGATGAATTCACAGAACACTAAGCAGTTTCTCAGAAAGCTTCTTTCCAGATTTCATCTGAGGATATTTCCTTTTTCACCATAGCCCTCTATGGGCTTCCAAATATCACTTTGCCAATTCCACAAGAACTGTCTTAGAGAAAGGCTTCTTGAGGGGAAAGCTGTAACTCTGTGAGATGATTTCACAGAACACAAAGAAGTTTCTCAGAAAGCTTCTTTCTCTTTGTTATCGGAGGATATTTCCTTTGGCCCTATAGTCTTCAAAGGGATCCGAAATATCTGTTCTCAGATTCCACGGAAATAAGGCTAGCAAAGAGATCTACGAAACACAGATATAACTCTGTGAGATGATTTCACAGCACACTAAGCAGTTTCTCAGAAAGCTTCTTTCCAGATTTCATCTGAGGATATTTCCTTTTTCACCATAGCCCTCTATGGGCTTCCAAATATCACTTTGCCAATTCCACAAGAACTGTCTTAGAGAAAGGATTCTTGAGGGGAAAGCTGTAACTCTGTGAGATGATTTCACAGAACACAAAGAAGTTTCTCAGAAAGCTTCTTTCTCTTTGTTATCGGAGGATATTTCCTTTGGCCCTATAGTCTTCAAAGGGATCCGAAATATCTGTTCTCAGATTCCACAGAAATAAGGCTAGCAAAGAGATCTACGAAACACAGATGTAAATCTGTGAGATGAATTCACAGAACACTAAGCAGTTTCTCAGAAAGCTTCTTTCCAGATTTCATCTGAGGATATTTCCTTTTTCACCATAGCCTTCTATGGGCTTCCAAATATCACTTTGCCAATTCCACAAGAACTGTCTTAGCGCAAAGCTTCTTGAGGGGAAAGCTGTAACTCTGTGAGATGATTTCACAGAACACAAAGAAGTTTCTCAGAAAGCTTCTTTCTCTTTGTTATCGGAGCATATTTCCTTTGGCCCTATACTCTTCAAAGGGATCCGAAATATCTGTTCTCAGATTCCACAGAAATAAGGCTAGCAAAGAGATCCACGAAATACAGATGTAACTCTGTGAGTAGAAGTCACACATAACACAGGAGTTTCTCAGAAAGCTTCTTTCCAGATTTCATCTGAGGATATTTCCTTTTTCACCATAGTCCTCTATGGGCTTCCAAATATCACTTTGCCAATTCCACAAGAACTGTCTTAGCGAAAGGCTTCTTCGGGGAAAGCTGTAACTCTGTGAGATGATTGCACAGAACACAAAGAAGTTTCTCAGAAAGATTCTTTCTCTTTGTTATCGGAGGATAATTCCTTTGGCCCTATACTCTTCAAAGGGATCCGTAATATCTGTTCTCAGATTCCACAGAAACAAGGCTAGCAAAGAGATCTACGAAACACAGATGTAACTCTGTGAGATGAATTCACAGAACACTAAGAATTTTCCCAGAAAGCTTCTTTCCAGATTTCATCTGAGGATATTTCCTTTTTCACCATAGCCCTCTATGGGCTTCCAAATATCACTTTGCCAATTCCACAAGAACTGTCTTAGCGAAAGGCTTCTTGAGAGGAAAGCTGTAACTCTGTGAGATGATTTCACAGAACACAAAGAAGTTTCTCAGAAAGCTTCTTTCTCTTTGTTATCGGAGGATATTTCCTTTGGCCCTATACTCTTCAAAGGGATCCGAAATAACTGTTCTCAGATTCCACAGAAATAAGGCTAGCAAAGAGATCTACGAAACACAGATGTAACTCTGTGAGATGAATTCACAGAACACTAAGCAGTTTCTCAGAAAGATTCTTTCCAGATTTCATCTGAGGATATTTCCTTTTTCACCATAGCTCTCTATGGGCTTCCAAATATCACTTTGCCAGTTCCACAAGAACTGTCTTAGCGAAAGGCTTCTTGAGGGGAAAGGTGTACCTCTGTGAGATGATGTCACAGAACACAAAGAAGTTTCTCAGAAAGCTTCTTTCTCCTTGTTATAGGAGCATATTTCGTATGGCCCTATACTCTTCAAAGGTATCCGAATATCTGTTCTCAGATTCCACAGAAATAAGGCTAGCAAAGAGATCTACTAAGCACAGTTGTAACTCTGTGAGATGAATTCACAGAACACTAAGCAGTTTCACAGAAAGCGTCTTTCCAGATTTCATCTGAGGTTATTTCCTTTTTCACCATAGCCCTCTATGGGCTTCCAAATATCACTTTGCCAATTCCACAAGAACTGTCATCGCGAAAGGCTTCTTGAGGGGAAAGCTGTAACTCTGTGAGATGATTTCACAGAACACAAAGAAGTTTCTCAGAAAGCTTCTTTCTCTTTGTTATCGGAGGATATTTCCTTGGGCCCTATAATCTTCAAAGGGATCCGAAATATCTGTTCTCAGATTCCACAGAAATAAGGCTAGCAAAGAGATCTACGAAACACAGATGTAACTCTGTGAGATGAATTCACAGAACACTAAGCAGTTTCTCAGAAAGCTTCTTTCCAGATTTCATCTGAGGATATTTCCTTTTTCACCATAGCCCTCTATGGGCTTCCAAATATCACTTTGCCAATTCCACAAGAACTGTCTTCGCGAAAGGCTTCTTGAGGGGAAAGCTGTAACTCTGTGAGAAGATTTCACAGAACACAAAGAAGTTTCTCAGAAAGCTTCTTTCTCTTTGTTATCGGAGGATGTTTCCTTTGGCCCTATAGTCTTCAAGGGATCCGAAATATCTGTTCTCAGATTCCACAGAAAGAAGGCTAGCAAAGAGCTCTACGAAACACAGATGTAACTCTGTGAGATGAATTCACAGAACACTAAGCAGTTTCTCAGAAAGCTTCTTTCCAGATTTCATCTGAGGATATTTCCTTTTTCACCATAGCCCTCTATGGGCTTCCAAATATCACTTTGCCAGTTCCACAAGAACTGTCTTCGCGAAAGGCTTCTTGAGGGGAAAGCTGTAACTCTGTGAGATGATTTCACAGAACACAAAGAAGTTTCTCAGAAAGCTTCTTTCTCTTTGTTATCGGAGGATATTTCCTTGGGCCCTATAGTCTTCAAAGGGATCCGAAATATCTGTTCTCAGATTCCACAGAAATAAGGCTAGCAAAGAGATCTACGAAACACAGATGTAACTCTGTGAGATGAATTCACAGAACACTAAGCAGTTTCTCAGAAAGCTTCTTTCCAGATTTCATCTGAGGATATTTCCTTTTTCACCATAGCCCTCTAAGGGCTTCCAAATATCACTTTGCCAATTCCACAAAAACTGTCTTCGCGAAAGGCTTCTTGAGAGGAAAGCTGTAACTCTGTGAGATGATTTCACAGAACACAAAGAAGTTTCTCAGAAAGCTTCTTTCTCTTTGTTATCGGAGGATATTTCCTTTGGCCCTGTAGTCTTCAACGGATCCGAAATATCTGTTCTCAGATTCCACAGAAAGAAGGCTAGCAAAGAGATCCACGAAAAACAGATGTAACTCTGTGAGTGGAAGTCACACATCACAGAGGAGTTTCTCAGAAAGCTTCTTTCCAGATTTCATCTGAGGATATTTCCTTTTTCACCGTAGCCCTCTATGGGCTTCCAAATATCACTTTGCCAATTCCACAAGAACTGTCTTAGCGAAAGGCTTCTTCAGGGGAAAGCTGTACCTCTGTGAGATGATTTCACAGAACACAAAGAAGTTTCTCAGAAAGCTTCTTTCTCTTTGTTATCGGAGGATATTTCCTTTGGCCCTATAGTCTTCAAAGGGATCCGAAATATCTGTTCTCAGATTCCACAGAAAGAGACGAGCAAAGAGATCTACGAAACACGGATGTAACTCTGTGAGATGAATTCACAGAACACTAAGCAGTTTCTCAGAAAGCTTCTTTCCAGATTTCATCTGAGGATATTTCCTTTTTCACCATAGCCCTCTATGGGCTTCCAAATATCACTTTGCCAATTCCACAAGAACTGTCTTAGCGAAAGGCTTCTTGAGGGGTAAGCTGTAACTCTGTGAGATGATTTCACAGAACACAAAGAAGTTTCTCAGAAAGCTTCTTTCTCTTTGTTATCGGAGGATATTTCCTTTGGCCCTATAGTCTTCAAAGGGATCCGAAATATCTGTTCTCAGATTCCACAGAAATAAGGCTAGCAAAGAGATCTACAAAACACAGATGTAACTCTGTGAGATGAATTCACAGAACACTAAGCAGTCTCTCAGAAAGCTTCTTTCCAGATTTCATCTGAGGATATTTCCTTTTTCACCATAGCCCTCTAAGGGCTTCCAAATATCACTTTGCCAGTTCCACAAGAACTCTCTTAGCGAAAAGCTTCTTGAGGGGAAAGCTGTAACTCTGTTAGATGACTTCACAGAACACAAAGAAGTTTCTCAGAAAGCTTCTTTCTCTTTGTTATCGGTGTATATTTCCTTTGGCCCTATAGTCTTCAAAGGGATCCGAATTATCTGTTCTCAGATTCCACAGAAATAACGCTAGCAAAGAGATCCACGAAATACAGATGTAACTCTGTGAGTGGAAGTCACACATCACAGTGGAGTTTCTCAGAAAGCTTCTTTCCAGATTTCATCTGAGGATATTTCCTTTTTCACCATAGCCCTCTTTGGGCTTCCAAATATCACTTTGCCAATTCCAAAAGAACTGTCTTAGCGAAAGGCTTCTTGAGGGGAAAGCTGAAACTCTGTGAGATGATTTCACGGAACACAAAGAAGTTTCTCAGAAATCTTCTTTCTCTTTGTTATCGGACGATATTTCCTTTGGCCCTATAGTCTTCAAAGGGATCCGAAATATCTGTTCTCAGATTCCACAGAAATAAGGCTAGCAAAGAGATCTACGAAACACAGATGTAACTCTGTGAGATGAATTCACAGAACACTAAGCAGTTTCTCAGAAAGCTTCTTTCCAGATTTCATCTGAGGATATTTCCTTTTTCACCACAGCCCTCTATGGGCTCCCAAATATCACTTTGCCAATTCCACAAGAACTGTCTTCGCGAAAGGCTTCTTGAGGGGAAAGCTGTAACTCTGTGAGATGATTTCACAGAACACAAAGAAGTTTCTCAGAAAGCTTCTTTCTCTTTGTTATCGGAGGATATTTCCTTTGGACCTATAGTCTTCAAAGGGATCCGAAATATCTGTTCTCAGATTCCACAGAAATAAGGCTAGCAAAGAGATCTACGAAACACAGATGTAACTCTGTGAGATGAATTCACAGAACACTAAGCAGTTTCTCAGAAAGCTTCTTTCCAGTTTTCATCTGAGGATATTTCCTATTTCACCCTAGCCCTCTATGGGCTTCCAAATATCACTTTGCTAGTTCCACAAGAACTGTCTTCGCGAAAGGCTTCTTGAGACGAAAGGTGTAACTCTGTGAGATGATTTCAAAGAACACAAAGAAGTTTCTCAGAAAGTTTCTTTCTCTTTGTTATCGGAGGATATTTCCTTTGGCTCTATAGTCTTCAAAGGGATCCGAAATATCTGTCTTCAGATTCCACAGAAATAAGGCTAGCAAAGACATCTACGAAACACAGATGTAACTCGGTGAGATGAATTCACAGAACACTAAGCAGTTTCTCAGAAAGCTTCTTTCCAGATTTCATCTGAGGATATTTCCTTTTTCACCATAGCCCTCTATGGGCTTCCAAATATCACTTTGCCAATTCCACAAGAACTGTCTTAGCGAAAGGCTTCTTCAGGGGAAAGCTGTAACTCTGTGAGATGTTTTCACAGAACACCGAGAAGTTTCTCAGAAAGCTTCTTTCTCTTTTTTATCGGAGGATATTTCCTTTGGCCCTATAGTCTTCAAAGGGATCCGAAATATCTGTTCTCTGATTCCACAGAAATAAGGCTAGCAAGGAGATCTACGAAACAGAAATGTAACTCTGTGAGATGAATTCACAGAACACTAAGCAGTTTCTCAGAAAGCTTCTTTTAAGATTTCATGTGAGGATATTTCCTTTTTCACCCTAGCCCTCTATGGGCTTCTAAATATCACTTTGCCAGTTCCACAAGAACTGTCTGAGCGAAAGGCTTCTTGAGAAGAAAGGTGTAACTCTGTGAGATGATTTCACAGACACAAAGAAGTTTCTCAGAAAGCTTCTTTCTCTTTGTTATAGGAGCATATTTCCTTTGGCCCTATACTCTTCAAAGGGATCCGAAATATCTGTTCTAAGATTCCACAGAAATAAGGCTAGCAAAGAGATCTATGAAACACAGATGTAACTCTGTGAGATGAATTCACAGAACACTAAGCAGTTTCTCAGAAAGCTTCTTTCCAGATTTCATCTGAGGATATTTCCTTTTTCACCATAGCCCTCTATGGGCTTCCAAATATCACTTTGCCAATTCCAAAAGAACTGTCTTAGCGAAAAGCTTCTTGAGGGTAAAGCTGTAACTCTGTGAGATGATTTCACAGAACACAAAGAAGTTTCTCAGAAAGCTTCTTTCTCTTTGTTATCAGAGCATATTTCCTTTGGCCCTATAGTCTTCAAAGGGATCCGAAATATCTGTTCTCAGATTCCACAGAAATAAGGCTAGCAAAGAGATCTACAAAACACAGATGTAACTCTGTGAGATGAATTCACAGAACACTAAGCAGTTTCTCAGAAAGCTTCTTTCCAGATTTCATCTGAGGATATTTCCTTTTTCACGATAGCCCTCTATGGGCTTCCAAATATCACTTTGCCAATTCCTCAAGAACTGTCTTCGCGAAAGGCTTCTTGAGGGGAAAGCTGCAACTCTGTGAGATGATTTCTCAGAACACAAAGAAGTTTCTCTGAAAGCTTCTTTCTCTTTGTTATCGGAGGATATTTCCTTTGGCCCTATAGTCTTCAAAGGGATCCGAAATATCTGTTCTCAGATTCCACAGAAATAAGGCTAGCAAAGAGATCCACGAAATACAGATGTAACTCTGGGAGTGGAAGTCACACATCACAGAGGAGTTTCTCAGAAAGCTTCTTTCCAGATTTCATCTGAGGATATTTCCTTTTTCACCATAGCCCTCTATGGGCTTCCAAATATCACTTTGCCAATTCCACAAGAACTGTCTTCGCGAAAGGCTTCTTGAGGGGAAAGCTGTAACTCTGTGAGATGATTTCACAGAACACAAAGAAGTTTCTCAGAAAGCTTCTTTCTCTTTGTTATCGGAGGTTATTTCCTTTGGCCCTATAGTCTTCAAAGGGATCCGAAATATCTGTTCTCAGATTCCACAGAAATAAGGCTAGCAAAGAGATCTACGAAACACAGATGTAACTCTGTGAGATGAATTCACAGAACACTAAGCAGTTTCTCAGAAAGCTTCTTTCCAGATTTCATCTGAGGATATTTCCTTTTTCACCATAGCCCTCTATGGGCTTCCAAATATCACTTTGCCAATTCCACAAGATCTGTCTTAGCGAAAGGCTTCTTCAGGGGAAAGCTGTAACTCTGTGAGATGATTTCGCAGAACACAAAGACGTTTCTCAGAAAGCTTCTTTCTCTTTGTTATAGGAGCATATTTCCTTTGGCCCTATACTCTTCAAAGGGATCCGAAATATCTGTTCTCAGATTCCACAAAATAAGGCTAGCAAAGAGATGTACGAAACACAGATGTAACTCTGTGAGATGAATTCACAGAACACTAAGCAGTTTCTCAGAAAGCTTCTTTCCAGATTTCATCTGAGGATATTTCCTTTTTCACCGTAGCCCTCTATGGGCTTCCAAATATCACTTTGCCAATTCCAAAAGAACTGTCTTCGCGAAAGGCTTCTTGAGGGGAAAGCTGTAACTCTGTGAGATGATTTCACAGAACACAAAGAAGTTTCTCAGAAAGCTTCTTTCTCTTTGTTATCGCAGGATATTTCCTTTGGCCCTATAGTCTTCAAAGGGATCCGAAATATCTGTTCTCAGATTCCACAGAAATAAGGCTAGCAAAGAGATCTACGAAACACAGATGTAACTCTGTGAGCTGAATTCACAGAACACTAAGCAGTTTCTCAGAAAGCTTCTTTCCAGATTTCATCTGAGGATATTTCCTTTTTCACCATAGCCCTCTATGGGCTTCCAAATATCACTTTGCCAATTCCACAAGAACTGTCTTAGCGTAAGGCTTCTACAGGGGAAAGCTGTAACTCTGTGAGATGATTTCACAGAACACAAAGAAGTTTCTCAGAAAGCTTCTTTCTCTTTGTTATCGGAGCATATTTCCTTGGGCCCTATAGTCTTCAAAGGGATCCGAAATATCTGTTCTCAGATTCCACAGAAATAAGGCTAGCAACGAGATCCACGAAATAAAGATGTAACTCTGTGAGTGGAAGTCACACATCACAGAGGAGTTTCTCAGAAAGCTTCTTTCCAGATTTCATCTGAGGATATTTCCTTTTTCACCATAGCCCTCTATGGGCTTCCAAATATCACTTTGCCAATTCCACAAGAACTGTCTTAGCGAAAGGCTTCTTGAGGGGAAAGCTGTAACTCTGTGAGATGATTTCACAGAACACAAAGAAGTTTCTCAGAAAGCTTCTTTCTCTTTGCTATCGGAGGATATTTCCTTTGGCCCTATAGTCTTCAAAGGGATCCGAAATATCTGTTCTCAGATTCCACAGAAATAAGGCTAGCAAAGAGATCTACGAAACACAGATGTAACTCTGTGAGATGAATTCACAGAACACTAAGCAGTTTCTCAGAAAGCTTCTTTCCAGATTTCATCTGAGGATATTTCCTTTTTCACCATAGACCTCTAAGGGCTTCCAAATATCACTTTGCCAATTCCACAAGAACTGTCTTCGCGAAAGGCTTCTTGAGGGGAAAGCTGTAACTCTGTGAGATGATTTCACAGAACACAAAGAAGTTTCTCAGAAAGCTTCTTTCTCTTTGTTATCGAAGGATATTTCCTTTGGCCCTATAGTCTTCAAAGGGATCCGAAATATCTGTTCTCAGATTCCACAGAAATAAGGCTAGCAAAGAGATCTACGAAACACAGATGTAACTCTGTGAGATGAATTCACAGAACACTAAGCAGTTTCTCAGAAAGCTTCTTTCCAGATTTCATCTGAGGATATTTTCTTTTTCACCATAGCCCTCTATGGGCTTCCAAATATCACCTTGCCAGTTACACAAGAACTGTCTTAGCGAAAGGCTTCTGGAGACGAAAGGTGTAACTCTGTGAGATTATTTCACAGAACACAAAGAAGTTTCTCAGAAAGCTTCTTTCTCTTTGTTATATGAGCATATTTCCTTTGGCCCTATACTCTTCAAAGTGATCCGAAATATCTGTTCTCAGATTCCACAGAAATAAGGCTAGCAAAGATATCTACGGAACACAGATGTAACTCTGTGAGATGAATTCACAGAACACTAAGCAGTTTCACAGAACGCGTCTTTCCAGATTTCATCTGAGGATATTTCCTTTTTCACCATAGCCCTCTATGGGCTTCCAAATATCTCTTTGCCAATTCCAAAAGAACTGCCTTAGCGAAAAGCTTCTTGAGGGGAAAGCTGTAACTCTGTGAGATGATTTCACAGAACACAAAGAAGTTTCTCAGAAAGTTTCTTTCTCTTTGTTATAGGAGCATATTTCCTTTGGCCCTATAGTCTTCAAAGGGATCTGAAATATCTGTTCTCAGATTCCACAGAAATAAGGCTAGCAAAGAGATCTGCGAAACACAGATGTAACTCTGTGAGATGAATTCACAGAACACTAAGCAGTTTCTCAGAAAGCTTCTTTCCAGATTTCATCTGAGGATATTTCCTTTTTCACCATAGCCCTCTATGGGCTTCCAAATATCACTTTGCCAATTCCACAAGAACTGTCTTCGCGAAAGGCTTCTTGAGGGGAAAGCTGTAACTCTGTGAGATGATTTCAAAGAACACAAAGAAGTTTCTCAGAAAGTTTCTTTCTCTTTGTTATCGGAGGATATTTCCTTTGGCTCTATAGTCTTCAAAGGGATCCGAAATATCTGTCTTCAGATTCCACAGAATTAAGGCTAGCAAAGACATCTACGAAACACAGATGTAACTCTGTGAGATGAATTCACAGAACACTAAGCAGTTTCTCAGAAAGCTTCTTTCCAGATTTCATCTGAGGATATTTCCTTTTTCACCATAGCCCTCTATGGGCTTCCAAATATCACTTTGCCAATTCCACAAGAACTGTCTTAGCGAAAGGCTTCTTCAGGGGAAAGCTGTAACTCTGTGAGATGATTTCACAGAACACCGAGAAGTTTCTCAGAAAGCTTCTTTCTCTTTTTTATCGGAGGATATTTCCTTTGGCCCTATAGTCTTCAAAGGGATCCGAAATATCTGTTCTCTGATTCCACAGAAATAAGGCTAGCAAGGAGATCTACGAAACAGAGATGTAACTCTGTGAGATGAATTCACAGAACACTAAGCAGTTTCTCAGAAAGCTTCTTTTAAGATTTCATGTGAGGATATTTCCTTTTTCACCCTAGCCCTCTATGGGCTTCTAAATATCACTTTGCCAGTTCCACAAGAACTGTCTGAGCGAAAGGCTTCTTGAGAAGAAAGGTGTAACTCTGTGAGATGATTTCACAGACACAAAGAAGTTTCTCAGAAAGCTTCTTTCTCTTTTTTATAGGAGCATATTTCCTTTGGCCCTATACTCTTCAAAGGGATCCGAAATATCTGTTCTAAGATTCCACAGAAATAAGGCTAGCAAAGAGATCTATGAAACACAGATGTAACTCTGTGAGATGAATTCACAGAACACTAAGCAGTTTCTCAGAAAGCTTCTTTCCAGATTTCATCTGAGGATATTTCCTTTTTCACCATAGCCCTCTATGGGCTTCCAAATATCACTTTGCCAATTCCAAAAGAACTGTCTTAGCGAAAAGCTTCTTGAGGGTAAAGCTGTAACTCTGTGAGATGATTTCACAGAACACAAGGAAGTTTCTCAGAAAGCTTCTTTCTCTTTGTTATCAGAGCATATTTCCTTTGGCCCTATAGTCTTCAAAGGGATCCGAAATATCTGTTCTCAGATTCCACAGAAATAAGGCTAGCAAAGAGATCTACAAAACACAGATGTAACTCTGTGAGATGAATTCACAGAACACTAAGCAGTTTCTCAGAAAGCTTCTTTCCAGATTTCATCTGAGGATATTTCCTTTTTCACCATAGCCCTCTATGGGCTTCCAAATATCACTTTGCCAATTCCACAAGAACTGTCTTCGCGAAAGGCTTCTTGAGGGGAAAGCTGCAACTCTGTGAGATGATTTCTCAGAACACAAAGAAGTTTCTCAGAAAGCTTCTTTCTCTTTGTTATCGGAGGATATTTCCTTTGGCCCTATAGTCTTCAAAGGGATCCGAAATATCTGTTCTCAGATTCCACAGAAATAAGGCTAGCAAAGAGATCCACGAAATACAGATGTAACTCTGGGAGTGGAAGTCACACATCACAGAGGAGTTTCTCAGAAAGCTTCTTTCCAGATTTCATCTGAGGATATTTCCTTTTTCACCATAGCCCTCCATGGGCTTCCAAATATCACTTTGCCAATTCCACAAGAACTGTCTTCGCGAAAGGCTTCTTGAGGGGAAAGCTGTAACTCTGTGAGATGATTTCACAGAACACAAAGAAGTTTCTCAGAAAGATTCTTTCTCTTTGTTATCGGAGGTTATTTCCTTTGGCCCTATAGTCTTCAAAGGGATCCGAAATATCTGTTCTCAGATTCCACAGAAATAAGGCTAGCAAAGAGATCTACGAAACACAGATGTAACTCTGTGAGATGAATTCACAGAACACTAAGCAGTTTCTCAGAAAGCTTCTTTCCAGATTTCATCTGAGGATATTTCCTTTTTCACCATAGCCCTCTATGGGCTTCCAAATATCACTTTGCCAATTCCACAAGATCTGTCTTAGCGAAAGGCTTCTTCAGGGGAAAGCTGTAACTCTGTGAGATGATTTCGCAGAACACAAAGACGTTTCTCAGAAAGCTTCTTTCTCTTTGTTATAGGAGCATATTTCCTTTGGCCCTATACTCTTCAAAGGGATCCGAAATATCTGTTCTCAGATTCCACAAAATAAGGCTAGCAAAGAGATGTACGAAACACAGATGTAACTCTGTGAGATGAATTCACAGAACACTAAGCAGTTTCTCAGAAAGCTTCTTTCCAGATTTCATCTGAGGATATTTCCTTTTTCACCGTAGCCCTCTATGGGCTTCCAAATATCACTTTGCCAATTCCAAAAGAACTGTCTTCGCGAAAGGCTTCTTCAGGGGAAAGCTGTAACTCTGTGAGATGATTTCACAGAACACAAAGAAGTTTCTCAGAAAGCTTCTTTCTCTTTGTTATCGGAGCATATTTCCTTGGGCCCTATAGTCTTCAAAGTGATCCGAAATATCTGTTCTCAGATTCCACAGAAATAAGGCTAGCAACGAGATCCACGAAATAAAGATGTAACTCTGTGAGTGGAAGTCACACATCACAGAGGAGTTTCTCAGAAAGCTTCTTTCCAGATTTCATCTGAGGATATTTCCTTTTTCACCATAGCCCTCTATGGGCTTCCAAATATCACTTTGCCAATTCCACAAGAACTGTCTTAGCGAAAGGTTTCTTGAGGGGAAAGCTGTAACTCTGTGAGATGATTTCACAGAACACAAAGAAGTTTCTCAGAAAGCTTCTTTCTCTTTGCTATCGGAGGATATTTCCTTTGGCCCTCTAGTCTTCAAAGGGATCCGAAATATCTGTTCTCAGATTCCACAGAAATAAGGCTAGCAAAGAGATCTACGGAACACAGATGTAACTCTGTGAGATGAATTCACAGAACACTAAGCAGTTTCACAGAAAGCGTCTTTCCAGATTTCATCTGAGGATATTTCCTTTTTCACCATAGCCCTCTATGGGCTTCCAAATATCACTTTGCCAATTCCAAAAGAACTGCCTTAGCGAAAAGCTTCTTGAGGGGAAAGCTGTAACTCTGTGAGATGATTTCACAGAACACAAAGAAGTTTCTCAGAAAGTTTCTTTCTCTTTGTTATAGGAGCATATTTCCTTTGGCCCTATAGTCTTCAAAGGGATCTGAAATATCTGTTCTCAGATTCCGCAGAAATAAGGCTAGCAAAGAGATCTACGAAACACAGATGTAACTCTGTGAGATGAATTCACAGAACACTAAGCAGTTTCTCAGAAAGCTTCTTTCCAGATTTAATCTGAGGATATTTCCTTTTTCACCATAGCCCTCTATGGGCTTCAAAATATCACTTTGCCAGTTCCAAAAGAACTGTCTTAGCGAAAGGCTTCTTGAGGGGAAAGCTGTAACTCTGTGAGATGATTTCACAGAACACAAAGAAGTTTCTCAGAAAGCTTCTTTCTCTTTGTTATCGGAGCATATTTCCTTTGGCCCTATAGTCTTCAAAGGGATCCGAAATATCTGTTCTCAGATTCCACAGAAATAAGGCTAGCAAAGATATCTACGTAACACAGATGTAACTCTGTGAGATGAATTCACAGAACACTAAGCAGTTTCTCAGAAAGCTTCTTTCCAGATTTCATCTGAGGATATTTCCTTTTTCACCATAGCCCTCTATGGGCTTCCAAATATCACTTTTCCAATTCCACAAGAACTGTCTTAGCGTAAGGCTTCTTGAGGGGAAAGCTGTAACTCTGTGAGATGATTTCACAGAACACAAAGAAGTTTCTCAGAAAGCTTCTTTCTCTTTGTTATCGGAGGATATTTCCTTTGGCCCTATAGTCTTCAAAGGGATCCGAAATATCTGTTCTCAGATTCCACAGAAATAAGGCTAGCAAAGAGATCTACGAAACACAGATGTAACTCTGTGAGATGAATTCACAGAACACTAAGCAGTTTCTCAGAAAGCTTCTTTCCAGATTTCATCTGAGGATATTTCCTTTTTCACCATAGCCCTCTATGGGCTTCCAAATATCACTTTGCCAATTCCACAAGAACTGTCTTAGCGAAAGGCTTCTACAGGGGAAAGCTGTAACTCTGTGAGATGATTTCACAGAACACAAAGAAGTTTCTCAGAAAGCTTCTTTCTCTTTGTTATAGGAGCATATTTCCTTTGGCCCTATAGTCTTCAAAGGGATCCGAAATATCTGTTCTCAGATTCCACAGAAATAAGGCTATCAAAGAGATCCACGAAATAAAGATGTAACTCTGTGAGTGGAAGTCACGCATCACAGAGGAGTTTCTCAGAAAGCTCCTTTCCAGATTTCATTTGAGGATATTTCCTTTTTCACCATAGCCCTCTATGGGCTTCCAAATATCACTTTGCCAATTCCACAAGAACTGTCTTAGCGAAAGGCTTCTTCAGGGGAAAGCTGTAACTCTGTGAGATGATTTCACAGAACACAAAGAAGTTTCTCAGAAAGCTTCTTTCTCTTTGTTATCGGAGGATATTTCCTTTGGCCCTATAGTCTTCAAAGGGATCCGAAATATCTGTTCTCAGATTCCACAGAAATTAGGCTAGCAAAGAGATCTACGAAACACAGATGTAACTCTGTGAGATGAATTCAGAGAACACTAAGCAGTTTCTCAGAAAGCTTCTTTCCAGATTTCATCTGAGGATATTTCCTTTTTCACCATAGACCTCTAAGGGCTTCCAAATATCACTTTGCCAATTCCACAAGAACTGTCTTCGCGAAAGGCTTCTTGAGGGGAAAGCTGTAACTCTGTTAGATGATTTCACAGAACACAAAGAAGTTTCTCAGAAAGCTTCTTTCTCTTTGTTATCGAAGGATATTTCCTTTGGCCCTATAGTCTTCAAAGGGATCCGAAATATCTGTTCTCAGATTCCACAGAAATAAGGCTAGCAAAGAGATCTACGAAACACAGATGTAACTCTGTGAGATGAATTCACAGAACACTAAGCAGTTTCTCAGAAAGCTTCTTTCCAGATTTCACCTGAGGATATTTCCTTTTTCACCATAGCCCTCTATGGGCTTCCAAATATCACTTTTCCAATTCCACAAGAACTGTCTTAGCGTAAGGCTTCTTGAGGGGAAAGCTGTAACTCTGTGAGATGATTTCACAGAACACAAAGAAGTTTCTCAGAAAGCTTCTTTCTCTTTGTTATCGGAGGATATTTCCTTTGGCCCTATAGTCTTCAAAGGGATCCGAAATATCTGTTCTCAGATTCCACAGAAATAAGGCCAGCAAAGAGATTTACGAAACACAGATGTAACTCTGTGAGATGAATTCACAGAACACTAAGCAATTTCTCAGAAAGCTTCTTTCCAGATTTCATCTGAGGATATTTCCTTTTTCACCATAGACCTCTAAGGGCTTCCAAATATCACTTTGCGAATTCCACAAGAACTGTCTTCGCGAAAGGCTGCTTGAGGGGAAAGCTGTAACTCTGTGAGATGATTTCACAGAACACAAAGAAGTTTCTCAGAAAGCTTCTTTCTCTTTGTTATCGGAGGATATTTCCTTTGGCCCTATAGTCTTCAAAGGGATCCGAAATATCTGTTCTCAGATTCCACAGAAATAAGGCTAGCAAAGAGATCTACGAAACACAGATGTAACTCTGTGAGATGAATTCACAGAACACTAAGCAGTTTCTCAGAAAGCTTCTTTCCAGATTTCATCTGAGGATATTTCCTTTTTCACCATAGCCCTCTATGGGCTTCCAAATATCACTTTGCCAATTCCACAAGAACTGTCTTAGCGAAAGGCTTCTACAGGGGAAAGCTGTAACTCTGTGAGATGATTTCACAGAACACAAAGAAGTTTCTCAGAAAGCTTCTTTCTCTTTGTTATCGGAGCAAATTTCCTTTGGCCCTATAGTCTTCAAAGGGATCCGAAATATCTGTTCTCAGATTCCACAGAAATAAGGCTATCAAAGAGATCCACGAAATAAAGATGTAACTCTGTGAGTGGAAGTCACGCATCACAGAGGAGTTTCTCAGAAAGCTCCTTTCCAGATTTCATTTGAGGATATTTCCTTTTTCACCATAGCCCTCTATGGGCTTCCAAATATCACTTTGCCAATTCCACAAGAACTGTCTTAGCGAAAGGCTTCTTCAGGGGAAAGCTGTAACTCTGTGAGATGATTTCACAGAACACAAAGAAGTTTCTCAGAAAGCTTCTTTCTCTTTGTTATCGGAGGATATTTCCTTTGGCCCTATAGTCTTCAAAGGGATCCGAAATATCTGTTCTCAGATTCCACAGAAATAAGGCTAGCAAAGAGATCTACGAAACACAGATGTAACTCTGTGAGATGAATTCAGAGAACACTAAGCAGTTTCTCAGAAAGCTTCTTTCCAGATTTCATCTGAGGATATTTCCTTTTTCACCATAGACCTCTAAGGGCTTCCAAATATCACTTTGCCAATTCCACAAGAACTGTCTTGGCGAAAGGCTTCTTGAGGGGAAAGCTGTAACTCTGTTAGATGATTTCACAGAACACAAAGAAGTTTCTCAGAAAGCTTCTTTCTCTTTGTTATCGAAGGATATTTCCTTTGGCCCTATAGTCTTCAAAGGGATCCGAAATATCTGTTCTCAGATTCCACAGAAATAAGGCTAGCAAAGAGATCTACGAAACACAGATGTAACTCTGTGAGATGAATTCACAGAACACTAAGCAGTTTCTCAGAAAGCTTCTTTCCAGATTTCATCTGAGGATATTTCCTTTTTCACCATAGCCCTCTATGGGCTTCCAAATATCACTTTGCCAGTTACACAAGAACTGTCTTAGCGAAAGGCTTCTGGAGACGAAAGGTGTAACTCTGTGAGATTATTTCATAGAACACAAAGAAGTTTCTCAGAAAGCTTCTTTCTCTTTGTTATAGGAGCATATTTCCTTTGGCCCAATACTCTTCAAAGGGATCCGAAATATCTGTTCTCAGTTTCCACAGAAATAAGGCTAGCAAAGAGATCTACGAAACACAGATGTAACTCTATGAGATGAATTCACAGAACACTAAGCAGTTTCACAGAAAGCGTCTTTCCAGATTTCATCTGAGGATATTTCCTTTTTCACCATAGCCCTCTATGGGCTTCCAAATATCACTTTGCCAATTCCAAAAGAACTGCCTTAGCGAAAAGCTTCTTGAGGGGAAAGCTGTAACTCTGTGAGATGATTTCACAGAACACAAAGAAGTTTCTCAGAAAGCTTCTTTCTCTTTGTTATCGGAGCATATTTCCTTTGGCCCTATAGTCTTCAAAGGGATCCGAAATATCTGTTGTCAGATTCCACAGAAATAAGGCTAGCAAAGAGATCCACGAAATACAGATGTAACTCTGTGAGTGGAAGTCACGCATCACAGAGGAGTTTCTCAGAAAGCTCCTTTCCAGATTTCATTTGAGGATATTTCCTTTTTCACCATAGCCCTCTATGGGCTTCCAAATATCACTTTGCCAATTCCACAAGAACTGTCTTAGCGAAAGGCTTCTTCAGGGGAAAGCTGTAACTCTGTGAGATGATTTCACAGAACACAAAGAAGTTTCTCAGAAAGCTTCTTTCTCTTTGTTATCGGAGGATATTTCCTTTGGCCCTATAGTCTTCAAAGGGATCCGAAATATCTGTTCTCAGATTCCACAGAAATTAGGCTAGCAAAGAGATCTACGAAACACAGATGTAACTCTGTGAGATGAATTCAGAGAACACTAAGCAGTTTCTCAGAAAGCTTCTTTCCAGATTTCATCTGAGGATATTTCCTTTTTCACCATAGACCTCTAAGGGCTTCCAAATATCACTTTGCCAATTCCACAAGAACTGTCTTCGCGAAAGGCTTCTTGAGGGGAAAGCTGTAACTCTGTTAGATGATTTCACAGAACACAAAGAAGTTTCTCAGAAAGCTTCTTTCTCTTTGTTATCGAAGGATATTTCCTTTGGCCCTATAGTCTTCAAAGGGATCCGAAATATCTGTTCTCAGATTCCACAGAAATAAGGCTAGCAAAGAGATCTACGAAACACAGATGTAACTCTGTGAGATGAATTCACAGAACACTAAGCAGTTTCTCAGAAAGCTTCTTTCCAGATTTCATCTGAGGATATTTCCTTTTTCACCATAGCCCTCTATGGGCTTCCAAATATCACTTTTCCAATTCCACAAGAACTGTCTTAGCGTAAGGCTTCTTGAGGGGAAAGCTGTAACTCTGTGAGATGATTTCACAGAACACAAAGAAGTTTCTCAGAAAGCTTCTTTCTCTTTGTTATCGGAGGATATTTCCTTTGGCCCTATAGTCTTCAAAGGGATCCGAAATATCTGTTCTCAGATTCCACAGAAATAAGGCCAGCAAAGAGATTTACGAAACACAGATGTAACTCTGTGAGATGAATTCACAGAACACTAAGCAATTTCTCAGAAAGCTTCTTTCCAGATTTCATCTGAGGATATTTCCTTTTTCACCATAGACCTCTAAGGGCTTCCAAATATCACTTTGCGAATTCCACAAGAACTGTCTTCGCGAAAGGCTGCTTGAGGGGAAAGCTGTAACTCTGTGAGATGATTTCACAGAACACAAAGAAGTTTCTCAGAAAGCTTCTTTCTCTTTGTTATCGGAGGATATTTCCTTTGGCCCTATAGTCTTCAAAGGGATCCGAAATATCTGTTCTCAGATTCCACAGAAATAAGGCTAGCAAAGAGATCTACGAAACACAGATGTAACTCTGTGAGATGAATTCACAGAACACTAAGCAGTTTCTCAGAAAGCTTCTTTCCAGATTTCATCTGAGGATATTTCCTTTTTCACCATAGCCCTCTATGGGCTTCCAAATATCACTTTGCCAATTCCACAAGAACTGTCTTAGCGAAAGGCTTCTACAGGGGAAAGCTGTAACTCTGTGAGATGATTTCACAGAACACAAAGAAGTTTCTCAGAAAGCTTCTTTCTCTTTGTTATCGGAGCAAATTTCCTTTGGCCCTATAGTCTTCAAAGGGATCCGAAATATCTGTTCTCAGATTCCACAGAAATAAGGCTATCAAAGAGATCCACGAAATAAAGATGTAACTCTGTGAGTGGAAGTCACGCATCACAGAGGAGTTTCTCAGAAAGCTCCTTTCCAGATTTCATTTGAGGATATTTCCTTTTTCACCATAGCCCTCTATGGGCTTCCAAATATCACTTTGCCAATTCCACAAGAACTGTCTTAGCGAAAGGCTTCTTCAGGGGAAAGCTGTAACTCTGTGAGATGATTTCACAGAACACAAAGAAGTTTCTCAGAAAGCTTCTTTCTCTTTGTTATCGGAGGATATTTCCTTTGGCCCTATAGTCTTCAAAGGGATCCGAAATATCTGTTCTCAGATTCCACAGAAATAAGGCTAGCAAAGAGATCTACGAAACACAGATGTAACTCTGTGAGATGAATTCAGAGAACACTAAGCAGTTTCTCAGAAAGCTTCTTTCCAGATTTCATCTGAGGATATTTCCTTTTTCACCATAGACCTCTAAGGGCTTCCAAATATCACTTTGCCAATTCCACAAGAACTGTCTTGGCGAAAGGCTTCTTGAGGGGAAAGCTGTAACTCTGTTAGATGATTTCACAGAACACAAAGAAGTTTCTCAGAAAGCTTCTTTCTCTTTGTTATCGAAGGATATTTCCTTTGGCCCTATAGTCTTCAAAGGGATCCGAAATATCTGTTCTCAGATTCCACAGAAATAAGGCTAGCAAAGAGATCTACGAAACACAGATGTAACTCTGTGAGATGAATTCACAGAACACTAAGCAGTTTCTCAGAAAGCTTCTTTCCAGATTTCATCTGAGGATATTTCCTTTTTCACCATAGCCCTCTATGGGCTTCCAAATATCACTTTGCCAGTTACACAAGAACTGTCTTAGCGAAAGGCTTCTGGAGACGAAAGGTGTAACTCTGTGAGATTATTTCATAGAACACAAAGAAGTTTCTCAGAAAGCTTCTTTCTCTTTGTTATAGGAGCATATTTCCTTTGGCCCAATACTCTTCAAAGGGATCCGAAATATCTGTTCTCAGTTTCCACAGAAATAAGGCTAGCAAAGAGATCTACGAAACACAGATGTAACTCTGTGAGATGAATTCACAGAACACTAAGCAGTTTCACAGAAAGCGTCTTTCCAGATTTCATCTGAGGATATTTCCTTTTTCACCATAGCCCTCTATGGGCTTCCAAATATCACTTTGCCAATTCCAAAAGAACTGCCTTAGCGAAAAGCTTCTTGAGGGGAAAGCTGTAACTCTGTGAGATGATTTCACAGAACACAAAGAAGTTTCTCAGAAAGCTTCTTTCTCTTTGTTATCGGAGCATATTTCCTTTGGCCCTATAGTCTTCAAAGGGATCCGAAATATCTGTTGTCAGATTCCACAGAAATAAGGCTAGCAAAGAGATCCACGAAATACAGATGTAACTCTGTGAGTGGAAGTCACACATCACAGAGGAGTTTCTCAGAAAGCTTCTTTCCAGATTTCATCTGAGGATATTTCCTTTTTCACCATAGCCCTCTATGGGCTTCCAAATATCACTTTGCCAATTCCACAAGAACTGTCTTAGCGAAAGGCTTCTTGAGGGGAAAGCTGTAACTCTGTGAGATGATTTCACAGAACACAAAGAAGTTTCTCCGAAAGCTTCCTTCTCTTTGTTATCGGAGGATATTTCCTTTTGCCCTATAGTCTTCAAAGGGATCCGAAATATCTGTTCTCACATTCCACAGAAATAAGACTAGCAAAGAGATCTACGAAGCACAGATGTAACTCTGTGAGATGAATTCACAGAACACTAAGCAGTTTCTCAGAAAGCTTCTTTCCAGATTTCATCTGAGGATATTTCCTTTTTCACCATAGACCTCTAAGGGCTTCCAAATATCACTTTGCGAATTCCACAAGAACTGTCTTCGCGAAAGGCTGCTTGAGGGGAAAGCTGTAACTCTGTGAGATGATTTCACAGAACACAAAGAAGTTTCTCAGAAAGCTTCTTTCTCTTTGTTATCGGAGGATATTTCCTTTGGCCCTATAGTCATCAATGGGATCCGAAATATCTGTTCTCAGATTCCACAGAAATAAGGCTAGCAAAGAGATCTACGAAACACAGATGTAACTCTGTGAGATGAATTCACAGAACACTAAGCAGTTTCTCAGAAAGCTTCTTTCCAGATTTCATCTGAGGATATTTCCTTTTTCACCATAGCCCTCTATGGGCTTCCAAATATCACTTTGCCAGTTCCACAAGAACTGTCTTAGCGAAAGGCTTCTTGAGACGAAAGGTGTAACTCTGTGAGATGATTTCACAGAACACAAAGAAGTTTCTCAGAAAGCTTCTTTCTCTCTGTTATAGGAGCATATTTCCTTTGGCCCTATACTCTTCAAAGGGATCCGAAATATCTGTTCTCAGATTCCACAGAAATAAGGCTAGCAAAGAGATCTACGAAACACTGATGTAACTCTGTGAGATGAATTCACAGAACACTAAGCAGTTTCACAGAAAGCGTCTTTCCAGATTTCATCTGAGGATATTTCCTTTTTCACCATAGCCCTCTATGGGCTTCCAAATATCACTTTGCCAATTCCAAAAGAACTGCCTTAGCGAAAAGCTTCTTGAGGGGAAAGCTGTAACTCTGTGAGATGATTTCACAGAACACAAAGAAGTTTCTCAGAAAGCTTCTTTCTCTTTGTTATCGGAGGATATTTCCTTTGGCCCTATAGTCTTCAAAGGGATCCGAAATATCTGTTCTCAGATTCCACAGAAATAAGGCTAGCAAAGAGATCTACGAAACACAGATGTAACTCTGTGAGATGAATTCACAGAACACTAAGCAGTTTCTCAGAAAGCTTCTTTCCAGATTTCATCTGAGGATATTTCCTTTTTCACCATAGCCCTCTAAGGGCTTCAAAATATCACTTTGCCAGTTCCACAAGAACTGTCTTAGCGAAAGGCTTCTTGAGACGAAAGGTGTAACTCTGTGAGATGATTTCACAGAACACAAAGAAGTTTCTCAGAAAGCTTCTTTCTCTTTGTTATAGGAGCATATTTCCTTTGGCCCTATAGTCTTCAAAGGGATCCGAAATATCTGTTCTCACATTCCACAGAAATAAGGCTAGCTAAGAGATATACGAAACACAGATGTAACTCTGTGAGATGAATTCACAGAACACTAAGCAGTTTCTCAGAAAGCTTCTTTCCAGATTGCATCTGAGGATATTTCCTTTTTCACCATAGCCCTCTATGGGCTTCCAAATGTCACTTTGCCAATTCCACAAGAACTGTCTTAGCGAAAGGCTTCTTGAGGGGAAAGCTGTAACTCTGTGAGATGATTTCACAGAACACAAAGAAGTTTCTCAGAAAGCTTCTTTCTCTTTGTTATCGGAGGATATTTCCTTTGGCCCTATAGTCTTCAAAGGGATCCGAAATATCTGTTCTCAGATTTCACAGAAATAAGGCTAGCAAAGAGATCTACAAAACACAGATGTAACTCTGTGAGATGAATTAACAGAACACCAAGCAGTTTCTCAGAAAGCTTCTTTCCAGATTTCATCTGAGGATATTTCCTTTTTCACCATAGCCCTCTATGGGCTTCCAAATATCACTTTGCCAATTCCACAAGAACTGTCTTAGCGAAAGGCTTCTTCAGGGGAAAGCTGCAACTCTGTGAGATGATTTCACAGAACACAAAGAAGTTTCTCAGAAAACTTCTTTCTCTTTGTTATCGGAGGATATTTCCTTTGGCCCTATAGTCTTCAAAGGGATTCGAAATATCTGTTCTCAGATTCCACAGAAATAAGGCTAGCAAGGAGATCTAAGAAACACAGATGTAACTCTGTGAGATGAATTCACAGAACACTAAGCAGTTTCTCAGAAAGCTTCTTTCCAGATTTCATCTGAGGATACTTCCTGTTTCACCATAGACCTCTAAGGGCTTCCAAATATCACTTTGCCAATTCCACAAGAACTGTCTTAGCGAAAGGATTCTTGAGGGGAAATCTGTAACTCTGTGAGATGATTTCACAGAACACAAAGAAGTTTCTCAGAAAGCTTCTTTCTCTTTGTTATCGGAGCATATTTCCTTTGGCCCTATAGTCTTCAAAGGGATCCGAAATATCTGTTCTCAGATTCCACAGAAATAAGGCTAGCAAAGAGATCTACGAAACACAGATGTAACTCTGTGAGATGAATTCACAGAACACTAAGCAGTTTCTCAGAAAGCTTCTTTCCAGATTTCATCTGAGGATATTTCCTTTTTCACCATAGCCCTCTATGGGCTTCCAAATATCACTTTGCCAGTTCCACAAGAACTGACTTAGCGAAAGGCTTCTTGAGACGAAAGGTGTAACTCTGTGAGATGATTTCACAGAACATAAAGAAGTTTCTCAGAAAGCTTCTTTCTCTTTGTTATAGGAGCATAATTCCTTTGGCCCTATACTCTTCAAAGGGATCCGAAATATCTGTTCTCAGATTCCACAGAAATAAGGCTAGCAAAGAGATCTACGAAACACAGATGTAACTCTGTGACATGAATTCACAGACCACTAAGCAGTTTTTCAGAAAGCGTCTTTCCAGATTTCATCTGAGGATATTTCCTTTTTCACCATAGCCCTCTATGGGCTTCCAAATATCACTTTGCCAATTCCACAAAAACTGTCTTAGCGAAAGGCTTCTTGAGGGGAAAGCTGAAACTCTGTGAGATGATTTCACAGAACACAAAGAAGTTTCTCAGAAAGCTTCTTTCTCTTTGCTATCGGAGGATATTTCCTTTGGCCCTATAGTCTTCAAAGGGATCCGAAATATCTGTTCTCAGATTCCACAGAAATAAGGCTAGCAAAGAGATCTACGAAACACAGATGTAACTCTGTGAGATGAATTCACAGAACACTAAGCAGTTTCTCAGAAAGCTTCTTTCCAGATTTCATCTGAGGATATTTCCTTTTTCACCATAGACTTCTAAGGGCTTCCAAATATCACTTTGCCAATTCCACAAGAACTGTCTTCGCGAAAGGCTTCTTGAGGGGAAAGCTGTAACTCTGTGAGATGATTTCACAGAACACAAAGAAGTTTCTCAGAAAGCTTCTTTCTATTTGTTATCGAAGGATATTTCCTTTGCCCCTATAGTCTTCAAAGGGATCCGAAATATCTGTTCTCAGATTCCACAGAAATAAGGCTAGCAAAGAGATCTACGAAACACAGATGTAACTCTGTGAGATGAATTCACAGAACACTAAGCAGTTTCTCAGAAAGCTTCTTTCCAGATTTCATCTGAGGATATTTTCTTTTTCACCATAGCCCTCTATGGGCTTCCAAATATCACCTTGCCAGTTACACAAGAACTGTCTTAGGGAAAGGCTTCTGGAGACGAAAGGTGTAACTCTGTGAGATTATTTCACAGAACACAAAGAAGTTTCTCAGAAAGCTTCTTTCTCTTTGTTATATGAGCATATTTCCTTTGGCCCTATACTCTTCAAAGTGATCCGAAATATCTGTTCTCAGATTCCACAGAAATAAGGCTAGCAAAGAGATCTACGGAACACAGATGTAACTCTGTGAGATGAATTCACAGAACACTAAGCAGTTTCACAGAAAGCGTCTTTCCAGATTTCATCTGAGGATATTTCCTTTTTCACCATAGCCCTCTATGGGCTTCCAAATATCACTTTGCCAATTCCAAAAGAACTGCCTTAGCGAAAAGCTTCTTGAGGGGAAAGCTGTAACTCTGTGAGATGATTTCACAGAACACAAAGAAGTTTCTCAGAAAGTTTCTTTCTCTTTGTTATAGGAGCATATTTCCTTTGGCCCTATAGTCTTCAAAGGGATCTGAAATATCTGTTCTCAGATTCCGCAGAAATAAGGCTAGCAAAGAGATCTACGAAACACAGATGTAACTCTGTGAGATGAATTCACAGAACACTAAGCAGTTTCTCAGAAAGCTTCTTTCCAGATTTAATCTGAGGATATTTCCTTTTTCACCATAGCCCTCTATGGGCTTCAAAATATCACTTTGCCAGTTCTACAAGAACTGTCTTAGCGAAAGGCTTCTTGAGGGGAAAGCTGTAACTCTGTGAGATGATTTCACAGAACACAAAGAAGTTTCTCAGAAAGCTTCTTTCTCTTTGTTATCGGAGCATATTTCCTTTGGCCCTATAGTCTTCAAAGGGATCCGAAATATCTGTTCTCAGATTCCACAGAAATAAGGCTAGCAAAGATATCTACGTAACACAGATGTAACTCTGTGAGATGAATTCACAGAACACTAAGCAGTTTCTCAGAAAGCTTCTTTCCAGATTTCATCTGAGGATATTTCCTTTTTCACCATAGCCCTCTATGGGCTTCCAAATATCACTTTTCCAATTCCACAAGAACTGTCTTAGCGTAAGGCTTCTTGAGGGGAAAGCTGTAACTCTGTGAGATGATTTCACAGAACACAAAGAAGTTTCTCAGAAAGCTTCTTTCTCTTTGTTATCGGAGGATATTTCCTTTGGCCCTATAGTCTTCAAAGGGATCCGAAATATCTGTTCTCAGATTCCACAGAAATAAGGCCAGCAAAGAGATTTACGAAACACAGATGTAACTCTGTGAGATGAATTCACAGAACACTAAGCAATTTCTCAGAAAGCTTCTTTCCAGATTTCATCTGAGGATATTTCCTTTTTCACCATAGACCTCTAAGGGCTTCCAAATATCACTTTGCGAATTCCACAAGAACTGTCTTCGCGAAAGGCTGCTTGAGGGGAAAGCTGTAACTCTGTGAGATGATTTCACAGAACACAAAGAAGTTTCTCAGAAAGCTTCTTTCTCTTTGTTATCGGAGGATATTTCCTTTGGCCCTATAGTCTTCAAAGGGATCCGAAATATCTGTTCTCAGATTCCACAGAAATAAGGCTAGCAAAGAGATCTACAAAACACAGATGTAACTCTGTGAGATGAATTAACAGAACACTAAGCAGTTTCTCAGAAAGCTTCTTTCCAGATTTCATCTGAGGATATTTCCTTTTTCACCATAGCCCTCTATGGGCTTCCAAATATCACTTTGCCAATTCCACAAGAACTGTCTTAGCGAAAGGCTTCTACAGGGGAAAGCTGTAACTCTGTGAGATGATTTCACAGAACACAAAGAAGTTTCTCAGAAAGCTTCTTTCTCTTTGTTATCGGAGCATATTTCCTTTGGCCCTATAGTCTTCAAAGGGATCCGAAATATCTGTTCTCAGATTCCACAGAAATAAGGCTATCAAAGAGATCCACGAAATAAAGATGTAACTCTGTGAGTGGAAGTCACGCATCACAGAGGAGTTTCTCAGAAAGCTTCTTTCCAGATTTCATTTGAGGATATTTCCTTTTTCACCATAGCCCTCTATGGGCTTCCAAATATCACTTTGCCAATTCCACAAGAACTGTCTTAGCGAAAGGCTTCTTCAGGGGAAAGCTGTAACTCTGTGAGATGATTTCACAGAACACAAAGAAGTTTCTCAGAAAGCTTCTTTCTCTTTGTTATCGGAGGATATTTCCTTTGGCCCTATAGTCTTCAAAGGGATCCGAAATATCTGTTCTCAGATTCCACAGAAATAAGGCTAGCAAAGAGATCTACGAAACACAGATGTAACTCTGTGAGATGAATTCAGAGAACACTAAGCAGTTTCTCAGAAAGCTTCTTTCCAGATTTCATCTGAGGATATTTCCTTTTTCACCATAGACCTCTAAGGGCTTCCAAATATCACTTTGCCAATTCCACAAGAACTGTCTTGGCGAAAGGCTTCTTGAGGGGAAAGCTGTAACTCTGTTAGATGATTTCACAGAACACAAAGAAGTTTCTCAGAAAGCTTCTTTCTCTTTGTTATCGAAGGATATTTCCTTTGGCCCTATAGTCTTCAAAGGGATCCGAAATATCTGTTCTCAGATTCCACAGAAATAAGGCTAGCAAAGAGATCTACGAAACACAGATGTAACTCTGTGAGATGAATTCACAGAACACTAAGCAGTTTCTCAGAAAGCTTCTTTCCAGATTTCATCTGAGGATATTTCCTTTTTCACCATAGCCCTCTATGGGCTTCCAAATATCACTTTGCCAGTTACACAAGAACTGTCTTAGCGAAAGGCTTCTGGAGACGAAAGGTGTAACTCTGTGAGATTATTTCATAGAACACAAAGAAGTTTCTCAGAAAGCTTCTTTCTCTTTGTTATAGGAGCATATTTCCTTTGGCCCTATACTCTTCAAAGGGATCCGAAATATCTGTTCTCAGTTTCCACAGAAATAAGGCTAGCAAAGAGATCTACGAAACACAGATGTAACTCTGTGAGATGAATTCACAGAACACTAAGCAGTTTCACAGAAAGCGTCTTTCCAGATTTCATCTGAGGATATTTCCGTTTTCACCATAGCCCTCTATGGGCTTCCAAATATCACTTTGCCAATTCCAAAAGAACTGCCTTAGCGAAAAGCTTCTTGAGGGGAAAGCTGTAACTCTGTGAGATGATTTCACAGAACACAAAGAAGTTTCTCAGAAAGCTTCTTTCTCTTTGTTATCGGAGCATATTTCCTTTGGCCCTATAGTCTTCAAAGGGATCCGAAATATCTGTTGTCAGATTCCACAGAAATAAGGCTAGCAAAGAGATCCACGAAATACAGATGTAACTCTGTGAGTGGAAGTCACACATCACAGAGGAGTTTCTCAGAAAGCTTCTTTCCAGATTTCATCTGAGGATATTTCCTTTTTCACCATAGCCCTCTATGGGCTTCCAAATATCACTTTGCCAATTCCACAAGAACTGTCTTAGCGAAAGGCTTCTTGAGGGGAAAGCTGTAACTCTGTGAGATGATTTCACAGAACACAAAGAAGTTTCTCCGAAAGCTTCTTTCTCTTTGTTATCGGAGGATATTTCCTTTTGCCCTATAGTCATCAAAGGGATCCGAAATATCTGTTCTCACATTCCACAGAAATAAGACTAGCAAAGAGATCTACGAAGCACAGATGTAACTCTGTGAGATGAATTCACAGAACACTAAGCAGTTTCTCAGAAAGCTTCTTTCCAGATTTCATCTGAGGATATTTCCTTTTTCACCATAGACCTCTAAGGGCTTCCAAATATCACTTTGCGAATTCCACAAGAACTGTCTTCGCGAAAGGCTGCTTGAGGGGAAAGCTGTAACTCTGTGAGATAATTTCACAGAACACAAAGAAGTTTCTCAGAAAGCTTCTTTCTCTTTGTTATCGGAGGATATTTCCTTTGGCCCTATAGTCATCAATGGGATCCGAAATATCTGTTCTCAGATTCCACAGAAATAAGGCTAGCAAAGAGATCTACGAAACACAGATGTAACTCTGTGAGATGAATTCACAGAACACTAAGCAGTTTCTCAGAAAGCTTCTTTCCAGATTTCATCTGAGGATATTTCCTTTTTCACCATAGCCCTCTATGGGCTTCCAAATATCACTTTGCCAGTTCCACAAGAACTGTCTTAGCGAAAGGCTTCTTGAGACGAAAGGTGTAACTCTGTGAGATGATTTCACAGAACACAAAGAAGTTTCTCAGAAAGCTTCTTTCTCTCTGTTATAGGAGCATATTTCCTTTGGCCCTATACTCTTCAAAGGGATCCGAAATATCTGTTCTCAGATTCCACAGAAATAAGGCTAGCAAAGAGATCTACGAAACACTGATGTAACTCTGTGAGATGAATTCACAGAACACTAAGCAGTTTCACAGAAAGCGTCTTTCCAGATTTCATCTGAGGATATTTCCTTTTTCACCATAGCCCTCTAAGGGCTTCCAAATATCACTTTGCCAATTCCAAAAGAACTGCCTTAGCGAAAAGCTTCTTGAGGGGAAAGCTGTAACTCTGTGAGATGATTTCACAGAACACAAAGAAGTTTCTCAGAAAGCTTCTTTCTCTTTGTTATCGGAGGATATTTCCTTTGGCCCTATAGTCTTCAAAGGGATCCGAAATATCTGTTCTCAGATTCCACAGAAATAAGGCTAGCAAAGAGATCTACGAAACACAGATGTAACTCTGTGAGATGAATTCACAGAACACTAAGCAGTTTCTCAGATAGCTTCTTTCCAGATTTCATCTGAGGATATTTCCTTTTTCACCATAGCCCTCTAAGGGCTTCAAAATATCACTTTGCCAGTTCCACAAGAACTGTCTTAGCGAAAGGCTTCTTGAGACGAAAGGTGTAACTCTGTGAGATGATTTCACAGAACACAAAGAAGTTTCTCAGAAAGCTTCTTTCTCTTTGTTATAGGAGCATATTTCCTTTGGCCCTATAGTCTTCAAAGGGATCCGAAATATCTGTTCTCACATTCCACAGAAATAAGGCTAGCTAAGAGATATACGAAACACAGATGTAACTCTGTGAGATGAATTCACAGAACACTAAGCAGTTTCTCAGAAAGCTTCTTTCCAGATTGCATCTGAGGATATTTCCTTTTTCACCATAGCCCTCTATGGGCTTCCAAATGTCACTTTGCCAATTCCACAAGAACTGTCTTAGCGAAAGGCTTCTTGAGGGGAAAGCTGTAACTCTGTGAGATGATTTCACAGAACACAAAGAAGTTTCTCAGAAAGCTTCTTTCTCTTTGTTATCGGAGGATATTTCCTTTGGCCCTATAGTCTTCAAAGGGATCCGAAATATCTGTTCTCAGATTTCACAGAAATAAGGCTAGCAAAGAGATCTACAAAACACAGATGTAACTCTGTGAGATGAATTAACAGAACACCAAGCAGTTTCTCAGAAAGCTTCTTTCCAGATTTCATCTGAGGATATTTCCTTTTTCACCATAGCCCTCTATGGGCTTCCAAATATCACTTTGCCAATTCCACAAGAACTGTCTTAGCGAAAGGCTTCTTCAGGGGAAAGCTGCAACTCTGTGAGATGATTTCACAGAACACAAAGAAGTTTCTCAGAAAACTTCTTTCTCTTTGTTATCGGAGGATATTTCCTTTGGCCCTATAGTCTTCAAAGGGATTCGAAATATCTGTTCTCAGATTCCACAGAAATAAGGCTAGCAAGGAGATCTACGAAACACAGATGTAACTCTGTGAGATGAATTCACAGAACACTAAGCAGTTTCTCAGAAAGCTTCTTTCCAGATTTCATCTGAGGATACTTCCTGTTTCACCATAGACCTCTAAGGGCTTCCAAATATCACTTTGCCAATTCCACAAGAACTGTCTTAGCGAAAGGATTCTTGAGGGGAAATCTGTAACTCTGTGAGATGATTTCACAGAACACAAAGAAGTTTCTCAGAAAGCTTCTTTCTCTTTGTTATCGGAGGATATTTCCTTTGGCCCTATAGTCTTCAAAGGGATCCGAAATATCTGTTCTCAGATTCCACAGAAATAAGGCTAGCAAAGAGATCTACGAAACACAGATGTAACTCTGTGAGATGAATTCACAGAACACTAAGCAGTTTCTCAGAAAGCTTCTTTCCAGATTTCATCTGAGGATATTTCCTTTTTCACCATAGCCCTCTATGGGCTTCCAAATATCACTTTGCCAGTTCCACAAGAACTGACTTAGCGAAAGGCTTCTTGAGACGAAAGGTGTAACTCTGTGAGATGATTTCACAGAACATAAAGAAGTTTCTCAGAAAGCTTCTTTCTCTTTGTTATAGGAGCATAATTCCTTTGGCCCTATACTCTTCAAAGTGATCCGAAATATCTGTTCTCAGATTCCACAGAAATAAGGCTAGCAAAGAGATCTACGAAACACAGATGTAACACTGTGACATGAATTCACAGACCACTAAGCAGTTTTTCAGAAAGCGTCTTTCCAGATTTCATCTGAGGATATTTCCTTTTTCACCATAGCCCTCTATGGGCTTCCAAATATCACTTTGCCAATTCCACAAGAACTGTCTTAGCGAAAGGCTTCTTGAGGGGAAAGCTGAAACTCTGTGAGATGATTTCACAGAACACAAAGAAGTTTCTCAGAAAGCTTCTTTCTCTTTGCTATCGGAGGATATTTCCTTTGGCCCTATAGTCTTCAAAGGGATCCGAAATGTCTGTTCTCAGATTCCACAGAAATAAGGCTAGCAAAGAGATCTACGAAACACAGATGTAACTCTGTGAGATGAATTCACAGAACACTAAGCAGTTTCTCAGAAAGCTTCTTTCCAGATTTCATCTGAGGATATTTCCTTTTTCACCATAGCCCTCTATGGGCTTCCAAATATCACTTTGCCAGTTCCACAAGAACTGTCTTAGCGAAAGGCTTCTTGAGACGAAAGGTGTAACTCTGTGAGATGATTTCACAGAACACAAAGAAGTTTCTCAGAAAGCTTCTTTCTCTCTGTTATAGGAGCATATTTCCTTTGGCCCTATACTCTTCAAAGGGATCCGAAATATCTGTTCTCAGATTCCACAGAAATAAGGCTAGCAAAGAGATCTACGAAACACTGATGTAACTCTGTGAGATGAATTCACAGAACACTAAGCAGTTTCACAGAAAGCGTCTTTCCAGATTTCATCTGAGGATATTTCCTTTTTCACCATAGCCCTCTATGGGCTTCCAAATATCACTTTGCCAATTCCAAAAGAACTGCCTTAGCGAAAAGCTTCTTGAGGGGAAAGCTGTAACTCTGTGAGATGATTTCACAGAACACAAAGAAGTTTCTCAGAAAGCTTCTTTCTCTTTGTTATCGGAGGATATTTCCTTTGGCCCTATAGTCTTCAAAGGGATCCGAAATATCTGTTCTCAGATTCCACAGAAATAAGGCTAGCAAAGAGATCTACGAAACACAGATGTAACTCTGTGAGATGAATTCACAGAACACTAAGCAGTTTCTCAGAAAGCTTCTTTCCAGATTTCATCTGAGGATATTTCCTTTTTCAACATAGCCCTCTAAGGGCTTCAAAATATCACTTTGCCAGTTCCACAAGAACTGTCTTAGCGAAAGGCTTCTTGAGACGAAAGGTGTAACTCTGTGAGATGATTTCACAGAACACAAAGAAGTTTCTCAGAAAGCTTCTTTCTCTTTGTTATAGGAGCATATTTCCTTTGGCCCTATAGTCTTCAAAGGGATCCGAAATATCTGTTCTCACATTCCACAGAAATAAGGCTAGCTAAGAGATATACGAAACACAGATGTAACTCTGTGAGATGAATTCACAGAACACTAAGCAGTTTCTCAGAAAGCTTCTTTCCAGATTGCATCTGAGGATATTTCCTTTTTCACCATAGCCCTCTATGGGCTTCCAAATGTCACTTTGCCAATTCCACAAGAACTGTCTTAGCGAAAGGCTTCTTGAGGGGAAAGCTGTAACTCTGTGAGATGATTTCACAGAACACAAAGAAGTTTCTCAGAAAGCTTCTTTCTCTTTGTTATCGGAGGATATTTCCTTTGGCCCTATAGTCTTCAAAGGGATCCGAAATATCTGTTCTCAGATTTCACAGAAATAAGGCTAGCAAAGAGATCTACAAAACACAGATGTAACTCTGTGAGATGAATTAACAGAACACCAAGCAGTTTCTCAGAAAGCTTCTTTCCAGATTTCATCTGAGGATATTTCCTTTTTCACCATAGCCCTCTATGGGCTTCCAAATATCACTTTGCCAATTCCACAAGAACTGTCTTAGCGAAAGGCTTCTTCAGGGGAAAGCTGCAACTCTGTGAGATGATTTCACAGAACACAAAGAAGTTTCTCAGAAAACTTCTTTCTCTTTGTTATCGGAGGATATTTCCTTTGGCCCTATAGTCTTCAAAGGGATTCGAAATATCTGTTCTCAGATTCCACAGAAATAAGGCTAGCAAGGAGATCTACGAAACAGAGATGTAACTCTGTGAGATGAATTCACAGAACACTAAGCAGTTTCTCAGAAAGCTTCTTTCCAGATTTCATCTGAGGATACTTCCTGTTTCACCATAGACCTCTAAGGGCTTCCAAATATCACTTTGCCAATTCCACAAGAACTGTCTTAGCGAAAGGATTCTTGAGGGGAAATCTGTAACTCTGTGAGATGATTTCACAGAATACAAAGAAGTTTCTCAGAAAGCTTCTTTCTCTTTGTTATCGGAGGATATTTCCTTTGGCCCTATAGTCTTCAAAGGGATCCGAAATATCTGTTCTCAGATTCCACAGAAATAAGGCTAGCAAAGAGATCTACGAAACACAGATGTAACTCTGTGAGATGAATTCACAGAACACTAAGCAGTTTCTCAGAAAGCTTCTTTCCAGATTTCATCTGAGGATATTTCCTTTTTCACCATAGCCCTCTATGGGCTTCCAAATATCACTTTGCCAGTTCCACAAGAACTGACTTAGCGAAAGGCTTCTTGAGACGAAAGGTGTAACTCTGTGAGATGATTTCACAGAACATAAAGAAGTTTCTCAGAAAGCTTCTTTCTCTTTGTTATAGGAGCATAATTCCTTTGGCCCTATACTCTTCAAAGGGATCCGAAATATCTGTTCTCAGATTCCACAGAAATAAGGCTAGCAAAGAGATCTACGAAACACAGATGTAACTCTGTGACATGAATTCACAGACCACTAAGCAGTTTTTCAGAAAGCGTCTTTCCAGATTTCATCTGAGGATATTTCCTTTTTCACCATAGCCCTCTATGGGCTTCCAAATATCACTTTGCCAATTCCACAAGAACTGTCTTAGCGAAAGGCTTCTTGAGGGGAAAGCTGAAACTCTGTGAGATGATTTCACAGAACACAAAGAAGTTTCTCAGAAAGCTTCTTTCTCTTTGCTATCGGAGGATATTTCCTTTGGCCCTATAGTCTTCAAAGGGATCCGAAATATCTGTTCTCAGATTCCACAGAAATAAGGCTAGCAAAGAGATCTACGAAACACAGATGTAACTCTGTGAGATGAATTCACAGAACACTAAGCAGTTTCTCAGAAAGCTTCTTTCCAGATTTCATCTGAGGATATTTCCTTTTTCACCATAGCCCTCTAAGGGCTTCAAAATATCACTTTGCCAGTTCCACAAGAACTGTCTTAGCGAAAGGCTTCTTGAGACGAAAGGTGTAACTCTGTGAGATGATTTCACAGAACACAAAGAAGTTTCTCAGAAAGCTTCTTTCTCTTTGTTATAGGAGCATATTTCCTTTGGCCCTATAGTCTTCAAAGGGATCCGAAATATCTGTTCTCACATTCCACAGAAATAAGGCTAGCTAAGAGATATACGAAACACAGATGTAACTCTGTGAGATGAATTCACAGAACACTAAGCAGTTTCTCAGAAAGCTTCTTTCCAGATTGCATCTGAGGATATTTCCTTTTTCACCATAGCCCTCTATGGGCTTCCAAATGTCACTTTGCCAATTCCACAAGAACTGTCTTAGCGAAAGGCTTCTTGAGGGGAAAGCTGTAACTCTGTGAGATGATTTCACAGAACACAAAGAAGTTTCTCAGAAAGCTTCTTTCTCTTTGTTATCGGAGGATATTTCCTTTGGCCCTATAGTCTTCAAAGGGATCCGAAATATCTGTTCTCAGATTTCACAGAAATAAGGCTAGCAAAGAGATCTACAAAACACAGATGTAACTCTGTGAGATGAATTAACAGAACACCAAGCAGTTTCTCAGAAAGCTTCTTTCCAGATTTCATCTGAGGATATTTCCTTTTTCACCATAGCCCTCTATGGGCTTCCAAATATCACTTTGCCAATTCCACAAGAACTGTCTTAGCGAAAGGCTTCTTCAGGGGAAAGCTGCAACTCTGTGAGATGATTTCACAGAACACAAAGAAGTTTCTCAGAAAACTTCTTTCTCTTTGTTATCGGAGGATATTTCCTTTGGCCCTATAGTCTTCAAAGGGATTCGAAATATCTGTTCTCAGATTCCACAGAAATAAGGCTAGCAAGGAGATCTAAGAAACACAGATGTAACTCTGTGAGATGAATTCACAGAACACTAAGCAGTTTCTCAGAAAGCTTCTTTCCAGATTTCATCTGAGGATACTTCCTGTTTCACCATAGACCTCTAAGGGCTTCCAAATATCACTTTGCCAATTCCACAAGAACTGTCTTAGCGAAAGGATTCTTGAGGGGAAATCTGTAACTCTGTGAGATGATTTCACAGAACACAAAGAAGTTTCTCAGAAAGCTTCTTTCTCTTTGTTATCGGAGCATATTTCCTTTGGCCCTATAGTCTTCAAAGGGATCCGAAATATCTGTTCTCAGATTCCACAGAAATAAGGCTAGCAAAGAGATCTACGAAACACAGATGTAACTCTGTGAGATGAATTCACAGAACACTAAGCAGTTTCTCAGAAAGCTTCTTTCCAGATTTCATCTGAGGATATTTCCTTTTTCACCATAGCCCTCTATGGGCTTCCAAATATCACTTTGCCAGTTCCACAAGAACTGACTTAGCGAAAGGCTTCTTGAGACGAAAGGTGTAACTCTGTGAGATGATTTCACAGAACATAAAGAAGTTTCTCAGAAAGCTTCTTTCTCTTTGTTATAGGAGCATAATTCCTTTGGCCCTATACTCTTCAAAGGGATCCGAAATATCTGTTCTCAGATTCCACAGAAATAAGGCTAGCAAAGAGATCTACGAAACACAGATGTAACTCTGTGACATGAATTCACAGACCACTAAGCAGTTTTTCAGAAAGCGTCTTTCCAGATTTCATCTGAGGATATTTCCTTTTTCACCATAGCCCTCTATGGGCTTCCAAATATCACTTTGCCAATTCCACAAGAACTGTCTTAGCGAAAGGCTTCTTGAGGGGAAAGCTGAAAATCTGTGAGATGATTTCACAGAACACAAAGAAGTTTCTCAGAAAGCTTCTTTCTCTTTGCTATCGGAGGATATTTCCTTTGGCCCTATAGTCTTCAAAGGGATCCGAAATATCTGTTCTCAGATTCCACAGAAATAAGGCTAGCAAAGAGATCTACGAAACACAGATGTAACTCTGTGAGATGAATTCACAGAACACTAAGCAGTTTCTCAGAAAGCTTCTTTCCAGATTTCATCTGAGGATATTTCCTTTTTCACCATAGACTTCTAAGGGCTTCCAAATATCACTTTGCCAATTCCACAAGAACTGTCTTCGCGAAAGGCTTCTTGAGGGGAAAGCTGTAACTCTGTGAGATGATTTCACAGAACACAAAGAAGTTTCTCAGAAAGCTTCTTTCTATTTGTTATCGAAGGATATTTCCTTTGGCCCTATAGTCTTCAAAGGGATCCGAAATATCTGTTCTCAGATTCCACAGAAATAAGGCTAGCAAAGAGATCTACGAAACACAGATGTAACTCTGTGAGATGAATTCACAGAACACTAAGCAGTTTCTCAGAAAGCTTCTTTCCAGATTTCATCTGAGGATATTTTCTTTTTCACCATAGCCCTCTATGGGCTTCCAAATATCACCTTGCCAGTTACACAAGAACTGTCTTAGGGAAAGGCTTCTGGAGACGAAAGGTGTAACTCTGTGAGATTATTTCACAGAACACAAAGAAGTTTCTCAGAAAGCTTCTTTCTCTTTGTTATATGAGCATATTTCCTTTGGCCCTATACTCTTCAAAGTGATCCGAAATATCTGTTCTCAGATTCCACAGAAATAAGGCTAGCAAAGAGATCTACGGAACACAGATGTAACTCTCTGAGATGAATTCACAGAACACTAAGCAGTTTCACAGAAAGCGTCTTTCCAGATTTCATCTGAGGATATTTCCTTTTTCACCATAGCCCTCTATGGGCTTCCAAATATCACTTTGCCAATTCCAAAAGAACTGCCTTAGCGAAAAGCTTCTTGAGGGGAAAGCTGTAACTCTGTGAGATGATTTCACAGAACACAAAGAAGTTTCTCAGAAAGTTTCTTTCTCTTTGTTATAGGAGCATATTTCCTTTGGCCCTATAGTCTTCAAAGGGATCTGAAATATCTGTTCTCAGATTCCGCAGAAATAAGGCTAGCAAAGAGATCTACGAAACACAGATGTAACTCTGTGAGATGAATTCACAGAACACTAAGCAGTTTCTCAGAAAGCTTCTTTCCAGATTTAATCTGAGGATATTTCCTTTTTCACCATAGCCCTCTATGGGCTTCAAAATATCACTTTGCCAGTTCTACAAGAACTGTCTTAGCGAAAGGCTTCTTGAGGGGAAAGCTGTAACTCTGTGAGATGATTTCACAGAACACAAAGAAGTTTCTCAGAAAGCTTCTTTCTCTTTGTTATCGGAGCATATTTCCTTTGGCCCTATAGTCTTCAAAGGGATCCGAAATATCTGTTCTCAGATTCCACAGAAATAAGGCTAGCAAAGATATCTACGTAACACAGATGTAACTCTGTGAGATGAATTCACAGAACACTAAGCAGTTTCTCAGAAAGCTTCTTTCCAGATTTCATCTGAGGATATTTCCTTTTTCACCATAGCCCTCTATGGGCTTCCAAATATCACTTTTCCAATTCCACAAGAACTGTCTTAGCGTAAGGCTTCTTGAGGGGAAAGCTGTAACTCTGTGAGATGATTTCACAGAACACAAAGAAGTTTCTCAGAAAGCTTCTTTCTCTTTGTTATCGGAGGATATTTCCTTTGGCCCTATAGTCTTCAAAGGGATCCGAAATATCTGTTCTCAGATTCCACAGAAATAAGGCCAGCAAAGAGATTTACGAAACACAGATGTAACTCTGTGAGATGAATTCACAGAACACTAAGCAATTTCTCAGAAAGCTTCTTTCCAGATTTCATCTGAGGATATTTCCTTTTTCACCATAGACCTCTAAGGGCTTCCAAATATCACTTTGCGAATTCCACAAGAACTGTCTTCGCGAAAGGCTGCTTGAGGGGAAAGCTGTAACTCTGTGAGATGATTTCACAGAACACAAAGAAGTTTCTCAGAAAGCTTCTTTCTCTTTGTTATCGGAGGATATTTCCTTTGGCCCTATAGTCTTCAAAGGGATCCGAAATATCTGTTCTCAGATTCCACAGAAATAAGGCTAGCAAAGAGATCTACAAAACACAGATGTAACTCTGTGAGATGAATTAACAGAACACTAAGCAGTTTCTCAGAAAGCTTCTTTCCAGATTTCATCTGAGGATATTTCCTTTTTCACCATAGCCCTCTATGGGCTTCAAAATATCACTTTGCCAATTCCACAAGAACTGTCTTAGCGAAAGGCTTCTACAGGGGAAAGCTGTAACTCTGTGAGATGATTTCACAGAACACAAAGAAGTTTCTCAGAAAGCTTCTTTCTCTTTGTTATCGGAGCATATTTCCTTTGGCCCTATAGTCTTCAAAGGGATCCGAAATATCTGTTCTCAGATTCCACAGAAATAAGGCTATCAAAGAGATCCACGAAATAAAGATGTAACTCTGTGAGTGGAAGTCACGCATCACAGAGGAGTTTCTCAGAAAGCTTCTTTCCAGATTTCATTTGAGGATATTTCCTTTTTCACCATAGCCCTCTATGGGCTTCCAAATATCACTTTGCCAATTCCACAAGAACTGTCTTAGCGAAAGGCTTCTTCAGGGGAAAGCTGTAACTCTGTGAGATGATTTCACAGAACACAAAGAAGTTTCTCAGAAAGCTTCTTTCTCTTTGTTATCGGAGGATATTTCCTTTGGCCCTATAGTCTTCAAAGGGATCCGAAATATCTGTTCTCAGATTCCACAGAAATAAGGCTAGCAAAGAGATCTACGAAACACAGATGTAACTCTGTGAGATGAATTCAGAGAACACTAAGCAGTTTCTCAGAAAGCTTCTTTCCAGATTTCATCTGAGGATATTTCCTTTTTCACCATAGACCTCTAAGGGCTTCCAAATATCACTTTGCCAATTCCACAAGAACTGTCTTGGCGAAAGGCTTCTTGAGGGGAAAGCTGTAACTCTGTTAGATGATTTCACAGAACACAAAGAAGTTTCTCAGAAAGCTTCTTTCTCTTTGTTATCGAAGGATATTTCCTTTGGCCCTATAGTCTTCAAAGGGATCCGAAATATCTGTTCTCAGATTCCACAGAAATAAGGCTAGCAAAGAGATCTACGAAACACAGATGTAACTCTGTGAGATGAATTCACAGAACACTAAGCAGTTTCTCAGAAAGCTTCTTTCCAGATTTCATCTGAGGATATTTCCTTTTTCACCATAGCCCTCTATGGGCTTCCAAATATCACTTTGCCAGTTACACAAGAACTGTCTTAGCGAAAGGCTTCTGGAGACGAAAGGTGTAACTCTGTGAGATTATTTCATAGAACACAAAGAAGTTTCTCAGAAAGCTTCTTTCTCTTTGTTATAGGAGCATATTTCCTTTGGCCCTATACTCTTCAAAGGGATCCGAAATATCTGTTCTCAGTTTCCACAGAAATAAGGCTAGCAAAGAGATCTACGAAACACAGATGTAACTCTGTGAGATGAATTCACAGAACACTAAGCAGTTTCACAGAAAGCGTCTTTCCAGATTTCATCTGAGGATATTTCCGTTTTCACCATAGCCCTCTATGGGCTTCCAAATATCACTTTGCCAATTCCAAAAGAACTGCCTTAGCGAAAAGCTTCTTGAGGGGAAAGCTGTAACTCTGTGAGATGATTTCACAGAACACAAAGAAGTTTCTCAGAAAGCTTCTTTCTCTTTGTTATCGGAGCATATTTCCTTTGGCCCTATAGTCTTCAAAGGGATCCGAAATATCTGTTGTCAGATTCCACAGAAATAAGGCTAGCAAAGAGATCCACGAAATACAGATGTAACTCTGTGAGTGGAAGTCACACATCACAGAGGAGTTTCTCAGAAAGCTTCTTTCCAGATTTCATCTGAGGATATTTCCTTTTTCACCATAGCCCTCTATGGGCTTCCAAATATCACTTTGCCAATTCCACAAGAACTGTCTTAGCGAAAGGCTTCTTGAGGGGAAAGCTGTAACTCTGTGAGATGATTTCACAGAACACAAAGAAGTTTCTCCGAAAGCTTCTTTCTCTTTGTTATCGGAGGATATTTCCTTTTGCCCTATAGTCATCAAAGGGATCCGAAATATCTGTTCTCACATTCCACAGAAATAAGACTAGCAAAGAGATCTACGAAGCACAGATGTAACTCTGTGAGATGAATTCACAGAACACTAAGCAGTTTCTCAGAAAGCTTCTTTCCAGATTTCATCTGAGGATATTTCCTTTTTCACCATAGACCTCTAAGGGCTTCCAAATATCACTTTGCGAATTCCACAAGAACTGTCTTCGCGAAAGGCTGCTTGAGGGGAAAGCTGTAACTCTGTGAGATAATTTCACAGAACACAAAGAAGTTTCTCAGAAAGCTTCTTTCTCTTTGTTATCGGAGGATATTTCCTTTGGCCCTATAGTCATCAATGGGATCCGAAATATCTGTTCTCAGATTCCACAGAAATAAGGCTAGCAAAGAGATCTACGAAACACAGATGTAACTCTGTGAGATGAATTCACAGAACACTAAGCAGTTTCTCAGAAAGCTTCTTTCCAGATTTCATCTGAGGATATTTCCTTTTTCACCATAGCCCTCTATGGGCTTCCAAATATCACTTTGCCAGTTCCACAAGAACTGTCTTAGCGAAAGGCTTCTTGAGACGAAAGGTGTAACTCTGTGAGATGATTTCACAGAACACAAAGAAGTTTCTCAGAAAGCTTCTTTCTCTCTGTTATAGGAGCATATTTCCTTAAGCCCTATACTCTTCAAAGGGATCCGAAATATCTGTTCTCAGATTCCACAGAAATAAGGCTAGCAAAGAGATCTACGAAACACTGATGTAACTCTGTGAGATGAATTCACAGAACACTAAGCAGTTTCACAGAAAGCGTCTTTCCAGATTTCATCTGAGGATATTTCCTTTTTCACCATAGCCCTCTATGGGCTTCCAAATATCACTTTGCCAATTCCAAAAGAACTGCCTTAGCGAAAAGCTTCTTGAGGGGAAAGCTGTAACTCTGTGAGATGATTTCACAGAACACAAAGAAGTTTCTCAGAAAGCTTCTTTCTCTTTGTTATCGGAGGATATTTCCTTTGGCCCTATAGTCTTCAAAGGGATCCGAAATATCTGTTCTCAGATTCCACAGAAATAAGGCTAGCAAAGAGATCTACGAAACACAGATGTAACTCTGTGAGATGAATTCACAGAACACTAAGCAGTTTCTCAGATAGCTTCTTTCCAGATTTCATCTGAGGATATTTCCTTTTTCACCATAGCCCTCTAAGGGCTTCAAAATATCACTTTGCCAGTTCCACAAGAACTGTCTTAGCGAAAGGCTTCTTGAGACGAAAGGTGTAACTCTGTGAGATGATTTCACAGAACACAAAGAAGTTTCTCAGAAAGCTTCTTTCTCTTTGTTATAGGAGCATATTTCCTTTGGCCCTATAGTCTTCAAAGGGATCCGAAATATCTGTTCTCACATTCCACAGAAATAAGGCTAGCTAAGAGATATACGAAACACAGATGTAACTCTGTGAGATGAATTCACAGAACACTAAGCAGTTTCTCAGAAAGCTTCTTTCCAGATTGCATCTGAGGATATTTCCTTTTTCACCATAGCCCTCTATGGGCTTCCAAATGTCACTTTGCCAATTCCACAAGAACTGTCTTAGCGAAAGGCTTCTTGAGGGGAAAGCTGTAACTCTGTGAGATGATTTCACAGAACACAAAGAAGTTTCTCAGAAAGCTTCTTTCTCTTTGTTATCGGAGGATATTTCCTTTGGCCCTATAGTCTTCAAAGGGATCCGAAATATCTGTTCTCAGATTTCACAGAAATAAGGCTAGCAAAGAGATCTACAAAACACAGATGTAACTCTGTGAGATGAATTAACAGAACACCAAGCAGTTTCTCAGAAAGCTTCTTTCCAGATTTCATCTGAGGATATTTCCTTTTTCACCATAGCCCTCTATGGGCTTCCAAATATCACTTTGCCAATTCCACAAGAACTGTCTTAGCGAAAGGCTTCTTCAGGGGAAAGCTGCAACTCTGTGAGATGATTTCACAGAACACAAAGAAGTTTCTCAGAAAACTTCTTTCTCTTTGTTATCGGAGGATATTTCCTTTGGCCCTATAGTCTTCAAAGGGATTCGAAATATCTGTTCTCAGATTCCACAGAAATAAGGCTAGCAAGGAGATCTACGAAACACAGATGTAACTCTGTGAGATGAATTCACAGAACACTAAGCAGTTTCTCAGAAAGCTTCTTTCCAGATTTCATCTGAGGATACTTCCTGTTTCACCATAGACCTCTAAGGGCTTCCAAATATCACTTTGCCAATTCCACAAGAACTGTCTTAGCGAAAGGATTCTTGAGGGGAAATCTGTAACTCTGTGAGATGATTTCACAGAACACAAAGAAGTTTCTCAGAAAGCTTCTTTCTCTTTGTTATCGGAGGATATTTCCTTTGGCCCTATAGTCTTCAAAGGGATCCGAAATATCTGTTCTCAGATTCCACAGAAATAAGGCTAGCAAAGAGATCTACGAAACACAGATGTAACTCTGTGAGATGAATTCACAGAACACTAAGCAGTTTCTCAGAAAGCTTCTTTCCAGATTTCATCTGAGGATATTTCCTTTTTCACCATAGCCCTCTATGGGCTTCCAAATATCACTTTGCCAGTTCCACAAGAACTGACTTAGCGAAAGGCTTCTTGAGACGAAAGGTGTAACTCTGTGAGATGATTTCACAGAACATAAAGAAGTTTCTCAGAAAGCTTCTTTCTCTTTGTTATAGGAGCATAATTCCTTTGGCCCTATACTCTTCAAAGTGATCCGAAATATCTGTTCTCAGATTCCACAGAAATAAGGCTAGCAAAGAGATCTACGAAACACAGATGTAACACTGTGACATGAATTCACAGACCACTAAGCAGTTTTTCAGAAAGCGTCTTTCCAGATTTCATCTGAGGATATTTCCTTTTTCACCATAGCCCTCTATGGGCTTCCAAATATCACTTTGCCAATTCCACAAGAACTGTCTTAGCGAAAGGCTTCTTGAGGGGAAAGCTGAAACTCTGTGAGATGATTTCACAGAACACAAAGAAGTTTCTCAGAAAGCTTCTTTCTCTTTGCTATCGGAGGATATTTCCTTTGGCCCTATAGTCTTCAAAGGGATCCGAAATGTCTGTTCTCAGATTCCACAGAAATAAGGCTAGCAAAGAGATCTACGAAACACAGATGTAACTCTGTGAGATGAATTCACAGAACACTAAGCAGTTTCTCAGAAAGCTTCTTTCCAGATTTCATCTGAGGATATTTCCTTTTTCAACATAGCCCTCTATGGGCTTCCAAATATCACTTTGCCAGTTCCACAAGAACTGTCTTAGCGAAAGGCTTCTTGAGACGAAAGGTGTAACTCTGTGAGATGATTTCACAGAACACAAAGAAGTTTCTCAGAAAGCTTCTTTCTCTCTGTTATAGGAGCATATTTCCTTTGGCCCTATACTCTTCAAAGGGATCCGAAATATCTGTTCTCAGATTCCACAGAAATAAGGCTAGCAAAGAGATCTACGAAACACTGATGTAACTCTGTGAGATGAATTCACAGAACACTAAGCAGTTTCACAGAAAGCGTCTTTCCAGATTTCATCTGAGGATATTTCCTTTTTCACCATAGCCCTCTATGGGCTTCCAAATATCACTTTGCCAATTCCAAAAGAACTGCCTTAGCGAAAAGCTTCTTGAGGGGAAAGCTGTAACTCTGTGAGATGATTTCACAGAACACAAAGAAGTTTCTCAGAAAGCTTCTTTCTCTTTGTTATCGGAGGATATTTCCTTTGGCCCTATAGTCTTCAAAGGGATCCGAAATATCTGTTCTCAGATTCCACAGAAATAAGGCTAGCAAAGAGATCTACGAAACACAGATGTAACTCTGTGAGATGAATTCACAGAACACTAAGCAGTTTCTCAGAAAGCTTCTTTCCAGATTTCATCTGAGGATATTTCCTTTTTCAACATAGCCCTCTAAGGGCTTCAAAATATCACTTTGCCAGTTCCACAAGAACTGTCTTAGCGAAAGGCTTCTTGAGACGAAAGGTGTAACTCTGTGAGATGATTTCACAGAACACAAAGAAGTTTCTCAGAAAGCTTCTTTCTCTTTGTTATAGGAGCATATTTCCTTTGGCCCTATAGTCTTCAAAGGGATCCGAAATATCTGTTCTCACATTCCACAGAAATAAGGCTAGCTAAGAGATATACGAAACACAGATGTAACTCTGTGAGATGAATTCACAGAACACTAAGCAGTTTCTCAGAAAGCTTCTTTCCAGATTGCATCTGAGGATATTTCCTTTTTCACCATAGCCCTCTATGGGCTTCCAAATGTCACTTTGCCAATTCCACAAGAACTGTCTTAGCGAAAGGCTTCTTGAGGGGAAAGCTGTAACTCTGTGAGATGATTTCACAGAACACAAAGAAGTTTCTCAGAAAGCTTCTTTCTCTTTGTTATCGGAGGATATTTCCTTTGGCCCTATAGTCTTCAAAGGGATCCGAAATATCTGTTCTCAGATTTCACAGAAATAAGGCTAGCAAAGAGATCTACAAAACACAGATGTAACTCTGTGAGATGAATTAACAGAACACCAAGCAGTTTCTCAGAAAGCTTCTTTCCAGATTTCATCTGAGGATATTTCCTTTTTCACCATAGCCCTCTATGGGCTTCCAAATATCACTTTGCCAATTCCACAAGAACTGTCTTAGCGAAAGGCTTCTTCAGGGGAAAGCTGCAACTCTGTGAGATGATTTCACAGAACACAAAGAAGTTTCTCAGAAAACTTCTTTCTCTTTGTTATCGGAGGATATTTCCTTTGGCCCTATAGTCTTCAAAGGGATTCGAAATATCTGTTCTCAGATTCCACAGAAATAAGGCTAGCAAGGAGATCTACGAAACAGAGATGTAACTCTGTGAGATGAATTCACAGAACACTAAGCAGTTTCTCAGAAAGCTTCTTTCCAGATTTCATCTGAGGATACTTCCTGTTTCACCATAGACCTCTAAGGGCTTCCAAATATCACTTTGCCAATTCCACAAGAACTGTCTTAGCGAAAGGATTCTTGAGGGGAAATCTGTAACTCTGTGAGATGATTTCACAGAATACAAAGAAGTTTCTCAGAAAGCTTCTTTCTCTTTGTTATCGGAGGATATTTCCTTTGGCCCTATAGTCTTCAAAGGGATCCGAAATATCTGTTCTCAGATTCCACAGAAATAAGGCTAGCAAAGAGATCTACGAAACACAGATGTAACTCTGTGAGATGAATTCACAGAACACTAAGCAGTTTCTCAGAAAGCTTCTTTCCAGATTTCATCTGAGGATATTTCCTTTTTCACCATAGCCCTCTATGGGCTTCCAAATATCACTTTGCCAGTTCCACAAGAACTGACTTAGCGAAAGGCTTCTTGAGACGAAAGGTGTAACTCTGTGAGATGATTTCACAGAACATAAAGAAGTTTCTCAGAAAGCTTCTTTCTCTTTGTTATAGGAGCATAATTCCTTTGGCCCTATACTCTTCAAAGGGATCCGAAATATCTGTTCTCAGATTCCACAGAAATAAGGCTAGCAAAGAGATCTACGAAACACAGATGTAACTCTGTGACATGAATTCACAGACCACTAAGCAGTTTTTCAGAAAGCGTCTTTCCAGATTTCATCTGAGGATATTTCCTTTTTCACCATAGCCCTCTATGGGCTTCCAAATATCACTTTGCCAATTCCACAAGAACTGTCTTAGCGAAAGGCTTCTTGAGGGGAAAGCTGAAACTCTGTGAGATGATTTCACAGAACACAAAGAAGTTTCTCAGAAAGCTTCTTTCTCTTTGCTATCGGAGGATATTTCCTTTGGCCCTATAGTCTTCAAAGGGATCCGAAATATCTGTTCTCAGATTCCACAGAAATAAGGCTAGCAAAGAGATCTACGAAACACAGATGTAACTCTGTGAGATGAATTCACAGAACACTAAGCAGTTTCTCAGAAAGCTTCTTTCCAGATTTCATCTGAGGATATTTCCTTTTTCACCATAGACCTCTAAGGGCTTCCAAATATCACTTTGCCAATTCCACAAGAACTGTCTTCGCGAAAGGCTTCTTGAGGGGAAAGCTGTAACTCTGTGAGATGATTTCACAGAACACAAAGAAGTTTCTCAGAAAGCTTCTTTCTCTTTGTTATCGAAGGATATTTCCTTTGGCCCTATAGTCTTCAAAGGGATCCGAAATATCTGTTCTCAGATTCCACAGAAATAAGGCTAGCAAAGAGATCTACGAAACACAGATGTAACTCTGTGAGATGAATTCACAGAACACTAAGCAGTTTCTCAGAAAGCTTCTTTCCAGATTTCATCTGAGGATATTTTCTTTTTCACCATAGCCCTCTATGGGCTTCCAAATATCACCTTGCCAGTTACACAAGAACTGTCTTAGCGAAAGGCTTCTGGAGACGAAAGGTGTAACTCTGTGAGATTATTTCACAGAACACAAAGAAGTTTCTCAGAAAGCTTCTTTCTCTTTGTTATATGAGCATATTTCCTTTGGCCCTATACTCTTCAAAGTGATCCGAAATATCTGTTCTCAGATTCCACAGAAATAAGGCTAGCAAAGAGATCTACGGAACACAGATGTAACTCTGTGAGATGAATTCACAGAACACTAAGCAGTTTCACAGAAAGCGTCTTTCCAGATTTCATCTGAGGATATTTCCTTTTTCACCATAGCCCTCTATGGGCTTCCAAATATCACTTTGCCAATTCCAAAAGAACTGCCTTAGCGAAAAGCTTCTTGAGGGGAAAGCTGTAACTCTGTGAGATGATTTCACAGAACACAAAGAAGTTTCTCAGAAAGTTTCTTTCTTTGTTATAGGAGCATATTTCCTTTGGCCCTATAGTCTTCAAAGGGATCTGAAATATCTGTTCTCAGATTCCGCAGAAATAAGGCTAGCAAAGAGATCTACGAAACACAGATGTAACTCTGTGAGATGAATTCACAGAACACTAAGCAGTTTCTCAGAAAGCTTCTTTCCAGATTTAATCTGAGGATATTTCCTTTTTCACCATAGCCCTCTATGGGCTTCAAAATATCACTTTGCCAGTTCCACAAGAACTGTCTTAGCGAAAGGCTTCTTGAGGGGAAAGCTGTAACTCTGTGAGATGATTTCACAGAACACAAAGAAGTTTCTCAGAAAGCTTCTTTCTCTTTGTTATCGGAGCATATTTCCTTTGGCCCTATAGTCTTCAAAGGGATCCGAAATATCTGTTCTCAGATTCCACAGAAATAAGGCCAGCAAAGAGATTTACGAAACACAGATGTAACTCTGTGAGATGAATTCACAGAACACTAAGCAATTTCTCAGAAAGCTTCTTTCCAGATTTCATCTGAGGATATTTCCTTTTTCACCATAGACCTCTAAGGGCTTCCAAATATCACTTTGCGAATTCCACAAGAACTGTCTTCGCGAAAGGCTGCTTGAGGGGAAAGCTGTAACTCTGTGAGATGATTTCACAGAACACAAAGAAGTTTCTCAGAAAGCTTCTTTCTCTTTGTTATCGGACGATATTTCCTTTGGCCCTATAGTCTTCAAAGGGATGCGAAATATCTGTTCTCAGATTCCACAGAAATAAGGCTAGCAAAGAGATCTACAAAACACAGATGTAACTCTGTGAGATGAATTAACAGAACACTAAGCAGTTTCTCAGAAAGCTTCTTTCCAGATTTCATCTGAGGATATTTCCTTTTTCACCGTAGCCCTCTATGGGCTTCCAAATATCACTTTGCCAATTCCACAAGAACTGTCTTAGCGAAAGGCTTCTACAGTCGAAAGCTGTAACTCTGTGAGATGATTTCACAGAACACAAAGAAGTTTCTCAGAAAGCTTCTTTCTCTTTGTTATCGGAGCATATTTCCTTTGGCCCTATAGTCTTCAAAGGGATCCGAAATATCTGTTCTCAGATTCCACAGAAATAAGGCTATCAAAGAGATCCACGAAATAAAGATGTAACTCTGTGAGTGGAAGTCACGCATCACAGAGGAGTTTCTCAGAAAGCTTCTTTCCAGATTTCATTTGAGGATATTTCCTTTTTCACCATAGCCCTCTATGGGCTTCCAAATATCACTTTGCCAGTTACACAAGAACTGTCTTAGGGAAAGTCTTCTGGAGACGAAAGGTGTAACTCTGTGAGATTATTTCATAGAACACAAAGAAGTTTCTCAGAAAGCTTCTTTCTCTTTGTTATAGGAGCATATTTCCTTTGGCCCTATACTCTTCAAAGGGATCCGAAATATCTGTTCTCAGTTTCCACAGAAATAAGGCTAGCAAAGAGATCTACGAAACACAGATGTAACTCTGTGAGATGAATTCACAGAACACTAAGCAGTTTCACAGAAAGCGTCTTTCCAGATTTCATCTGAGGATATTTCCTTTTTCACCATAGCCCTCTATGGGCTTCCAAATATCACTTTGCCAATTCCAAAAGAACCGCCTTAGCGAAAAGCTTCTTGAGGGGAAAGCTGTAACTCTGTGAGATGATTTCACAGAACACAAAGAAGTTTCTCAGAAAGCTTCTTTCTCTTTGTTATCGGAGCATATTTCCTTTGGCCCTATAGTCTTCAAAGGGATCCGAAATATCTGTTGTCAGATTCCACAGAAATAAGGCTAGCAAAGAGATCCACGAAATACAGATGTAACTCTGTGAGTGGAAGTCACACATCACAGAGGAGTTTCTCAGAAAGCTTCTTTCCAGATTTCATCTGAGGATATTTCCTTTTTCACCATAGCCCTCTATGGGCTTCCAAATATCACTTTGCCAATTCCACAAGAACTGTCTTAGCGAAAGGCTTCTTGAGGGGAAAGCTGTAACTCTGTGAGATGATTTCACAGAACACAAAGAAGTTTCTCCGAAAGCTTCTTTCTCTTTGTTATCGGAGGATATTTCCTTTGGCCCTATAGTCTTCAAAGGGATCCGAAATATCTGTTCTCACATTCCACAGAAATAAGACTAGCAAAGAGATCTACGAAGCACAGATGTAACTCTGTGAGATGAATTCACAGAATACTAAGCAGTTTTTCAGAAAGCTTCTTTCCAGATTTCATCTGAGGATATTTCCTTTTTCACCATAGACCTCTAAGGGCTTCCAAATATCACTTTGCGAATTCCACAAGAACTGTCTTCGCGAAAGGCTGCTTGAGGGGAAAGCTGTAACTCTGTGAGATGATTTCACAGAACACAAAGAAGTTTCTCAGAAAGCTTCTTTCTCTTTGTTATCGGAGGATATTTCCTTTGGCCCTATAGTCTTCAATGGGATCCGAAATATCTGTTCTCAGATTCCACAGAAATAAGGCTAGCAAAGAGATGTACGAAACACAGATGTAACTCTGTGAGATGAATTCACAGAACACTAAGCAGTTTCTCAGAAAGCTTCTTTCCAGATTTCATCTGAGGATATTTCCTTTTTCACCATAGCCCTCTATGGGCTTCCAAATATCAGTTTGCCAGTTCCACAAGAACTGTCTTAGCGAAAGGCTTCTTGAGACGAAAGGTGTAACTCTGTGAGATGATTTCACAGAACACAAAGAAGTTTCTCAGAAAGCTTCTTTCTCTCTGTTATAGGAGCATATTTCCTTTGGCCCTATACTCTTCAAAGGGATCCGAAATATCTGTTCTCAGATTCCACAGAAATAAGGCTAGCAAAGAGATCTACGAAACACTGATGTAACTCTGTGAGATGAATTCACAGAACACTAAGCAGTTTCACAGAAAGCGTCTTTCCAGATTTCATCTGAGGATATTTCCTTTTTCACCATAGCCCTCTATGGGCTTCCATATATCACTTTGCCAATTCCAAAAGAACTGCCTTAGCGAAAAGCTTCTTGAGGGGAAAGCTGTAACTCTGTGAGATGATTTCACAGAACACAAAGAAGTTTCTCAGAAAGCTTCTTTCTCTTTGTTATCGGAGGATATTTCCTTTGGCCCTATAGTCTTCAAAGGGATCCGAAATATCTGTTCTCAGATTCCACAGAAATAAGGCTAGCAAAGAGATCTACGAAACACAGATGTAACTCTGTGAGATGAATTCACAGAACACTAAGCAGTTTCTCAGAAAGCTTCTTTCCAGATTTCATCTGAGGATATTTCCTTTTTCACCATAGCCCTCTAAGGGCTTCAAAATATCACTTTGCCAGTTCCACAAGAACTGTCTTAGCGAAAGGCTTCTTGAGACGAAAGGTGTAACTCTGTGAGATGATTTCACAGAACACAAAGAAGTTTCTCAGAAAGCTTCTTTCTCTTTGTTATAGGAGCATATTTCCTTTGGCCCTATAGTCTTCAAAGGGATCCGAAATATCTGTTCTCACATTCCACAGAAATAAGGCTAGCTAAGAGATATACGAAACACAGATGTAACTCTGTGAGATGAATTCACAGAACACTAAGCAGTTTCTCAGAAAGCTTCTTTCCAGATTGCATCTGAGGATATTTCCTTTTTCACCATAGCCCTCTATGGGCTTCCAAATGTCACTTTGCCAATTCCACAAGAACTGTCTTAGCGAAAGGCTTCTTGAGGGGAAAGCTGTAACTCTGTGAGATGATTTCACAGAACACAAAGAAGTTTCTCAGAAAGCTTCTTTCTCTTTGTTATCGGAGGATATTTCCTTTGGCCCTATAGTCTTCAAAGGGATCCGAAATATCTGTTCTCACATTCCACAGAAATAAGACTAGCAAAGAGATCTACGAAGCACAGATGTAACTCTGTGAGATGAATTCACAGAATACTAAGCAGTTTTTCAGAAAGCTTCTTTCCAGATTTCATCTGAGGATATTTCCTTTTTCACCATAGACCTCTAAGGGCTTCCAAATATCACTTTGCGAATTCCACAAGAACTGTCTTCGCGAAAGGCTGCTTGAGGGGAAAGCTGTAACTCTGTGAGATGATTTCACAGAACACAAAGAAGTTTCTCAGAAAGCTTCTTTCTCTTTGTTATCGGAGGATATTTCCTTTGGCCCTATAGTCTTCAATGGGATCCGAAATATCTGTTCTCAGATTCCACAGAAATAAGGCTAGCAAAGAGATCTACGAAACACAGATGTAACTCTGTGAGATGAATTCACAGAACACTAAGCAGTTTCTCAGAAAGCTTCTTTCCAGATTTCATCTGAGGATATTTCCTTTTTCACCATAGCCCTCTATGGGCTTCCAAATATCAGTTTGCCAGTTCCACAAGAACTGTCTTAGCGAAAGGCTTCTTGAGACGATAGGTGTAACTCTGTGAGATGATTTCACAGAACACAAAGAAGTTTCTCAGAAAGCTTCTTTCTCTTTGTTATAGGAGCATATTTCCTTTGGCCCTATAGTCTTCAAAGGGATCCGAAATATCTGTTCTCACATTCCACAGAAATAAGGCTAGCTAAGAGATATACGAAACACAGATGTAACTCTGTGAGATGAATTCACAGAACACTAAGCAGTTTCTCAGAAAGCTTCTTTCCAGATTGCATCTGAGGATATTTCCTTTTTCACCATAGCCCTCTATGGGCTTCCAAATGTCACTTTGCCAATTCCACAAGAACTGTCTTAGCGAAAGGCTTCTTGAGGGGAAAGCTGTAACTCTGTGAGATGATTTCACAGAACACAAAGAAGTTTCTCAGAAAGCTTCTTTCTCTTTGTTATCGGAGGATATTTCCTTTGGCCCTATAGTCTTCAAAGGGATCCGAAATATCTGTTCTCAGATTTCACAGAAATAAGGCTAGCAAAGAGATCTACAAAACACAGATGTAACTCTGTGAGATGAATTAACAGAACACCAAGCAGTTTCTCAGAAAGCTTCTTTCCAGATTTCATCTGAGGATATTTCCTTTTTCACCATAGCCCTCTATGGGCTTCCAAATATCACTTTGCCAATTCCACAAGAACTGTCTTAGCGAAAGGCTTCTTCAGGGGAAAGCTGCAACTCTGTGAGATGATTTCACAGAACACAAAGAAGTTTCTCAGAAAACTTCTTTCTCTTTGTTATCGGAGGATATTTCCTTTGGCCCTATAGTCTTCAAAGGGATCCGAAATATCTGTTCTCAGATTCCACAGAAATAAGGCTAGCAAGGAGATCTACGAAACACAGATGTAACTCTGTGAGATGAATTCACAGAACACTAAGCAGTTTCTCAGAAAGCTTCTTTCCAGATTTCATCTGAGGATACTTCCTGTTTCACCATAGACCTCTAAGGGCTTCCAAATATCACTTTGCCAATTCCACAAGAACTGTCTTAGCGAAAGGATTCTTGAGGGGAAATCTGTAACTCTGTGAGATGATTTCACAGAACACAAAGAAGTTTCTCAGAAAGCTTCTTTCTCTTTGTTATCGGAGGATATTTCCTTTGGCCCTATAGTCTTCAAAGGGATCCGAAATATCTGTTCTCAGATTCCACAGAAATAAGGCTAGCAAAGAGATCTACGAAACACAGATGTAACTCTGTGAGATGAATTCACAGAACACTAAGCAGTTTCTCAGAAAGCTTCTTTCCAGATTTCATCTGAGGATATTTCCTTTTTCACCATAGCCCTCTATGGGCTTCCAAATATCACTTTGCCAGTTTCACAAGAACTGACTTAGCGAAAGGCTTCTTGAGACGAAAGGTGTAACTCTGTGAGATGATTTCACAGAACATAAAGAAGTTTCTCAGAAAGCTTCTTTCTCTTTGTTATAGGAGCATATTTCCTTTGGCCCTATACTCTTCAAAGAGATCCGAAATATCTGTTCTCAGATTCCACAGAAATAAGGCTAGCAAAGAGATCTAAGAAACACAGATGTAACTCTGTGACATGAATTCACAGACCACTAAGCAGTTTCTCAGAAAGCGTCTTTCCAGATTTCATCTGAGGATAATTCCTTTTTCACCATAGCCCTCTATGGGATTCCAAATATCACTTTGCCAATTCCAAAAGAACTGCCTTAGCGAAAAGCTTCTGAGGGGAAAGCTGTAACTCTGTGAGATGATTTCACAGAACACAAAGAAGTTTCTCAGAAAGCTTCTTTCTCTTTGTTATAGGAACATATTTCCTTTTCCCTATAGTCTTCAAAGGGATCCGAAATATCTGTTCTCAGATTCCACAGAAATAAGGCTAGCAAAGAGATCTACGAAACACAGATGTAACTCTGTGAGATGAATTCACAGAACACTAAGCAGTTTCTCAGAAAGCTTCTTTCCAGATTTCATCTCAGGATATTTCCTTTTTCACCATAGCCCTCTATGGGCTTCAAAATATCACTTTGCCAGTTCCACAAGAACTGTCTTAGCGAAAGGCTTCTTGAGACGAAAGGTGTAACTCTGTGAGATGATTTCACAGAACACAAAGAAGTTTCTCAGAAAGCTTCTTTCTCTTTGTTATAGGAGTATATTTCCTTTGGCTCTATAGTCTTCAAAGGGATCCGAAATATCTGTTCTCCGATTCCACAGAAATAAGGCTAGCAAAGAGATCTACGAAACACAGATGTAACTCTGTGAGATGAATTCACAGAACACTAAGCAGTTTCTCAGAAAGCTTCTTTCCAGATTTCATCTGAGGATATTTCCTTTTTCACCATAGCCCTCTATGGGCTTCCAAATATCACTTTGCCAATTCCACAAGAACTGTCTTAGCGAAAGGCTTCTTGAGGGGAAAGCTGTAACTTTGTGAGATGATTTCACAGAACACAAAGAAGTTTCTCAGAAAGCTTCTTTCTCTTTGTTATCGGAGGATATTTCCTTTGGCCGTATAGTCTTCAAAGGGATCCGAAATATCTGTTCTCAGATTCCACAGAAATAAGGCTAGCAAAGAGATCTACGAAACACAGATGTAACTCTGTGAGATGAATTCACAGAACACTAAGCAGTTTCTCAGAAAACTTCTTTCCAGATTTCATCTGAGGATATTTCCTTTTTCACCATAGCCCTCTATGGGCTTCCAAATATCACTTTGCCAGTTCCACAAGAACTATCTTCGCGAAAGGCTTCTTGAGGGGAAAGCTGTAACTCTGTGAGATGATTTCACAGAACACAAAGAAGTTTCTCAGAAAGCTTCTTTCTCTTTGTTATCGGAGCATATTTACTTTGGCCCTATAGTCTTCAAAGGGATCCGAAATATCTGTTCTCAGATTCCACAGAAATAAGGCTAGCAAAGAGATCCATGAAATACAGATGTAACTCTGAGAGTGGATGTCACACATCACAGAGCAGTTTCTCAGAAAGCTTCTTTCCAGATTTCATCTGAGGATATTTCCTTTTTCAAAATACCCCACTTTGGACTTCCAAATATCACTTTGCCAATTCCACAAGAACTGTCTTAGCGAAAGGCTTCTTGTGACGAAAGGTGTAACTCTGTGAGATGATTTCACAGAACACAAAGAAGTTTCTCAGAAAGCCTCTTTCTCTTTGTTATCGGACGATATTTCCTTTGGCCCTATAGTCTTCAAAGGGATCCGAAATATCTGTTCTCAGATTCCACAGAAATAAGGCTAGCAAAGAGATCCACGAAATACAGATGTAACAATGAGAGTGGAAGTCACACATCAGAGATCAGTTTCTCAGAAAGCTTCTTTCCAGATTTCATCTGAGGATATTTCCTTTTTCAAAATACCCCTCTATGGGCTTGCAAATATCACTTTGCCATCCACAAGAACTGTCTTAGCGAAAGGCTTGTTCAGGGGAAAGCTGCAACTCTGTGAGATGATTTCACAGAACACAAAGAAGTTTCTCAGAAAGCTTCTTTCTCTTTGTTATCGGACGATATTTCCTTTGGCCCTATAGTCTTCAAAGGGATCCGAAATATCTGTTCTCAGATTCCACAGAAAGACGGCTAGCAAAGAGATGCACGAAATACAGATGTAACTCTGTGACATGAATTAACAGAACACTAACCAGTTTCTCAGAAAGCTTCTTTCCAGATTTCATCTGAGGATGATTCCTTTTTCACCATAGCCCTCCATGGGCTTCCAAATATCACTTTGCCAATTACACAAGAACTGTCTTAGCGAAAGGCTTCTGGTGGGGAAAGTTGTAACTCTGTGAGATGATTTCACAGAACACAAAGAAGTTTCTCAGAAAGCTTCTTTCTCTTTGTTATCGGACGATATTTACTTTGGCCCTATAGTCTTCAAAGGGATCCGAAATATATGTTCTCAGATTCGACAGAAATAAGGCTAGCAAAGAGATCTATGAAACACTGATATAATTCTGTGAGATGAATTCACAGAACACTAAGCAGTTTCTCAGAAAGTTTCTTTCCAGATTTCATGTGAGGATATTTCCTTTTTCACCATAGCCCTCTATGGGATTCCAAATATCACTTTGCCAATTCCACAAGAACTGTCTAAGCGAAAGGCTTCTTCAGGGGAAAGCTGTAACTCTGTGAGATGATTTCACGGAACACAAAGAAGTTTCTCAGAAAGCTTCTTTCTCTTTGTTATCGGAGGATATTTCCTTTGGCCCTATAGTCTTCAAAGGGATCCGAAATATCTGTTCTCAGATTCCACAGAAATAAGGCTAGCAAAGAGATGTACGAAACACAGATGTAACTCTGTGAGATGAATTCACAGAACACTAAGCAGTTTCTCAGAAAGCTTCTTTCCAGATTTCATTTGAGGATATTTCCTTTTTCACCATAGCCCTCTATGGGCTTCCAAATATCACTTTGCCAATTCCACAAGAACTATCTTAGCCAAAGGCTTCTTGAGGGGAAAGCTGTAACTCCGTGAGATGATTTCACAGAACACAAAGAAGTTTCTCAGAAAGCTTCTTTCTCTTTGTTATCGGACGATATTTCCTTTGGCCCTTTAGTCTTCAAAGGGATCCGAAATATCTGTTCTCAGATTCCACAGAAATAAGGCTAGCAAAGAGATCTACGAAACACAGATGTAACTCTGTGAGATGAATTAACAGAACACTAAGCAGTTTCTCAGAAAGCTTCTTTCCAGATTTCATCTGAGGATATTTCCTTTTTCACCAGCGCCCTCTATGGGCTTCCAAATATCACTTTGCCAATTCCACAAGAACTGTCATAGCGAAAGGCTTCTTAAGGGGAAAGCTGAAACTCTGTGAGATGATTTCACTGAACACAAAGAAGTTTCTCAGAAAGCTTCTTTCTCTTTGTTATCGGAGGATATTTCCTTTTGCCCTATAGTCTCCAAAGGGATCCGAAATATCTGTTCTCAGATTCCACAGAAAAAAGGCTAGCAAAGAGATCTACGAAACACAGATGTAACTCTGTGAGATGAATTCACAGAACACTAAGCAGTTTCTGAGAAAGCTTCTTACCAGATTTCAACTGAGGATATTTCCTTTTTCAACATAGCCCCCTATGGGCTTCCAAATATCACTTTGCCAATTCCACAAGAACTGTCTTAGCGAAAGTCTTCTTGAGGGGAAAGCTGTAACTCTGTGAGATGATTTCACAGAACACAAAGAAGTTTCTCAGAAAGCTTCTTTCTCTTTGTTATCGGAGGATATTTCCATTGGCCCTATAGTCTTCAAAGGGATCCGAAATATCTGTTCTCAGATTCCACAGAAATAAGTAGCAAAGAGATCCACGAAATACAGATGTAACTCTGAGAGGGGAAATTCACACATCACAGAGCAGTTTCTCAGAAAGGTTCTTTCCAGATTTCGTCTGAGGATATTTCCTTTTTCACCATAGCCCTCTATGAGCTTCCAAATATCACTTTGCCAATTCCACAAGAACTATCTTAGCAAAAGGCTTCTTGAGGGGAAAGCTGTAACTGTGTGAGATGATTTCACAGAACACAAAGAAGTTTCTCAGAAAGCTTCTTACTCTTTGTTATCGGGCGATATTTCCTTTGGCCCTTTAGTCTTCAAAGGGATCCGAAATATCTGTTCTCAGATTCCACAGAAATAAGGCTAGCAAAGAGATCTAGGAAACACAGATGTAACTCTGTGAGATGAATTCACAGAACACTAAGCAGTTTCTCAGAAAGCTTCTTTCCAGATTTCATCTGAAGATATTTCCTTTTTCACCAGCGCCCTCTATGGGCTTCCAAATATCACTTTGCCAATTCCACAAGAACTGTCATAGCGAAAGGCTTCTTAAGGGGAAAGCTGTAACTCTGTGAGATGATTTCACTGAACACAAAGAAGTTTCTCCGACAGCTTCTTTCTCTTTGTTATCGGAGGATATTTCCTTTTGCCCTATATTCTCCAAAGGGATCCGAAATATCTGTTCTCAGATTCCACAGAAATAAGGCTAGCAAAGAGATCTACGAAACACAGATGTAACTCTGTGAGATGAATTCACAGAACACTAAGCAGTTTCTCAGAAAGCTTCTTTCCAGATTTCATCTGAGGATATTTCCTTTTTCACCATAGCCCTCTATGGGCTTCCAAATATCACTTTGCCAATTCCACAAGAACTGTCTTAGCGAAAGGCTTCTTGAGGGGAAAGCTGTAACTCTGTGAGATGATTTCACAGAACACAAAGAAGTTTCTCAGAAAGCTTCTTTCTCTTTGTTATCGGAGGATATTTCCTTTGGCCCTATAGTCTTCAAAGGGATCCGAAATATCTGCTCTCAGATTCCACAGAAAGAAAGGTAGCAAAGAGATCCACGAAATACAGATGTAACTCTGAGAGTGGAAGTCACACATCACAGAGCAGTTTTTGAGAAAGCTTCTTTCCAGATTTCATCTGAGGATATTTCCTTTTCACCATAGCCCTCTATGGGCTTCCAAAAATCACTTTGCCAATTCCACAAAAACTGTCTTAGCGAAAGGCTTCTTGAGAGGAAAGCTGTAACTCTGTGAGATGATTTCACAGAACACAAAGAAGTTTCTCAGAAAGCTTCTTTCTCTTTGTTATCGGAGGATATTTCCTTTGGCCCTATAGTCTTCAAAGGGATCCGAAATATCTGTTCTCAGATTCCACAGAAAGAAGGCTAGCAAAGAGATCCACGAAATACCGATGTAACTCTGTGAGATGAATGAACAGAACACTAAGCAGTTTCTCAGAAAGCTTCTTTTCAGATTTCATCTGAGGATATTTCCTTTTTCACCATAGCCCTCTATGGGCTTCCAAATATCACTTTGCCAATTCCACAAGAACTGTCTTAGCGAAAGGCTTCTTCAGGGGAAAGCTGTAACTCTGTGAGATGATTTCACAGAACACAAAGAAATTTCTCAGAAAGCTTCTTTCTCTTTGTTATCCGACGATATTTCCTTTTGCCCTATAATCTCCAGAGGGATCCGAAATATCTGTTCCCAGATTCCACAGAAATAAGGCTAGCAAAGAGATCTACGAAACACAGATGTAACTCTGTGAGATGAATTTACAGAACACTAAGCAGTCTCTCAGAAAGCTTCTTTCCAGATTTCATCTGAGGATATTTCCTTTTTCAAAATACCCCTCTATGGGCTTCCAAATATCACTTTGCCAATTCCACAAGAACTGTCTTAGCGAAAGGCTTCTTGAGGGGAAAGCTGTAACTCTGTGAGATGATTTCACAGAACACAAAGAAGTTTCTCAGACAGCTTCTTTCTCTTTGTTATCGGACGATATTTCCTTTGGGGCTATAGTCTTCAAAGGGATCCGAAATATCTGTTCTCAGATTCCACAGAAAGACGATTAGCAAAGAGATCCACGAAATACAGATGTAACTATGTGAGATGAATTCACAGAACACTAAGCAGTTTCTCAGAAAGCTTCTTTCCAGATTTCATCTGAGGATATTTCCTTTTTCACCATAGCCCTCTATGGGCTTCCAAATATCACTTTGCCAATTCCACAAGAACTGTCCTAGCGAAAGGCTTCTTGAGGGGAAAGCTGTATCTCTGTGAGATGATTTCACAGAACACAAAGAAGTTTCTCAGAAAGCTTCTTTCTCTTTGTTACCGGAGGATATTTCCTTTGGCCCTATAGTCTTCAAAGGGATCCGAAATAGCTGTTCTCAGATTCCACAGAAATAAGGCTAGCAAAGAGATCTACGAAACACAGATGTAACTCTGTGAGATGAATTCACAGAACACTAAGCAGTTTTCAGAAAGCTTCTTTCCAGATTTCATCTGAGGATATTTCCTTTTTTACCAGAGCCCTCTATGTTCTTCCAAATATCACTTTGCCAATTCCACAAGAACTGTCTTAGCGAAAGGCTTCTTGGGGGGAAAGTTGTAACTCTGTGAGCTGATTTCACAGAACACAAAATATTTTCTCAGAAAACTTTTTTCTCTTTGTTATGGGAGGATATTTACTTTGGCCCTATAGTCTTCAAAGGGATCGAAATATCTGTTCTCAGATTCCACAGAAATAAGGCTAGCAAAGAGATCTACGAAACACAGATGTAACTCTGTGAGATGAATTCACAGAACACTAAGCAGTTTCTCAGAAAGCTTCTTTCCAGATTTCATCTGAGGATATTTCCTTTTTCACCATAGCCCTCTATGGGCTTCCAAATATCACTTTGCCAATTTCACAAGAACTGTCTTAGCGAAAGGCTTCTTGAGGGGAAAGCTGTAACTCTGTGAGATGATTTCACAGAACAGAAAGAACTTTCTCAGAAAGTTTCTTTCTCTTTGTTATCGGAGGATATTTCCTTTGGCCCTATAGTCTTCAAAGGGATCCGAAATATCTGTTCTCAGATTCCACAGAAATAAGGCTAGCAAAGAGATCTACGAAACACAGATGTCACTCTGTGAGATGAATTCACAGAACACTAAGCAGATTCTCAGAAAGCTTCTTTCCAGATTTCGTCTGAGGATATTTCCTTTTTCACCATAGCCCTCTATGGGCTTCCAAATATCACTTTGACAATTCCACAAGAACTGTCTTTGCGAAAGGCTTCTACAGGGGAAAGCTGTAACTCTGTGAAACGATTTCACAGAACACAAAGAAGTTTCTCAGAAAGCTTCTTTCTCTTTGTTATCGGAGGATATTTCCTTTGGCCCTATAGTCTTCAAAGGGATCCGAAATATCTGTTCTCGGATTCCACAGAAAGAAGGCTAGCAAAGAGATCCACGAAATACAGATGTAACTCTGTGAGATGAATTCACAGAACACTAAGCAGTTTCTCAGAAAGCTTCTTTCCAGATTTCATCTGAGGATATTTCCGTTTTCAACATAGTCCTCTATGGGCTTCCAAATATCACTTTGCCAATTCCACAAGAACTGTCTTAGTGAAAGGCTTCTTGAGGGGAAAGCTGTAACTCTGTGAGATGATTTCACAGAACACAAAGAAGTTTCTCAGAAAGCTTCTTTCTCTTTGTTATCGGAGGATATTTCCTTTGGCCCTATAGTCTCCAAAGGGATCCGAAATATATGTTCTCAGATTCCACAGAAATAAGGCTAGCAAAGAGATCTACGAAACACAGATGTAACTCTGTGAGATGAATTCACAGAACACTAAGCAGTTTCTCAGAAAGCTTCTTTCCAGATTTCATCTGAGGATATTTCCTTTTTCACCATAGCCCTCTATGGGCTTCAAAATATCACTTTGCCAATTCCACAAGAACTGTCTTAGCGAAAGGCTTCTTGAGGGGAAAGCTGTAACTCTGTGAGATGATTTCACAGAACACAAAGAAGTTTCTCAGAAAGCTTCTTTCTCTTTGCTATCGGAGGATATTTCCTTTGGCCCTATAGTCTTCAAAGGGATCTGAAATATCTGTTCTCAGATTCCACAGAAAGAAAGATAGCAAAGAGATCCACGAAATACAGATGTAACTCTGAGAGTGGAAGTCACATATCACAGAGCAATTTTTGAGAAAGCTTCTTTCCAGATTTCATCTGAGGATATTTCCTTTTCACCATAGCCCTCTATGGGCTTCCAAAAATCACTTTGCCAATTCCACAAGAACTGTCTTAGCGAAAGGCTTCTTGAGAAGAAAGCTGTAACTCTGTGAGATGATTTCACAGAACACAAAGAAGTTTCTCAGAAAGCTTCTTTCTCTTTGTTATCGGAGGATATTTCCTTTGGCGCTATAGTCTTCAAAGGGATCCGAAATATCTGTTCTCAGATTCCACAGAAAGAAAGCTAGCAAAGAGATCCACGAAATACAGATGTAACTCTGAGAGTGGAAGTCACACATCACAGAGCAGTTTTTGAGAAAGCTTCTTTCCAGATTTCATCTGAGGATATTTCCTTTTCACCATAGCCCTCTATGGGCTTCCAAAAATCACTTTGCCAATTCCACAAGAAGTGTCTTAGCGAAAGGCTTCTTGAGAGGAAAGCTGTAACTCTGTGAGATGATTTCACAGAACACAAAGAAGTCTCTCAGAAAGCTTCTTTCTCTTTGTTATCGGAGGATATTTCCTTTGGCCCTATAGTCTTCAAAGGGATCCGAAATATCTGTTCTCAGATTCCACAGAAAGAAGGCTAGCAAAGAGATCCACGAAATACCGATGTAACTCTGTGAGATGAATGAACAGAACACTAAGCAGTTTCCCAGAAAGCTTCTTTCCAGATTTCATCTGAGGATATTTCCTTTTTCACCATAGCCCTCTATGAGCTTCCAAATATCACTTTGCCAATTCCACAAGAACTGTCTTAGCGAAAGGCTTCTTCAGGGGAAAGCTGTAACTCTGTGAGATGATTTCACAGAACACAAAGAAATTTCTCAGAAAGCTTCTTTCTGTTTGTTATCGGACGACATTTCCTTTTGCCCTATAATCTCCAGAGGGATCCGAAATATCTGTTCTCAGATTCCACAGAAATAAGGCTAGCAAAGAGATCTACGAAATACAGATGTTACTCTGTGAGATGAATTTACAGAACACTAAGCAGTCTCTCAGAAAGCTTCTTTCCAGATTTCATCTGAGGATATTACCTTTTTCACCATAGCCCTCTAGGGGCTTCCAAATATCACTTTGCCAATTCCACAAGAACTGTCTTAGCGAAAGGCTTCTTGAGGGGAAAGCTGTAACTCTGTGAGATGATTTCACAGAACACAAAGAAGTTTCTCAGAAAGCTTCTTTCTCTTTGTTATCGGAGGATATATCCTTGGCCCTACAGCCTTAAAAGGGATCCGAAATATCTGTTCTCAGATTTCACAGAAATAAGCCTAGCAAAGAGATCCACGATATACAGATGTAACAATGAGAGTGGAAGTCACACATCAGAGATCAGTTTCTCAGAAAGCTTCTTTCCAGATTTCATCTGAGGATATTTCCTTTTTCAAAATACCCCTCTATGGGATTGCAAATATCACTTTGCCATCCACAAGAACTGTCTTAGCGAAAGGCTTTTTCAGGGGAAAGCTGTAACTCTGTGAGATGATTTCACAGAACACAAAGAAGTTTCTCAGAAAGCTTCTTTCTCTTTGTTATCGGACGATATTTCCTTTGGCCCTATAGTCTTCAAACGGATCCGAACTATCTGTTCTCAGATTCCACAGAAAGACGGCTAGCAAAGAGATGCACGAAATACAGATGTAACTCTGTGACATGAATTAACAGAACACTAAGCAGTTTCTCAGAAAGCTTCTTTCCAGATTTCATCTGAGGATGATTCCTTTTTCACCATAGCCCTCCATGGGCTTCCAAATATCACTTTGCCAATTACACAAGAACTGTCTTAGCGAAAGGCTTCTGGTGGGGAAAGTTGTAACTCTGTGAGATGATTTCACAGAACACAAAGAAGTTTTCAGAAAGCTTCTTTCTCTTTGTTATCGGACGATATTTCCTTTGGCCCTATAGTCTTCAAAGGGATCCGAAATATCTGTTCTCAGATTCCACAGAAATAAGGTTAGCAAAGAGATATACGAAACACAGATATAATTCTGTGAGATGAATTCACAGAACACTAAGCAGTTTCTCAGAAAGTTTCTTTCTAGATTTCATGTGAGGATATTTCCTTTTTCACCATAGCCCTCTATGGGCTTCCAAATATCACTTTGCCAATTCCACAAGAACTGTCTTAGCGAAAGGCTTCTTCAGGGGAAAGCTGTAACTCTGTGAGATGATTTCACAGAACACAAAGAAGTTTCTCAGAAAGCTTCTTTCTCTTTGTTATCGGACGATATTTCCTTTGACCCTATAGTCTTCAAAGGGATCCGAAATATCTGTTCTCAGATTCCACAGAAATAAGGCAAGCAAAGAGATCTACGAAACACAGATGTAACTCTGTGAGATGAATTCACAGAACACTAAGCAGTTTCTCAGAAAGCTTCTTTCCAGATTTCATTTGAGGATATTTCCTTTTTCACCATCGCCCTCTATGGGCTTCCAAATATCACTTTGCCAATTCCACAAGAACTATCTTAGCAAAAGGCTTCTTGAGGGGAAAGCTGTAACTCTGTGAGATGATTTCACAGAACACAAAGAAGTTTCTCAGAAAGCTTCTTTCTCTTTGTTATCGGACGATATTTCCTTTGGCCCTTTAGTCTTCAAAGGGATCCGAAATATCTGTTCTCAGATTTCACAGAAATAAGGCTAGCAAAGAGATCTACGAAACACAGATGTAACTCTGTGAGATGAATTAACAGAACACTAAGCAGTTTCTCAGAAAGCTTCTTTCCAGATTTCATCTGAGGATATTTACTTTTTCACCAGCGCCCTCTATGGGCTTCCAAATATCACTTTGCCAATTCCACAAGAACTGTCATAGCGAAAGGCTTCTTAGGGGGAAAGCTGTAACTCTGTGAGATGATTTCACAGAACACAAAGAAGTTTCTCAGAAAGCTTCTTTCTCTTTGTTATCGGACGATATTTCCTTTTGCCCTATAGTCTCCAAAGGGATCCGAAATATCTGTTCTCAGATTCCACAGAAAAAAGGCTAGCAAAGAGATCTACGAAACACAGATGTAACTCTGTGAGATGAATTCACAGAACACTAAGCAGTTTCTCAGAAAGCTTCTTAACAGATTTCAACTGAGGATATTTCCTTTTTCACCATAGCCCCCTATGGGCTTCCAAATATCACTTTGCCAATTCCACAAGAACTGTCTTAGCGAAAGGCTTCTTGAGGGGAAAGCTGTAACTCTGTGAGATGATTTCACAGAACACAAAGAAGTTTCTCAGAAAGCTTCTTTCTCTTTGTTATCGGAGGATATTTCAATTGGCCCTATATTCTTCAAAGGGATCCGAAATATCTGTTCTCAGATTCCGCAGAAATGAGTAGCAAAGAGATCAACGAAATACAGATGTAACTCTGAGAGGTTAAATTCACACATCACAGAGCAGTTTCTCAGAAAGGTTCTTTCCAGATTTCGTCTGAGGATATTTCCTTTTTCACCATAGCCCTCTATGGGCTTCCAAATATCACTTTGCCAATTCCACAAGAACTGTCTTCGCGAAAGGATTCTTGAGGGGAAAGCTGTAACTCTGTGAGATGATTTCACAGAACACAAGGAAATTTCTCAGAAAGCTTCTTTCACTTTGTTATCGGAGGATATTTCCTTTGGCCCTATAGTCTCCAAAGGGATCCGAAATATCTGTTCTCAGATTCCACAGAAATAAGGCTAGCAAAGAGATCTAGGAAACACAGATGTAACTCTGTGAGATGAATTCACAGAACACTAAGCAGTTTCTCAGAAAGCTTCTTTCCAGATTTCATCTGAGGATATTTCCTTTTTCACCATAGCCCTCTATGGGCTTCCAAATATCACTTTGCCAATTCCACAAGAACTATCTTAGAAAAAAAGGCTTCTTGAGGGGAAAGCTGTAACTGTGTGAGATGCTTTCACAGAACACAAAGAAGTTTCTCAGAGAGCTTCTTTCTCTTTGTTATCGGGCGATATTTCCTTTGGCCCTTTAGTCTTCAAAGGGATCCGAAATATCTGTTCTCAGATTCCACAGAAATAAGGCTAGCAAAGAGATCTACGAAACACAGATATAACTCTGTGAGATGAATTCACAGAACACTAAGCAGTTTCTCAGAAAGCTTCTTTCCAGATTTCATCTGAGGATATTTCCTTTTTCACCAGCGCCCTCTATGGGCTTCCAAATATCACTTTGCAAATTCCACAAGAACTGTCATAGCGAAAGGCTTCTTAACGGTAAAGCTGTAACTCTGTGAGATGATTTCACTGAACACAAAGAAGTTTCTCAGAAAGCTTCTTTCTCTTTGTTATCGGACGATATTTCCTTTTGCCCTATATTCTCCAAAGGGATCCGAAATATCTGTTCTCAGATTCCACAGAAATAAGGCTAGCAAATAGATCTACGAAACACAGATGTAACTCTGTGAGATGAATTCACAGAACACTAAGCAGTTTCTCAGAAAGCTTCTTACCAGATTTCATCTGAGGATATTTGCTTGTTAACCATAGCCCTCTATGGGCTTCCAAATATCACTTTGCCAATTCCACAAGAACTGTCTTAGCGAAAGGCTTCTTGAGGGGAAAGCTGTAACTCTGTGAGAAGATTTCACAGAACACAAAGAAGTTTCTCAGAAAGCTTCTTTCTCTTTGTTATCGCAGGATATTTCCTTTGGCCCTATAGTCTTCAAAGGGATCCGAAATATCTGTTCTCAGATTCCACAGAAATAAGGCTAGCAAAGAGGTCTACGAAACACAGATGTAACTCTGTGAGATGAATTCACAGAACACTAAGCAGTTTCTCAGAAAGCTTCTTTCCAGATTTCATCTGAGGATATTTCCTTTTTCACCATAGCCCTCTATGGGCTTCCAAATATCACTTTGCCAATTCCTCAAGAACTGTCTTAGCGAAAGGTTTCTTGAGGGGAAGGCTGTAAGTCTGTGAGATGATTTCACAGAACACAAAGAAGTTTCTCAGAAAGCTTCTTTCTCTTTGTTATCGGAGGATATTTCCTTTGGCCCTATAGTCTTCAAAGGGATCCGAAATATCTGTTCTCAGATTCCACAGAAAGAAAGCTAGCAAAGAGATCCACGAAATACAGATGTAACTCTGAGAGTGGAAGTCACACATCACAGAGCAGTTTTTGAGAATGCTTCTTTCCAGATTTCATCTGAGGATATTTCCTTTTCACCATAGCCCTCTATGGGATTCCAAAAATCACTTTTCCAATTCCACAAGAACTGTCTTAGCGAAAGGCTTCTTGAGAGGAAAGCCGGAACTCTGTGAGATGATTTCACAGAACACAAAGAAGTTTCTCAGAAAGCTTCTTTCTCTTTGTTATCGGAGGATATTTCCTTTGGCCCTATAGTCTTCAAAGGGATCCGAAATATCTGTTCTCAGATTCCACAGAAAGAAAGCTAGCAAAGAGATCCACGAAATACAGATGTAACTCTGAGAGTGGAAGTCACACATCACAGAGCAGTTTTTGAGAAAGCTTCTTTCCAGATTTCATCTGAGGATATTTCCTTTTCACCATAGCCCTCTATGGGCTTCCAAAAATCACTTTTCCAATTCCACAAGAACTGTCTTAGCGAAAGGCTTCTTGAGAGGAAAGCCGTAACTCTGTGAGATGATTTCACAGAACACAAAGAAGTTTCTCAGAAAGCTTCTTTCTCTTTGTTTTCGGAGGATATTTCCTTTGGCCCTATAGTCTTCAAAGGGATCCGAAATATCTGTTCTCAGATTCCACAGAAAGAAGGCTAGCAAAGAGATCCACGAAATACCGATGTAACTCTGTGAGATGAATGAACAGAACACTAAGCAGTTTCTCAGAAAGCTTCTTTCCAGATTTCATCTGAGGATATTTCCTTTTTCACCATAGCCCTCTATGGGCTTCCAAATATCACTTTGCCAATTCCACAAGAACTGTCTTAGCGAAAGGTTTCTTGAGGGGAAAGTTGTAACTCTGTGAGATGATTTCACAGAACACAAAGAAGTTTCTCAGAAAGCTTCTTTCTCTTTGTTATCGGAGGATATATCCTTGGCCCTATAGTCTTCAAAGGGATCCGAAATATCTGTTCTCAGATTTCACAGAAATAAGGCTAGCAAAGAGATCCACGATATACAGATGTAACAATGAGAGTGGAAGTCACACATCAGAGATCAGTTTCTCAGAAAGCTTCTTTCCAGATTTCATTTGAGGATATTTCCTTTTTCAAAATACCCCTCTATGGGCTTCCAAATATCACTTTGCCAATTCCACAAGAACTGTCTTAGCGAAAGGCTTCTTGAGGGGAAAGCTGTAACTCTGTGAGATGATTTCACAGAACACAAAGAAGTTTCTCAGAGAGCTTCTTTCTCTTTGTTATCGGACGATATTTCCTTTGGCCCTATAGTCTTCAAAGGGATCCGAAATATCTGTTCTCAGATTCTACAGAAAGACGACTAGCAAAGAGATCCACGAAATACAGATGTAACTCTGTGGAATGAATTAACAGAACACTAAGCAGTTTCTCAGAAAGCTTCTTTCCAGATTTCATCTGAGGATATTTCCTTTTTCACCATAGCCCTCTATGGGCTTCCAAATATCACTTTGCCAATTCCACAATAACTGTCCTAGCGAAAGGCTTCTTGAGGGAAAAGCTGTAACTCTGTGAGATGATTTCACAGAACACAAAGAAGTTTCTCAGAAAGCTTCTTTCTCTTTGTTACCGGAGGATATTTCCTTTGGCCCTATAGTCTTCAAAGGGATCCGAAATAGCTGTTCTCAGATTCCACAGAAATAAGGCTAGTAAAGAGATCTACGAAACACAGATGTAACTCTGTGAGATGAATTCACAGAACACTAAGCAGTTTCTCAGAAAGCTTCTTTCCAGATTTCATCTGAGGATATTTCCTTTTTCAACAGAGCCCTCTATGGGCTTCCAAATATCACTTTGCCAATTCCACAAGAACTGTGTTAGCGAAAGGCTTCTTGAGGGGAAAGTTATAACTCTGTGAGATGATTTCACAGAACACAAAGTATTTTCTCAGAAAGCTTCTTTCTCTTTGTTACCGGAGGATATTTCCTTTCGCCCTATAGTCTTCAAAGGGATCCGAAATAGCTGTTCTCAGATTCCACAGAAAGAAGGCTAGCAAAGAGATCCACGAAATACAGATGTAACTGTGTGAGACGAATGGACAGAACACTAAGCAGTTTCTCAGAAAGCTTCTTTCCAGATTTCATCTGAGTATATTTCCTTTTTCACCCTAGCCCTCTATGGGCTTCCAAATATCACTTTGCCAATTCCACAAGAACTATCTTAGCGAAAGGCTTCTTGAGGGGAAAGCTGTAACTCTGTGAGATGATTTCACAGAACACAAAGAAGTATCTCAGAAAGCTTCTTTCTCTTTGTTATCGGAGGATATTTCCTTTGGCCCTATAGTCTTCAAAGAGATCCGAAATATCTGTTCTCAGATTCCACAGAAAGAAGGCTAGCAAAGAGATCCACGAAATACAGATGTAACTCTGTGAGATGAATTCACAGAACACTAAGCAGTTTCTCAGAAAGCTTCTTTCCAGATTTCATCTGAGGATATTTCCGTTTTCAACATAGCCCTCTATGGGCTTCCAAATATCACTTTGCTAATTCCACAAGAACTGTCTTAGCGAAAGGCTTCTTGAGGGGAAAGCTGTAACTCTGTGAGATGATTTCACAGAACACAAAGAAGTTTCTCAGAAAGCTTCTTTCTCTTTGTTATCGGAGGATATTTCCTTTGGCCCTATAGTCTTCAAAGGGATCCGAAATATCTGTTCTCAGATTCCACAGAAAGAAAGCTAGCAAAGAGATCCACGAAATACAGATGTAACTCTGAGAGTGGAAGTCACACATCACAGAGCAGTTTTTGAGAAAGCTTCTTTCCAGATTTCATCTGAGGACATTTCCTTTTCACCATAGCCCTCTAAGGGCTTCCGAAAATCACTTTGCCAATTCCACAAGAACTGTCTTAGCGAAAGGCTTCTTGAGAGGAAAGCTGTAACTCTGTGAGATGATTTCACAGAACACAAAGAAGGCTCTCAGAAAGCTTCTTTCTCTTTGTTATCGGAGGATATTTCCTTTGGCCCTATAGTCTTCAAAGGGATCCGAAATATCTGTTCTCAGATTCCACAGAAAGAAGGCTAGCAAAGAGATCCACTAAATACCGATGTAACTCTGTGAGATGAATGAACAGAACACTAAGCAGTTTCTCAGAAAGCATCTTTCCAGATTTCATCTGAGGATATTTCCTTTTTCACCATAGCCCTCTATGGGCTTCCAAATATCACTTTGCCAATTCCACAAGAACTGTCTTAGCGAAAGGCTTCTTCAGGGGAAAGCTATAACTCTGTGAGATGATTTCACAGAACACAAAGAAATTTCTCAGAAAGCTTCTTTCTCTTTGTTATCGGACGATATTTCCTTTTGCCCTATAATCTCCAGAGGGATCCGAAATATCTGTTCTCAGATTCCACAGAAATAAGGCTAGCAAAGAGATCTACGAAACACAGATGTAACTCTGTGAGATGAATTTACAGAACACTAAGCAGTCTCTCACAAAGCTTCTTTCCAGATTTCATCTGAGGATATTTCCTTTTTCACCATAGCCCTCTATGGGCTTCCAAATATCACTTTGCCAATTCGACAAGAACTGTCTTCTAAAAAGGCTTCTTGAGGGGAAAGCAGTATAACTCTGTGAGATGATTTCACAGAACACAAAGAAATTTCTCAGAAAGCTTCTTTCTCTTTGTTATCGGAGGATATTTCCTTTGCCCCTATAGTCTTCAAAGGGATCCGAAATATCTGTTATCAGATTCCACAGAAAGAAGGCTAGCAAAGAGATCCACGAAATACAGATGTAACTCTGAGAGTGGAAGTCACACATCACAGAACAGTTTCTCAGAAAGCTTCTTTCCAGATTTCATCTGAGAATATTTCCTTTTTCACCATAGCCCTCTAGGGCCTTCCGAATATCACTTTGCCAATTGCACAAGAATTGTCTTAGCGAAAGGCTTCTTGAGGGGAAAGTTGTAACTCTGTGAGATGATTTCACAGAACACAAAGTATTTTCTCAGAAACTTCTTTCTCTTTGTTATCGGAGGATATTTACTTTGGCCCTATAGTCTTCAAAGGGATCGAAATATCTGTTCTCAGATTCCACAGAAATAAGGCTAGCAAAGAGATCTACGAATCACAGATGTAACTCTGTGAGATGAATTCACAGAACACTAAGCAGTTTCTCAGAAAGCTTCTTTCCAGAATTCATCTGAGGATATTTCCTTTTTCACCATAGACCTCTATGGGCTTCCAAATATCACTTTGCCAATTCCACAAGAACTGTCTTAGCGAAAGGCTTCTTGAGGGGAAAGCTGTAACTCTGTAAGATGATTTCACAGGACACAAAGAAGTTTCTCAGAAAGCTTCTTTCTCTTTGTTATCGGAGGATAATTCCTTTGGCCCTATAGTCTTCAAAAGGATCCGAAATATCTGTTCTCAGATTCCACAGAAATAAGGCTACCAAAGAGATCTACGAAGCACAGATGTCACTCTGTGAGATGAATTCACAGAACACTAAGCAGTTTCTCAGAAAGCTTCTTTCCAGATTTCATCTGAGGATATTTCCTTTTTCACCATAGCCCTCTATGGGCTTCCAAATATCACTTTGCCAATTCCACAAGAACTGTCTTAGCGAAAGGCTTCTACAGGGGAAAGCTGTAACTCTGTGAGATGATTTCACAGAACAAAAAGAAGTTTCTCAGAAACCTTCTTTCTCTTTGTTATCTTGGATATTGCCTTTGGCCCTATAGTCTTCAAAGGGATCCGAAATATCTGTTCTCAGATTCCACAGAAATAAGGCTAGCAAAGAGATCCACGAAATACAGATGTAACTCTGTGAGATGAATGAACAGAACACTAAGCAGTTTCTCAGAAAGCTTCTTTCCAGATTTCATCTGAGTATATTTCCTTTTTCACCATAGCCCTCTATGGGCTTCCAAATATCACTTTGCCAATTCCACAAGAACTGTCTTAGCGAAAGGCTTCTTGAGGGGAAAGCTGTAACTCTGTGAGATGATTTCACAGAACACAAAAAAGTATCTCAGACAGTTTCTTTCTCTTTGTTATCGGAGGATATTTCCTTTGGCCCTATAGTCTTCAAAGAGATCCGAAATATCTGTTCTCAGATTCCACAGTAAGAAGGCTAGCAAAGAGATCCACGAAATACAGATGTAACTCTGTGAGATGAATTCACAGAACACTAAGCAGTTTCTCAGAAAGCTTCTTTCCAGATTTCATCTGAGGATATTTCCTTTTTCAACATAGCCCTCTATGGGCTTCCAAATATCACTTTGCCAATTCCACAAGAACTGTCTTAGCGAAAGACTTCTTGAGGGGAAAGCTGTAACTCTGTGAGATGATTTCACAGAACACAAAGAAGTTTCTCAGAAAGCTTCTTTCTCTTTGTTATCGGAGGATATTTCCTTTGGCCCTATAGTCTTCAAAGGGATCCGAAATATCTGTTCTCAGATATTTCAGAAATATCTGTTCTCAGATATCTCAGATATTCTCAGAAAGAAGGCTAGCAAACAGATCCACGAAATACAGATGTAACTCTGTAAGATGAATGAACAGAACACTAAGCAGTTTCTCAGAAAGCTTCTTTCCACATTTCATCTGAGGATATTTATTTTTTCACCATAGCCCTCTAGGGGCTTCAAAATATCACTTTGCAAATTCCACAAGAACTGTCTTAGCGAAAGGATTCTTGAGAGGAAAGCTGTAACTCTGTGAGATGATTTCACAGAACACAAAGAAGTTTCTCAGAAAGCTTCTTTTTCTTTGTTATCGGAGGATATTTCCTTTGGCCCTATAGCCTTCAAAGGGATCCGAAATATCTGTTCTCAGATTCCACAGAAAGAAGGCTAGCAAAGAGTTCCACGAAATACAGATATAACTCTGTGAGATGAATTAACAGAACACTAAGCAGTTTCTCAGAAAGCTTCTTTCCAGATTTCATCTGAGGATATTTCCTTTTTCACCATAGCCCTCTAAGGGCTTCCAAATATCACTTTGCCAATTCCACAAGAACTGTCTTAGCGAAAGGCTTCTTGAGGGGAAAGCTGTAACTCTGTGAGATGATTTCACAGAACACAAAGAAGTTTCTCAGAAAGCTTCTTTCTCTTTGTTATCAGAGGATATTTCCTTTGGCCCTATAGTCTTCAAAGGCATCCGACATATCTGTTCTCAGATTCCACAGAAAGAAGGCTAGCAAAGAGATCCACGAAATACAGATGTAACTCTGAGAGTGGAAGTCACACATCACAGAGCAATTTTTGAGAAAGCTTCTTTCCAGATTTCGTCTGAGGATATTTCCTTTTTCACCATAGCCCTCTATGGGCTTCCAAATATCACTTTGACAATTCCACAAGAACTGTCTTTGCGAAAGGCTTCTACAGGGGAAAGCTGTAACTCTGTGAAACGATTTCACAGAACACAAAGAAGTTTCTCAGAAAGCTTCTTTCTCTTTGTTATCGGAGGATATTTCCTTTGGCCCTATAGTCTTCAAAGGGATCCGAAATATCTGTTCTCAGATTCCACAGAAAGAAGGCTAGCAAAGAGATCCACGAAATACAGATGTAACTCTGTGAGATGAATTCACAGAACACTAAGCAGTTTCTCAGAAAGCTTCTTTCCAGATTTCATCTGAGGATATTTCCGTTTTCAACATAGCCCTCTATGGGCTTCCAAATATCACTTTGCCAATTCCACAAGAACTGTCTTAGCGAAAGGCTTCTTGAGGGGAAAGCTGTAACTCTGTGAGATGATTTCACAGAACACAAAGAAGTTTCTCAGAAAGCTTCTTTCTCTTTGTTATCGGAGGATATTTCCTTTGGCCCTATAGTATCCAAAGGGATCCGAAATATATGTTCTCAGATTCCACAGAAATAAGGCTAGCAAAGAGATCTACGAAACACAGATGTAACTCTGTGAGATGAATTCACAGAACACTAAGCAGTTTCTCAGAAAGCTTCTTTCCAGATTTCATCTGAGGATATTTCCTTTTTCACCATAGCCCTCTATGGGCTTCAAAATATCACTTTGCCAATTCCACAAGAACTGTCTTAGCGAAAGGCTTCTTGAGGGGAAAGCTGTAACTCTGTGAGATGATTTCACAGAACACAAAGAAGTTTCTCAGAAAGCTTCTTTCTCTTTGCTATCGGAGAATATTTCCTTTGGCCCTATAGTCTTCAAAGGGATCCGAAATATCTGTTCTCAGATTCCACAGAAAGAAAGATAGCAAAGAGATCCACGAAATACAGATGTAACTCTGAGAGTGGAAGTCACACATCACAGAGCAATTTTTGAGAAAGCTTCTTTCCAGATTTCATCTGAGGATATTTCCTTTTCACCATAGCCCTCTATGGGCTTCCAAAAATCACTTTGCCAATTCCACAAGAACTGTCTTAGCGAAAGGCTTCTTGAGAAGAAAGCTGTAACTCTGTGAGATGATTTCACAGAACACAAAGAAGTCTCTTAGAAAGCTTCTTTCTCTTTGTTATCGGAGGATATTTCCTTTGGCCCTATAGTCTTCTAAGGGATCCGAAATATCTGTTCTCAGATTCCACAGAAAGAAGGCTAGCAAAGAGATCCACGAAATACCGATGTAACTCTGTGAGATGAATGAACACAACACTAAGCAGTTTCCCAGAAAGCTTCTTTCCAGATTTCTTCTGAGGATATTTCCTTTTTCACCGTAGCCCTCTATGGGCTTCCAAATATCACTTTGCCAATTCCACAAGAACTGTCTTAGCGAAAGGCTTCTTCAGGGGAAAGCTGTAACTCTGTGAGATGATTTCACAGAACACAAAGAAATTTCTCAGAAAGCTTCTTTCTCTTTGTTATCGGACGACATTTCCTTTTGCCCTATAATCTCCAGAGGGATCCGAAATATCTGTTCTCAGATTCCACAGAAATAAGGCTAGCAAAGAGATCTACGAAATACAGATGTAACTCTGTGAGATGAATTTACAGAACACTAACCAGTCTCTCAGAAAGCTTCTTTCCAGATTTCATCTGAGGATATTACCTTTTTCACCATAGCCCTCTAGGGGCTTCAAAATATCACTTTGCCAATTCCACAAGAACTGTCTTAGCGAAAGGTTTCTTGAGGGGAAAGTTGTAACTCTGTGAGATGATTTCACAGAACACAAAGAAGTTTCTCAGAAAGCTTCTTTCTCTTTGTTATCGGAGGTTATATCCTTGGCCCTATAGCCTTAAAAGGGATCCGAAATATCTGTTCTCAGATTTCACAGAAATAAGGCTAGCAAAGAGATCCACGATATACAGATGTAACAATGAGAGTGGAAGTCACACATCAGAGATCAGTTTCTCAGAAAGCTTCTTTCCAGATTTCATCTGAGGATATTTCCTTTTTCAAAATACCCCTCTATGGGCTTGCAAATATCACTTTGCCAATTCCACAAGAACTGTCTTAGCGAAAGGCTTCTTCAGGGGAAAGCTGTAACTCTGTGAGATGATTTCACAGAACACAAAGAAGTTTCTCAGAAAGCTTCTTTCTCTTTGTTATCGGACGATATTTCCTTTGGACCTATAGTCTTCAAAGGGATCCGAACTATCTGTTCTCAGATTCCACAGAAAGACGGCTAGCAAAGAGATGCACGAAATACAGATGTAACTCTGTGACACGAATTAACAGAACACTAAGCAGTTTCTCAGAAAGCTTCTTTCCAGATTTCATCTGAGGATGATTCCTTTTTCACCATAGCCCTCCATGGGCTTCCAAATATCACTTTGCCAATTACACAAGAACTGTCTTAGCAAAAGGCTTCTGGTGGGGAAAGTTGTAACTCTGTGAGATGATTTCACAGAACACAAAGAAGTTTTCAGAAAGCTTCTTTCTCTTTGTTATCGGACGATATTTCCTTTGGCCCTATAGTCTTCAAAGGGATCCGAAATATCTGTTCTCAGATTCCACAGAAATAAGGTTAGCAAAGAGATATACGAAACACAGATATAATTCTGTGAGATGAATTCACAGAACACTAAGCAGTTTCTCAGAAAGTTTCTTTCTAGATTTCATGTGAGGATATTTCCTTTTTCACCATAGCCCTCTATGGGCTTCCAAATATCACTTTGCCAATTCCACAAGAACTGTCTTAGCGAAAGGCTTCTTCAGGGGAAAGCTGTAACTCTGTGAGATGATTTCACAGAACACAAAGAAGTTTCTCAGAAAGCTTCTTTCTCTTTGTTATCGGACGATATTTCCTTTGACCCTATAGTCTTCAAAGGGATCCGAAATATCTGTTCTCAGATTCCACAGAAATAAGGCTAGCAAAGAGATCTACGAAACACAGATGTAACTCTGTGAGATGAATTCACAGAACACTAAGCAGTTTCTCAGAAAGCTTCTTTCCAGATTTCATTTGAGGATATTTCCTTTTTCACCATAGCCCTCTATGGGCTTCCAAATATCACTTTGCCAATTCCACAAGAACTATCTTAGCAAAAGGCTTCTTGAGGGGAAAGCTGTAACTCTGTGAGATGATTTCACAGAACACAAAGAAGTTTCTCAGAAAGCTTCTTTCTCTTTGTTATCGGACGATATTTCCTTTGGCCCTTTAGTCTTCAAAGGGATCCGAAATATCTGTTCTCAGATTTCACAGAAATAAGGCTAGCAAAGAGATCTACGAAACACAGATGTAACTCTGTGAGATGAATTAACAGAACACTAAGCAGTTTCTCAGAAAGCTTCTTTCCAGATTTCATCTGAGGATATTTCCTTTTTCACCAGCGCCCTCTATGGGCTTCCAAATATCACTTTGCCAATTCCACAAGAACTGTCATAGCGAAAGGCTTCTTAAGGGGAAAGCTGTAACTCTGTGAGATGATTTCACAGAACACAAAGAAGTTTCTCAGAAAGCTTCTTTCTCTTTGTTATCGGAGGATATTTCCTTTTGCCCTATAGTCTCCAAAGGGATCCGAAATATCTGTTCTCAGATTCCACAGAAAAAAGGCTAGCAAAGAGATCTACGAAACACAGATGTAACTCTGTGAGATGAATTCACAGAACACTAAGCAGTTTCTCAGAAAGCTTCTTACCAGATTTCAACTGAGGATATTTCCTTTTTCACCATAGCCCCCTATGGGCTTCCAAATATCACTTTGCCAATTCCACAAGAACTGTCTTAGCGAAAGGCTTCTTGAGGGGAAAGCTGTAACTCTGTGAGATGATTTCACAGAACACAAAGAAGTTTCTCAGAAAGCTTCTTTCTCTTTGTTATCGGAGGATATTTCCATTGGCCCTATATTCTTCAAAGGGATCCGAAATATCTGTTCTCAGATTCCACAGAAATGAATAGCAAAGGGATCCACGAAATACAGATGTAACTCTGAGAGGTTAAATTCACACATCACAGAGCAGTTTCTCAGAAAGGTTCTTTCCAGATTTCGTCTGAGGATATTTCCTTTTTCACCATAGCCCTCTATGGGCTTCCAAATATCACTTTGCCAATTCCACAAGAACTGTCTTCGCGAAAGGATTCTTGAGAGGAAAGCTGTAACTCTGTGAGATGATTTCACAGAACACAAGGAAGTTTCTCAGAAAGCTTCTTTCACTTTGTTATCGGAGGATATTTCCTTTGGCCCTATAGTCTCCAAAGGGATCCGAAATATCTGTTCTCAGATTCCACAGAAATAAGGCTAGCAAAGAGATCTAGGAAACACAGATGTAACTCTGTGAGATGAATTCACAGAACACTAAGCAGTTTCTCAGAAAGCTTCTTTCCAGATTTCATCTGAGGATATTTCCTTTTTCACCATAGCCTTCTATGGGCTTCCAAATATCACTTTGCCAATTCCACAAGAACTATCTTAGAAAAAAAGGCTTCTTGAGGGGAAAGCTGTAACTGTGTGAGATGCTTTCACAGAACACAAAGAAGTTTCTCAGAGAGCTTCTTTCTCTTTGTTATTGGGCGATATTTCCTTTGGCCCTTTAGTCTTCAAAGGGATCCGAAATATCTGTTCTCAGATTCCACAGAAATAAGGCTAGCAAAGAGATCTACGAAACACAGATGTAACTCTGTGAGATGAATTCACAGAACACTAAGCAGTTTCTCAGAAAGCTTCTTTCCAGATTTCATCTGAGGATATTTCCTTTTTCACCATAGCCCTCTATGGGCTTCCAAATATCACTTTGCAAATTCCACAAGAACTGTCATAGCGAAAGGCTTCTTAAGGGTAAAGCTGTAACTCTGTGAGATGATTTCACTGAACACAAAGAAGTTTCTCAGAAAGCTTCTTTCTCTTTGTTATCGGAGGATATTTCCTTTTGCCCTATATTCTCCAAAGGGATCCGAAATATCTGTTCTCAGATTCCACAGAAATAAGGCTAGCAAATAGATCTACGAAACACAGATGTAACTCTGTGAGATGAATTCACAGAACACTAAGCAGTTTCTCAGAAAGCTTCTTTCCAGATTTCATCTGAGGATATTTGCTTGTTAACCATAGCCCTCTATGGGCTTCCAAATATCACTTTGCCAATTCAACAAGAACTGTCTTAGCGAAAGGCTTCTTGAGGGGAAAGCTGTAACTCTGTGAGATGATTTCACAGAACACAAAGAAGTTTCTCAGAAAGCTTCTTTCTCTTTGTTATCGGAGGATATTTCCTTTGGCCCTATAGTCTTCAAAGGGATCCGAAATATCTGTTCTCAGATTCCACAGAAATAAGGCTAGCAAAGAGGTCTACGAAACACAGATGTAACTCTGTGAGATGAATTCACAGAACACTAAGCAGTTTCTCAGAAAGCTTCTTTCCATATTTCATCTGAGGATATTTCCTTTTTCACCATAGCCCTCTATGGGCTTCCAAATATCACTTTGGCAATTCCTCAAGAACTGTCTTAGCGAAAGGTTTCTTGAGGGGAAGGCTGTAAGTCTGTGAGATGATTTCACAGAACACAAAGAAGTTTCTCAGAAAGCTTCTTTCTCTTTGTTATCGGAGGATATTTCCTTTGGCCCTATAGTCTTCAAAGGGATCCGAAATATCTGTTCTCAGATTCCACAGAAAGAAAGCTAGCAAAGAGATCCACGAAATACAGATGTAACTCTGAGAGTGGAAGTCACACATCACAGAGCAGTTTTTGAGAATGCTTCTTTCCAGATTTCATCTGAGGATATTTCCTTTTCACCATAGCCCTCTATGGGATTCCAAAAATCACTTTTCCAATTCCACAAGAACTGTCTTAGCGAAAGGCTTCTTGAGAGGAAAGCCGGAACTCTGTGAGATGATTTCACAGAACACAAAGAAGTTTCTCAGAAAGCTTCTTTCTCTTTGTTATCGGAGGATATTTCCTTTGGCCCTATAGTCTTCAAAGGGATCCGAAATATCTGTTCTCAGATTCCACAGAAAGAAAGCAAGCAAAGAGATCCACGAAATACAGATGTAACTCTGAGAGTGGAAGTCACACATCACAGAGCAGTTTTTGAGAAAGCTTCTTTCCAGATTTCATCTGAGGATATTTCCTTTTCACCATTGCCCTCTATGGGCTTCCAAAAATCACTTTTCCAATTCCACAAGAACTGTCTTAGCGAAAGGCTTCTTGAGAGGAAAGCCGTAACTCTGTGAGATGATTTCACAGAACACAAAGAAGTTTCTCAGAAAGCTTCTTTCTCTTTGTTATCGGAGGATATTTCCTTTGGCCCTATAGTCTTCAAAGGGATCCGAAATATCTGTTCTCAGATTCCACAGAAAGAAGGCTAGCAAAGAGATCCACGAAATACCGATGTAACTCTGTGAGATGAATGAACAGAACACTAAGCAGTTTCTCAGAAAGCTTCTTTCCAGATTTCATCTGAGGATATTTCCTTTTTCACCATAGCCCTCTATGGGCTTCCAAATATCACTTTGCCAATTCCACAAGAACTGTCTTAGCGAAAGGTTTCTTGAGGGGAAAGTTGTAACTCTGTGAGATGATTTCACAGAACACAAAGAAGTTTCTCAGAAAGCTTCTTTCTCTTTGTTATCGGAGGATATATCCTTGGCCCTATAGTCTTCAAAGGGATCCGAAATATCTGTTCTCAGATTTCCCAGAAATAAGGCTAGCAAAGAGATCCACGATATACAGATGTAACAATGAGAGTGGAAGTCACACATCAGAGATCAGTTTCTCAGAAAGCTTCTTTCCAGATTTCATTTGAGGATATTTCCTTTTTCAAAATACCACTCTAGGGGCTTCCAAATATCACTTTGCCAATTCCACAAGAACTGTCTTAGCGAAAGGCTTCTTGAGGGGAAAGCTGTAACTCTGTGAGATGATTTCACAGAACACAAAGAAGTTTCTCAGAGAGCTTCTTTCTCTTTGTTATCGGACGATATTTCCTTTGGCCCTATAGTCTTCAAAGGGATCCGAAATATCTGTTCTCAGATTCCACAGAAAGACGACTAGCAAAGAGATCCACGAAATACAGATGTAACTCTGTGGAATGAATTAACAGAACACTAAGCAGTTTCTCAGAAAGCTTCTTTCCAGATTTCATCTGAGGATATTTCCTTTTTCACCATAGCCCTCTATGGGCTTCCAAATATCACTTTGCCAATTCCACAAGAACTGTCCTAGCGAAAGGCTTCTTGAGGGGAAAGCTGTAACTCTGCGAGATGATTTCACAGAACACAAAGAAGTTTCTCAGAAAGCTTCTTTCTCTTTGTTACCGGAGGATATTTCCTTTGGCCCTATAGTCTTCAAAGGGATCCGAAATAGCTGTTCTCAGATTCCACAGAAATAAGGCTAGTAAAGAGATCTACGAAACACAGATGTAACTCTGTGAGATGAATTCACAGAACACTAAGCAGTTTCTCAGAAAGCTTCTTTCCAGATTTCATCTGAGGATATTTCCTTTTTCACCAGAGCCCTCTATGGGCTTCCAAATATCACTTTGCCAATTCCACAAGAATTGTTTTAGCGAAAGGCTTCTTGAGGGGAAAGTTATAACTCTGTGAGATGATTTCACAGAACACAAAGTATTTTCTCAGAAAGCTTCTTTCTCTTTGTTACCGGAGGATATTTCCTTTGGCCCTATAGTCTTCAAAGGGATCCGAAATAGCTGTTCTCAGATTCCACAGAAAGAAGGCTAGCAAAGAGATCCACGAAATACAGATGTAACTGTGTGAGACGAATGGACAGAACACTAAGCAGTTTCTCAGAAAGCTTCTTTCCAGATTTCATCTGAGTATATTTCCTTTTTCACCATAGCCCTCTATGGGCTTCCAAATATCACTTTGCCAATTCCACAAGAACTATCTTAGCGAAAGGCTTCTTGAGGGGAAAGCTGTAACTCTGTGAGATGATTTCACAGAACACAAAGAAGTATCTCAGAAAGCTTCTTTCTCTTTGTTATCGGAGGATATTTCCTTTGGCCCTATAGTCTTCAAAGAGATCCGAAATATCTGTTCTCAGATTCCACAGAAAGAAGGCTAGCAAAGAGATCCACGAAATACAGATGTAACTCTGTGAGATGAATTCACAGAACACTAAGCAGTTTCTCAGAAAGCTTCTTTCCAGATTTCATCTGAGGATATTTCCGTTTTCAACATAGCCCTCTATGGGCTTCCAAATATCACTTTGCTAATTCCACAAGAACTGTCTTAGCGAAAGGCTTCTTGAGGGGAAAGCTGTAACTCTGTGAGATGATGTCACAGAACACAAAGAAGTTTCTCAGAAAGCTTCTTTCTCTTTGTTATCGGAGGATATTTCCTTTGGCCCTATAGTCTCCAAAGGGATCCGAAATATCTGTTCTCAGATTCCACAGAAAAAAAGCTAGCAAAGAGATCCACGAAATACAGATGTAACTCTGAGAGTGGAAGTCACACATCACAGAGCAGTTTTTGAGAAAGCTTCTTTCCAGATTTCATCTGAGGACATTTCCTTTTCACCATAGCCCTCTATGGGCGTCCAAAAATCACTTTGCCAATTCCACAAGAACTGTCTTAGCGAAAGGCTTCTTGAGAGGAAAGCTGTAACTCTGTGAGATGATTTCACAGAACACAAAGAAGTCTCTCAGAAAGCTTCTTTCTCTTTGTTATCGGAGGATATTTCCTTTGGCCCTATAGTCTTCAAAGGGATCCGAAAAATCTGTTCTCAGATTCCACAGAAAGAAGGCTAGCAAAGAGATCCACGAAATACCGATGTAACTCTGTGAGATGAATGAACAGAACACTAAGCAGTTACTCAGAAAGCTTCTTTCCAGATTTCATCTGAGGATATTTCCTTTTTCACCATAGCCCTCTATGGGCTTCCAAATATCACTTTGCCAATTCCACAAGAAGTGTCTTAGCGAAAGGCTTCTTCAGGGGAAAGCTGGAACTCTGTGAGATGATTTCACAGAACACAAAGAAATTTCTCAGAAAGCTTCTTTCTCTTTGTTATCGGAGGATATTTCCTTTGGCCCTATAGTCTTCAAAGGGATCCGAAATATCTGTTCTCAGATTCCGCAGAAAGAAAGCTAGCAAAGAGATCCACGAAATACCGATGTAACTCTGAGAGTGGAAGTCACACATCACAGAGCAGTTTTTGAGAAAGCTTCTTTCCAGATTTCATCTGAGGACATTTCCTTTTCACCATAGCCCTCTAAGGGCTTCCGAAAATCACTTTGCCAATTCCACAAGAACTGTCTTAGCGAAAGGCTTCTTGAGAGGAAAGCTGTAACTCTGTGAGATGATTTCACAGAACACAAAGAAGTCTCTCAGAAAGCTTCTTTCTCTTTGTTATCGGAGGATATTTCCTTTGGCCCTATAGTCTTCAAAGGGATCCGAAATATCTGTTCTCAGATTCCACAGAAAGAAGGCTAGCAAAGAGATCCACTAAATACCGATGTAACTCTGTGAGATGAATGAACAGAACACTAAGCAGTTTCTCAGAAAGCATCTTTCCAGATTTCATCTGAGGATATTTCCTTTTTCACCATACCCCTCTATGGGCTTCCAAATATCACTTTGCCAATTCCACAAGAACTGTCTTAGCGAAAGGCTTCTTCAGGGGAAAGCTATAACTCTGTGAGATGATTTCACAGAACACAAAGAAATTTCTCAGAAAGCTTCTTTCTCTTTGTTATCGGACGATATTTCCTTTTGCCCTGTAATCTCCAGAGGGATCCGAAATATCTGTTCTCAGATTCCACAGAAATAAGGCTACCAAAGAGATCTACGAAACACAGATGTCACTCTGTGAGATGAATTCACAGAACACTAAGCAGTTTCTCAGAAAGCTTCTTTCCAGATTTCATCTGAGGATATTTCCTTTTTCACCATAGCCCTCTATGGGCTTCCAAATATCACTTTGCCAATTCCACAAGAACTGTCTTAGCGAAAGGCTTCTACAGGGGAATGCTGTAACTCTGTGAGATGATTTCACAGAACACAAAGAAGTTTCTCAGCAACCTTCTTTCTCTATGTTATCTATGGATATTGCCTTTGGCCCTATAGTCTTCAAAGGGATCCGAAATATCTGTTCTCAGATTCCACAGAAAGAAGGCTAGCAAAGAGATCCACGAAATACAGATGTAACTCTGTGAGATGAATGAACAGAACACTAAGCAGTTTCTCAGAAAGCTTCTTTCCAGATTTCATCTGAGTATATTTCCTTTTTCACCATAGCCCTCTATGGGCTTCCAAATATCACTTTGCCAATTCCACAAGAACTGTCTTAGCGAAAGGCTTCTTGAGGGGAAAGCTGTAACTCTGTGAGATGATTTCACAGAACACAAAGAAGTATCTCAGACAGTTTCTTTCTCTTTGTTATCGGAGGATATTTCCTTTGGCTCTATAGTCTTCAAAGAGATCCGAAATATCTGTTCTCAGATTCCACAGAAAGAAGGCTAGCAAAGAGATCCACGAAATACAGATGTAACTCTGTGAGATGAATTCACAGAACACTAAGCAGTTTCTCAGAAAGCTTCTTTCCAGATTTCATCTGAGGATATTTCCTTTTTCAACATAGCCCTCTATGGGCTTCCAAATATCACTTTGCCAATTCCACAAGAACTGTCTTAGCGAAAGGCTTCTTGAGGGGAAAGCTGTAACTCTGTGAGATGATTTCACAGAACACAAAGAAGTTTCTCAGAAAGCTTCTTTCTCTTTGTTATCGGAGGATATTTCCTTTGGCCCTATAGTCTTCAAAGGGATCCGAAATATCTGTTCTCAGATTCCAAAGAAAGAAGGCTAGCAAACAGATCCACGAAATACAGATGTAACTCTGTAAGATGAATGAACAGAACACTAAGCGGTTTCTCAGAAAGCTTCTTTCCACGTTTCATCTGAGGATATTTATTTTTTCACCATAGACCTCTAGGGGCTTCAAAATATCACTTTGCCAATTCCACAAGAACTGTCTTAGCGAAAGGATTCTTGAGAGGAAAGCTGTAACTCTGTGAGATGATTTCACAGAACACAAAGAAGTTTCTCAGAAAGCTTCTTTTTCTTTGTTATCGGAGCATATTTCCTTTGGCCCTATAGCCTTCAAAGGGATCCGAAATATCTGTTCTCAGATTCCACAGAAAGAAGGCTAGCAAAGAGTTCCACGAAATACAGATATAACTCTGTGAGATGAATTAACAGAACACTAAGCAGTTTCTCAGAAAGCTTCTTTCCAGATTTCATCTGAGGATATTTCCTTTTTCACCATAGCCCTCTAAGGGCTTCCAAATATCACTTTGCCAATTCCACAAGAACTGTCTTAGCGAATGGCTTCTTGAGGGGAAAGCTGTAACTCTGTGAGATGATTTCACAGAACACAAAGAAGTTTCTCAGAAAGCTTCTTTCTCTATGTTATCAGAGGATATTTCCTTTGGCCCTATAGTCTTCAAAGGCATCCGACATATCTGTTCTCAGATTCCACAGAAAGAAGGCTAGCAAAGAGATCCACGAAATACAGATGTAACTCTGTAAGATAAATGAACAGAACACTAAGCAGTTTCTCAGAAAGCTTCTTTCCAGATTTCGTCTGAGGATATTTCCTTTTTCACCATAGCCCTCTAGGGGCTTCAAAATATCACTTTGCAAATTCCACAAGAACTGTCTTAGCGAAAGGATTCTTGAGAGGAAAGCTGTAACTCTGTGAGATGATTTCACAGAACACAAAGAAGTTTCTCAGAAAGCTTCTTTCTCTTTGTTATCGGAGGATATTTCCTTTTGCCCTATAGCCTTCAAAGGGATCCGAAATATGTGTTCTCACATTCCACAGAAAGAAGGCTAGCAAAGAGATCCACGAAATACAGATATAACTCTGTGAGATGAATTAAGAGAACACTAAGAAGTTTCTCAGACAGCTTCTTTCCAGATTTCATCTGAGGATATTTCCTTTTTCACCATAGCCCTCTATGGGCTTCCAAATATCACTTTGCCAATTCCACAAGAACTGTCTTAGCCAAAGGCTTCTTGAGGGGAAAGCTGTAACTCTGTGAGATGATTTCACAGAACACAAAGAAGTTTCTCTGAAAGCTTCTTTCTCTTTGTTATCGGAGGATATTTCCTTTGGCCCTATAGTCTCCAAAGGGATCCGAAATATCTGTTCTCAGATTCCACAGAAAGAAGGCTAGCAAAGAGATCCACGAAACACAGATGTAACTCTGTGAGATGAATGAACAGAACACTAAGCAGTTTCTCAGAAAGCTTCTTTCCAGATTTCATCTGAGGATATTTCCTTTTTCACCATAGCCCTCTACTGGCTTCCAAATATCTCTTTGCCAATTCCACAAGAAGTGTCTTAGCGAAAGGCTTCTTGAGGGGAAAGCTGTAACTCTGTGAGATGATTTCACATAACACAAAGAAGTTTCTCAGAAAGCTTCTTTCTCTTTGTTATCGGAGGATATTTCCTTTGGCCCTATAGTCTTCAAAGGGATCCGAAATATCTGTTCTCAGATTCCACAGAAATAAGGCTAGCAAAGAGATCCACGAAATACAGATGTAACTCTGTGACTGGAAGTCACACATCACAGAGCAGTTTCTCAGAAAGCTTCTTTCCAGATTTCATCTGAGGATATTTGCTTATTCACCATAGCCCTCTATGGGCTTCCAAATAACACTTTGCCAAATCCACAAGAACTGTCTTAGCGAAAGGCTTCTTGAGGGGAAAGCTGTAACTCTGTGAGATGATTTCACAGAACACAAAGAAGTTTCTCAGAAAGCTTCTTTCTCTTTTTTATCGGAGGATATTTCCTTTGGCCCTACAGTCTTCAAAGGGATCCGAAATGTCTGTTCTCAGATTCCACAGAACGAAGGCTAGGAAAGAGATCCACGAAATACAGATGTAACTCTGTGAGATGAATTCACAGAACACTAAGCAGTTTCTCAGAAAGCTTCTTTCCAGATTTCATCTGAGGATATTTCCTTTTTCACCATAGCCCTCTATGGGCTTCCAAATATCACTTTGCCAATTCCACAAGAACTGTCTTAGCGAAAGGCTTCTTGACGGGAAAGCTGTAACTCTGTGAGATGATTTCACAGAACACAAAGAAGTTTCTCAGAAAGCTTCTTTCTCTTTGTTATCGGAGGATATTTCCTTTGGCCCTATAGTCTTCAAAGGGATCCGTATATCTGTTCTCAGATTCCACAGAAATAAGGCTAGCAAAGAGATCTACGAAACACAGATGTAACTCTGTGAGATGAATTCACAGAACACTAAGCAGTTTCTCAGAAAGCTTCTTTCCAGATTTCATCTGAGGATATTTCCTTTTTTACCATAGCCCTCTATGGGCTTCCAAATATCACTTTGCCAATTCCACAAGAACTGTCTTAGCGAAAGGCTTCTTGAGGGGAAAGCTGTAACTCTGTGAGATGATTTCACAGAACACAAAGAAGTTTCTCAGAAACCTTCTTTCTCTTTGTTATCGGAGGATATTTCATTTGGCCCTATAGTCTACAAAGGGATCCGAAATGTCAGTTCTCAGATTCCACAGAAAGAAGGCTAGCAAAGAGATCCACGAAATACAGATGTAACTCTGTGAGATGAATTAACAAAACACTAAGCAGTTTCACAGAAAGCTTCTTTCCAGATTTCATCTGAGGATATTTCCTTTTTCACCATAGCCCTCTATGGGCTTCCAAATATCACTTTGCCAATTCCAAAAGAACTGTCTTTGCGAAAAGCTTCTTGAGGGGAAAGCTGTAACTCTGTGAGATGATTTCACAGAACACAAAGAAGTTTCTCAGAAAGCTTCTTTCTCTTTGTTATAGGAGCATATTTCCTTTGGCCCTATAGTCTTCAAAGCGATCCGAAATATCTGTTCTCAGATTCCACAGAAATAAGGCTAGCAAAGAGATCTGCGAAACACAGATGTAACTCTTTGAGATGAATTCACAGAACACTAAGCAGTTTCTCAGAAAGCTTCTTTCCAGATTTCATCTGAGGATATTTCCTTTTTCACCATACCCCTCTATGGGCTTCCAAATATCACTTTGCCAGTTACACAAGAACTGTCTTAGCGAAAGGCTTCTTGAGACGAAAGGTGTAACTCTGTGAGATGAATTCACAGAACACAAAGAAGTTTCTCAGAAAGCTTCTTTCTCTTTGTTATCGGAGGATATTTCCTTTGGCCCTATAGTCTTCAAAGGAATCCGAAATATCTGTTCTCAGATTCCACAGAAAGAAGGCTAGCAAGGAGATCCACGAAATACAGATGTAACTCTGAGAGTGGAAGTCACACATCACAGAAGAGTTTCTCAGAAAGCTTCTTTCCAGATTTCATCTGAGGATATTTCCTTTTTCACCATAGCCCTCTAGGGGCTTCCAAATATCACTTTGCCAATTCCACAAGAACTGTCTTAGCGAAAGGCTTCTTGAGGGGAAAGTTGTAACTCTGTGAGATGATTTCACAGAACACAAAGTAGTTTCTCAGAAAACTTCTTTCTCTTTGTTATCGGAGGATATTTACTTTGGCCCTATAGTCTTCAAAGGGATCCGAAATATCTGTTCTCAGATTCCACAGAAATAAGGCTAGCAAAAGGATCTACGAAACACAGATGTAACTCTGTGAGATGAATTCACAGAACACTAAGCAGTTTCTCAGAAATCTTCTTTCCAGATTTCATCTGAGGATATTTCCTTTTTCACCATAGCCTTCTATGGGCTTCCAAATATCACTTTGACAATTCCCCAAGAACTGTCTTAGCGAAAGGCTTCTTGAGGGGAAAGCTGTAACTCTGTGAGATGATTTCACAGAACACAAAGAAGTTTCTCAGAAAGCTTCTTTCTCTTTTTTATCGGAGGATATTTCCTTTGGCCCTATTGTCTTCAAAGGGATCCGAAATATCTGTTCTCAGATTCCACAGAAAGAAGGCTAGCAAAGAGATCTACTAAATACAGAGGTAACTCTGTGAGATGAATGAACAGAACACTAAGCAGTTTCTCAGAAAGCTTCTTTCCAGATTTCATCTGAGGATATTTCCTTTTTCACCATAGCCCTCTATGGGCTTCCAAATATCACTTTGCCAATTCCACAAGAACTGTCTTAGGGAAAGGCTTCTTGAGGGGAAAGTTGTAACTCTGTGAGATGATTTCACAGAACACAAAGTATTTTCTCAGAAAACTTCTTTCTCTTTGTTATCAGAGGATATTTACTTTGGCCCTATAGTCTTCAAAGGGATCCGAAATATTTGTTCTCAGATTCCACAGAAATAAGGGTAGCAAAGAGATCTATGAAACACAGATGTAACTCTGTGAGATGAATTCACAGAACACTAAGCAGTTTCTCAGAAAGCTTCTTTCCAGATTTCATCTGAGGATATTTCCTTTTTCACCATAGCCCTCTATGGGCTTCCAAATATCACTTTGCCAATTCCACAAGAACTGTCTTAGCGAAAGGCTTCTTGAGGGCAAAGCTGTAACTCTGTGAGATGATTTCACAGAACACAAAGAAGTTTCTCAGAAAGCTTCTTTCTCTTTGGTATCGGAGGATATTTCCTTTCGCCCTATAGTCTTCAAAAGGATCCGAAATATCTGTTCTCAGATTCCACAGAAATAAGGCTAGCAAACAGATCTACGAAACACAGATGTAACTCTGTGAGATGAATTCACAGAACACTAAGCAGTTTCTCAGAAAGCTTCTTTCCAGATTTCATCTGAGGATATTTCCTTTTTCACCATAGCCCTCTATGGGCTTCCAAATATCACTTTGCCAATTCCACAAGAACTATCTTAGCAAAAGGCTTCTTGAGGGGAAAGCTGTAACTCTGTGAGATGATTTCACAGAACACAAAGAAGTTTCTCAGAAAGCTTCTTTCTCTTTGTTATCGGAGGATATTTCCTTTGGCCCTTTAGTCTTCAAAGGGATCCGAAATATCTGTTCTCAGATTCCACAGAAAAAAGGCTAGCAAAGAGATCTACGAAACCCAGATGTAACTCTGTGAGATGAATTCACAGAACACAAACAGTTTCTTAGAAAGCTTCTTTCCAGATTTCATCTGAGGATATTTCCTTTTTCACCATAGCCCTCTAGGGGCTTCCAAATATCACTTTGCCAATTCCACAACAACTGTCTTAGCGAAAGGCTTCTTGAGGGGAAAGCTGTAACTCTGTGAGATGATTTCACAGAACACAAAGAAGTTTCTCAGAAAGCTTCTTTCTCTTTCTTATCGGAGGATATTTCCATTGGCCCTATAGTCTTCAAAGGGATCCGAAATATCTGTTCTCAGATTCCACAGAAATAAGATAGCAAAGAGATCCACGAAATACAGATGTAACTCTGAGAGGGGAAATTCACACATCACAGAGCAGTTTCTCAGAAAGCTTCTTTCCAGATTTCATCTGAGGATATTTGCTTTTTCACCATAGCCCTCTACGGGCTTCCAAATATCACTTTGCCAATTCCACAAGAACTGTCTTAGCGAAAGGCTTGTTGATGGGAAAGCTGTAACTCTGTGAGATGATTTCACAGAACACAAAGAAGTTTCTCAGAAAGCTTCTTTCTCTTTGTTATCGGAGGATATTTCCTTTGGCCCTATAGTCTCCAAAGGGATCCGAAATATCTGTTCTCAGATTCCACAGAAATAAGGCTAGCAAAGAGATCTACGAAACACAGATGTAACTCTGTGAGATGAGTTCACAGAACACTAACCAGTTTCTCAGAAAGCTTCTTTCCAGATTTCATCTGAGGATATTTCCTTTTTCACCATAGCCCTCTAGGGGCTTCCAAATATCACTTTGCCAATTCCACAAGAACTGTCTTAGCGAAAGGCTTCTTGAGGGGAAAGTTGTAACTCTGTGAGATGATTTCACAGAACACAAAGAAGTTTCTCAGAAAGCTTCTTTCTCTTTGTTATCGGAGGATATTCCCTTCGGCCCTACAGTCTTCAAAGGGATCCGAAATATCTGTTCTCAGATTCCACAGAAAGAAAGCTAGCAAAGCGATCCACGAAGTACAGATGTAACTCTGTGGAATGAATTAACGGAACACTAAGCAGTTTCTCTGAAAGCTTCTTTCCAGATTTCATCTGATGATATTTCCTTTTTCACCATAGCCCTCTATGGGCTTCCAAATATCACTTTGCCAATTCCACAAGAACTGTCTTAGCGAAAGACTTCTTGAGGGGAAAGCTGTAACTCTGTGAGATGATTTCACAGAACACAAAGAAGTTTCTCAGAAAGCTTCTTTCTCTTTGTTATCGGAGGATATTTCCTTTGGCCCTATAGTCCTCAAAGGGATCCGAAATATCTCTTCTCAGATTCCACTGAAATAAGGCTAGCAAAGAGATCCACGAAATACAGATGTAACTCTGACAGTGGAAGTCACACATCACAGAGCAGTTTCTGAGAAAGCTTCTTTCCAGATTTCATCTGATGATATTTCCTTTTTCACCATAGCCCTCTATGGGCTTCCAAATATCACTTTGCCAATTCCACAAGAATTGTCCTAGCGAAACGCTTCTTGAGGGGAAAGCTGTAACTCTGTGAGATGATTTCACAGAACACAAAGAAGTTTCTCAGAAAGCTTCTTTCTCTTTGTTATCGGAGGATATTTCCTTTGGCCCTATAGTCTTCAAAGGGATCCGAAATATCTGTTCTCAGATTCCACAGAAATAAGGCTAGCAAAGAGATCTACGAAACATAGATGTAACTCTGTGAGATGAATTCACAGAACACTAAGCAGTTTCTGAGAAAGCTTCTTTCCAGATTTCAACTGAGGATATTTCCTTTTTCACCGTAGCCCTCTATGGGCTTCCAAATATCACTTTGCCAATTCCACAAGAACTGTCTTAGCGAAAGGCTTCTTGAGGGGAAAGCTGTAACTCTGTGAGATGATTTCACAGAACACAAAGAAGTTTCTCAGAAAGCTTCTTTCTCTTTGTTATCGGAGGATATTTCCATTGGCCCTATAGTCTTCAAAGGAATCCGAAATATCTGTTCTCAGATTCCACAGAAATAAGGTAGGAAAGAGATCCAGGAAATACAGATGTAACTCTGAGAGGGGAAATTCACACATCACAGAGCAGTTTCTCAGAAAGCTTCTTTCCAGCTTTCATCTGAGGATATTTACTTTTGCACCATAGCCCTCTATGGGCTTCCAAATATTACTTTGCCAATTCCTCAACAACTGTCTTAGCGAAAGGATTCTTGAGGGGAAAGCTGTAACTCTGTGAGATGATTTCACAGAACACAAAGAAGTTTCTCAGAAAGCTTCTTTCTCTTTGTTATCGGAGGATATTTCCTTTCGCACTATAGTCTCCAAAGGGATCCGAAATATCTATTCTCCGATTCCACAGAAAGAAGGCTAGCAAAGAGATCCAAGAAATACAGATGTAACTCTGTGAGATGAATTCACAGAACACTAAGCAGTTACTCAGAAAGCTTCTTTCCAGATTTCATCTGAGGATATTTCCTTTTTCACCATAGCCCTCTATGGGCTTCCAAATATCACTTTGCCAATTCCACAAGAACTGTCTTAGCGAAAGGCTTCTTCAGGGGAAAGCTGTAACTCTGTGAGATGATTTCACAGAACACAAAGAAGTATCTCATAAAGCTTCTTTCTCTTTGTTATCGGAGGATATTTCCTTTGGCCCTATACTCTTAAATGGGATCCGAAATATCTGTTCTCAGATTCCACAGAAATAAGGCTAGCAAAGAGATCTACAAAACACAGATGTAACTCTGTGAGATGAATTCACAGAACACTAAGCAGTTTCTGAGAAAGCTTCTTTCCAGATTTCAACTGAGGATATTTCCTTTTTCACCGTAGCCCTCTATGGGCTTCCAAATATCACTTTGCCAATTCCACAAGAACTGTCATAGCGAAAGGCTCCTTGAGGGGAAAGCTGTAACTCTGTGAGATGATTTCACAGAACACAAAGAAGTTTCTCAGAAAGCTTCTTTCTCTTTGTTATCGGAGGATATTTCCTTTGGCCCTATACTCTTAAAAGGGATCCGAAATATCTGTTCTCAGATTCCACAGAAATAAGGCTAGCAAAGGGATCTACGAAACACAGATGTAACTCTGTGAGATGAATTCACAGAACACTAAGCAGTTTCTGAGAAAGCTTCTTTCCAGATTTCAACTGAGGATATTTCCTTTTTCACCGTAGCCCTCTATGGGCTTCCAAATATCACTTTGCCAATTCCACAAGAACTGTCTTAGCGAAAGGCTTCTTGAGGGGAAAGCTGTAACTCTGTGAGATGATTTCACAGAACACAAAGAAGTTTCTCAGAAAGCTTCTTTCTCTTTGTTATCGGAGGATATTTCCATTGGCCCTATAGTCTTCAAAGGAATCCGAAATATCTGTTCTCAGATTCCACAGAAATAAGGTAGCAAAGAGATCCAGGAAATACAGATGTAACTCTGAGAGGGGAAATTCACACATCACAGAGCAGTTTCTCAGAAAGCTTCTTTCCAGCTTTCATCTGAGGATATTTACTTTTGCACCATAGCCCTCTATGGGCTTCCAAATATTACTTTGCCAATTCCTCAACAACTGTCTTAGCGAAAGGATTCTTGAGGGGAAAGCTGTAACTCTGTGAGATGGTTTCACAGAACACAAAGAAGTTTCTCAGAAAGCTTCTTTCTCTTTGTTATCAGAGGATATTTCCTTTCGCACTATAGTCTCCAAAGGGATCCGAAATATCTATTCTCCGATTCCACAGAAAGAAGGCTAGCAAAGAGATCCAAGAAATACAGATGTAACTCTGTGAGATGAATTCACAGAACACTAAGCAGTTACTCAGAAAGCTTCTTTCCAGATTTCATCTGAGGATATTTCCTTTTTCACCATAGCCCTCTATGGGCTTCCAAATATCACTTTGCCAATTCCACAAGAACTGTCTTAGCGAAAGGCTTCTTGAGGGGAAAGCTGTAACTCTGTGAGATGATTTCACAGAACACAAAGAAGTATCTCATAAAGCTTCTTTCTCTTTGTTATCGGAGGATATTTCCTTTGGCCCTATAGTCTTCAAAGAGATCCGAAATATCTGTTCTCAGATTCCACAGAAAGAAGGCCAGCAAAGAGATCCACGAAATACAGATGTAACTCTGTGAGATGAATTCACAGAACACTAAGCAGTTTCTCAGAAAGCTTCTTTCCAGATTTCATCTGGGGATAATTCCTTTTTCACCATAGCCCTCTATGGGCTTCCAAATATCACTTTGCCAATTCCACAAGAACTGTCTTAGTGAAAGTCTTCTTGAGGGGAAAGCTGTAACTCTGTGAGATGATTTCACAGAACACAAAGAAGTTTCTCAGAAAGCTTCTTTCTCTTTGTTATCGGAGGATATTTCCTTTGGCCCTATACTCTTGAATGGGATCCGAAATATCTGTTCTCAGATTCCACAGAAATAAGGCTAGCAAAGAGATCTACAAAACACAGATGTAACTCTGTGAGATGAATTCACAGAACACTAAGCAGTTTCTGAGAAAGCTTCTTTCCAGATTTCAACTGAGGATATTTCCTTTTTCACCGTAGCCCTCTATGGGCTTCCAAATATCACTTTGCCAATTCCACAAGAACTGTCATAGCGAAAGGCTCCTTGAGGGGAAAGCTGTAACTCTGTGAGATGATTTCACAGAACACAAAGAAGTTTCTCAGAAAGCTTCTTTCTCTTTGTTATCGGAGGATATTTCCTTTGGCCCTATACTCTTAAAAGGGATCCGAAATATCTGTTCTCAGATTCCACAGAAATAAGGCTAGCAAAGGGATCTACGAAACACAGATGTAACTCTGTGAGATGAATTCACAGAACACTAAGCAGTTTCTGAGAAAGCTTCTTTCCAGATTTCAACTGAGGATATTTCCTTTTTCACCGTAGCCCTCTATGGGCTTCCAAATATCACTTTGCCAATTCCACAAGAACTGTCTTAGCGAAAGGCTTCTTGAGGGGAAAGCTGTAACTCTGTGAGATGATTTCACAGAACACAAAGAAGTTTCTCAGAAAGCTTCTTTCTCTTTGTTATCGGAGGATATTTCCATTGGCCCTATAGTCTTCAAAGGAATCCGAAATATCTGTTCTCAGATTCCACAGAAATAAGGTAGGAAAGAGATCCAGGAAATACAGATGTAACTCTGAGAGGGGAAATTCACACATCACAGAGCAGTTTCTCAGAAAGCTTCTTTCCAGCTTTCATCTGAGGATATTTACTTTTGCACCATAGCCCTCTATGGGCTTCCAAATATTACTTTGCCAATTCCTCAACAACTGTCTTAGCGAAAGGATTCTTGAGGGGAAAGCTGTAACTCTGTGAGATGGTTTCACAGAACACAAAGAAGTTTCTCAGAAAGCTTCTTTCTCTTTGTTATCAGAGGATATTTCCTTTCGCACTATAGTCTCCAAAGGGATCCGAAATATCTATTCTCCGATTCCACAGAAAGAAGGCTAGCAAAGAGATCCAAGAAATACAGATGTAACTCTGTGAGATGAATTCACAGAACACTAAGCAGTTACTCAGAAAGCTTCTTTCCAGATTTCATCTGAGGATATTTCCTTTTTCACCATAGCCCTCTATGGGCTTCCAAATATCACTTTGCCAATTCCACAAGAACTGTCTTAGCGAAAGGCTTCTTCAGGGGAAAGCTGTAACTCTGTGAGATGATTTCACAGAACACAAAGAAGTATCTCATAAAGCTTCTTTCTCTTTGTTATCGGAGGATATTTCCTTTGGCCCTATACTCTTAAATGGGATCCGAAATATCTGTTCTCAGATTCCACAGAAATAAGGCTAGCAAAGAGATCTACAAAACACAGATGTAACTCTGTGAGATGAATTCACAGAACACTAAGCAGTTTCTGAGAAAGCTTCTTTCCAGATTTCAACTGAGGATATTTCCTTTTTCACCGTAGCCCTCTATGGGCTTCCAAATATCACTTTGCCAATTCCACAAGAACTGTCATAGCGAAAGGCTCCTTGAGGGGAAAGCTGTAACTCTGTGAGATGATTTCACAGAACACAAAGAAGTTTCTCAGAAAGCTTCTTTCTCTTTGTTATCGGAGGATATTTCCTTTGGCCCTATACTCTTAAAAGGGATCCGAAATATCTGTTCTCAGATTCCACAGAAATAAGGCTAGCAAAGGGATCTACGAAACACAGATGTAACTCTGTGAGATGAATTCACAGAACACTAAGCAGTTTCTGAGAAAGCTTCTTTCCAGATTTCAACTGAGGATATTTCCTTTTTCACCGTAGCCCTCTATGGGCTTCCAAATATCACTTTGCCAATTCCACAAGAACTGTCTTAGCGAAAGGCTTCTTGAGGGGAAAGCTGTAACTCTGTGAGATGATTTCACAGAACACAAAGAAGTTTCTCAGAAAGCTTCTTTCTCTTTGTTATCGGAGGATATTTCCATTGGCCCTATAGTCTTCAAAGGAATCCGAAATATCTGTTCTCAGATTCCACAGAAATAAGGTAGCAAAGAGATCCAGGAAATACAGATGTAACTCTGAGAGGGGAAATTCACACATCACAGAGCAGTTTCTCAGAAAGCTTCTTTCCAGCTTTCATCTGAGGATATTTACTTTTGCACCATAGCCCTCTATGGGCTTCCAAATATTACTTTGCCAATTCCTCAACAACTGTCTTAGCGAAAGGATTCTTGAGGGGAAAGCTGTAACTCTGTGAGATGGTTTCACAGAACACAAAGAAGTTTCTCAGAAAGCTTCTTTCTCTTTGTTATCAGAGGATATTTCCTTTCGCACTATAGTCTCCAAAGGGATCCGAAATATCTATTCTCCGATTCCACAGAAAGAAGGCTAGCAAAGAGATCCAAGAAATACAGATGTAACTCTGTGAGATGAATTCACAGAACACTAAGCAGTTACTCAGAAAGCTTCTTTCCAGATTTCATCTGAGGATATTTCCTTTTTCACCATAGCCCTCTATGGGCTTCCAAATATCACTTTGCCAATTCCACAAGAACTGTCTTAGCGAAAGGCTTCTTGAGGGGAAAGCTGTAACTCTGTGAGATGATTTCACAGAACACAAAGAAGTATCTCATAAAGCTTCTTTCTCTTTGTTATCGGAGGATATTTCCTTTGGCCCTATAGTCTTCAAAGAGATCCGAAATATCTGTTCTCAGATTCCACAGAAAGAAGGCCAGCAAAGAGATCCACGAAATACAGATGTAACTCTGTGAGATGAATTCACAGAACACTAAGCAGTTTCTCAGAAAGCTTCTTTCCAGATTTCATCTGGGGATAATTCCTTTTTCACCATAGCCCTCTATGGGCTTCCAAATATCACTTTGCCAATTCCACAAGAACTGTCTTAGTGAAAGTCTTCTTGAGGGGAAAGCTGTAACTCTGTGAGATGATTTCACAGAACACAAAGAAGTTTCTCAGAAAGCTTCTTTCTCTTTGTTATCGGAGGATATTTCCTTTGGCCCTATACTCTTGAATGGGATCCGAAATATCTGTTCTCAGATTCCACAGAAATAAGGCTAGCAAAGAGATCTACAAAACACAGATGTAACTCTGTGAGATGAATTCACAGAACACTAAGCAGTTTCTGAGAAAGCTTCTTTCCAGATTTCAACTGAGGATATTTCCTTTTTCACCGTAGCCCTCTATGGGCTTCCAAATATCACTTTGCCAATTCCACAAGAACTGTCATAGCGAAAGGCTCCTTGAGGGGAAAGCTGTAACTCTGTGAGATGATTTCACAGAACACAAAGAAGTTTCTCAGAAAGCTTCTTTCTCTTTGTTATCGGAGGATATTTCCTTTGGCCCTATACTCTTAAAAGGGATCCGAAATATCTGTTCTCAGATTCCACAGAAATAAGGCTAGCAAAGGGATCTACGAAACACAGATGTAACTCTGTGAGATGAATTCACAGAACACTAAGCAGTTTCTGAGAAAGCTTCTTTCCAGATTTCAACTGAGGATATTTCCTTTTTCACCGTAGCCCTCTATGGGCTTCCAAATATCACTTTGCCAATTCCACAAGAACTGTCTTAGCGAAAGGCTTCTTGAGGGGAAAGCTGTAACTCTGTGAGATGATTTCACAGAACACAAAGAAGTTTCTCAGAAAGCTTCTTTCTCTTTGTTATCGGAGGATATTTCCATTGGCCCTATAGTCTTCAAAGGAATCCGAAATATCTGTTCTCAGATTCCACAGAAATAAGGTAGGAAAGAGATCCAGGAAATACAGATGTAACTCTGAGAGGGGAAATTCACACATCACAGAGCAGTTTCTCAGAAAGCTTCTTTCCAGCTTTCATCTGAGGATATTTACTTTTGCACCATAGCCCTCTATGGGCTTCCAAATA